>NC_047085.1:30266349-30891349 GCF_902459505.1 Geotrypetes seraphini | reverse complement strand
GCGACCACATTAAAGTTCTGAGAATCTTCCCCTTAGTCATGAAGTTTAGTTTATGTTTTATTGAAGGAATCATACAAATATACGAGCATACAAAAATATAATACATATTAAACTCATAATTCATAAAAATATTTGTCAAACATAGTTCTATTATTCCTCCAAAATATATTTCCATATTATCTACTATAAAATCTCAATACATTCTCATATTCAAACCCCTTTTTCAATTCCTCAATTCCCTCCTCCTCCCTTCCCTACCCCCCTAAATTATGCGTAAACCTTTTATTAAAGAAATAAAATAACCCCCAAAAAACTAAACCCCCCCAAACCAAATGAAAGTTGACAAAGATAAAGAATAATAAAAATAAAGAACTGGAATTTTAAATAAATAATCATAGCTTAGTAAATCATTAAGAATTAAACTTCTTGCCTTAGTTCAGGGGTGTCCAATGTCGGTCCTCGAGGGCCGCAATCCAGTCGGGTTTTCAGGATTTCCCCAATGAATATGCATTGAAAGCAGTGCATGCACATAGATCTCATGCATAGTCATTGGGGAAATCCTGAAAACCCGACTGGATTGCGGCCCTCGAGGACCGACATTGGACACCCCTGTCTTAGTTGAAAGATTTTGGATATACGGATCCCAAATTTCCATAAACATACGAATTTTCCTAGCCCAACGCTGAACTTCCCAAGTCTCAAATAACAATAAACGATGAAACTGGTTCCTCCAATGCTGGAAAATAGGAACTTATTTTGATAACCAAAATTGAATTATATATTTATGTCCAATTATACATGCCTTTTGAAATAAGAGACACTTTTTTTTTTTTTACCAAAAACCCCACTGCCCCAAAAATTACTCCCCTGGATGAATCTACAACAGAACTACCCCATAATGAGCCCAAAAATAACAGGGTGGCAGTCCAGAATGACCTAATTAAAGGGCATAACCAAAACGCCAGTCATGAGGTTTAAAGAGTGGTATAGAATTTAAAAGAGAAAACAGTTGTTTCAATAAATTTATTAATAGTTAATGTTATAGGATGAAAGGAGATTCGTTTTAATGAGCGTCAAGAAGAATGAAGGAAGTCTTTTTTTTTATTTAAGTGGTTTTTTTTTATTATTTATTTATCAAGTTTTCACATTTTATAAATCAAGTATCCACTTGTACAGAAAGTTGAAGAAAAGCAGGAAAAATAATACTCAAAAGTAAAATGAAAGAATATCTTGGATATAAAATATTAATGTTTCCAGATTTGGCACGGGACACTCAAAGAAGAAGGCGAGAATTTCTTTTGATGAAGCCAGGGGTTACATCTCTTGGAGGGACTTTTTTTCTACGACACCCTTGTAAATGTGTAATACAATATCATATGAAAAAATATATATTCTTTGAGCCATTCCAGTTGACAGCCTTTCTAGCAGGAACTCGACTGGACGAAGGGAAATTAAAGTGAAGTGCAATTGAATAAATGATATCCTTCCTCAGCCAAGGGATCTTGTTTTCCTATATATTTGAATTAATATTTGTTAATATGTTCGCCTAATCCTTCTTGGATCTAATTAGAGAACTTGAGCTGAATTTAAGCTAAACATTTATTTTATTTGATTAAGTGTTTTAATGTAGTTTAAGTATGGACATTTTGTAATCAGTCTAGAATTACTAAATTATATGGGCTAAAAAAAAAAAGTTTAAATAAATACATTTCTGCATACTTTTTAAAGGGCCCTTAAATTATAGAACATGAAAGAGTTGCCATCCAAAGGTCCATCAAGCCCAAAAGTGGCCAACCCAGGTCACAAGTACCTGGCAAAATCCCAAAACAATAAAACAGATTTTATGTTGCTTAATAACAGCTCATGGACTTCTCTTTTAGGAAGTTATCCCCTGCTAAGCTGTTTTCACCACATTCTTTGGCAATGAATTCCAGAGTTTAATTACATGTTGAGTGAAGAAATGTGTTTTCAGTTTACTTAGTCGCTTCCAGTCCTAGTATTTTGGGAAAGAGTAAACAAGCGATTCACATTTCCCCATTCTACTCTACTCAGAATTTTATAGATCTCTTTTCATATCTCCCCCGAGCTGCCTCTTCTCCAGGCTGAAGAGCCTTGAAGGCCTCTTCTACTAAACCGCCCTGCTCCCGACGCTCATAAGAACTCTATGAGCAGAGGGAGCCATTCAGCGCGGCTCCCCGCGCCAAAACCGCTAGCTCGGTTTAGCAGAGGGGGGATAGTCACTTTAGCTTCATAGGGAAGTCGTTCCATCCTCTTGATCATTTGTGTCACTCTTCTCTGTACCACATGTGAGAATACAATGCCTGCTTGTCCTCAGGGAATCGTCATTATGCTTTACGCCGCTGCCGACGGATACAAACACATATTTTTTATTTATTTTTTTTAAACAAAACCATGCACACAACCATGGAATTTAGTCCAAAAGCTCATTCTCTCACTGGTCACGCCAGCATCTAAGGGCTCCTTTTGTTCTTTCCATTAATGTTTCTTCCATTTACTATAACTATTGTATTTCTCCCCTCTTTACCTTGTGTGTCTTTTGTTCGTTCGTCCACAACAACTTTGTATGTATTATAGTTCGTCTGTAGTTTTTTTTTAAAAAAGTATGTATTAATTGTAATATTGTTTGTCTAAAGGAAAAATTTTTTTTACTCTGTACAACGCTTTGTAGAATCGATAAGGCGTTTAATCAAATAATTAAAATAAACAATAAACAATAAACTAAGGTGCGTTAGCGTTTTTAGCGCGTGCTAGCCCAAAAATTGCCGCCTGCTTAAAAGGAGGCGGTAGCTGCTAGTGTGCGGCATTTTAGCTGGCGTTAAGGCCCTAACACGCGTTTGTAAAAGGAGCCCTAAATTAGGTCAAGAAAATCCGCTTTCTTGTGGTATAAGTACCGACAGAACTCTGCTTTACTTACTGATTAATTGCGCCAGTAGTGAGCGCGCTGACTACCCACTGCAGATCCAGCGTTTTGAAGGGGACAAGTATCATGCTGACGTTCTGCGCTAGTTTGGTATAACTTTCCGGGTACATGAAGTGATGAGTCGTTCTGCTGCCAACATCGGTCTCAAACCGTGCTGTTATGGCTCGATTCATCCTGAGAGAGAGAGAGAGAGAGAGAGAGAGAGAAAGAGCAGGGAGCAAGTTATTGAATCGTCTTATGAGTTGATACTTAAAGAAACCTGCAGAAGGTACGCTGGGAGGATGTCTGCTTTTGAAAGGGTGGGACTCAAATCCTCAGTTTCTCCAACGTGGCTGCCGGCGCTGCTAAATGCGTAGGCAGCCCTAGCATTAACGGCGGTAGTAAACAAAACACCGAGCCACTCCCCCGTGTCCCACTGCCCACTAAATCCAGTGCCTTAGGATCTGGAATCTTCATCCCCTCTCGCTAACACCCGAGTATGGAATTTCTTCCTGTGCACCAGCACTGCTTCAAAATTACGTCAGCCTCTGCTACTGGTTTCAGGCCTTGTGGTGAGAACGGAACTGGGCTTCATTTGATCTCATGGAATTTTTTAAAGTCTGATCTTGTTCCCACCTATTGTTTTTTACCTTAGATCAGGAGTGCCCAAATGGTCAATCGTGATTGACAAGTAGATCGCAAAGGCAACGTGAGCCGATCGCGATGCCTTTGCAATCTTGTTCTTCTTGCCTTCCCGGGGAAGCAGGGAGAGATCGGTGTGGTGGCTTTGGGGGGGGGGGGGGGCAGAGAGAAAGAAAGACAGGCAAGCAGGGGGAGAGAGAAAGAAAGACAGAAATAAAGAGGGAGGCAGGGGGAGAAAGAAAGAAAGGCAGGGGCAGAAAGAAAAAGGCAGAAAGAAAGAAATATTGGATTTACAGTCAGAAGAAGGAAGTACAACCAGAGACTCATGAAATCACCAGACAAAAAGTAGGAAAATGATTTTACAGTCATACCTCGGTTTGCGAGTAACCCGGTTTGTGAGTGTTTTGCAAGACGAGCAAAACACTCAGCAAACTTTTTTTTTTTTTTTTTTTTTATTTATAATTATACAGTCTTATTTTACAAGAATTAATTCTTGTTACATTGAATACAGGGAAGAAAATTTTTTACACAATAATACTTTTACAACAATCATCATAATGATAAACCCTTTCTTAGACCACAATAAACAGGGGGTGACCAAAACTAAAATTAGAGAGATATTTAGAGGAATAGTACAAAGAAGAAAGGCATAATGTATCTAGCGCCCATTACTATTAATATCCCTTAATCCTTAATGATCTGCTTAACATCTAGAAATTCCTTCAGATGGTTAGGAGAGAAAAAAACATATTTAACACCTAAGTACCTAACCAGGCATTTGCAGGGATACACCAATAAAAATGTTGCTCCAATATTTATAGTCTGTTGTCGCATTGCACTCAGCAAACTTTTGACTCGCAAACCGAGTGTTGACTCGATTTGCGAGCACCCCCTCCGATAACCGGTATCGCTCTCCCCTGCTCGCAAAGGCCCTCTCGCTCCAACTGCCCCCCCCCCACGCGTGAACCGGTCCCCTGCCCGAACAACTTAAACTTACCCCCCTGTCTAGCGCAGGCACAGATCGTGTGCCTAGATCTTCCGGCTTCCGCCTGCCTTGAGCATGCATCTGCGCATGCTCAAGGACTTCTAATTCTCCCTGTTGCCGAGATTCTCGGCGAGAGGGAGAATTAGAAGTCCTTGAGCATGCGCAGATGCATGCTCAAGGCAGGCAGGCAGAAGCGGAAGCCGGAAGATCTTCTAGGCACACGATCTGTACCTGCGCTAGACGGGGAGGGGGGGAAGTTTAAGTTGTTCAAGCAGGGGAGGGGGGCGGTTCGCGCCGGGGGGGGGTGCCGGTTGGAGCGAGGGGGCCTTTGCGAGCGGGGGGGGGGAAGCAATGCCGGTTATTGGGGGGTGGGGTGGGAACGTATCAAAGCGAGTTTCTATTATTTTCTAAGGGGAAACTTGCTTTAATA
The DNA here is from genome assembly GCF_902459505.1 of Geotrypetes seraphini. Lineage (NCBI taxonomy): Eukaryota > Metazoa > Chordata > Amphibia > Gymnophiona > Dermophiidae > Geotrypetes > Geotrypetes seraphini. The sequence goes on along the minus strand of NC_047085.1, from coordinate 30,886,372 downwards.
AACGAACATTTTGGATTACGAGCATGCTCCTGGAACGGATTATGCTTGTAATCCAAGGTACCACTGTGTTTTCTATTTAGTGATCAAAATGTGTCCGTTTTGAGAATTTATATCTGCTGTCTATATTTTGCACTATGGCCCCCTTTTACTAAACCGCAATAGTGGTTTTTAGTGCAGGGAGCCTATGAGCATCAAAAGCAGCGCAGGGCATTCAGCGCATCTCCCTGCGCTAAAAACCACTATTGTGGTTTAGTAAAAAGGGAGGGGGTATATATGTCTATTTTTGTATAGTTGTTCCCGAGGTGACATTGCATAAAGTCATCTGCCTTGATCTCTTTGAAAATAAACCCTGAATACAAATGATAATTAACATTTTCTCTGCGAACGGTGTGCTTTGTGTTTTTTAAAAAAATTTTATTCTTGGTAGATCATTTTGACTTGGTCATTTTAAAAGTAGCTCGCAAGCCAAAAAAGTGTGGGAACCCCTGCCTTGGATGTTTAACTTTTCCTTTGTATATACTTGGGATCTTTTAAGAAAACAATCAAATGACTGAGAATTGCCCAGAATGCTGCAGTCCGTCTCATTTATGGCCTCAAGAAATCGGACCATGTAAGCCCATATTACAAAAGACTACACTGGCTGCCTGTGGAAGCAAGAGTCATCTTTAAGTTTGCTTGCCTTTGCTTCAAAACCATGACAGGTTCATCCCCATCCTATCTGTCACACCAATTCAAATTCCCAGGCACAACTAATACACCTTGTGCCTACTTGTTCACTTTTCCATCCTTAAAGGGCTGTGCCTACAAGAGATTCCTTGATAGAACATTATCATTCCAAGCAGGCAAATGGAATAAATGTTTAAACAACTTTATCTCAAAACACACTTTCTTATCAAGCTTTTAGGAAGTCAATCAAAACTTATCTCTTTGACAAATTTCTCTGACCCCACTTCAACCTTGATGTACTTCCAAAACACTTCCAGATAAACTTGACTAAGCTTAACATGCCAGTGTAATTTTGAAAGTTCTCTGTAATGTCGCTGTCTGTATCCAGCCTCTTCCCCTGTAAACCTCTTTGAACTATTTGTGGTATTGCGGTATATAAAAATACAGTTATTTTCTTCCCTTTTATCCACTGTGTTCATGCATATCCAGTAATTTTATTTTTTGGTCTGCGTTTAAGATTATGTCCGTCTAATATATGTTAAATGTACTTTCCCCTTTTTTAATTATTTATTGTACATCGCTTAGAAGTTTTGATAAGCGAGTAATCAAATTTGAAATAAAACTCGAAACTTGATTTTGGTGGTATGCCATTCATACCATAAAACTGTCATATGAAGCATTGCTATTCTCCTGTAGGTCAGCAGGGGGTGGTACAGGATAAGACACTGGGCATTGTGAAGGGCAAATTATAACCCTGCAATAATGGATACACCCTATAACCTTCAAGTGCCGTCGGTACTGGACACAAACTCAAACCAATGCCTAGTTTCACTAGAGATGACATTTTAGTTTAGAAAATGCATTACGTTTGATCCACTGTGGGTTTTTCGCCCTGATACCTCAGTCTGCAATGAGATACCAAGGCATCTTCATGCTACCAAAATGTCACTAGAAGCTATTCCAATGTACAAACCTCGGTTTGCGAGTAACGCGGTTTGTGAGTGTTTTGCAAGACGAGCAAATCGTGCCTCAGAAACCGAGCGTTGACTCGATTTGCGAGCCCCCCCAAACACAAGCCCTTACCCTGATCTGGCACCAACCCACAGGACATGCCAGTTCCGGTGCCTGAAGATCCTGCTTCTTGCCTGGGCTTGTGTTTGGGCGGGCGATGCTGGTTCTCAGGGGGGGTGGAAGCGCGCCAGTGGCCTCGGGGGTAGGTGTTTTTGGGATATGTGGTGGGGTGAGCTGGAGCAGTGCTGGTGGCCTCGGGGAAGGGGGGGTGAGGAACCAATCAAGCGAGTTTTCCTTACTTCCTATGGGGAAACCCGCTTTGATATATGAGCACTTTGGTTTACGAGCGTGCTTCTGGAACAAATTATGCTCGCAAACCAAGGTTCCACTGTACCTTTCAATCACCGCCAGTTACAGTCTAGCTGAAAATGAACTAATTTTACCATTTCATGTTCACCATTTACAACTATTAAGCGCTTTGGTATGAGTTACAGGGACTCATGAATCATGTTCTAATCAAGGTGAGCTCTAGAAATATGATTTCAGGAGCAGTTAATCCACTATTCTGCCCAGTACGACTTGTTCAACTAAATATTCAAATCCAGAGGTACGTACTACTATAGGGAGGAGGATTTGTGTAAAACCACATACCATAATGAAGTTATGGATCTGCTTAAAGCGCATTTACTCATTCTGTGCTTATAGGGAGGTGGTCTCAGATTACATCTTTCTTTCTACAAGCAAAGAGTTACAACAGTGGTTCTGAAACCTATTCTTGGAGACCCCCCAGCCAGCTGGGTTTTCAAGATACCTCTGATGAATATGTATGAGTGAGATTTGCCTATAAAGTAGGCAGCAGGCATGCAAATTTCACTCGTGCATATTCATTAGGGATATTTTGAAAACCGGACTGGCTGGGGGTCCCCCAGGACAGGTTTAGGAGCCATCGAGTTACAATATTATAAGCATCTTAATCCAGTGTAGTTCTGCCAACATAGCAACATGCTCAAAGACTCAAGCCGTTATGAAAGTCCCAGACAAAAAGCTTACTCTGGCATTTTAATATATATTAAGCAGCTAAAACTGAGCCCCAATCAATGCATCAAATTAGCACCCAGCCTTTCAGCCACATCTCGTTCTCACCTCATAATAAAGTTATGGCTATCTATGATCGAGCCATAGTTTGAATTCTTTAGATTCCCAGAGTTTCCCACCACGGCACACCGTCGACACTGGAATGGGTCCGGGGCCGGAAAGTCGTTTTCCCCCGGAATGAGATCAAAGAGCTCGGTCAGCATTTCGTTTATGTTTTTAGGCTTTCTTTCCGACTGCAGCTTCTGTTGATAAGAGAATACAGCACAGAAAATTTTTACATTTGTCGAGAGCATGCACTTTGCAAAAGATGCAAACTAATCACCCCACCGCTGTCAAGCAACTTTACAAAGTGAAGGGTGACAAAGGGGCCACTAGGCCCAGAATTCACGCGACATTACAGTGGTAACTTGTTCTTCAAAAATTGTGGTGAAATGGGCAACTCGAGATGTTTGAGAAATTTACAGAATCCTCTACTCACTTCAGACACTCACAAGACTTTGCTCAATCTGATTTGATGAATTTTTTTACAAAGATTTGTGTATTAGCTTATTTTTGTTTCAGGTATTCAAGGAGTTGGATGTTTTCCATCATAAGAACATAAATGTAACCCGTCTCTCTCCGAGATGTTTTTCTCTTCTTGTAGTCGTGAGCTGCCGAGTTCTCAGCGAGAGTTCTTCCAGTTAGAGAATGGGTTAACATAAAAAAAAACCTTCACCCAAATAAATGTTTTAACCTTGGTGAAATGTATAATTAACTTTAAAGTCAGATACAATTTGATATTTCAAAGATTTTAATACATAAAAAAACCAAAACCTTGATCAACACACAAATTAAAACTGTTAGAACTAAACAATATTTACAAAGTTATCAGTTTTACTATTTACAAATTATGGCATTTTTGTTTCCACAGGTTAAACCCATTTTTTGAAGACAATCTATAGCCCACCTCTCTAAGAGCGAATTTTAAAAGAAAATAGTACTATCAGATAAGGAACGTGCTGGGACTTTAGATCATTTACTTTATTATTGTCCCTTGATACTACAGTTTTGGAGATCTATGTTCAAATATATTTTATTGAATTTCCAACTACAAAACCTGTAAACAGTCAAATACAGTTAGCAGATTCATTCACTATAACAGAAATCTCAACCCCGCCCCCAACCCCCTTTCCCCTTTCCCACTCCAGGAGTCCAGAGCCGTGTCGAGAAGCTTAGAGTCCATCTCATAAATTCAACAATCTACTATGGGCATGAGGCGTAAGATCCAGCCAAAAATGTTTTGGAGATCTATTTGGGACCAAGTAAATAGTATGTTGGAGAATCCAGTGACTTTATCTTATGATACTATTTTATTTGGTACACTTATGAGAGCTAAAAGCCAATTATCAATGAGAAATAACAAACTTCTTTTAGTAATGACAAGGGTTGCCATGCAGCTTAGCTTAAGAAACTGGAAAAATTGGGATAGGTTGAATTACTCATGTTGGTGGGAATCCCTGTATTATACTTATAAATTGGAACGATGTATGGCTATACAACAGGGTCGTTTTAAGAATTTTATGGATGTTTGGGAGCCATTGGCTAAATACTATAAAGAATAATAATTGAGTTTTATTTAATAGACAAGTACACCTACACATCCTGGGGGGGGGGGGGGGGGGGGGGTTGAAGGGAAGGGAATGATATTAGAATTGATCCAAGGATTTATGAATAGCTTCCTGAAGGTTTGATAGATTTGTCTTTTAAATGGGAGGGTTGGGGAAATTTCTTGGTGTAGTAATATTTGTAAGTTTTGTTGCGCTTATTATATAATGTACATATATGTGAATCATTATTGCGCATTTGTAGTTTGAAAATCAATAAAGAATTTGAAAAAAAAAAAAAAAGATAAGTAACGTGCTTTTGAACTTTTCAATAAAGTCTATTCAGAAGAATTATAGCCATTAGTTAAATTAAGAATCTAGTTCTTTTAATATGTTCTGTCTTACAGGTATCAGATGATGCTTTGGACCGTCTCAGCAGATGCAGGTAAGCGTAGACGGTCACCTGTCCCTGTCCACATATCTCAAATAGCCTCCACCTCAAAGTTTCTTTATTTTTGATATATCGTCTAACAAAACAAGTGTCTAAACGGTGTACAATATAAAAAGATTGTAGAAAACAATTAAAATAGGTAAATAAAAGCAATATTTTATCAAATAAACTAAACTAAACTAAGCCTTAGGTTTATATACCGCATCTTCTCCACGGAAGTGGAGCTCGACACGGTTTACAGAGTTTAAAAAATATGGGAAGAGAGAAGAGAAAGAGTTCACAAAGCATAAAAAGAGGGGATGTAATCAGGAGAAGATTATTATATGCTAGAGAAAAGCCAGGTTTTCAGTTGTTTTCAGAATAGTTGGAGGGAGCACAGGTTCCGCAGCGGGACAGTGAGGTCGTTCATGAGGCCGGTGATTTTGGAGAGGAGGGATCTACCCAGTTTACCTGCGTGGAGGATGCCGTGTAGAGAGGGGAAGGATAGTTTATGTCTGTGGGCAGATCTGGTGGTAGTTGGTATTAAAAATACTAGATGAATTCACATTGACGTACATGGAACAAAGGGAAGTTGGGGAGAGAAAGGTTGTTTAAAATACATCGAAGTAAAATGAGTAAAAAAGGAAGATAAATGGGGAGAGGTAAAACATTAGGATCAGAAGAAGCGTTTGATGTTTCAAGGCTTCACAAGAATTAAAGGTTTGAGAAGCAGAAGCTGGTACTAGAGAGTAAAGGTGTCTTTAAAGATAAAAGTTTTAAGTTTGGCTTTAAATTTTTCAAGAGAGTTCTCTAATCAAAGATCTAATGGGAGGGCATTCCACAGAGAGGAGGCGGTGACTGAAAAAATGGATTTACGAGTAAAACAGTTCGCGTATTGACTGCATGCAAAGTAGGTTTTGATTGTTAGATCGGAGGGCCCTGGATGATGAATATGGGATCAAAAGTTTATTTATGAATGCTGGGTGGTTAGTTTTTTTGTTTTAAAGGTGAGGAGGAGTATTTTACATAGTAACATAGTAGATGACGGCAGATAAAGACCCGGATGGTCCATCCAGTCTGCCCAACCTGATTCAAATTAAATTTTTTTTTTTTTTTTTTATTTTTTCTTCTTAGCTATTTCTGGGCAAGAATCCAAAGCTTTACCCGGTACTGTGCTTGGGTTCCAATTTTATAGGCCAATTTTATAGGCGATGAGTAGCCAATGTGCTTTGCGGAGGAGAGGAGCGACATGGTCAAATTTTTTTTGCATGATAGATTAATTTGACAGCAGTGTTTTGCAATAGTTGTACATAAGAATCTAAGAATTGCCACTGCTGAGTCAGACCAGCGATCCATCCTACCCAGCTGTCCGCTCATGCGGCGGCCCTCAGGTCAAAGATCAGTGCTCTAAATGAGTCCAGCCTCACCTGCGTACGTTCCAGTTTAGCAGGAAATTGTCCAACTTTGTCTTGAATTCCTGGAGGGTGTTTTCCCCTATAACAGACTCAGAAGAGCGTTCCAGTTGTCTACCACTCTCTGGGTGAAGAAGAACTTCCTCACGTTTGTACTGAATCTATCCCCTTTCAGCTTTAGAAAGTGCCCTCTCATTCTCCCTACCTTGGAGAGGGTGAACAACCTGTCTTTATCTACTAAGTCTATTCACTTCATTATTTTGAATGTTTCGATCATGTCCCCTCTCAATATCATCTTTTCAAGGGAGAAGAGGCCCAGTTTCTCCAATCTCTCACTGTACGGCAACTCCTCCAGTCCCTTAACCATTTTAGTCGCTCTTCTCTGGACCCTTTTGAGTAGTACTGTGTCCTTCTTCAAGTATGGCGACCAGTGCTGGATTAGAGAATAATTAAATCTTACATCTCCAAACCTGACCTAGCCCAACTCTTCTACACCTATGTTCTCTCCAGGATGGATTACTGTAACTCTCTATTTAATGGCATAGCCAAAAAAGATCTCAAATGCCTCCAGCGCGTACAAAACACAGCAATCCGCCTCCTACACAGCCTCAACTACCATGACCCTATCTCCACAGCCTTCAGTGCAGAGCACTGGCTCACGATCAACCAACGCTGTGCTTTCAAGGCCCTGGTGATAGCACATAAAAGAATCTATGCCACCACCCCAGCATACATAGGATCCAAGAAAACCCTGTACAATCCCACCTGCCTCCTCCGCTCTGAAATGGAGAAACACCTATGTATCCCCCCAGGAAGGTCTCTCCTATCAGAAACCGCCCGCAAACACTCCTATAGCCACTTCATCCCCCAACTCTGGAACCAACTCCTCCCCACAAATCAGACTACAGAACTCTCTGATGACCTTCTGGAAAACAGTAAAGACCCTCCTCTTCAACTGAAATTCTAAATGCAAACTACCCCTTGACTGCCTTATATTCCCCCTCCTTTCTGCACTCTCCTGTACTTAAGTTGCTGTATAGTCTTTGAACTGTCTAAAATGTACTTAAGTTGCTGTATAGTCTTGTACTGTCCAAAATGTTTTCCATTGTGAATGTTGGCTTGTAACCCGTTCTGAGCTACTGGGAGGACAGGACAGAAATTGAAATAAATCTCTTTCTTTTCTGTCACGTTGGGTACCAGCGCTCTTGATTGAAGCTTCTAGTGAAGATACCCTACTGCTCTTAACTAAAGTTAACACACTGAAGTAAAACCTTGTTCTTCCCCAAGACTTATAACTATTTACACTAACATCTAACTAACTGGCAAAACCCCATCCCAACAACAGATAGGGCTCCTTTTACTAAGCTGCAATAGCGGTTTTAGTGTATGCTGAATTGCCGCGCACGCTAGACCTTAACGCCAGCATTGAGCTAGTGTTAGTTCTAGCCGCCTAGCGCGGGTTTAGCGCGCACTAAAATCCTACGTGCGCTAAAAACGCTATCGCGGCTTAGTAAAAGGAGCCCATAATTAAGGTTCCCTGAACTAGAACCCTCTCATGCAATTAAGGAAAAAATAGGAAAACCCTTGAATTCAAATATTTATCAAATGTCTATCAAAAAGACAGACAGAAACAACATTTATCCAAATTCACTTTCTTATTATAGGAACAGATTGGTTAAGTTAGCTCAGTGGTCCAAGGCTAAAAATTTGCACCTCCTTAATACATGTCCTAACATGCAAATTTACTGGTCGGGTATTTGGCCTAGAATTCAATCTATAATGCATATGAACAATAAGTTACCTCTGTCTTTTAAATCATACTGCATTCCTCAAACCCAGATAGCTTGTTACCATCATCATTCAAAAATTTTTTTGCTTTTATGATCGCGTTGGCTATTCATCATATTATCTGTAATTGGAAAGATAATTCTAAGCTTAACTTTCATGAATGGTGGAATCACCTCTGTGTCATCAGGAAATATGAAGAAATAATAGTGTTCAAGCAAAATAATAGTTTACTGGGATTTGGGCCCCTCTAGATGAGTTTTGTAAGGATTTAAATGATAACCTCATATGACTATTATATATGACTTGAGCAGGCAGCTTATTCAATTGTATTATTGTATTGTTTTATTTGTACATTTTGTATTTAAAAAATTTAATAAAATGTTGTTACAAAAACAAAAAAAAAAGAAAAAAAAAATTGTCACCTTCAATCCAGTTTACAGTGACACAGTAAAACTTTAGCCAAATTCACTTATGTTTTAGGAGCAGATTTGCTAAAATTAGCTCAACGCTCCAAGGGTTTAGAAAAGTTCTGTCACCTTCAATCAAAAAATATAAAGGTTAAGAAAAAAAAAAAAACAACCAACCCAGTCAGGAAGACTTTTAAACTTAGCCTGGCAGTGAATGTGTCTTTCAGACAAATACCTCATATAAAATATTTTAAATGAGGCGTCTCAGTAAGAACTGCTGTCAAGACTGTCACAGAGAAAATTGCTGTCACCACAGTTATAACACTCGCAGCTTTATTTCTCTAATGTGACTGGAAGGGAAAATCCAGAAATAAAAATCACAATCACTTCTCCCACTTTAAAAAAAGTGACTCACAGAACAGACCATCAGTATCAATTTCCTTGGTATCAAAACTTCCTTGAAGAAGCTTTAACAATAAACTTCACTGGACTTTTAAAGTACCAGCCATAAAAAAAAAAAAAAATAAAAATCAGACCAAAGTTATACAAGTACACCTCTATGGTCAAAAACACCGCCGACCCTTTAAAATTAACTACCAAACACTCGTTTCAAACCTTTACCCTAAAAAAAAAAAAACAAAAATAAAAACTCCACACAAGGTCAGAGGGCAACATACAGCTGTCCTCTCTCAAAGTTTCCTCCCAACTGTCAAAAATAACAGTTTAGAACTTTGACAGCTGATTTCTGAACAAGGACCCACGAGCTCTGTGCAAACTGCAAACATCAAACCTAAAAACCAACCTTTGATTAAAATAAACTAAAACCACCATTTTCCTACCTTAAAGAAGGCTTATGTGTTCTTTTTCCTTAATTCTGTAAATCCTTGTTATCCGGGCATGAGAAAGGGACCTCCAAGAACTGGCTGCCTGGCTCTGCTCCACCAGCTGTTACCCTGGCAGCACAGGATGCTGTCTTCAGCTTGAACGCCATCACTCCCGGTGCAGACTCTTCAAAAAAATAACAAAAAAACATGTGCCCCAAAATCTTCAGAGAGCTCTCTGGAGCTTTCCTCACATATACTGGCCCTCTTCTGCGGCTCTCCGCCGCACCCAGAACCCAAAAATAAACTTTTCTCTTCAGGCTGATATGGTCCAGCTGGCACCTCCTCCACACATGCGCTTGACAACATGCGACTGCATGCTGACCCCATGTGCATACACGGCAGTCTCCGAGCTAGCCCGATATTGCCGGCACTTGATCCATGCTACCCAACAGCCCCAAATCATCTGGCGGCCCAACTAGGTCACCAAACAGGCCTCCTGGGCTCCAATTTCTCCTCCTTCTTCGGGCTGAGATCGACCCAATGCGCTCATGGTCGCAGGCTGATGATGTCATCAGTATGCACCATAACCGCCAGAAGCCCCGATGGCAACAACAAGTGCGTCAGCCAGAAACTCCCTCCATCCAGCCACCGTGACTTGACAGCCCTGCTCCAGGCGACACCCCGCATGGCCGCGCACCTTCCAGCAACAGCCCTGACTTCACAGCCGTGCAAAACCATGGCCCATCTTTACGGCAGTACACAGCATGGGCCCAACATGCCCCTACATCCACCCAGGGACCACTCATGTAAACATATTTTTTTTAACCTTTGTTACAATAAGAATAGCCATACTGGGGCAGACCAAAGGTCCATTAAGCCCAGTATCCTGTTTCCAACAGTGGCCAACCCAGGTCCCAAGTACCTAGCTAGATCCCAAGTAGTATAACAGATTTTATGATGCTTATCCTAGCAATAAGCTGTTGAATTCCTTAAGCCATCTTAATAATGGCCTATGGTCTTATTTTAGGAAATTATCCAAGCCTTTTTTAAACCCCACTAAGCTAGCTGATTTCACCACATTCTCCAGCACAAATTCCAGAGTTTAATTACACATTGTGTGAAGAAATAATTTTCTCTGGTTTGCTTTAAGTCTACTACTTAGTAGCTTCATCGCATGCCCCCTAGTCCTAGTATTTTTGGAAAGAGTGAACAAGCGATTCACATCTACCCTTTCCACTCCTCTCCGTATTTTATAAACCTCTTATCACATCCCCCCTGAGCCGTCTCTTCTCCAAGATGAAGAGAATCCTAGCCGCTTTAGCCTTTCCTCGTAGGGAAGTCATTCCGATCCTATTATAAATTTTCATCGCCCTTTTCTCACATAAACAGGAAGATGGTACATTCTTTGGGATGACAGGAAGTAAAGCACAGTTACTTACCGTAACAGGTGTTATCCAGGGACAGCAGGCAGATATTCTTTACGCATGGGTGACGTCACCGACGGAGCCCTCGGTACGGACCTTTTTAACTAGAAGTTTCTAGTTGGCCGCACCGCGCGTGCGCGAGTGCCTTCCCGCCCGACGGAGGAGTGCGTGGTCCCCAGTTAGGATAAGCCAGCTAAGAAGCCAACCCGGGGAGGTGGGTGGGACGTAAGAATATCTGCATGCTGTCCCTGGATAACACCTGTTACGGTAAGTAACTGTGCTTTATCCCAGGACAAGCAGGCAGCATATTCTTTACGCATGGGTGACCTCCAAGCTAACAAAGAGGGAGGAGGGATGGTTGGCCATTAGGAAAATAAATTCTGAAGTACAGATTGGCCGAAGTGCCCATCCCGTCTGGAGAAAGCATCCAGACAGTAGTGAGTAGTGAATGTGTGAACTGAGGACCAGGTGGCCGCCTTGCAGATTTCCTCAATGGGTGTGGAACGGAGGAAAGCAACAGAAGCGGCCATAGCTCTCACCCTGTGGGCAGTGACAGCACCGTCCAGTGACAGACCGGCCCGAGCATAACAGAACACGATGCAAGCTGCAAGCCAGTTGGATAGCGTCCGTTTAGAGACCGGTCGACCCAGACGATTAGGGTCGAAGGTCAGGAAGAGCTGAGGGGACAAGCGGTGAGCCCTTGTACGATCAAGATAGTAAGCCAGGGCACGCTTGCAATCAAGAGTGTGCAATGCCTGTTCCCCAGGATGTGAATGAGGTTTTGGGGAAAAAACAGGCAACACAATAGACTGGTTGAGGTGAAAAGCCGAGACTACCTTGGGAAGGAACTTAGGATGGGTACGCAGAACCACCTTGTCATGGTGAAAAACAGTGAACGGTGGGTCTGCGACCAGTGCATGCAGCTCACTAACCCTCCTGGCAGAGGTGATGGCAATGAGGAAAAGCACCTTCCATGTCAGAAGTTTGAGCGAAGTTGAGGCAAGAGGCTCAAAAGGAGGTTTCATGAAGGCTGATAAAACCACATTTAGGTCCCAGACGACCGGAGGAGGCTTCAGAGGTGGTTTGACATTGAAGAGGCCCCTCATAAAGCGGGAAACCAGAGGATGAGCCGTGAGAGGTTTCCCTAGGATAGGCTCATGAAATGCCGTGATGGCACTGAGATGGACTCTGATAGAGGTAGACTTGAGGCCTGCGTTGGACAGGGAGAGCAAGTAGTCCAGAACAGTTTCCACCGCTAAAGAGGTGGGGTTGTGATGATGACGGAGGCACCAAGAGGAGAACCTGGTCCACTTCTGATGGTAACATTGGAGTGTGGCCAGTTTCCTGGAGGCGTCCAAAATGAGACGGACAGGCTGAGACAGATTTCCTGGAGAGGTCAGCCCGAGAGAAACCAAGCTGTCAGGTGGAGCGAAGACAGATTGGGATGCAGTAGAGACTGACGCTGTTGCGTAAGTAGAGTAGGAAACACAGGAAGAGGAATGGGATCCCTGACGATGAGCTGAAGCAGGAGAGGAAACCAGTGTTGGCGAGGCCACCGAGGAGCGATGAGAATCATGGTGGCCCTGTCCCTGCGGAGTTTGGATAAAGTCCGCAACATCAGAGGTAGTGGAGGAAAGGCATAGAGGAACCGATCCGTCCAGTTGAGCAGGAATGCATCCGGGGCCAGACGGTGAGGAGAGAAGAGTCTGGAGCAGAACTGGGGCAGCTGATAGTTGTGAGGAGCTGCAAAGAGGTCCACCTGCGGAGTGCCCCAGCGAGCAAAGATGGAGTGGAGCGTGGGAGGGTCCAAAGTCCACTCGTGAGGTTGAAGGATGCGGCTGAGATTGTCGGACAGGGAGTTCTGTTCGCCCTGGATATAGACAGCCTTGAGGAAGAGACTGCGGGCCGTGGCCCAGGTCCAAATGCGGAGAGCCTCCTGACAAAGGAGGCGAGACCCGGTGCCGCCCTGTTTGTTTATGTAGTACATGGCGACTTGGTTGTCTGTGCATAGGAGAAGAACCTGAGGGCAGAGAAGGTGCTGGAAGGCCTTGAGAGCGTAGAACATAGCTCTCAGTTCGAGGAAATTGATGTGATGTCGACGCTCCTGTGGGGTCCAAAGACCTTGGGTGCGTAGATCTCCTAGGTGGGCTCCCCATGCATAAGGGGAGGCATCCGTGGTGATGATCATGGAATGGGGGGTCAGATGAAAGAGAAGACCCCTGGAAAGATTTGAGGAGTTCAACCACCATTGTAGAGATCGCTGAAGAGACGATGTTACAGAGATGGGATGAGAAAGAAGATTCGAGGTCTGTGACCACTGGTTGGCTAGAGTCCATTGGGGTGTCCTGAGGTGGAGTCGTGCCAGGGGAAGCACATGCACCGTCGAGGCCATGTGGCCCAGGAGGACCATCATCTGTCTGGCAGAAATGGAGTGATGAAGGAGCACCTGACGACAAAGGTGGAGCAGAGTCCGTTGACGATCGGAGGGGAGGAACGCCCTCATCAGTGTGGTGTCGAGAACTGCTCCAATGAACTGAAGGCGCTGTGTGGGAAGCAGATGCGACTTGGGGTAGTTGATCTCGAACCCCAGAAGATGAAGGAGAGAGATGGTATGATGAGTGGCTTGTAGCACAAGTGGAGACGTAGGTGCTTTCACTAACCAATCGTCCAAGTAGGGGAACACCTGGAGGTTGTGAGACCTGAGGAAGGCCGCCACCACAATGAGGCATTTGGTGAACACCCTGGGTGAGGAAGCGAGGCCAAAAGGCAGCACTTTGTACTGATAATGGCGATGGTGCACCTGGAATCGCAGGTAGCGACGTGAAGTTGGATGGATTGGACTGTGAGTGTAGGCCTCTTTGAGGTCCAGGGAACATAGCCAGTCGTGTTGAGAGAGAAGAGGGTAAAGCGTGGCCAGGGAGAGCATTCTGAATTTCTCAGGAGGAGGGGGGTTTGAGTTGAATGAGAAGCAGACTCTACGGGAGGATTGTCTGGTGGAAGAGTCTGGAAGTTGAGAGAGTAGCTGTGGCGGATGATGTTGAGAACCCACTGGTCCGATGTGATGACCTCCCAACGGCTGAGGAAAATGTGGAGCCTGCCTCCGATTGGCTGTGGAAGAGGCAATGAGGGTGGATGACTGGCTAAGCCCTGGAGAGAGGAGTCAAAAGGGCTGAGATGGTTTGGCAGGAGGAAGAGGCTTGGCAGGTTGATTTGACTGGGTACGAGCCTGGTTGTGCTGGTGCTGGCGTGCTCGCCTAGGTTGCTGTGAAGGTGGATTGAGCGGCCTAGCAGAAAACCTGCGCTGATATGAGGTCTGTGGTCTGTAAGGGCGAGCAGGTGGAGCCTTTTTCTTAGGCTTTATGAGAGTGTCCCATCTGGTCTCATGGGCTGAGAGTTTCTGCGTGGTGGTATCCAGGGACTCTCCGAATAACTCATCCCCAAGACATGGGGCGTTGGCAAGTCGGTCTTGATGGTTGACATCTAAATCAGAGACCCTGAGCCAGGCCAGGCGGCGCATAGCTACAGCGATGGCAGATGCACGGGAGGTGAGCTCAAAAGAGTCATAGATAGAGCGCAACATGAATTTTCTTAGTTGGAGCAGGCTGGAGATCTGCTGCTGAAATAGAGGAACTTTGTGTTCTGGCAGGTACTTCTGCATGGCGGAGAGTTGCATGACCAGATGTTTCAGGTAGAATGAGAAATGGAATGAGTAGTTGTTAGCTCTGTTGGCAAGCATGGCATTCTGATAGTCGCTTGCCAAACTTGTCCATTGTTTTGCCCTCTCTGCCAGGAGGGGTGGAGGCATAAACACTAGAGCCCTGAGTCTTTTTTAAAGTGGACTCCACCAGGAGAGACTCATGAGGCAGTTGGGGGTTTATCAAATCCTGGGATTGGTATAACCCTATAGAGGCTGTCCAGTTTACGGGGGGCCCCAGGGACAGTCAGCGGGTTCTCCCAATTTTTATAAAAAGTTTCCCGCAGGATATCATGCACGGGCAACTTTAGGAACTCTTTGGGAGGTTGATCGAAATCCAATGCCTCCAGGAAAGCTTGTGACTTCTTAGAGTCAGATTCCAGAGGCAAAGATAAGGCCCCCGACAACTCCCTGAGGAATTTAGAGAAGGAAGATTGTTCAGGTTTAGATGTGGTATCGGGGGCCGAAGGCTCTTCGTCCGACGACGATGCATCCTCCTCGGTACCGGGAGGGGATTCTTCCCATAGGTCCGGGTCTCTGACATCGGTGTGTGCGTGTCGAGAGACCGGAGTGGAAGGCTCGGTATGGTGAGTTTTAGACAAAGACTTGCCTGAGCGTACCGAGACGTTACCGGGGGATGAAGACCTGTGTCTGTCTCGGTCCCGGGAAGAACGGTGCCGGTCAGGGTCGCGGGAAGACCGGTGCCCTGCTCGGTCCCGAGGAGGATCGGTCGTCGTCAAGGTGATAGTCTCGGCATGGGTATGGAGATGTGGTGCCGAGAGAATAGGCATGGAGGAGTCCATAGGTACCGATGGAGTGGATACCGGTTGGACGGTGCGGGGCTCGGGCCGGTCTGGTACCGAAAGCAGCGGTGCCAAGATAGAGGGTAAGAGCTGCTTAAGTTGCTGTTGGAGTTGTTCCTGCAACTTATCCTGGAGGATGGCCGCAATGCGGTCATCCAGGGGAGGCACCGGAACCACTTTTTTCTTCTTTGGTTCCATGGGTGCCGCTCTACGCTCCGGCGATGAGGAGGCCGATGACGAGGCACTCACCGATATCGGAGCGTAGCGTTTTTTGGGGCGGCGTGGAGCCGAAAGGACTGGTGTCGCCACCGAGGTGGGAGGGCGCTCAAGGGTGGAAGGCTTCTTAGCCGGCTTACCTGGCGCCGGGGGCGCCGAAGTCGTTTCAGGCGTCGTCGAAGTGGTCGGTGCCGATTTCGACGGTGCCGCAGGTGAAGAGGTCGAATCCATAGTCGGGCCGGTGCCGAAAAGTAGATTTTGTTGGATTTGACGATTCTTCAAAGTGCGTTTCTTAAGAGTGGCACAGCGGGTGCAGGAGTCCGCCCGATGCTCCGGTCCCAAGCACTGTAAGCACCAATTGTGTGGGTCAGTGAGGGAGATCGGGCGTGCACACCGCTGGCACTTCTTAAAACCGGGCTGCGGGGGCATGAATGGGAAGACGGCCTCCGCAAAATCGAACCCCCGAGGCCTGGATCGTGACAACAGGCCCCGCCGGGGCAGGAACGAAAAAATAAAGCAAAAAAGAAAAGTTTTTTTTTTTTTTTTTTTTTTTGAACAGAAAGAAAAAAGCACCCGAAGGTGAATAAAACGAAAAATTAACGCGAGCGGGAAGGCAAAAAGAGAATTTCAACGGAGTTGAAAAATACACGTCTTCTTCGCTCCGCGGAAACGAAGAAACTGGGGACCACGCACTCCTCCGTCGGGTGGGAAGGCACTCGCGCACGCGCGGTGCGGCCAACTAGAAACTTCTAGTTAAAAAGGTCCGTACCGAGGGCTCCGTCGGTGACGTCACCCATGCGTAAAGAATATGCTGCCTGCTTGTCCTGGGATAATCTACTCTACCTGGGATTCAGTAGCCATTAGAAAAGCTGTTCTGATCTAGCAAGCCCAATTCATCAGATCTGTGATCCGAGGACTGTAAGAGGACCCCTGATCTAAACAGAAGCCTAGAAAAACTATACTTAGCCAGTCAGGATTTCAGGATATTACATTACATTACATTAGTGATTTCTATTCCGCCTGTGCCTTGCGGTTCTAGGCGGATTACAATTTAGAAGATATCTGGACATTTCCAGTAGAATTGCACAACAAGGAAGTGAATATATTACAGTTTACCGTATAGAATAGAGATACATAACAGGTTACAGAAGATGGTTACATAGAGAAGATTAGCTTGATGTTTTGATTTGGTATTTCCGAGGGTATAATCTTGAGGTAATGTTATGGAGGATACCCACAGTGAATACGTATATGCAACATTTGCATACACCACCTACCTCCATTGTATGTAAATCTCTCTCATTCATGTTCCTTGTGGGTATCGTGACAACGGATGAGTTCCACATAAAGCACGTGAAATGGGCTGAGTTTGCAAAGGATTTGGAGGTTGAACTACAGACATGTTTACCTTCTTTACGTCCTTCAAGTCTGATAGTTGATCCGTGCTCTCTCTCTATAATGGAACAGTTAGGTGAGGGAGTTGTGTCTTCACTGACAGTTATAAAAATAAAAATAAAAAAAATCAATCTTTCGAACCAGTATTATGCCTGATGTAGTCAAAACAGCTACAGTTAAGCCATTATTGAAGAAGGATAATTTAGTTGTGTCCATTTTGGGGATTATAGACCAATTGCGGTGCTGCATTTTGTGGGGAAAATAATTGAAAAAAGTGGTCCAGAAACAAATGCAGGATTTCGCGGAGCAAGAGAACTTACTAGACTGTTAGCAGTATGGTTTTAGAACCAGACATAGTATTGAATCTTTGACGGTTTCCATAATGGACAAGTTGAGAAGAGAAATTGATAAAAATAAACCTTTTATTGGATGTGTCACCTGCTTTTGATATGGTTGATACTAAGGTTTTATTTCACACTTTGTCTAATATGGGGCTAGGAAGTTCTGTGGATTGGTTTGTTTCCTACTTTCAAGATAGATCTATGCAAGTGAAAAGCCGACTATAGATAGGGGGTGCCACAAGGTTCTGCGCAGTCTGCGCTTTTATTCAATCTATCTGGCATCGTTGGGTAATGTATTAGTCGTCATCTGTATGCAGATGGTGTACAATCTTTCTTTCCTCTGTCAGATTGGCAAAGTGAGCTGAAGGATAAATTGACATTATATTTGCGATTTGGTTGATGCTTCACTATATGCTTGTCATATAGTTGTCATATAGTTGCAATATAGTTTTGAATCTTGCAAAAAAATGGAGTTCATGTTGATAGGAAGAGTTGAATATCCATTATGGCCAGAAGTTGAGTTATGGTACAAAAGAAAATTAAAGGTTTTATGCATTTGGATAGATTCTCTTTTATCAATTAAGGATCAGGCTTTATCTGTCATTAAATCTGTTTTCTTTCAGATGCGGCTTTTTACTACTACTGCTACTATTAATTATTTCTATAGCGCTACCAGACACACACAGTGCTGTACAAAGTCACAAAGAGTAAGAAAACAGTCCCTGCTCGAAAGAGCTTACAGCAGACTTAATCCCCTCATTGCCCCAGGTACACTAGATAGAGTTTGAGCCCACCAGGACAGATAGGGAAATATGATAAAGTACCTGAATGTAAACCACTTAGGATATAAGTGGTATATAAATAAAATAAATATAAAACCAATGCTGCCCCCATATGATTTTCATCTGGTAGTTCAGAGTGATGTATTGCAAAGGTTGGATTATTATAATGCACTATACCCCCCCACACCCTTTTTTGTACTAAACCGTACAGGGAGCCACGCTGAATGCTCCCGATGCTCATAGAGTTCCTATGAGCGTCGGGAGCAGCGCGGAACATTCAGCGCAGCTCCCTGCACTAATAACTGCTATCGCGGTTTAGTAAAAAAAGGGGTAAATTTGGGTGTCATCATCCAAATATAGATTTTTACAAGTGGTTCAGAATGCTACAGCACGCTTTAATCTTTGGCGGCAGTCAATTTGAGCAGCCGATACCTTTAGTACGAAAATTGCATTGGCTACCTTTTAAATCTCGAGTAGTTTTTAAGGTATTAGTATTGATTTTTCACGCAATTAACCAAGGAATACCATGTTATCTTTCAGGTTGGGCAGACTGTATGGACCATTCGGGTCTTTATCTGCCGTCATCTACTATGTTACTATGCTACGACATCAGTCCTGTTGGTCCTTAAAACTGGAGAACACGATGCATTTATCTGTTGACGAGTTACAGTCATATGAAAAAAAATAAGGGACCCCCCATGAAATTTTCAGTGCTTTCTTAAGAAATGTTCACATATCGATGTCAAATCTTTTTTTTTATTTACCTCTGGAAAAGAAAGTGATGTAATTGCAGGTAAACAACAAAAATGTTCCTCGATTTACTCATGAAACAAAAGATATCCAGTATTCTAACTGAGGAATAAATTAGGACACCCTACATCAGCGGTCTCAAACTCAAACCCTTTGCAGGGCCACATTTGTATTTGTAGGGCCGCAGAAAAAAATAGTTACTGTCTTATTAAAAAATGACAACTTTGCATGAGGTAAAACTCGTTATGGTAACTATAACGAGTTTTACCTCATGCGAAGTTGTCATATAGTTTATAAATCTTTCCTTAATTGCTTCTGATAATTTCAGCTACACAGAAAGAGCTAGGGGCGCTTTTACTAAACTGAAGTGCTAATGCGCACTTACCACAGAGTAAAATGGTCTACCGTGGGATGTGCTCAGGTGTCCTACAGTAAGTTTCACAGCTAAAAAAAAAATATTTGTTGGAAGGGGTGTGTCTAGCGCAGGAACATCCACTCTCTGCCCCAATTAGAAGGTGCGTCCACATTACCGTGCACTAACTGGTTAGATCAGGATCACCAAGTGAGCCCTTACCACCTATGAACTAGGTGTCGCTAAGGGCTCAAATCTTACAGTAATATTTTATTTTTAACAGCTCTGTGCAAATGGGAACATTAGCGCAGAGCCAGTAATTCAAAAGATGGAAAACCCCCCATTTTACTGCCGCAGTAATAAATGGCTTTAGTGCATAGGAAAACCCACGTAAAGATGCGTCAAAGCCACTTTTTACTGTATTTTAGTAAAAGACCCCTTAGTTTGCAAGCAGCCAATTGCCAGCAATGATCAGGGGATCTTGCAATCCCTTTCCTGAAGGAAGGCAAAGTCACTGAACCTGTTTTAATGGTGATGAATTCACGACAGTTCAGTGTCTTCTAACTGAAGCAAAATTAAACTCCTTTGCAGAACCTTAGCAGCAGAAATTAACACAAAAATAAAACTTAACAAGTCAAGATATACAGGAGGCAGAGGTTAGGGCTATATTTTGCTTAAAATTTTAATTGCATGACTAAAAGGTATTTCTCCCCCCCCCCCCCTCCTCGATAGCTCCTTGTGACTTTGGGCAAGTCACTTAACCCTTCGTTGCCTAGAGTCACAAGGAGGGAGGATAGAATATTTTTAATCAAGTGATGATTATTTTTAGGGCTGCATGTTGATTAAAGTTTGTAATCATAATTAAAGAATAAAAAGTGATCGAAAAGATAATATAAAAATTGCAAAATTAAAGAATCTTAAGACAGCATGCAGAATAGCTATAAACAACTACAGTGGTGCCTTGGATTACGAGCATAATCCATTCCAGGAGCATGATCGTAATCCAAAATACTCGTTTATCAAAGCGAGTTTCCCCATAAAAAATAATGGAAACTCGCTTTGATGCGTTCCCCCGCCATGAGAACCGGCATTGCTCCCCCCGAAGGTCCCCCCTTCGATCCGGCACCCTCCTGACACGATTGCCCCCCCCGACTGGGCACTCCCCCTCCGCCACAATCCAGCACCCTCCCCCCGCCACGATTGGGCAAACCCCCCCCCACGCCGTTTCTTACCCTCATCTGGGCACCGGCACGTCCTGTGCTTGATGCCGGTGCCTGAAAATCGGCTTCCTCTTCTGCTGAGCCTTAAGCATCTGAGCATGCTCAAGGCCCAGCAGAAGAGGAAGCCGATTTTCGGGCACCGGCATCAAGCACAGGATGTGCCGGTGTCCAGATGAGGGTAAAAAGAGGCAGGGGGGGGGTTGCCCAATCGTGTCCGGGGGGGGGGGTGCCGGATCGTGGCAGGGGGGGGTGCCCAATCGCGTCGGGGAGAGGGTGCCGGATCATGGGGGGAGGGTGCGCTCGTAAATCGAGCCTTGCAAAACACTCGCAAACTGGTGCACTCGTAAACCGAGGTACCACTGTATACAGTTTTCACAACCTATTTCCGAGAAGCAAGCCTACCCTACTTACCATCCACCACTGGTAGGTATCTGCGGGAATCCAATTGCTAGATTTGGTCAGCAAAGGTGACACCGACTGATTAAATCTCTTGTCAAACCACAAGGAAGTGTTCAGCTCAGACACACACCTGTTGCAGCTGCACGGCCGCCAGGTGGATTTGATCCACTTCTTCATCTGCTCCGAGATCCGACCAAAAACTTTTTCAGGGTGCCAGCGGACATCCCCCACATTCTGGGTGTAGTTCAGCACAAAGGGCATTACCGTGACGGCAAACAAAGAGAGCGCCAGGGTGAAGAACTTCAAGTTCCTGATCCTCAAAGCAATCATTTCGTCCAAGTTAAAAATCTTCAGCTTTGCACTTTCGGCCCCAGAAGTATTTCAGCTTTCGAGCAAGATAGGACGAGAAGGTAAAAAGGTTATTTGGTGCTGTAGGAGAGTAAGAAATCCGAGTATGCTTTCTTGCAAATGGAGGTTTATTCTAATCACGATACTACACCCTGAAAGATGCGTCGGGGAGCGGTTCCCGTTTGACATCTAGATTAAAAGGCTTCCAGGACTCCTTTCATTGGTGCTTGCTTTTTTTTTTTTTTAAACAGCTACTATCTTCTGTCAGCTTTATCAGCACTGCCAGGGACTTCTTTTCTCATCCAGACACTGGAAATTATCATCATCAGAAATGCCAACCTGAGCCACAAAAGAAACAAACAAAAAAAAAAAGGGCAAGAGAGATTTTAGTTTCTTTTCTGCAGAAGAAAACTTCTTCTTTTATATTTAAGCATCAGGATGCTCCAGCCACCTACACACAAAGGCAAAAGAAGTTAAGCCACAGTTAAGACCCTGTAAACAAGAACCCATCATCTCCGGGACTGAAGGCAGCCGAAAGGCTTTAATTCTACAGGGCAGTCGGCTTCCCCCTTAGCAAGATGAAAGCAGGCAGCTCTGCCGCAGACAACGGCGCTGGAACTATATAAAAAACTTTTCTCTCCTCCTCCCTAGGCCTGACTGGCACTTGCAGAGAAAGTGCTCCCCGAGTGCTTTTAATTAAGAGCTTGCAGCCACTCAGCTCTGAGTTGGTTCGTTTCCCAAGGCTGACCCTGCTGTTTACCTGCCAGGCTATTTCTAATTAGCGACAGCGGAACAGCAAAGCAGAGGGTAATGAGAGGAGAGAGAGAGAGAACCCGGCCTACAAATGCATCCCCACCATAACCATACAAACCAGGAGTAATAAAACAAAATTTCAGGACGTGTTGACCCCTCGGCATTGCCTCTTGCTTTGCAGTGCGCTTCTTATCAAGCACATCTGACCTTGTATATGCTCATGAGGCGTCACTGTGGTATCCTGCAAGTGCCTGGAATTGCTGTAGCTTTATTATAAGTACAGCTGTGTATTGTGAGGAGGCTTTCTCACCCCTTCAGGGACTGGGATACCTCCAGCAGCTGAAGACTTCTCACACAACCAAAGCAGGACTGGCCCAGACAGCAGTGGGACATTCACCTTGTAGAAACGTACACCTTCCAATGCAACAACTTAAGTTTGAGCTAGGCACAGAGAACCTGCACAGAACTATAAAAGATCTGGCTTAAATTTGGAACAAGTTGTTGATTTTTAAGACCTTGCAAGACAGAATTTCAAAAGTGACGGAAGGGAAAAGGGGGCAATGTCTGGAAAGCAGTATATACTAATGCTCGATGTATGGGAAACAAGATTGTGGATCTAGAAGCTGTGATAGAAGATGAGTGGGATACAGTGGTGATCACGGAGAACCATGACTGGGATGTATTTATAGCGGGCTATAATCTGTTCAGGAAAGACAGGGTAGGAAGGAAAAGGAGTGGGGAGTAGCATTATATGTTAAAGATCATATTAAAGTCACACAATTGCAGGATTTGCAGGGCAAGGAAGAGGCATTGTGGATCAATTTGGAAAGAGAGAATGGTGAATATATTTACATTGGTGTGATATACAGGCCTTCTTCAGACAGAAGTAGACAGAATTAATAGCAAACATTCAGAATATATCTAAAAAATGGGAAGTTTTTCTAATAAGTGAATTTAACATGGCAGATGTTGATTAGGGTATCCCTATTGCAGGGTCTTCTAGAAGTAGGGAGATCCTGAATTCTGTACAAAAAGAACTATCCCAGCAGTTGGTAATGGAACACACGCAAGATGGACTTAGTGCTTACAAACGGGAAAAGTGTTTCTGATGTTACAGTGTGTGATCATCTGGCATCCAGTGATCACACACCAACATCAGAAACACTTTCCGGCAAGGAATTGTCTGGATGGGAATGTCTAGAACAGTGGTCTCAAACTCAAACCCTTTATGGGGCCACATTTTGGATTTGTAGGTACTTGGAGGGCCGCAGAAAAAATAGTTAATGTCTTATTAAAGAAATGACAATTTTGCATGAAGTAAAACTCTTTATAGTTTATAAAACTTTCCTTTAACAGTTAAAAGGAAAGATATATAAACTATAAAGTGTTTTACCTTATGCAAAATTGTCATTTCTTTAATAAGACTAACTATTTTTCCTGAAGCCCTCACATTTAAAGTTTAATATCTTTCCTTTCTCAAAACTGACACATTTCAATAACTATATTGAAAATAAAATCATTTTCCCTACCTTTGTTGGCTGGTGACTTTATTTTTCTGTGCTTTTAACTATGTTTCCAGGGCCTTCTTGTCCTGTGACTGTTTTTCTCTTCGTCTTCACTTTCTGCCTTGCATCCATCTTTGGCATTAACTTAATATTCAATTTTTCTGCTTTCTTTTCAAAATCTACGTTTCCATGTCTTACCTTCCTATCTCTCTCGTCTTCCGTTCTATTTCCATGGTCTGACATCTCTTTCTTTCCTTTCTCTCCCTCCCTCCTTCCTTCCCCTGGTCTGGCATCTGTCTCCTTCCTTCCCCCCATGCCCCATGGCATCTCTCCCTCCCCCTCTATGGTCTGATAACTCCTTTCCTTTCCTCCCTCCCATGAACTGGCATCTCTTGTTCCTCTCCTCTCCCTTGTCTTCCTTCCCTCTCTTTCCCCAATTGGGTGCAGCAGCAACAGAAGCAGCATTTCCCTTCCCCCTTTCCTGTGCAGCAAAAGCATTTCTCTTCCCCTTTCCCTCCCCCTCCCTTTCCCTGTGCAGCAGCAGCAGCAGCATTTCCCCAGGGTCCTCCTTTCATATGCAGCAGAGCATTTCTCTTTCCCCGCCCCTTCCTTGTGGAGCAGCAGCGTGTCTGGCTGGCTCCCAGTCGATCGCTCTGTTCAAAGCTGCGGGTGGCGGCTCCTCGTGAGATCCGCGCCTGCGTCAGAAGCCTCTCTGATGTTGTGACGTCAGAGAGTGAGCAGTAGTGGATCGTGGCCAGTAGGGGTTGATGTCTATGGGACGGTAATGGAATGGACATCAAGACATGATAGTGCAGTATTTTTGTGGAATGTTTCTACAAAAGGGCCTGTTTTTCGTATGATTCTGGGTAACTCTAGTTAGATACAAGCTATGTGTTAGTTAAGGCCACACCCAAATAGAAGCGTATGAAAAACTGGTGAATAAAAATCTGATTACAGATGTAGCCAATGCCAGAAAAACACACTACAGATTAATATTAAGGGAACGCATAATAATATTCTTTGTATGTACTTTGCTATTAGGCTAGATCATGGAGGAAATCAGTATATACATGGACTCCATTTTGTTCTCTGTCTTTTCTGTATCTTCTGTGCCTTGGACTCCATTTTGTGTCAGTGACTTTCTGTCTCTGTAAAGTCTTTGTTCAAGTTTCCCACTTCTAGCAACGTGGTTCTAATTGATACCAGATGTGCCTTAGGCTGGCTAGGAAGAAGTATCCTAAACTAAGATATAACATGCATTAAATATGAATGAAATACGAGTTATGAATCAAGTTATGAATGTTTGGGGCCCCTGAATGTGTGGTATGAATGGATTTGTAGTATTTAAAATGCAAGGGTTTAAAAAAAAAACAAAGAACAACATCTGGAAATGGTTAAGTTAGAATCAGAGATCTGTAGCAGTCTAGCAGGGAAAGGGGGAAAACAGCCCCTCCTTTCCTCCAAGGCTGACCAATTTTCAGCACTGTTTGTAGGTGTAATATGAAACTTAGTTGTTTAACCCTTTCAGGACCAAGGGACATATTTGTCCCATAACTTTAAAATCCTATAAATTTTGATTGGGATAGTCTACAGTTCTAAATTTGATATGTACGGATTCCATATGATACTGCCTTTATGTAAACAAACTGGTTCCGACATTCATTCATTAGCGTCGTTGCCAGATTGACGAGAAGATTCACTTGCCACACTGTCCATAAGCCAGAAGTGTGATTTTTTAAATAAAAATAATGATATTTCACAAAAAAAATCAATTTTTTGGCATCTGCAAGCCCTTTTTAGCATAAAAATGTCGTCAAAACCACAAAAATTGGCCTACGATCCTTATGGTCCTGAAAGGGTTAAAGCAGGCTTAGAACATTTCAGCATCTTGCCTGACATATAGACAAATTGTCTGAAATAAGTTTTAAGAATGATAAAAGGAATATTGGATATGTTATAAAATGTTAATGTATATTCAGAAATGAATGTAAACAAAACAAATGTAATTTCTGAAACTTTTAAATGTAGAGGAATTTTCTTTGTTTAACTTTAAACACCACCTCTGTTAATTTTGATTGGTTGACAGCCAATGATGTCACACTGAGCCAAAGGTATATAAGGGGGGGCTTCGAAGTATAGAGCTGAGTTCGTTATCAGAAGGCCAGCATTTTGCCAACTATAATGATCTCCCACTAACGCAACTGTTAACGCAATTATGCTTTATTCTTTTGAGTTTCATAATGAAAAAATATAAACAATAACTAAATAAATAATTATATTTTGGTAAAACCTTGCGTTAGCGTCATTTTCCATGTTTTTGTTATTTTTCACACCTTGAGTGAAAGCTAGCAGCTTAATTTGCAACTTTAGCTTTATGAGTGCGCAGGCTTCCAATGCCCATGCTCAAGAGGCTTCCGATGCAGGAGTGGATAGCGCAAGGAGCCGCCACCCGCGGCTTTGAACGGATGGATCGACTGAGCCAGCCAGACACGCTGCTGCTCCACGAGGGAAGGGGGAAGAGAAATGCTAGTGTGGATGGCGCGATGAGACCCCGCCGGCCGCAGCTTTACAGTTGATCATCGCGTCCAGACTGCGGGCCGCAAAATAGCACCTGGAGAGCCACAAGCGGCCTGTGGGCCGCGTGTTTGAGACCGCTGGACTAGAAGGAGTGGAAATGCAGTGGGCAAAACTGAAAGGAGTAATTGTAAGGGCAACAAACCTTTTTGTGAAGCAAGTAAGTAAAAGTAAGAGGAAAAGAAGGCCGCTTTGGTTCTCAAAAGCAGCAGCTGAGAAAGTAAGGAGTAAGAGGTTAGCTTTCATATACTACAAAAGATCGCAGAAAGAGGAAGACAGGTAAAAATATCTGGAAAAGTTAAGATAGGCTGGTTATGTAGTCAGGAAAGCAAAGATGCAAATGGAAGATAAAATAGCTGAAACGGTTAAATGAGGAGACAAGACATTTTTTAGATACATCAGTGATAGGAAGAAGTGCAAAAGTGGCATTATGAGACTCAGAAGTAAAGGGAAGAAATACGTAGAAGTTGATAAAGAAAAAGGCTGAATTGCTTAACAACTATTTCTGTTTTGTGTTCACAGCTGAAGCACTGGGAGCAGGACCAGAGAAGACAAACGCAAATAGGGACAGATTTTCAGAGGGTTGTGCTCATGAGGAGCTAGCTAAAATAAAGGTAGTCAAAGCGATGGGTTGGATGGTGTACATCGGAGGATGCTGAAGGAACGTAGGGAAACACCGGTGGCTCTGCTGACTTTTCAACGAGTCTCTAGAGTCGGGAGTGGTACCAGAGGACAGGAGAAGGGCGGAAGTGGAAGTAAGGAAGAAGTAGAAAATTATAGGCCGGTAAGTCTGACTCCTGTGGTAATCATATTAATTGAATGCTTTTAAAACAGAGAATGGTAAAGTTTCTGGAATCGGTGGATTACAGGACCGGAGGCAACATGGATTTACTAAAGGTAGATCTTGTCGCACAAATCTGATCAATTTCTTTGACTGGGTGACCAGAGAATTGGCTAGAGGGAGTGTGCTAGATGTGGTGTATTTAGATTTTTAGCAAATCCTTGGACAGTGTTCCAAACAGACGTCTAATAAATAAACTGAGTGCCCTCAGGATGGGTCCCAAAGTGACAGAAGGGGTCAGGAACTGGTTGAGTGGAAGGTGACAGAGGGTAGTGGTCAATGGAGATCGCTCTGAGGAAAGGGATGTTACCAGTGGTGAGCCTCAAGGTTCTGTTCTTTAACATTTTTATAAACGATATTGCTGAAGGGCTGTCATGTTAAGATTTGCTCCTTTGCGGATGATACCAAAATCTGCAATAGAGTAGACACCCTGGAGGAAGAGATAGTGGTTACTGTGGATGAGCAGACTGGAAGGGCCATCTGACCTTTTTATGTGCCATAATTTTTCTAAGTTTCTAAGTGGTGTGGTAGCCATGTTAATTCAATTTTTAAGTTAATATATAGAAATAAAACTAATATGAAGTGATACCTTCAAAAGCTAATTTAAAAAATGCATTGTTAGGCCAAGAAAAGTACTTTTATTTTATGTCAGTATTTATATACTACTTATAGCCTATGTGGTTTACATTCAGGTACTTAAGCATTTTTCCTCTTTCTGTCCCGGTGGACTCACATATTCATAAAGACATCCTTCTTCAGCCTTTACTTCCCTTGCTATAGAGCAGTGTCTTGCAATCTTTCTCGAGCTGGGACACACTAAACCTAGTGTGCAACGTCGCCATGACAATGTCATGCACACGTGCGATGTCAGCTCATGCGCAAATGCCCTTCAAACGGGTCCTGCGCCGGCAATGGGGGGGGGGGTGTGTGTGCCTGCAAGGAAAAGTGCCATAGAGAAGGAGAGGCGCTGGCACCAGATGATTGCCAAGAGGCATGTCCTGTAGGCAGTCAGCTGGTGCCGGCGCCTCCCCTCCTCCCCGGTGTGCCACGGAACACCTGAAATCTCAGGAAGCACACAGTTTGCGATACACTGCTATAGAGCCAAAGCACATTCCATTTTCTTCCCTTCACTCCAAGTGTCCTCTGCCTGCTCAGCCCGTTCCATTGGCTCAAGCTCTTTCTTTGGATCAGCTGCATGATCTAAATGAGGGACCCCTGATGAAGGCATTTCTACATGCTGAAACATGGATCGTGTAGAGTCCTATTCATCTATTTGGTTTCCTAATTGGAGATCACCGTGAGGAAAGGAATGTTAGCAGTGGTGTGCCTCAAGGTTCTGTTCTTGGGCCTGTTCTTTTTAACATTTTTATAAACGATATTGCTGAAAGGTTGAAGGGCTGGATTTGCCTCTTTGCGGATGATACCAAAATCTGCAAGAGTAGACACGCCGGATGGTGAAGCTTGAAGAATGGTCTGAAATTTGGCAGCTAAAATTTAATGCTAAGAAATGCAAGGTCATGCACTTGGGCTGCAAAAACCTGAAGGAATGGTACAGTTTAGGGGGTGAAGAACTTATGTGCATGACAGAAGAGCAGGACTTAGGTACGACTGTATGTGATGATCTTAAGGTGGCCAAACAGGTTGAAAAGGTGACGGCGAAAGCTAGAAGGATGCTAGGTTGCATAGGGAGAGGTATGGCCAGTAGGAAAAAGGAGGTATTGATGCCCCTGTATAAGACTCTGGTGATTCCTCATTTAGAATATTGTGTACATATTTAAAGATCTATCTGTATACTTTGGAGGAAAGGCGGGAGATAATAATAATAATAATTTTATTTCTTATATACCGCTATACCCTAAGTTCGAAGTGGTTTACAGTGAAGTCGTGACTAGAGAGAGTACAGTGTTAACAGTAGGATACAGGATAATACAAAGTGAGCAGGTACTGGGGTGATTACAAAAGGTGCGAGATATCAACATGAGGAACAGTTACAGGATGTTTACAATGAGATACAGGGTACTGGGGAGTTTACAATAAGGTACAAGATATTAACAAGAGAACAGTTACAGGATGTTTACAATCAGATACAGGATGTTATACTAAGTTATAGGATGATACAATGCTGTTTACAGCTAGATATATATGATAAGCGTAAGAGAGGTACAGCATTAAGCGTTGGGGGAGGGGGAAAGGAAGGGGGAGAACTTTTGAGGTTTGTTTATAACTGGTAGGGGGAAAGTTTAGGTGGTGTTGAAGAGGCGGGTCTTCAGAGATTTTCTGAAGTCCGTGTATGACAGACACGTTTAAATACCTACATAATGTAAATGCGCATGAGTCGGGTCTCTTTCATTTGAAAGGAAACTCTGCAATGAGGGGTTATAAGATAAAGATGAAGAAATACTTTTTTATGGAAAGGGTGGTAGATGCGTGGAAGTGTCTCCTGGAAAAGGCAAGAGTTCTGTTTACGTTTTCCTGTATCTGCTTTAAACTGATATCAGGATTGTCTCCAACTTACCTTTTACCTCATTTTGAACTTTATAACCCGATAAGAAAAACTAGAAGATCTTATCCATTCACCTATCCCAAGATAAACAGTTGTATATACAAGACTTTTTTTTAGTTAAAACTTTAGCATTTCAAGCAAGTAAACTGCAATCTTGGTTTGGTAAATGAATTTACCAAGCCACGTCTTATTGTTCTTTTCGGAAACTAGTTAAAACTACTCTTTTTGGTAAATTCATTACTTAACTGATGTAGTTAAGATAATTCTTGTTTGGGGGCACTGATTGGATTTATTGACTGTATATATTCCGCTGATTGTCCAGCGGCTTCTTAATGTGAACTGTCTAGAACACTGTTCTTCAACCGTCGGTCTGCGGACCGGTATCGGTCCGCAGGAAATTTCTGCCGGTCTGCGCAGGGCCAGCAAGATTAAGGTGAGCATAGGTCTCGTTTTCAGACCTCCTGTCCTGTTGTCCCCACACACAGCTTCGGGACAGCGTCCTGAAGCTGTGCTCGGGACAACGGGACAGGCGATCATTTCCTGTCCCTACCTGTCGCGAAAAAAAAAAAAGCAGCCTCCCTCCTTCCTTTCCCCTGCTCTTACTGCTCTGCTGCTGCTGCTAAAGCTGACAGGAAGTCTTTTTTCCAACGTCAATTCTGACGTCTGAGAGGACGTTCTGGGCTAGCCAATCGCTGCCTGGCTGGCCCAGAACGTCCTCTCCGACATCAGAATTGACGTCGGAAAGAAGACTTCCTGTTGGCTTTAGCAGCAGCAGCAGGCGGTAAGAGCAGGGGAAAGGAAGGAGGGAAGCTTTTTTTTTTTTGCCCGACAGGGATGGAAGGAGGTAGGCAGGCAAGCAGGCTGGCTTTAGCCAGGGATGGAGGGAGAGAGGTAGACAGGCAGGTAGGCTTCGGGGGTGGGACAAAGTGTGGGAGGCAGTGAGAGGGACATAGGAAGGAGGCACTGGGGGCACTAAGGTAAAATTATGGTCATACCTGTTAATTTTCTTTCCTTTAGAAGCAGCAGATGAATCCAGAGACTAGTGGGTATAGCTCACATCGACCAGCAGGTGGAGATAGAGAACTGATTAACAGTTGGCCTTAAAGCCTGGTGTTCTTTCTGTTGATTCAGTTATGCACTTTGCCCAAGCATCCCGAAAGGAGAATGAGCAGCCACAAACTCCATTCCAGTAAAAAATGTGTCTTTCTCTTCTGAATACCATTGATATTTTCTCGTTTTTCGTTTCTTGTGTTTTTTTTTTTTTTTTTTTTTTTCAGTCATGAAATAATACACTTACCAACCATAGCCCCGGCTAACCTCATGACCTAAACCCTCTACACCCAGCCCGTGCACTTGGGGAGGGGCTCTGGATTCATCTGCTGCTTCTAAAGGAAAGAAAATTAACAGGTATGACCATAATTTTACCTTCCATAGCAAAGCAGCAGATGAATCCAGAGACTAGTGGGATGTAGCAAAGCAAACTCAAACTGGGTGGGACGCCAATGCCGCCTCTGCCAGTACTGCCGCGCCAAAAGTCGCCTCTGAACGGGCTGCTACATCTAACCGATAATGCTTTGAAAAAGTATTCCCTGACGACCAAGTGGCCGCCCGGCAACTCTCCTCTAATGACATCCCCCCGGACTCCGCCCAAGATGTAGCCAAAGCCCGAGTGAAATGAGCAGGAAGGTGCTCCGGTACCTTCTCCCTGACCACACATATGCCGAAACAAGAGCGTCCTTGACCCAACGCGCAATGGACGCTTTAGACGCCGCCATCCCTTAGTTTTTACCCGCGAACGCGACAAAGAGATGGTCCGACCGGCGAAAAGCATTCGTCACCTCCAAATAATGGAGAAGCATACGGCGGACATCCAGGAGCCGTACCGACCAAAAACGCTTCCCCCAATCCTCCTTCCAGAAGGATGGCAGAAACAGACTCTGGTTCACATGAAAGGACGAAATAACCTTAGGCAGGAAGGACGGCACCGTACGCACCGTCACCCCAGTCTCCGAGAACCGCAAAAAGGGTTCCCTGCAAGAAAGCGCTTGCAACTCCGATACTCGCCTTGCTGAAGCCATCGCCACCAAAAAAACTGTTTTTAGTGTGACATCTTCCAAAGTGGCCGCTGACAGGGGCTCAAAAGGTGCCCCCTGCAATTTCCCAAGGACGAGTTCAAGGTTCCAAGTTGGACAAATTCGCTTAACCGGCGGCCGGAGATGTTGAACCCCCTTGAGGAAACGTACCACGTCCGGCTGTGATGCGAGAGCCAAGCGAGCCACCCGGCCCCTGTAACAGGCAATGGCCGATACCTGAACCTTGAAAGAGTTATATGCTAACCCTTTCTCTACGCCCTCCTGCAGGAACGCAAGAATAGCCGGCAGAGAAGCATGGAAAGGCGCAATTCCGTGTCTGCCGCACCATGACTCAAAGATCCTCCAGACCCTCGCATAGGAGGCTGACGTAGAAATCCTCATAGCCTTACGCAGGGTGGAAATCACCCGTTCTGAATAGCCCTTCTTTTCCAGCCGTGACCTTTCAATAGCCAGGCTGTAAGACCAAAGCGGCCCGGATCTTCCATTAATATTGGACCCTGAGTTAGCAAGTCCGGAGTTACCTGGAACGCTACCTGCTCGCCTACCGACAGCAGCATCAGATCCGCGTACCACGGCCGTCGTGGCCAATCCGGAGCCACCAGGATTACTCTGCCTCGAAATCGAGAGATGCGTTGCAACACCCGCCCTATCATGGGCCAAGGCGGGAATACATACAGAAGGGAATTCGGAGGCCACGGGAGAGCAAATGCGTCCACCCCCTCCGAACCCTTTTCCTTGCGTCTGCTGAAGAACCGAGGCACTTTCGCATTGCGGGACGAGGCCATGAGATCCATCTCTGGCAACCCCCACCGACGGACTAGCAGGCCGAACGCTCGAGCCGACACTCCCATTCGCCCGGATCTAGAAGATTTCTGCTGAGGAAGTCCGCTTGCACGTTCTCGTGCCCTGCAAGGTGTGCCGCCGACCGAAGCGGAACATGCCCCTCTGCCCATCGAAACAAATTTCATGCCTCTTCGGCCAACTGCGGACTCCGGGTGCCCCCCTGACGATCGACATATGCGACCGCCGGGACACTGTCCGAAAAAATCCTGGTCGGCTTGTCCTGAACTAGTGACTGAAAAGCCCGCCGCGCCAACCTGATCGCTCTTAATTCCAGCAAATTTATGGGCCATTGAGCCTCCTGGGAGGACCACATCCCCTGCACCGACAGTTGCAGGCACTGGGCTCCCCAGCCCCGCAGACTGGCATCCGTTGTAACCACCACCCAATCCGGCGTGGCCAATGGCATGCCCCTCCAAAGATGCAAGTCCTGGAGCCACCAGCGCATGCTGCGAGCTGCTCGCGGACTCCATTGGAGACGAACATTGTAGTTCAGAGACGCTGGGAACCAGCGAGAGAGCAGAGACTGCTGTAAGGGCCTCATGTGGCTCCGGGCCCCGGGCACCACCTCCAGAGTCGCCACCATGGAGCCCAGCACCTGTACATAATTCCACACTCGAGGTCTGGCTGACCCGAGAAGGAGGCGAATTTGAGCCTGCAATTTCTCCCCCCGGTCTCGGGGCAGAAACACATTCCCCCAGAGCCGTATCGAACCTCACCCCCAGATGCACCAATGAATGCGATGGGGACAAAAAAACTCTTGGGAAAGTTGACAATCCACCCCAACGACCGAAGGAGAGAGATTACTCTCTGAGTTACCGACACACTCTCCTATCGGAAAGAGGCGCGGATTAACCAATCGTCTAAGTAAGGGTGTACCCGAATCCCTTCCTTGCGTAGAAAAGCGGCTACCACCACCATGACTTTGTAAAACGTGCGGGGAGCCGTCGCCAGGCCAAAGGGCATTGGCCGAAACTGATAATGTTGGCCCAGCATCGCAAATCGCAGATACTGCTGATGCGGAGGCCATATCGGAATATGGAGGTACGCCTCCATGAGATCGAGGGACGGGAGGAACTCTCCCAGTCTCCCCGCCGCAATAACCGAGCGTACTGTTTCCATACGGAAATAGCGCACACTGAGGAATCTGTTGACCCCTTTGAGATCCAGCACCGGTCTGAAGGACCCCCCCTTCTTTGGTACAATGAAGTAAAGGGAATATATACCGCGGCCTACCTCTTCCGGGGGCACCGGAACCACCGCCCCCAGATCGAGCAGCACCTGAAGAGTCCTGTGGACCTCGGCTCCCCTGGCCGCCCCATTGCACGGGGACACCAAGAAAGAATCTACGACGGGAGAGGCGAAGTCTAATTTGTACCCGTCGTGAACCACGTCCAACACCCACTGATCGGACGTGACTGCGGCCCACTCCGCCCTGAATGCCGAAAGCCGACCCCCTAAGGGCAGGGCGGAGGGAGCCAAGCCCCCGTCATCGTGGAATGCGACTGGCTGGGGTACGTGTTGACTGCCCTGAAGAGGGTGTCGTCGTACGAAGGAACTCCTCTGCCGAAACCGAGGTCTCGAAGCAGAGAATGGGCCAGATACGGACCTGGAAAAAGGTTTACCCGCCCTGGCACGCCTAACCTCCCGGAAACGTGGTCTAGACGATGAGGACCTTACCGGGGGTCACCAGCCGAAACTTGGACGCTGCATCGGCCGCCCAATGACGGAGCCACAAGGATCTGTGTGAAACCCCAGACAGAGACATCTGGTTCGCAGACGCCCGAATAATATCATATAAGGAGTTTGCCAAATAAGCCAAGCCGGCCTCCAAATCCGCCAGCTCCGCAGGAACTGAACCCCCAGCTTCCAGCAAATTATCGGTCATCCCGTGGGACCACTGCAGACATGCACGCGCCGCGTAAGCACTGCAGATTGCGGCCTGCAAGATAACTGCAGCCCCTTCAAAGGACATCTTTAGGGACGCTTCAATCTTTCTATCCTGCGCGTCCTTTAGTGTCACGCCCCCTTCTACCGGCAAGGTAGTTCTGGTAGTCACCGCCGCCACCAAGGCGTCCACCCTAGGTAACCTAAACTTTTCCAGTTCGGTCGGGTCCACCGGATACAAGAGCCTCATGGCTTTTGCCACCCTGAAACTGGCCTCCGGCGCCTCCCATTGCGCCGAGATCAGCTCCTGCATGGCTTCATGGACCAGAAAGGACTTAGGCGGCCTACGTGTCCCTGCCATCAGGGGGTTACCGGACACCTTAGTATCTTCCTGAGCAATGTTCAAACTCTGCAAAGCCTTTGAAATAAAGGA
Organism: Geotrypetes seraphini; assembly: GCF_902459505.1. Lineage (NCBI taxonomy): Eukaryota > Metazoa > Chordata > Amphibia > Gymnophiona > Dermophiidae > Geotrypetes > Geotrypetes seraphini. Next base: position 30,852,003 of record NC_047085.1, on the reverse strand, counting down.
AGAAAGTTCCTCTCTATGGAACAAACGGAGAGCGGAAGGGTCATCCACCTCCCTACCCGGGAGACTCTCTGCGTCCCATCCACCAGCTCACCTTCCTCTAATGACTCAGGAAGTGAGAAAGGCGACCTCGGCAAAATATCCTCAGCCTCCGCAGACACCAGTCTGCGCTTCTTTGCCCCCTGCGACCGCCCCGGGGACCCTGCTGCCCCCGCCGTGGGTCTGGTATCCGTCCCCTCCCCCCCCCGCAGAGGTAGAGGGAACCGCAAGGGACCGCCCGGCCCCCAGCAGCGGCTGGGCAGGCTGCGAGGTCTGTAATTTAAAAGCCTGATGCAGCAACATTACACATTCGGGCGAAAATGATCCCCAAGTAAGGGGCACTCCCCCGCCTTGCTCCGAGCCGAGGAGCGGGCCCGCGCCGTCCTCCGGCGGTCTCGACTCCTCCCCCCCCGCCGCCACACACCTGTCCTCCGTGGCAGAGCCCTGCAGTACTCCTGCATCGACTTCGGGCGGCGAGGACAACGAGCGAGCTTCCCGCACCCGGGCAATGGCCGCCTCACAAGCCGTCAAAAAACGGATCGTCTGCCGGTGCTTCCAAGCACCCGGCAGAGCAAAGACCCGACAGTGTTCGGCGCTTCCCACAGCGCGAACACTGCTGACCAGCCTCTGCAGCCATCCCCCCTCGGCCCAACCAAAGCTCCGACGCTTTTTTTTTTTTTTTTTTTCACACACGCGGCGAACGGCGCCGAACGCCGACTCCGCCCCCCAAGACGCCCGGCACCCGGGAACGCTACGAGGAACCACCACAAACGAGTAAGGAAAATTACTCACCCAAATGGTCAGCCTCTTACCCCCGAAGCCAGGGAATCGGTGGGAAATGTACTGGAAGCCGAGTTAACCACTGCCCGGCTCAGTACTAGCAGGAAGGCTCCCTTTTTTTTTTTTTTTGTTTTTTATACTGGAATGAAGAAGCCAGCCAATACTCCTGCAACCTGGAAAGGAACCCCTCTATCCAACGGAGGGGAGGGTGGAGCAGGGACCTGGGAGGGCCCAGGTGTACCTCCCAAAGCCGGCACCAATCAGCCAGGCACCCCCAACCTACTGAAGAGAACTAGTCTCAACAGAGGAATTCCAACGGAACACCAATCCAATCTATCCGGCAGCAGCCAGAGACCAGGAGCTAGAAAGGTAGCTCCAACCCTGCTGGGAGATAGAGCAAAACTGAATCAACAGAAAGAACACCAGGCTTTAAGGCCAACTGTTAATCAGTTCTCTATCTCCACCTGCTGGTCGATGTGAGCTATACCCACTAGTCTCTGGATTCATCTGCTGCTTTGCTATGGAAGGACATGGGAATGAAGCACTGGGGGCACTAAGGACATGGGAAGGAGGCACTGGGAGCACTAAAGATATAGGAAGGGGCACTAAGGACTTGGGAAGGAAGCACTGGTGGCACTAAAGACAGGAAGGGGCACTAAGGACATGGGAAGGAGGCAATGGGGGCACTAAAGCCATGGGAAGGAGGCACCAGGGGCACTAATGACATAGGAAGGAAAGAGGGAGGGAATAGAAAGGGACAATTCTTGGGCCTGAGTGCAGAAAGAAAGGACACACACACAGAAGGAAACGCAACCAGAGACTCATGAAATCACCAGACAGCAAAGGTAGGAAAAATGATTTTATTTTCCATTTAGTGATCAAAACGTGTCAGTTTTGAGAATTTAGATCTGCTGTCTATATTTTGCACTATATTTGTCTATTTTTCTATAGTTACTGAGGTGACCGAGCTTGCGGAGATGGGGCGGAAACAGGGTTTTTAAATTTTATAGTCCTAGTAGTTTGCTGGTCCACAAAATAATTCTTTCAACTTGCTTCGGGCCGAGTCGGGGAGGTAGCAGGCACAAGCAGGCACCAGGAGAGAGCGTGGAGGAGGCTTAGGAGAGAGCGAGGAACAGCAGGCAAAGGCAGGCAGAGTGGGGTAGCGGCGAGAGAAAGCTCCGCCCACCCCCCACGAGTCACCACTCATTCTCTTTCTCTTCTTTTTCAGGTAGCTGCAAGCCAGGCACCACTTTTACACCTCACACACACTGAGAGACTAAAGAAAGGAGAAGAAGAAATGGAGGCAGCAGGCACCCAGCGGAGCTTCCCAGTCTACTGCACAGAGTGTCATATGTATGACTACCTCCCCTCCGGGAGGCAGGCGTACATATGCAGTCGGTGTCAGGAACTGGAAAGCCTGAAGAATGAGGTCGGGAGACTGCAGGTCAAGGTCCAGGAGCTGGAGGGGCTCCGTACTTTAGAAGAACCGTGCTGGGCAACTGAGGACCCCACCAGAGACAGCCACATTGGGGAGCAAGTTAGGGAGCTCGAGAAATTCATCGAGGAGGCCTGCAGGATGGTGGGGGTACAGGATCACCAGCAAGTCGGACAGGACCCAACTGATGAAAGACAGAATCCACCAGATGGAGGACGGAATCCACCAGACGCCGGGGGAGAAGGACTTTGTGGAATATCCGAGCAGAGAGAGGAGGCCAAGACCCACCAGAACTCTGAGGGAGAAGTAGAGGACCACACCAAAGATACAGACTTAAGACCAAAAAGGAAACTGAAGAAGGGGAAATCTGCAGTCATAGTGGGTGACTCAATCCTGAGAGAAGTTGACAGTCACGTAGCAGGAGGGAGAGAGGACCGGCTAGTGACATGTCTCCCAGGGGCAAGAACGAAGGACATCACCGACAAAATCGAGAGGATCCTGGTGGAAGGAGCGGAGACAGAGGAGACAGCGGTGATAATCCACGTTGGAACAAACGACGTCAGCAGAAGAAATTACAGCAGGACTACACTAATCGAGCAGTTCCAGACCCTGGGAAGGAAGTTGAAGCTGAGGACACGGAAGATAGCTTTCTCAGAGATCCTGCCAGTACCGAGGGCAGATGTAAGGAGGCAGACCGAGCTGCAAGCCATAAACGCATGGCTGAGGAGATGGTGCGAAGAGGAAGGCTTCCACTTTGTAAGGAACTGGTCAACTTTTTGGGGTAAGAACAAGCTCTACAGGAGGGACGGACTGCACCTGAGCACGACAGGAACAAGAATGCTGGCAAATAACGTCAAGAGCACAATAGACAAGGCTTTAAACTGAGGAGAGGGGGAAAGCTGACAGTCGATCTGGTGTCGACGCTTCGGGAAGGAATATCAAAGGAAGACACTGAAAGGGAAAAATGCAAAGTAGTCCTCCAAGGCAAGCGGGAAAATTGCGAAAAAGAACTCAAAGACGAACTACAGGAGTTCAAGGAACAAGTGAAATTAGAGAGCGAAAAGAAGGAAAAACAGCAGGAACTAAAAGGACATGCAGAAATGAGGAAGACAGCTGAGGACAAAGAAATCACACCATGGGAAGGGGACGAACAAAATGGGACTCAGGGGCTGGCACCCCAAGAAGGGGACGACAAGAGAATCAACCCACAAGGAAGAACAACAGGGAAAGTAAAAAACCAAAACTTAAATTGCTTGTACGCCAATGCAAGGAGTCTACGGACCAAAATGGGAGAGCTGGAAGTCATGGCCAACAAAGAGGACCTAGACATAATTGGAATCACAGAAACATGGTGGTCTGAGGACAACAAATGGGACGTAGTACTACCAGGTTATAAACTCTATAGGAAAGACAGGACATGTAAGAAGGGAGGAGGAATAGCGCTATACATAAAGGACTCCATTCACTCGACCAGGATGGATACGGCAACAAGGGCAGAAGGTTTGGAATCGCTATGGGTTAAGTTACCAGGAAGAAAGGGAGCCGACACAAAATTGGGACTTTATTATCGCCCACCTGGACAGCCAGAAACAAGTGACAATGACCTAGAAGCAGAATTGAGGCAGGAATGCAAAAGCGGAAGGGTGACGGTTATGGGAGACTTCAACCACCCTGGGATAGACTGGAGCATTGGACACTCCAGCAGCGCGAGGGAAACAAAGTTCCTGGAGGCTGTGAAGGATTGCTTCTTGGAGCAGCTGGTCCAGGAACCGACACGAGGAGATACCACTCTTGACCTAATCCTCAACGGTCTAGGGGGCCCCGCAAAGGAGGTGGTAGTAGTAGGGCCACTAGGAAACAGTGATCACAACATGATCCAGTACAAACTAGAAATGGGAACATCAAAAGTGAAGAGAACCACAGCGATGGCACTCAACTTCAGAAAAGGGAACTACGAAGCTATGAGGAAAATGGTGAGACATAAACTCAGAAACAGCTCACGGAAGATGGAGACCGTAGAGAAAGCCTGGTCCCTACTCAAGAACACGGTGCAAAAAGCACAAAACATGTACATCCCCAGGTTTAGGAAAGGGCGCAAACAAAATCAAACAAAAAACAAGGTGTGGATAACAAAGGAAGTGAAGAAGGCGATAAGCGACAAGAGATCATCATTCAGAAAATGGAAAAAGGACCAAACTGAGGAAAACCGGAAGGAACACAAAAAACACCAGAAAGAGTGCCACCGAGTGGTTAGGGAAGCAAAAAGAGAATACGAAGAGAAGCTGGCTGGGGAGGCGAGAAACTTCAAACCGTTCTTTAGGTACGTGAAGGGGAGGCAACCGGCAAGGGAGGAAGTGGGACCGTTGGATGATGGAACCAGAAAGGGAGTGGTAAGAGAGGAAAAAGAGGTAGCAGACAGGTTAAACAAGTTTTTCTCGTCGGTCTTCACGAGTGAGGACACATCCAATGTACCAGAACCTGAGGAGATTATAAGTGGGGATCTAGATGAAAAGCTGGAGCAAATAGAAGTAAGCCATGAGGACGTCCTACGACAGATAGATAGATTAAAAAGCGACAAATCACCGGGCCCGGATGGAATCCACCCAAGGGTACTAAAAGAACTGAGAAAGGAAATAGCGGAAACACTCCAGCAAATATGTAATCTATCATTGAAAACTGGGGAGATCCCGGAGGACTGGAAAATAGCAAATGTCACGCCTATCTTTAAGAAAGGATCAAGAGGAGACCCGGGAAACTACAGGCCGGTGAGCTTGACTTCGGTTCCGGGTAAGATGATGGAAGCACTTATTAAGGACAGCATCTGCGAGCACATGGAAAAAAATGGGCAGCTGAGGGAGAGCCAACATGGCTTCTGCAAGGGAAGGTCTTGCCTCACAAACTTACTACATTTCTTTGAGGGAATAAACAGCCAGATAGACAAAGGGGAACCCATAGACATAATTTACCTCGACTTCCAAAAAGCTTTCGACAAGGTACCCCACGAACGGCTGCTTAGGAAGCTGTGGAATCACGGAGTAGAGGGGGATGTATACCGATGGATTAAACACTGGTTGGCGGGCAGAAAACAGAGGGTTGGAGTGAAGGGCCAATACTCAGACTGGCAACGGGTCACGAGCGGAGTTCCGCAGGGGTCGGTGTTGGGACCGCTCCTGTTCAATATATTTATAGACGATCTGGAGACAGGGACGAGATGTGAGGTTATCAAATTTGCAGATGACACCAAACTCTGCAGCAGGGTTAGAACCACGGAAGACTGTGAAAACCTGCAAAGGGACCTAACGAAGCTGGAAGAGTGGGCCAAAAAGTGGCAGATGCGTTTTAATATAGAGAAATGCAAGGTCATGCATGTTGGGAAAAAAAACCCGATGTTCAGCTATACAATGGGGGGAACATTGCTAGATGTAAGTACCCTTGAAAGAGACCTGGGTGTGCTGGTGGATACAACAATGAAAGCATCAGCACAATGCGCGACAGCCTCAAAGAAAGCAAACAGAATGCTGGGTATCATCAAGAAGGGTATCACGACCAGGACAAAGGAAGTCATCATGCCACTGTACCGTGCAATGGTGCGCCCGCATTTGGAGTACTGTGTCCAGTATTGGTCGCCGTACCTCAAGAAGGACATAGCATTGCTTGAGGGGGTCCAGAGAAGAGCGACGAAAATGGTAAGAGGTATGGAAAACCTTTCATATGCCGACAGGCTAGAACAGCTGGGGCTGTTCTCCCTGGAAAAGAGGAGACTTAGAGGAGACATGATACAAACTTTCAAGATCCTGAAAGGCATAGATAAGGTAGACAGGGACAGATTCTTCAGACTGTGGGGAACAACAAGTACAAGGGGGCACTCGGAGAAACTGAAAGGGGATAGGTTTAGAACCAATGCCAGGAAGTTCTTCTTCACCCAGAGAGTGGTGGACACATGGAACGCACTCCCGGAGTTAGTGGTGGGGCAGAAGACACTACAGGGATTCAAAGAAGGTTTGGATAAATTCTTGAAGGAAAAGGGGATTGAGGGATACAGATAGAAGTAAGGATAGGTTTTTTTAGGGCAGGGAACACTTGACAGGTCATGGACCTGATGGGCCGCCGCGGGTGCGGACCGCTGGGTGCGATGGACCTCTGGTCTGATCCCGGTGGAGGCAACTTCTTATGTTCTTATTTCTGCCGGTCCACGGGTGTAAAAAGGTTGTAAAACACTGGCCTAGAACTTTCGGTAATGGCAGTATAAAAGAATAAAGTAAAGTGATGGAGACAGAGACTGTGTCTGAATTCAAGAGGGCCTGGTCCCTGATCTGCGGGCTTACAATGTAGCGGCTTTGTTTCGTTGGATACATGCCCAGCTGGTGTCTGACTCCTGCTCTTCTTCCTCGACTCTTTTGGCGGATTGCTGCCTTCCCATTTCCTTCTCTTCCTTTTTGCATGCCGCTCTGCGGGTGGCCCTGGTTCTTCTCCCTCTTCGTCTTTTTCCTTTCTCCTCTCTTTTCGGAAGGCCTGGGTGTGGTGGCGCACGAAACAGAATCTGCTATCCGGTTTTTCCCCTTTTCTTTCTCTTCTCCGCAACCCTGATTTTCCTCCTGGTATGCAGCGTCTTTGGGGTTTGTTGGAACGGGGGGAGCGGGACACTACTCTGGGGGCAGTATTGGACATGGGGGGTGGGCTATTCCCATCCTTTCCCCAAATACAATCCTGCTGGGGTCTTTCTTTGCACCACTTTCATACCTATCTACAGATTAAACATTAACTCACCCTCTGATGGCTTGCCATGCCGGGCGCTGGGAGTGTGGGTCTCTTGATAAAATTTTTCTGGATACCCCGACTTCCATGAATACTGTTTCTTGCTGGTATTCAGCAGGTAGAAATTATCAGGATGAGTTATGCTTGGTACCCCTTGCCCGGGACTGGTCCTCTGAGCTAGGTAGGCCTGTTACAACCCATGATATGCATTTATTTTTTCAGAACATTTACTCTTTTGTCAAAGCAGTATCTCTCCAGGTGATACAGTTTAAACTTCTTCATAGAGCGTATATCACCAGAACCCATGGTTCGCACATGCACTTGTGGTCTGATGATCTCTGCCTTCGTTGTAAACAACATCCTGGAACCTTTCTCCATATTTTCTTTGAATGTACGGCTCTATCACTCTGGAGTCCTATACATTGCTGCCTTGAATTGGTGTTCCAATGCTCCTTTGATTGGAACTGTGTAGCTCTTCTGCTGGGGGACGTCCAGGACCTGCTTCAACAGGGTGTAGACTTCCCTGCTCAGAAGTTTGTTCTTCATGCTATCCTGTTGGGCAAAAAACTTATTTTGCAAAATTGGTCTGCAAGCCCGCTTTGAACTGGACTCCTACTCTACCAGACCTCAGGTTATATGGACTACCTACTGTGCTCTATGGGACCGCTTTATGGCTCTCCCCCCGCCTGCCTCTCCCTGATTTTTGTCCTCACGTTTTGGACTGCCCGGATTCTAGCTTCTGCTTTTGTTATTATTCGCTGCCTGCTGTTGGTGAGCCAGGACTGGCGCGTTCTTTGCTTGTTTGGTTCGCGTGTGTGTGAGTGAGTTTGGACCGTTTGTGTGAGTATGTATGTGTGTATGTCTGAATTGTTGAATCGTTTGGGGATTCTTCCGTTTATCTTTCTCTGTTATATTTAGAAATGGGCACTTGTGAACCACCTTTTGTACTGCTTCTCATGTTTTTTTATTTATGGATGCAATGTTTACAGTTTTACTGTTTTGCTTTTGCTGTTCTGCATCCTATATGTGGTTTCGCTTGCCTAATAAATATGATATTACCAAAAAAAAAAAAAAAAAAAAAAAAGAGGGCCTGGGATAGGCACGTGGGATGTCTCAGAGAGAGAAAGAGATCATGGTTACCGACTAGATGGGCCATTTGGCCTTCATCTGCCATCATGTTTCTATGGGCTCCTTTTACTAAAGGTGCGCTAGTGTTTTTAGCGCACGCACAAAATTACCGCACGCTATGCTTCTAGAATGACACCAGTTCAATGCTGGCGTTAAAGTCTAGCACGCGTGGCAATTTTGCGTGCACTATTCCGCATGTTAAGGCCCTAACGTGGCTTAGTAAAAGGAGCCCTATGTTTCTAACTTTTGCAGGCTGATTTGCCATAGTGTCTATGAAATCCTTTGCCCATTACAATTGTATATGACAAGGTGGAACATTTCGCACACAGATGACCATTTCTCCTGACTGGTATTACCTTAGAAAATTTATCTGTCATCATTGCCAGCTGGGTTTTGGTTTTTTTTTTTTATTGTTATTATTGATTTAGGTATTTTATGTTATTAATAAACCCGGGAATTTCAAGTTCATCAACTCCACTTTGCCGGCTTTAGTTTGCCGGTGTTTTGTTTTGTGGTTTCCCCTTTAACCCTTTCAGGACCAAGGGACATATTTGTCCCATAACTTTAAAATCCTATAAATTTTGATTGGGATAGTCTACAGTTCTAAATTAGATATGTACGGATTCCATATGATACTGCCTTTATGTAAACAAACTGGTTCCGACATTCATTCAGTAGCGTCGTTGCCAGATTGACGAGAAGATTCACTTGCCACACTGTCCATAAGCCAGAAGTGTGATTTTTTTAAAAAAAATGATATTTCACAAAAAAAATCAATTTTTTGGCATCTGCAAGCCCTTTTTACCATAAAAATGTCGTCAAAACCACAAAAATTGGCCTACGATCCTTATGGTCCTGAAAGGGTTAATCAGTGGAGCATCGAGATTTCATGTTTGTTGGAAGAAAGCAGACTGCAGCCAGAAGAGCCATGGATTGAAAGTTTATAAATTTTGGTCAAGACAAATGCCGTAGCTTTGAGAAGGGGGAAGGTCTCAGAAAAACAGCCAAAGCAAAAAGGGTTTCAAACATAAAACTGAGGATCCCTCCCCCACCCAGGTCAAATGTAAGCCGAGTAAAAAAAAGTCCCTCACTTGTGTTTTATTTCTGCTTAAATGATCTTGGTAAAATTCTTTCCTAAAGAATGCCGGTTTTGAACTTGTCAAATCATACTCAAACTGACTGGCTGATCTATTATTACACAGATTTTGTATATTCTGTCCTAGAAATTAACTGCCATACCAGGTCAGAAGAAAAAGATGTTTAACCCAGTATCCTATTTCCAACAGCAGCCACTTCAGGGCACAAAGTACCTGGCAAGATCCCCAACTGTTCACTAGAAAAGAGGGTATTAAGATGATTAAAAAGTATATCCATACAGTAAATCCCTGCAAACTTGCGATATTTTCCAAACGCCTCTTCCTGGTACTAAAGTCATGGTTGTACCAATCAGGAGCTGCTTTGACACGCCAGATAGCTTGTCAAAGCAGCTACTGGTTGGTGTAACCATGACTTTAGTACCAGGAAGAGGCGGTCGGAAAATAACGCAAATGATTTGTTCCCTAAATTTTGGCCCATATAGACTCTACGTTATTGTTCGTTTCTAGCGTGTTCTCTCTGGTAGACTCAATTCTGTCTTTTATGTATATGGTAATGCCACCACCTTTTTGTCCTAGCTTGTATCCCAGTAGCACAGTGTCCCAGACGTTATCTTTGTTTCACCATGTCTCCGTGATGCCGATGATGTCTAGGTTATCTTTTTGTGCCATAGCTTCCAATTCCATTTTATTCTTTAGGCTCCTTGCGTTTGTGTACATACACTTAAGTTTGCGGCCTGTTACTTTCTTGCACTTCCTTCTTCCTTCTGTCTCCCTTGCTTCCGCCCCTTTTGATCCTTTGGGATTTCTATCTTGCCTATGATCCGGTGAGTCTTCCCTGCAATCTTCTTGCATGGTATCCTCTGGGTATGCCATTTCCCGAACAGTCCACTCTTGGTCGACTGTTGGCTTTCCCCTACCTCTTAGTTTAAAAACTTCTCAATTTCTCGCTTGATGTTGCTTACAAGAAGCCTCGTTCTGTCTCCACTGAGGTGGAGTCCATCCTTCCTGTATAGCTTGCTCTTTCCCCAGAACGTCGTCCAGTTGCGCACAAAGTGGAATCCTTCTTCCTCACACCAGCGTTCTCATCCATGTGTTGACTGCTTGCAGTTCCATCTGTCTCTTCCCATCGGTTCTGGGAACCGGCAAGATTTCAGAGAAAGCTACCTTTGGCGTTCAGATCTTCAGCTGCCTTCCTAGCATCCGGAACTGGTCTTTCAGTGTTTCCCTGCTATAATTCCTGTTTCTCATGTCATTTGTCCCAATGTGGGACCGCCATATCTACCACTTCCGCACTGTCGATGACCCTGTTGATGCGGCTCACTATATCCTCAACCTTGGCTCTTGGTAGGCAGGTCAGCAGCCGATCCTTTCTTCCTCCCACTATGTGGCTGTCGACTTCTCGGATGACTGAGTCCCCCACGATTGCTGTCTTATCTATCTTCTCTTGTTTCTCTAGCCGCAGGTCCGTGTCCTCGATGTACGTCCATCTCTCTAGTCGCAGGTCCGTGTCCTCTGTGAACTTCCATCTTTCCTCATACCGGCACTGGCTTGCACTGGACTTGTCTTCCTATGGGTTCCCTCTGCTGTTTCCAGGCCTGCTGCTGTGTCATCTATTCCTTTCTCGTGATCGTCCTCCAGGTGGTCCCCACTCACTGTAAGTGTATCTTGGCAGTTCCTTTGTTGTTGGTGATTTTCCACAGCTTCTCTGTAGGCATCCTCGATGAACTTCTCTAACTCCCCGATTTCTTCCTCAATATTCCTCTCTTTCATGAAGTTTTCTGCCTCTCTGGTCTCCTCCTCAACTGCTCGATGTGCTTCTAGTTCTAGTACTCTGCCCTCCAGTAGTCTGACTTGCTTCTTCAGGCCCTCCAGTTCCTCGCATCGGGTGCATACGTAAGACTGCCTCCCTGAGGGGAGGTAGTCATACATATGACAAACGGTGCAGAAAACTGGGTAGCTCAACATCCTGCCTCTCTATCTGCTGTTTCCATTGCTGTCTGCTTGCCGGTCTGTTGTCTGAAGTGGTTTCTCCTTGTTTCCCCAGATCCTCTATGCTTCTTGTTCTTCCCCCCATATGCCTTCTCACGCTATGTCTCAAGCTATGTCTCAGTGTTGTCTGAAGTGGTTTCTCCTTGTGTAGGAATCTGTGTAGCGTCCTTGGTGTTGTTACTGTCCAATCCCTCTCCTAATTATATACCTGCTACCCCTGCTGTTTTTGTGTATGACCTCTCCATCTGCTGGGTACGTCCTCTGCGACTGCTGGGTTTATTTATCTGTTATTAGCGTCTGCTTTGTTGCCCTTGTGGTACTTGCCTGTGTAGGTGTCCTTCCCTGGTGTTTCTTCAGTGCAGTGACTTGTCTCTTCTTAAGACCAAATCCTATTTAATATGATGTATGTGTGTATGGTTGTGCTCTAAAACTTAGAGATCCCCATCTGACTGACAGTTCAGACTATAACGTCGCTCCCCTTTTTACTAATTAGCAAAGCACTTGTAGATTGCTTCCATATAAGCTGTACAATTAAATAAAGGCCATAGATGTTAAGGGCAGCGAAAGTGTGGGTTTTTCTTTTTAAGTGTAATCAAACTTTCTCTACTGTCAGGGTAAGACTGTGTGACTCCAGTTGGAATTTTGCCAAGATGGATTAACATTTCTTTTGCATTAATGTTAGAGGATATTTAATTCTAAAGGACAAAGTGGGAGAGGGGTATTATAAGGAGCCTAGAACTGAAAAGGACCATAGAAATGGTAGGCAGGGTGGGGAATTTCAGGATTATAGCAGGCATCTGTGGTTGTGAAAGGGAGGAAACATAACCCCCCCCCCCCCAAATACTCTAAACGCACTGGTGTGTCTGGAAATTATGTAGAGTCAAGACTGCCACAATTTTTCAAACCCACTGAGATTTTTTTTTTTTTTTTTTTTAAATCTCCCACAAAGCAACATTATTACCATCCCTGCAGACGACACAAAGCTATGCCGGGCAATCAGATCGCAGAAGGATAGCGAGGAACTCCAGAATGACTTGTGTCAGTTAGAGAAATGGGCGGAGAAATGGCAGATGAAGTTCAATGTGGAAAAGTGCAAAGTAATGCATTTAGGCAGAAAGAACAAGGAACACGAGTATAGACTGTCAGGAGCAACTCTGGGTAAGAGCGAACAAGAAAAGGACCTGGGTGTACTGATAGATAGGACCCTGAAACCGTCGGCACAATGCGCGGCAGCGGCAAAGAAAGCAAATAGAATGTTAGGCATGATAAAGAAGGGAATCACGAGTAGATCAGAGGGGGTTATAATGCCGCTTTATAGAGCAATAGTCAGACCACACTTGGAATACTGTGTCCAACATTGGTCTCCCAATCTAAAGAAGGATATAAAACTGCTGGAGAGGGTGCAGAGTTGAGCAACGAAGCTAATAAAAGGTATGGAGAACTTGGAATACAAGGAACGACTTAAGAGACTGGGATTGTTCTCCCTTGAGAAAAGGAGACTGCGAGGGGATATGATCGAGACTTTCAAAATACTGAAAGGAATCGACAAAATAGAGCAGGAAAAAAAATTATTTACAATGTCCAATGTGACACGGACAAGAGGACATGGACTGAAGCTAAGGGGGAACAAGTCCAGGACAAATATTAGGAAGTTCTGCTTCACGCAACGAGTGGTGGACACCTGGAATGCTCTTCCAGAGGAGGTTATTGCGGAATCCACCGCTCTAGGATTTAAAAGCAAAGTAGATGCACATCTCCTTACGAGAGGCATAGAGGGATATGGGTGACTAAAATTACGCCAGGTGTACACCTGGCTGGGCCTCCGTGTGTGCGGATCGCCGGACTTGATGGACCGAAGGTCTGATCCGGAAATGGCAGTTCTTATGCACCCTGGAGGTTCTTGTGGTCTCTCATGGACAGGGCTTATATGTGTAGATAAAAATGAAGTGCAACTATGGAGCTGGGAGAGGCTTCCCTGGGCCAGAAGCAATAGAAGAAGGGCTGGATAAAATAGTAGTGACTGCTCTGTGCTCCAGTCTCACCTCATTCCTGCCTCTTCCCTAGAGGCGGCTTGGAAGGGAGGGTATAGAGCAGAATATTCCCAGGCTATAAAGCAGTGGATATTCCCAAGTCATCTTAATAATGGCTTATAGACTTTTCTTATAGGAAACTATCTAAACCTTTTTTTTAAACCCTGCTAATATCCCTGCTGCACTTGAGTATGACAATAAGTGGTAGAATTGCATTCCAGGCTATTCCCCCACAAATTACGTCCTGGATTTAACTTTAGACCCCAACTACAATGAAACTGCATTCTCCTCAAGATCTTATTTTCAGCTCAAATCAAAGGGTTGTACAGCCAAGAGCCCTATTAGCCAACCATGTGTCGAACAGACCCGTCTGCTTTTGTCTCCCTCTCTTTTCTCCTGCCCGCTCCCCAGAAATTCTAGTTAACCTGAATGCCCATTGCTGAAGGATGAAGTGCTATCCATGAGATTATCAGGCCAACGTTATCCTGGAGTTACCATTCTCCGGAAACTGTACTGATACTGTTCACGATTCCTGTAAAAACTGGGATGAGAAAGTGGTATGTCTTATAGCAGTGGTCTCAAACCCCAAACCCTTTGCAGGGCCACATTTTGTATTTGTAGGTACTTGGAGGACCGCAGAAAAAAATAGCTAATGTCTTATTAAAGAAATGACAACTTTGCATGAGGTAAAACTCTTTATAGTTTATAAATCTTTCCTTTTGGCTTAAGACTTAATAATAATATTGTAATTTATAGCTAAAGAAACATATGATCAAGAAATGGTTTTATTCTACTTCTGTGATTATGATAAACATACTGAGGGCCTTAAAATAGTACCTGGTGGGCCGTATGTGGCCTTCGGGCCGTGAGTTTGAGACCACTGTCTTATAGAGAGACACAGCTCTTATGAGGCTGATAGAACCTAGAACTCTATGGGGTATATTCATGGGACAGGAAGTAGTGTTCTATTTTGGATTAAGAACTGGTTAAAAAGATAGAAAACAGTAAGGTTAAATGGTCAGTATTCTCAATGGAGAAGGGTAGATGGTGGGGCTCCTCCAGAGGTCTGTGCAGGGACCAGTGGCATAGCAGGGTCAGAGGCACCTAGGGGGTGACACCCCCCCACCTTCCTCTCTGCCACTCATTCCTGTCTCACCCCTGTGCACCTTTCCTTACCCCCCCCCCCATACTTCTAACTTTTTAATGGCGCAAGCAACATCTCCAACCGGCTGCCTGCACCAGCCTCCGCTCTCCTTCTGACGTCGCTCGTCCCATGACCAGGAAATAACTTCAGAGGGAGAGCCAAGGCTGGAGCGAGCAGCATGCTGGAGCAGAAAAAGAATGGTCCTGGGGGGGAGGGGGGGGGAGGGGAAGAGGAGCCGGTACCCCCATCAAGATGACGCCCGGGGAGGAACCCAAACTACAGCCAGCCATGTGATACTGGGTTCCACGTTAGTAGTCATCATCCAGGAAAAGGATAGAGTTGTTGAAACCCTCTATACCAGGGGTAGGGAACTCCGGTCCTCGAGAGCCGTATTCCAGTCGGGTTTTCAGGATTTCCTCAATGAATATGCATTGAAAGCAGTACATGCAAATAGATCTCTTGCATATTCATTGGGGAAATCCTGAAAACCTGACTGGAATACGGCTCTCGAGGACCAGAGTAGAGAATGTCACGGTGACAAAATTCATCACTGTTCCCGTCCCCGCGGATAACCGCGGGAAATAATCCCATGTCATTTTCTAGTGTCTATTTCAACCTCAATCCTTCTACACCAGCATTCTTCAAAGCAAAGCTTGCGGGTCAGTGGTTGTGGCCATTCATACTCTGATTCTTATGTGAGCCAAGGATAATGAAGCCATTGTGATATCACTGATGTGATTGGCTCTTAGGCACTAGTGGAATGAGGCATTATGACATCACAATATCTGGATACCAAAGACTGTCATTCTGTAGTGTCTGTTTCAACCTCAGTCCTTCTACACCAGCATTCTTCAAAGCAAAGCTTGCGGGTCAGTGGTTGTGGCCATTCATACTCTGATTCTTATGTGAGCCAAGGATAATGAAGCCATTGTGACATCACTGATGTGATTGGCTCTTAGGCACTGGTGGAATGAGGCATTATGACATCACAATATCTGCTCTGGATACCAGAGACTGTCATTCTGTAGTGTCTCTTTCAACCTCGGTCCTTCTACACCAGCATTCTTCAAAGCAAAGCTTGCGGGTCAGTGGTTGTGGCCATTCATACTCTGATTCTTCCCTCTCTCCTTAAAGAATGACATGAAGATGATTTCCCTTGGTTATCCATGGGGACGGGAACGGTGATGTATTTTGTCACAGTGTCACGGAGTTCCCTACCCCTGCTCTATACAGTGGCAGCTAATAGAATGTTAGGAACTATTCTATTCTTATTTATTTATGTTCTGCACTATTCTCACAATAGATTCTAGAAAAAAAATGGGGATACCATTGAGTCTTATATGCATTAAGACAATCATACTTGTCTTAGCATTGCATTATAGCACGGCAAATTTCTCGAGTATGTCACTCGCTTACAGCCTGAGCAAACTGAACTGCATCTTAAGCATGTGGGCTATATATCTATTTCGGGCTCTGTTGCGACATGCCATGTGAGAAGGAATACAGACTTGTGGGTTCGAAATACTTACCTGGAAGCATTCTGCTAAAGATGCAGGCCTTGCCTCTGGTTCCAAATTATCACTGAATGACCCACAGATTGTATGTTTTACATTTAATTGGTACCTTACTCAAAGTACAGTATCCCAGAATCAATACATTATGCACTGCAGGGGCAAAGGTGAAGTACCATTTGAGAAACTTTCCGGACTGTGGGGGGGGGGGGGGGGGGGGAGGGGAGGAGGTAGGCAGCAGCAGTGCCAACTAATTTGAAAAGAATGTCAGTAGATCAAATAACACTGGTATTTAGGATAGAAAGAACTTTAAAAAAAAAAAAAAAACCACACCTGAAAGAATGTTGGAAAGAAATTACACAGGTGTTTTATATTAAAATGTCTGCCTGGAAACAAGGTTCAAAGACTAATAAAATGGTGCTAAATTTGACAAAGAGAAAAAAAAAAAAGAATAAGTGAAACTCAGTTTGAAAATGGGTCCCCCCACTAAAAAAAAAAAAAAAAAAAAAAAAAAAAAAGAAGCCCAATGCATTTCTATGGGAGAAAACATTCTACAGCACAGAGTGGGAGAGTGTGGTGCAGTGGTTAAAGCCACAGCCTCAGTACCCCAAGGTTGTAGGTTCAAACCCACGCTGCTCCTTGTGACCCTGGGCAAGTCACTTAATCCCCCCCATTGCCCCAGGTACATTAGATAGGTTGTGAGCCCCCTAGGACAGACAAAGAAAAAAATGCTCAAGTACCTGAATAAATTCATGTAAACCGTTCTGAGCTTCCCTGAGAGAATCGTATAAAAACTGAACAAACAGTAACAGAGAAATCAGTGAATTACTCCTTTCAAACTGTCTCTCTCCTAAGTCAGGGGTTTTGGAAATAGCTCCATGAAGCATATTCAGTAAGCTCTCCCTCCTCCCCCAGCTGCCCATGAGAATATATTAAAAACAATAATTCTGTGCAGAAGTCTCAGGCTTGTGCATGACCCAGCCAGTACGCAACGTACCCCTGTTCCTGGCTCTTGGCCTAGGAGCGTCGGCAGCAGTGCGCAGCATTCAGCATGGCTCCCTGCACTACAAAAATGCTATCGCGGTTTAGTAAAAGTGGAAGGGGGGGGGTTATGCAAGTCCAAATCAACAAGACCACCCAGAAAGCCTTTATAATCATGCGCAACCTGCAAAAAATAAGAAAATTCTTCGACAAAGAGCAATATAAGCTCATAGTCCAATCCCTAGTCCTAGGACTATTGGACTACTGCAACATCCTATACCTACCATGCCCCGTAAACATGATAAAACAATTACAGACAGTACAAAACACAGCCCTCAGACTGATCTATTCACTGAACAAATATGACCACATCACTACCGCATACCTAGACTCACACTGGCTACCTATAAAAGCGCGAATACTATTAAAATTCTACTGTCTATTATTCAAAATAATGGCACTGCCCGCACATATCTAAACAATCGCCTAAACTGGAACAAAAGAACCAGACAAAGGAGAACTCAGACCCCATTTACCTACCCCCCCATTCAAAGGTACACAGCGCAAGAAGTTGTATGACAACCTACTAGCAACGCAAGCAGCGAAACTTGATCACCCCATCTCCAACATGCTGACAACAACAACCGACTTCAAATCATTTAGAAAAGAACTCAAAACCCTGTTATTCAAAAAATTTATCAAGAATTCATAACACATCTCCATGTCTATCCCCCACTCTTGTAAATTTCCCTTCAAAGTCTCAACCACTCTTGTAAATTTCCCCTTCAGTCTCAACCACTCTTGTAAATTTCCCCTTCAGTCTCAACCACTCTTGTAAATTTCCCCTTCAGTCTCAACCACTCTTGTAAATTTCCCCTTCAGTCTCAACCACTCTTGTAAATTTCCACTTCAGTCTCAACCACTCTTGTAAATTTCCCTTCAAAGTCTCAACCATGCAAACAGCTCCCTAATTTGTAATTTTCCTGGAAATGTCCAGTAATCTTTTGTAATCCGCCTAGAACTGCAAGGTACTGGCGGAACAGAAGTCACTAATGTAATGCAATATTCTCATTAATGAAAATCAGAACAAAAATTTTCAGTCAATAGTTCACAAAAGCTAGAAGTAAAAATATTATTTTTTCATATCGAAAACGGGATAAGGTTTAAAAAACAAACAAACAAATAATAAAAATTTACTGACCCAAATAGAAGAACTATAAAGACATTTTTGTTAAGGAAAACCGAGGGCCCCTTTTACTAAGCTGCGGTAGTGTTTTTAGCACGCGCGCACTAACTGGAAAAACTAACGCCAGCTCAATGGAGGCGTTAGCGTCTAGCGCACATTAAAACCAACAGCCCAGCTTAGTAAAAGGAGCCCTAAGTGGAACAGAAGCTCACAATGATGCATGCTGTGCTGTCCAGCCCTCCTGAGCTGGCGTACTCTTAGCGGTGCTAGCAGGCTGAAGACACGGAAAAGGCTGCTCTTCAGCTTTGCAGTCAAACACCCTGAGACCACAGACTTGGGCAAATCGGACATGCCCCAGCTTTCAGCGCATGCGTAAAAACTAAGTAGGCACTAGTGTTGGTGGAGGTCAGGGAAATGCAACAGCTGAAGAGCTGGCATTTTCAGCGTCGTCTTCAGCCGGTAGGACTTGGGATCTCTGCTAGCTCGACAGGCTGCAGCTAACAGTGTGCCACTATTGACTCCCGAGTGTGTGGGCCCCGGCCCACCCATGGTTACACTGAAGTGAAGAGCTATGGTTTTTCTTTTTCCAGTATATCACCCAAAGTTCGACAGGACAGGAACCAGTGGGAACGGACAATGAGCAATCCACAAGAGCCAGCGGGATTAAAAAAAACAAGCCTTCTTTTATTTCACCTATTTCAATCCAGGGCTTACTATAATGTGGACCCAACAACCAGATAATGACACGAGGACAAATTTGTCCCCATCACCCGCAGGAACTCAATTTCCCCATGCCTGCCCCAATCCTGTAAGCTCTGCCTTAACTGTACAAGCCTCGAGCACTTGTGATGTTAAAGTGTTTGAGGCTTGTGCAGGTGAGGACGGAGCTTAAGCATTGGTGGAATGAGGCATTATGACATCACAATCTGAGCTCTAGAATGTTGCTACTTATGATGTTAAAGGGTTTGAGGCTTGTGCAGATGAGGACGGAGCTTAATCATTGGTGGAATGAGGCATTATGACATCACAATCTGAGCTCTAGAATGTTGCTACTTATGATGTTAAAAGGTTTGAGGCTTGTGCAGATGAGGATGAAGCTTGCAGGAATGGGGCAGGGACAGGAAAAGAGCTCACAGGGACAGGACAATGAGTTCCCGCAGGGACAGAGAAAAATTTAGCCCCAAGTCATTCTGTATCGATACAATACTGTGTTTCGGCGAGCACAAACATCTGCATCAGGGGTCACTGCATCTTAGGCTACGCAGAAAGAGGCCATGCCTTTGTAGATAAATCAATCCCAAATGAACAATCACGGGGTACGCACGGGGTCACTTGCATCTCCACAAACTGCTGATGGGTCCTACTGAAGAGCTCATCATGCCACTCTGTACTCCTCCCCAACTCCCGTGCTGGTGTATCCCTGTGCTTCAGGGTCACTCACTCTTAACTGACCTCTACTGGCAGCACTTCCATCTGGCTACCTGCCAGGCTCCTCTCCAGGAAGATCCAGGCTTCTGAGCTCAGAGAAGCTTACAACTTAAAAAGGAGCCTCGTTCCACTCCAGTCTCCTAGAAATTGCACGTCCCAGGCCAACTCAAACTAAATGTCCAAGGTTTAAGTAGGGCAAACCTCCTTCAAAATGCTGAGTAACTATGTTCTAATCTTTTCCAGAGAAAGGAAAATGGTAAAACCAGAGGACATAATTTGAGGTTGAGGGGTGGTAGATTCAGGGGCAATGTTAGGAAATTCTACTTTACGGAGAGGGTGGTGGATGCCTGGAATGCGCTCCCGAGAGAGGCGGTGGAGAGTAAAACTGTGACTAAGTTCAAAGAAGCGTGGGATGAACACAGAAGATTTAGAATCAGAAAATAATATTAAATATTGAACTAAGGCCAGTTACTGGGCAGACTTGTACGGTCTGTGTCTGTGCATGGCCATTTGGAGGAGGATGGGCTGGAGTAAGTCTTAACAGAGATTTTGGCAGTTGGAACTCAAGCACAGTACCAGGTAAAGCTTTGGATTCTCGCCCAGAAATAGCTAAGAAGAAAAAAAAAAAAAAAAAATTAAATTGAATCAGGTTGGGCAGACTGGATGGACCATTCGGGTCTTTATCTGCCGTCATCTACTATGTTACTATGTAATCATGTGCACCTGATGTGATGCACCTGTGGGTGATTTGAGCCACTTTAAGTGGGAGAATATGTGGGGGGGGGGTCCTAATTTATTCCTCAGTTAGAATACACATTTTTGTGGATATCTTTTGTTTCGTGAGTAAATCAAAGAAAATTTTTGTTGTTTACCTGCAATTACAACCCTTTCTTTTCCAGAGATAAATAAATAAAAAAAAGATTTGACATAGATATGTGAACATTTCACAGGGTGTCCTAATTTTTTCACATAACTATAGATAGATTTGTTCTGGATCTAAAGTACTGATAAATTATAAGTTTTATATTACATTAGAGATTTCTATTCCGCAATTGCCTTGCGGTTCAAGGCGGATTACATTACATTAGAGAATGACACGGGGAAAAATTCTGTCCCCGTCACCGCCCCATCCCACCATCCTCTTCACTGCCCTGTCCCCGCCGTCCCCTTCATCGCCCCGTCCCCGCCGTCCCCTTCACCGCCCCGTCACCGTCCCCGCTGTCCCTTTCACCGCCCCATCCCTGTCCCCAGTATCTTCTACTCTCCATCCCCCCACCCCCAGTACCCTTCACGCGGTCCAGCAGCTCCCTCCCGCCGGCCAGCCTTGCATTTCCCTCCCTCCCTCCTTTTCCCTTACCTTTTCTTGTTGAAACTGGCGATTTCCATATGAGCTGTATTACAGCCGGAGCCTTGAACATAAGAACATAAGAACTGCCATCTCCGGATCAGACCTTCGGTCCATCAAGTCCGGCGATCCGCACACGCGGAGGCCCTGCCAGGTGTACACCTGGCGTAATTTATAGTCCACCATATCTTTATATGCCTCTCTTAAGGAGATATGCATCTAGTTTGCTCTTGAAGCCTAGGACGGTCGATTCCGCAATAATCTCCTCTGGGAGGGCATTCCAGGTGGGAGGGTTTGAAGTCGCATTGGGTTGCCTGCTAGAAAAGTCTCCACCGATGCAACCGGAAACAGGAAGTTATGTCAGAGAAGACATTTCCAGCAGGCAATGCGACGCAACTTCAAGGCTCCAGCTGTAATACAGCTCATAGCCTTATGGAAATTGCCAATTTCAACAAGAAAAGGTAAGGGAAAAGGAGGGAGGGAGGGAGGGAGATGCATGGCAGGCCAGCTGGCGGGAGACAGTGGGCTGCCGAATCGAACGCTCGTTCACCGCGCGTTCACGCTTGTTCACCGCCCTGTCTAACCATTCACCGCTCCACGGGGCAGTTAATGGCCTTGTCCCCGATCTCGCAGTGACCTTTTTTTTGGTCACCGTTTTGGCGGGTTACCCGCGGCTAGCTGCGGGTAACAACCACCGTGTCATTCTCTTCTCTACATTACATTGGTGATTTCTATTCCGCCAATACCTTGCAGTTCAAGGCGGATTACATAAGAGTTTTCAGGAGGTTACAAGAATTGTGACATAGCATTATGACAAGAGTTACAAGAATTGTGACACAGCAAAAGAGATGTCGTAAGAGTTACATAAGAATTACCAAAGAGTTGTCGAGATCTTAAGGTGATAAATGTTGGGTAATTAGAAGCATATTAGAGTTTGTTGGGTAATTAGAAACAGCAAAAAGTGAATTACATGAAGGAGATATCTGGTAATTTCTAGAGGAGATAAAGAGTAGATGAGGTTGGTTTGGGGAGTCGAGAAGGTATTTGAAGTGGTATTGGGAGGTGGGAAGGAGCTAGCGCTATTAAGTCGTTTGCAGGAATTTCTTGAAAAGTAGGATCTTTATTTCTTTTCTGAATGTTTTGTTGTAGTCTGGGGTCATAATCAGTAGATTGGAGATTTGGTTGTCGAGTTTTGCTGCTTGTGTGGCTAGGAGGCCATCATATAGTTTTTTCCCGTTTGACTTCTTTGATAGGAGGGTGCGTGAATGAAGTGTGAGTTTTCTTTTGTCTAGTTGATGTAGTTTGGCTGAAGTGGTTGTTCAGGTAGGTTGGGCTGTCGCTGTTTATGGTTTTAAAGAGTAAATAGTAGAATTTGAACAGTATTCTTGCCGGAATTGGGGGCCAGTGTGAGTTGAGGTATGCCTCTGTGATGTGGTCATGTAGATTAGTGTCCCACAAACTTTGCCGAGCTGTGGCACATTAAACGTAGTGGCCTCAAAAGGCAATCTATTTAATTAGTCGACCCTCTAGCCCAGAAGAGCCCAGATTGGGTTACAAGTTTACTTACACAGTAGAGGTTTAGCAAGAAGGTTACAACTTCATACAGGTTTAGAATGACGCATGGAGTGGTCTGTTGTACGGAGTAACATGATCTGATTTCTTCAAATCAAAAATTAGACGCACAGCTGCATTCTGGATTTTGTGTAATCTATGCAAATTTGAATGAAGACCTGCCAAGTGGTGAATTTTCTTTCTGTATACTTAAAAACATGCCTTTTGTGCCTTTATAAAACTAGGCCAAAAAAAAAAAAAGTAAAAAAGCCACATGTCAGAACCAGAAAGCATGATGCGTTACAAAAGCTAAACGCCTGGTTTATAGCATTGGTTAATATAAACCATGTTGGAAAGCCCCAGGCTAATGCTAACCTTTTTTTTTTCCAGGAAGTGTTCATTTCTATTATGTTTATCTTAAACACTACAGTGTATTCAATAACAAGAAGACATCTTGGATCCAGACAAATGGCCTTTGATTCTGGCGTTGGTAACTTTGTCATTCCCATAATGTAGTAAGTATGACCTCTTATATTGGAGCGATCGGCATACTGAGCATCATTTGAACAGCATGACGGACGAGCCTTTTTCCTTCAGCTCTTTCTTCCCTTGTGTGCCCCTCAGCAACCCTTGTGTGCCGCTCTCAGCGAATGAGGTGCCAGAAGTTTTTTTTAAAAAGGTACTGGGTGGGGGGGGAGGGGGGAGAAGGAAGAGGGCCGGGGCCTGCCTGCTGCTTGCTGCCTACCTGGGGAGTGAAAAGGGAGAGGCTGGAGCCTACCTGCTGCCGAGTGAGGAAGGAGAGGCCGGGGCCTACCTGCTGCCTGCCTGGGGGGTAGGGAGTGAGGAGGGAGAGGCTGGGGTCTGCCTGCTGCCTGCCTGGGGGGGAGAGGAGGGGCTTGAAATGAAAGCAGTGCATGCAAATAGATCTCATGCATATTCATTGGGGAAATCCTGAAAACACGACTGGATTGCAGCCCTCGAAGAGGGCTTTAGAGGAAACGCAGGAGAGGGGAGATATGATAGATACATTTAAATGGTGCACTGATTGGCGATTTGTAATTGCTTTTGACAATTTTCCCTGATGCAGCTTCTTTTTGGCGAAACAAGAGCCTTGTCGGCACATTGAGGAACAGCGATGGTGTTTGCTGCTAAGCGTTTCTTGCAGCTGTAGCAGAGGTCAGACAGCGGCGTGTGAACAACGTTGCTTCATGGCGAGCTAAGTTTGAAAATTTTTTTGTCTTGTTTTTCCTGTGCACAGTGCTGGGCATTATGTCCTTGTTGAAATATACATTTTGAACAGTGGAGTTTTTTGCCTATGATATTATTTGAACTGCTTGATATATCTGTTGCGATTGCCGTCTTTATACAAATGGCTCGAGGCTTTTTCTCCACTTAATTACTAAATGTGGCTTTCTTAGGGCATCTCTATCGCTGTCTATTGACATTTCAATTACTTAGTTAAGTTATCTAGTGTTATTTATTTAATTCTTGAGATACGTTTAAATACCATGAGTTGAGTCTTTTTCATTTAAAAGGAAGCTCTGGAATGAGAGGGCATTGGATAAAGTTAAGAGGTGATAGGAGTAATGTAAGGAAATACTTTATTTTTACAGAAAGGGTGGTAGATGCGTGGAACAGTCTCTTAGAAGAGGTGGTGGAGATGGAGTCTGTGTCTGAATTCAAGAAAGCATGGGATAGACGTGGTATCATTTAGAGAGAGGAAGAGATAATGGTTAATGCAGATGGGCAGACTGGATGGGCCATATGGCCTTTATCTGCCATCATGTTTCTATATAGCTGTTTTTTTTTTTGTATTAATGAAATCTCCCTTGAAGCAGCACATCTGAAACACAATTAATACTGGGAGTGGCTATAAGTGTACAAGTGATATTCCGAAGAGAGAGTTTGAAGAAGCTTTACAAATGTAGCAAGAAGCACAACTTAATGCATGCATGAATGAAATTTGAGAATGCATCAAGAATATGGTATTTGTGGTGAAAATTTAATCCCCTCCTTACTAAACCGCGATAGCGGTTATTAGCACAGGGAACCACCCTGAATGCTCCTCGCTGCTCCTGACGCTCATAGCAACTCTACGAGCGCCGGGAGCAGCGCGGCTCCCTATGCTACTAACAGCTATTGTGGTTTAGTAAAAGTGGGGGAGGGGTAAGTTAGGTGTTTTTAGACTTGTTGCATTGAGGTTGAAATGGAGTTCTGGGTTGCTCTAGTCACATCTGAGGTTTTTCCTTTTTTTCTTAAGTGAGGAAAGAGCCTGGTTAATACACAAAATGCTGGCAGTTGTAAATCTGAGAAGAATAGATTTAGATATATTTCATAGTTGTCATATTTTGGACACACTTAAGCTTAACACTATTCATTCTGTTTTTGTAATAAAGCAATCTGTTAATGAGCTCGCTAAATTATGCCAGATTGAAGTTTGTTATCTTGCAAATAAGGTCAGTGTACAATGTGAGGAAGGATGAGAAAAAGAGAGAAAAAAAAAAGCTGCCAGCTGTGAAAGGCACAGTTTTCTCAACCTGGTGACAGTACGTTGGCATTCACCTGACATACTAATAAGGGTTCTGTAATTACGTCAATTGGCATAAATTAAGTGTTGTGCAAAACCTCTTACTGATTAGCATTTAAGCGTGAGCTGTCTGGACATGTACAGATATTCTGACGGCTTTGGAATTCATTAAACGGTAATTTATTAAACACAGAATCATTCAATTTTTTTTTTTTTGAGCGGCTAGGTGAGCATATTTACAAGGTGTGGAGATGAATTTCAACTCCTGTGAGAACGGATATGGGCAGAAGGGTGGAGAGGCCTCGGACACCAGTGCAGTGGTCACTGAACCCTTAGGGCTGCTGCAATAATGCATTCAATTCCTATGGACTTTGGAGCATTTACCATGGCAGCATGCTACTGTGGCTTTGTAAAAGGGGCCCTTAGCAATTTAATTTATAACAGCGGCATGATGTATACTGTCACCAGGTACAAGGGGCATTCACTAATTTAACTCAGTAGGAAAGAAAAAAAAAAAAAGTTTTCAAAAAAATTTTACATTTTTCAATATAGTCCACTTGATCCACTTTTTCTGCAATGACTTTGACCCCTTTGAAAAGAATCCTTCAGTTTGACCTTCAAACCAGGAGGTCACAGCTTCCTTGACATCTTCATCACTTGAACACTGCTGTCTGTGGAGATTTCTTTAAAACTTGGAACAGGAAATAATCCAAAGGAGCCAGGTCAGGACTGTAGGGTGGATGGTTCAGACAGATGAATTAAGGTTTCCCGAATAGTTGAAGAAATGGGCATCTCGGCAGGTACAGTTTGGAAAATAATTCCTGAAAAGTTGGGCATGGCCAAGGTTAGTATAAGATGGGTTCCAAGAATGCCGACACCATGTCAGATGGCCACGAGGCTGTAGTGCTGTCACATTCTCGGATGGCAGCCTGTGATTTGTCATGACATGTACACTGGTGCATCGTCATGAAGAAGAAACATGCCTGCTGTGAGTTTTCCTCGTCTTTTCTCCTTAACTCCCGCAAAGCAATCATTGTGTTAGCCCAACTCTCCTCGGTTATGGTTGTCTTGTGTGAACATAAGAACATAAGAAATGCCTGCACCGGATCAGACCTGGGGTCCATCCAGTCCGGTGATCCGCACACGCGGAGGCTCAGCCAGGCGTACCCTGGTGCATATATTAGTCACTCGTATCCCTCAATGTGTCCTGCAAGAAGATGTGCGTCCAATTTTCCCTTAAATCCTAGAATGGTAGTTTCCTCCACCATCTCTTTCGGGAGAGAGTTCCAGGCGTTCACCACTCGCTGTGTGAAGCAGAACTTTCTGACATTTGTCCTGGCCGTGTCCCCTCTCAGCTTCAGGCCATGACCTCTGGTCCGAGTCTGGGTCACATTCGCCAATGTGAATAACGCTGTTTCTTGCTCTCCATCCTTTCCCCCTGCTGGTGAGTGAGCTTGCTCCATTTTCTCGATTCCTTTTAGCAATGAACTCCAGAAGCAAAAGCCCATCATCCCAGAAGAGAGTTGCCATGACTTTGCCTGCAGATTTTTTGTTCTTGAACTTTTTTTGGGGGGTGGGGATAATTTGTGCTTCTACTGCATTGACTCCATTTTGGATCCAGGAGCTCTTTGATAGATCCAAGTCTCATTTCCATCACCAACGATGAAAAAAAAAAATCACTTGGTCTTCATTGAGCACCTCCAAGTTCTCCTGACAGCACTGTAGCCTCGTGGTTATCAGACATGGCGCCAGCATTCTTGGAACTCTTCTTGCACTAAACTTGGACATGCCCAATTTTTCCATGAATTTTCCAAACTGTACCTGCTGAGATGCCATTTCTTCAGCTATTCAGGAAACCTTAAATTTGGCTATCTGACAAAACTAAATCTGCAACTTTCTTGCACATTTCTATGTGAAGGTCATCTTCAATGGACTCTCTACCCCACTAAAAAAACTTCGTGCTCTAAAATGCAACTTTGTAGGATGATGGGGGGCAGATTCACCATAAACTGCAGTCATGCATTCATGGATCTCCATTGGCTTTTTCTCCTTTGTGAGAATTTTTTTCACTGAACGGCGCTCCAAATCTAGAAGTTTCTAACTTGATTTGTATAAGGACTCTTGACATCCTATCTCTTGGAATGTTAGACTCACACTGAGCCACAACTGTGCATGAGGAACCTTGCGACATGCCACAACATGCACAGACTTGTTTCAACATCCTTGCTACTTTCTTTCATATTCGGGTATATAAATTATTGAACACCACTCATAGTTTTTTGTAGTAGTGTCATTCAGGCCACTTTATTGCCTTGCTTAGACTACTGTAATTCCTTTTTACCATGGTGTATCTGAAAAGATGTATCAGAGGACTAAATGTATGTAAGAAACTGAAATTATTGAATGATATCTATGTTACCTGTACGGATATTAGTGTAATGTATGTAATACCTACTGTTCTTTCATTTGTATGACACTGTTTTTGATTAAATATCAATAAAGAATTAAAAAAAAAAAAAAAAGTAAATCCCTTGGAGACTATATTGTTTAACTTGCTTTTTTACCAAATTTTTCAAACCACCCTCATAGACAAACTCCTTCAGCGGAAGAACTTTTGAAAATGGTTTGAGATAAAAATAGATAAATTTGCAGTCACAAATGGATTAGACAAAAAGTAAAGAAAATGCAGAGAATTTAGAAGGAAGTATTTTCTTCATTGTGGACAAATATGAGTACATTTGAATCCTGGTTTTTTTTGATGACACCAAAATCCTATCAAAAATTAATTCAATTTGTAGTTTATATGATCCAGTTTCTATTAAATGGGTAAAATGATTCAAAGCATCGGTTATTGCCTTTGCTACTGCATACAATATACCAAGGACTCGAATTAGGACAAGTTCCAAGATTATGGAAAGAGGCCGTTATATGCCCTATTTTGAAATCCAGGAAGTTAGATCCAACAGATGTTCACAATTACAGAGCAATGTCTAATCTGTGCCTTTTGACAAAGTTATGGAACAAATCGTTTGGAATCTTTTGGTATTGGTGGACAGGTACTAAAATGGTTTACATCTTTTCTCTCCAATCGATCTTCAACTGTTATAGTTAAAGACGATTACTCTACTTCTTACTCTTCACCTTTTGGTATACCCCAGGGCTCTATTCTGTCGCCTCTTTTATTCAATATGTTTCTCTCACCTTTACTTACTATCTGTCAATCACTGGGCTTTACCTCATTCTCCTATGCTGATGACATCCAACTCCTTCACCCGCTTGACCCTGAAAATGATGAAGAAATTAAAGCTATTAACACTAAATTGGACACAATAAAAAACTGGCTCTGCCACAATAAACTCTCATTAAATACACAGAAAACACAAACTATGCTATTTACATGGAGAAAAGACATTACACCAATTTCTCCATTTGTGCTTGATAATAACCCAATTGAATCAGTATCAACAGTGAAAATTTTAGGCGTAATCATTGATACGAACTTATTTTTTCACGACCACATAAGTCAAATTGTTAAATCCTGCTTTTATAAACTCCGTTTGATACGATCTATTTCATCTTTTCTAGAACCAAAATCTGTTAATATCCTTGTTCATTCTATGATTATCTCTAAATTAGATTATTGTAATTCTTTACTATATAATATATCCCAAAAAGAAAAGAAAAGACTCCAAATAATCCAAAATACTGCCATAAAACTTATACATAAAGCAAAAAAATACGACCACGTAACACCCCTATTCATCAAGTCGCACTGGCTACCTATTAACCACCGAATAACGTTCAAAATAGCTTTTCTAGTCTTCAAGGTATTATTATTCAACGCGCCACAATTCATATCTAGAATGATTATTCCATATCATTCAACTCGATCCCTTCGATCCTCTCATCAAGATTTATTATCGGTCTCTTCCTTAAAAATTGTGGGAACAAGGAGAAATGATATGTTCTCTGTTTTAGCTCCCCAACTCTGGAACACTCTGCCTCTTTTTATTAGAAAAGACAAAGATCTTATCTCCTTTAAAAAACTTTTAAAAACTTTTTTATTCAATGACGCCTTTACTGACTAAGTAGTCATTCCTTTGTTTTTTGTTTTTTTTTTCCTCTTCCTTTCCCCCTCCTTTTGTTTTTTCCCTAATATATGTTTTTCTCTCCTATCATGAGAAATATTTGTAACTTTTCCCCCCTTTCCTCTTTGTCACGTTTGTCATTAAACTATATGTACAGAGAAATCACTAAATTTCTAGACATTTTTGCTTTATACTTGCTGTTAACGATTTAAGAGTTCTATTTTTAATTTGTTTTTTTTTTGTTTTATATAAGCTGTTAACAATTTTTGTTTTTTGTTTTTAACTTATTATTAATAAGATTGTTAGTCTTCCCATAATTTGTTTTTAATTGTACATCGCTTAGAATGTTTTATATAGGCGATTTATCAAATAAACGTGAACTTGAACTTGAACTAGATGATTATGAGTTGTTTTTTAAATGAGGTTCATAACATATTACAGAGAGGATAGGGATATTGTCCTGGTTATTTCACTGGGATTTGGCTTCAGCGTTTGAATTGATAAGACCATGAATTTCTTGTAAATAGACAGGGATATGCTCAATCAACTTCATTCTAAGACTGGTTTAAATCATTTTTGAAACAAATTCAAGTGGTAACGAGAAACGATATATCAAGAAAATATTTTTTGGGGGAATGTGGGGTACCTCAGGGGTCAACTTTGTCCCCAGTCTTAATATCTTTTTAACACCTTTATTAACAGAAAAAGTTGGCCCTATAAAATAAGATTTGACAAGGATACAAACTTGCTTGACTAAGAGTGGAATGGTTAAATGACCACTGCCTTATGATAAGCACAGAAAAGACACTGAAAGGTCATCATCTTCAGGTCCCAATATTATTGGGAAGAAATATGCCAGGTGTTATTTAAATTTGATATTTGAAAGTATGAGTAGATTCACAATTGACTTTCTTGGATCAAACAGATGTAATAAAGAGGTTTTAGAATGCTGATGTTAATGCATTGAAAGTACTTTTTTGTGAGAAAACTTTACATACACTTATTCAGGCATTATTTGTATCAAAACTTTATGCTGAATGTTCCAATACCGATCTTAAAAGATTACAAACCATTCAGAACGCAGCTCTTAAACAACTAGGGCCAGGATTCTCAAAAAAATATTTTTAAAATGAAAATGAATAAAGATATATATTTTTTAAAAACATGCATTTAAAAAGCGACGGTCTGCTAACACAGCCGTTTTGATAGCGAATCTAAAAAAGTGAGATTCTTAAAAAAAAAAAAAAAAAAAAAGCACATGCAACCGAGGTTGGTGGACAGCAGGGAAGATACACTAAATTAGCTGGTGATAGCAAAACGAGTCAACCAACCTCTCCCCCTCCCCCCCCCACAACAATAGCGGGAGAGATGCTCAATCTCTCCCACTGTCAACCACCAACCACCCCCCCAGCAGCAGGAGAGATGCCCACACTCTCCTGCTGCCCTAAAATCCCAGCTGCGACCTCCCCTCAGGACTGTGGAGTCGGTAGATAAATCCTTCGACTCAGACTCCTCAGTTTCTGGCACCCAGACTCCGACTCCGGGTACCTAAAATTGTCTCTGACTCCTCGACTCAGACGCCACAGCCCCGCCTCCCCCTACCCTAAAATCCCGGCCGCAACCCCCCCACAAGCAGCAGGAAAGATGCACACACTTTCCTGCTGCCCTAAAATCCCCGCCACAACCCGACCACCCCCTCACAGCGGGAGAGATGCCCATTTCCCCGCTGGCAAGTGACCCCTTCCCCCATCTTCTGTCTATGCCGCCCCCTCCCCCTTACCTCAAAATAGATGACCCGAAGGGACGCAGACTCCCTAATCCCAGCTGCCTGCGACGTCTAAAATGGGCCTTCCCCTCCACAGTTCATTTTGTGATGCACCGTGAAGGGGCCTGAGGCTCTGATTCGCCCAAGTTGTTTAAGGCCCCGCCCATGGGAGAGGCTTTATACAACCAGTGCCAATCAGAGCCTCAGGGCTCTCCCTGGATGCACCGCAAAGGGGCCCAAGGCTCTGACTGGGCCGGACGCCCCACAGGAGACAGATTACATTGCATGAACTCTCGTTTTTGGGATTAGCACTATGAATCTATGACAGATCACTTCTACTCATCGTGCACTCTGGGCTCATGCTCAAATCTGGCTGCACAACTGGATAGTTTCAGACAGATTTTCTTCTTAATATGAATTTTAGGAAGAAGAAACATGCTTTTCTTTGCATTTCTGCAAGATTACGCAACCCCCCCCCCCCCCCACCCCCTGAGAAAGCCCTGGTCTTTGGCAGTGGTCTTCATTAATTTTTAAGCTGGGATCATTTTGGTCTCTAATGAGCTGAAGCACCACTTAATCACTTAATATTTTACCATGGGGGGGAGGGGGTGACACATTCCTACAGCCCACCTTCAGACTTCATTGGGGAGTATTCTCAAAGTTGCCCCCATCTACTTTCCCCTTTCTGTCCTGAGCCTGGATAGCGAAGCACAGTAGCAGAAGAAAACAAAACAAAACAAAAAAGCAAAAATGCAACGAGGGCTGCCAAAAAGGTCTCCGGGGGATGCCATTGGCCCCAGGGCCTTGCACTGAAGAACACTCTACGGTAACTGGAACACACAGAAGGTTCACTTTCCTTTGTTTAAATGTTACCAATTATGTCTCATAAATGGAACAAGGCAAGCCCAACAACAGCACGGCTCAGAGCTCCCAAGCTTTTATCACTCAGACTGAAGGTATAATTTTGTCAGTGTGCCAGACCTGCACTTTGGTTAATCTCCATTACAGTTCCAGTCAGCTCTAGGCAGTGAAATAATACCATGTCAGGCAGGCTGGCTAAGCAACTTGAAAACGGCATACACATACGCAAACATTTTGAAGAACCTCAATTTTGGGTTCATAGACAACCCCACGAAAGACAAAGGCGCATGCCGACAACTGAGCGCAAGACGGAGGCGCACGCCGAAGAAAATTACAGTTTTTAGGGGCTTCGACGGGGTTTTTTGTTGGGGAGCCCCCCCCAGTTTACTTAATAGAGATGGCGCCGGCGTTATGGAGGGTTGGGGGGGTTGTAACCCTCCACATTTTACTGTAAACTTAACTTTTTCCCTAAAAACAGGGAAAAAAGTGAAGTTTTCAGTAAAATGTGGGGGGTTACAACCTCCCAAACCCCCCACAACGCAGCGCGATCTCTATTAAGTAAAGTGGGGGGGTTCCCCCCCACGCCCCCCCATCAGAGCCCTAAAAACAGTAATTTTCTGCGGCACGCACCTCCGCGCTGCACTCAATTGTCTGCGCGCGCCTTTGTCCCGGCGAGCTTTTGACCTGACACCCAATTTTGTCCCCTAGTACAATCACTATATCTTGGGGATGACGGATTATTGCAACATCTTGTACTTATTATGTCCGGCATCAATGATAAACAGTTGCAAACTTATACAAAATACAGAACTATAATTAATCTTTTCCATGAATAAGTATGACCACATAACATCAACCTCCCTAAAAACACACTGGCTCCCAGTGAAAGGCCGAATCTTATTCAAATTCTATTGCCTGTTGTAAAGTATACAGGGCTATGCCCCAATTTTCCTGAACAGTAGACTCATACTGAAAGCAGTAAAAAGTCCTCGGCGCAGAGAAACATGAAAACCTTTTCTTACCCCTCAACCAAAAAAACAAACCACCCAGATTCTTTAATCAGTGCCCATGCTGGCAGCTGCCATGATTAGCAGAACCAGCAGGGAGATCTCCAATTCCTCTCTCGTACCCTCCCACCCATCCAACCCCCTCAGCACCCCTCCTGCCAAGCCCAACACCCCACACAGCCCCCTTGTACCTATGGATGGAAAATTGGCAGGAGGGAGGCCCACTCCCTCCTGCCAGCACACCCACCTCTTCAAAATGGTGGGCCTTCCCCTTCCAGGTGCACCCTGGGATACACTGAGAAGGGGCCTAAGACTCTAATTGGCCCAGGTGCCAGCTGCTGATCAAGGATTCCCATGCTGTAATCAGCTTATAGCAAGCTGTGGATTTCCTGGCAAAGATAGGCACCAGAAATATAGGCCAGGGTTTTCCAGGCCTATGCTTCCGGTACCTATCTTTGCATGAATTGCGCCTATGTAGGTGCTCAGGGCTGCCTAACGCCACTTCTGGTGTTGGCCATGCCTATTTTTGGCATTCAGCGGCCTAAAACGCCTAAATAGGTGCAATTCCAGCGCCATTTTTTAAATGGAGTTCTTCAATTAACTTAGGCCCTGAAAAAGGCTAAAAAAAAAAGGCCTACTGTTATTCCATGCAGCAAAACTAGATAAAGATGTCGTCAGAATCTCACATGTCATATCACATTAGAATTCTTTCTGGAACATTCTATGAACAATGTTATTTAGGAAATGTGTCTTAGAATGTTAATCCAATGTCTGTCTAATAAGCTTTGAAATGTAACTCCCTGGAAATGTCCAGCAGATGAGTCTTGCTGTAATCCGCCTAGAACTGAAAGGTTAATGTGGAATAGAAACTAAACTAAACTAAAACTTAACTTTATATACAGGGTCTTCAACCAGAGGACGCTCTACGCGGTTAACAGTAAAATAGAAGTCAATAACCTCCCCCCTCCCCTTTTTTACAAAACCGTCGTGTGGTACAGTTCCGGTGCTCCGAGTGCCAGCGCTAAAAACTGCGCTAAGGTTTTATAAAAGGAGGAGGGATGGTTTAAATGTAATTTAAAGCACCGATACAAACAGGTAAAAACAAGATAGATCTATGATTTTAGGCTGTGTACATGGGCAGATATTATAGCTCAACATGCCTGTAATAGGAGGCACTCATTAACACTGAAATCTGTATCCTGGAATGGGATTCCAGAACTAGGAACCAAGGATATTCTAAAGCAACCTCCTGTGTTCATTAGATAGATTGTGAGCCCGCTGGGGCAGACAGAGAAACATGCTTAAGTACCTGAATAAATTCAAGTAAACCATTCTGAGCTCCCCTGGGAGAACAGTATAGAAATTGAATAAATAAATAGTGTGAAAAGCTTCAGCCTCTGATAACCAGAGCTGGTATTGTGACATCATAATGCCTCATTCCACTAATGCCTAAGAGCCAACCTCATCAGTGATGTCATAATAATAATAACTTTATTTTTGTATACCGCCATACCCAGAAGAGTTCTAGGCGGTTCACATCAATTAAACAGAGTTACAAGTGGTTTACATCCATTGAGCGTGGTTACAATCGGTTCAATATCAAATTGATCAAAGTTGCCGGGGGGGGGGGGTGAGGGAGAGGAAGTAGAGGGGAGAGGGGTTATTTAGTTAGGAAGGGGCATTAGGATCCTGGTCTTGGAAGAGGCGGGTTTTGAGTAGTTTTCTAAAGCCGAGGTAGTTGGGGACCTTGAGGGCCATTTGGGTTCACCATGGGTTTAGCTTGGTGGCTTGGAAGGCGAAGGTTTTGTCGAGGAATTTTTTTAGAGTGGCAAAGTTTTAGGGAGGGGTAGGCGAAGAGTTGGATTCTCCGGGAGTCCTTGATGCTGTGATTCAGGGCGAAGTGAGGGATGATGTAGCTTGGGGATAACCCAAATACTGTTTTATAGCAGAAGCAGGCGAATTTGAATAGGACTCTGGATTCTAATGGTAGCCAATGGATAATGAATAATGGCTTCATTGTTCTATACTTGGCTCACTTTTTTCCTGCATTTTGATTTCTTGAGTGGTGCAGTGGTTAAAGCTACAGCCTCAGCGCCCTGAGGTTGTGGGTTCTAACCCATGCTGTTCCTTGTGACCCTGAGCAAGTCACTTGATCCTCCACTGCTTGCCCTGTATCGGTAGCACCGAATATTGCTACTCCTTGGGTTTTGGCCAGGTACTAGTGACCTGGATGGGCCACCGTGAGAACGGGCTACTGGGCTTGATGGACCATTGGTCTGACCCAGTAAGGCTATTCTTATGTTCTTATGCACTGCCCCAGATACCTTAGCTTGTGAGGCCACCAGGACAGGGAAACTACTCACGTAAGCTGTTCTGAGAAAATTGAATAAAGAAAGAAAATAAAACTAATTTGAGAAAATGTGCACAGAAGCTGGTTTGATGTGAAATTTATACCAGGCAGACATCAAACCAATACATGCACACCTGATTATAAGCACACATCATCTTACTGCTGTTTGGGCATCGGCCATATATAGATTCAAATATTATTAGGCTTTGGCCATGGTCCAAAATGATTAAGCTATTAGCTCATAAAAAGCTTTCCTCGAGTATTTTCCGCCCGCAGCACATAGAGCTGCCAAGTGTCTTGGCCCAAGCTTTTTTGCTAGCTCTTCTGATGGCAGTTTTGATCAGGTTTACACAGAAGCAGGTCTGCATGAACCACTTTAAAAAAAAAAAACCAACAAAAAAAAAAAACACTCAAATACAAACCACATAAGATTTTTTCCTGGGGATTTTTTTCTTTTTTTTTAACATTTATGAATTTACATCAAGTAAAAAACAAAAAAATTGATCCTGGGAAATCCACAGAGACGAATGTCCAAGAAAACCCCCCAAAAAACACTGTGGAGTGTCCAATCGGGGCTCCGTAGATGACATCACCCACATGTACAGAATATGCTGCCTGCTTGTCCTGGGATAATGGACTTTTTAAAAAAAAAAAATTATAATTTTGAATACTTACAATATCCAATAATTCAAAGGAAAAAAGGAAATCTCATAAACAATACATAATCATACTTACATACATAATGCCGTAAGATTTTGAGAGTGTTGGTTGTTTTTTTTTTTTCCAATGGCACAGATATTTTGCGTGCATTGCCCAAGCAAAATATCTGCCCATAAAAAAAAAAAAAAATGAATCCCCACTACCAACGGCCCTCCCCCAATGACCCATGACAATTGTGCCCCCCCAACAAACGTGGCGACCCTAAAACAAACGGCATGAGGGATGCTTACACCCTCCTGCCACGAAGGTGCTCACTCCCTCCCTCCCCCTCTGAAGAAAACAGCAGGAGAGAAGCCTACTCCCTCCTGCCTGGAAAGACCTCCCCCCAAAGAAAAAGGCAGGAGGGATGCACACTCCCATCTTGCCCCAAAGGCGCCTGCTTGCTCCCTCCCCCCTCTGAAAACAACGGCATGAGGGATGTCCATTCCCTCCTGCCTGGAAACACCTCCCCCTCCCCTAAGCAAAAAGGCAGGAGGGATGCATCCTGCTGTTTGTTTTAGGGTTGCCGTGTTTGTTGGGGGTGGGCACGATTGTCGGGGGTTGTTGCAGGAGGGTCATTGGCCAGCGGTGGGGAGGGGCCGTTCTTCTTTTTTTTTTAATGGGCGGATATTTTGCTTATGTAATACACGCAAAATATCTATGCCACTGAAAAAAAATGAAAACAAACAAACCAAGCAGCAATTGGGTTTTAGAATCGGTAAAACCCGAAAGCGAATCAATCACTTGGCTATTTTTCATGGGGTTTTACTAATTGGCATGGCAGGATCGGAAAATGGGCAACCGAGGGGAAAAACATGCGATGGGCCGTTTAGTGAAAATGGGTTTAGCGACGATTGCCGACTTTAGTGAATTTAGCCCCTAGTGATGGGGAGATAAAGTTATAAGCACTTCTGTTAAATAAGACTCAAATCAGTGCTCCTCATTGTAAGACTTTGAAGCTAGAGCAGCATGCACTGCTTCTAAATAGGGCTCCAACTCTTCCCCTTATTTAGGAGGTTTGCTAACACAACCATCTCCAGAAAAAAAACTGCTTTGTTTTCCTCTGGCACATGTGGATCTTAGCTCAGTGCTGCCTAAAAAAAAAATAAATAAATAAAACCCCCCAACTGTTCTGTGCTCAGTCTCATGACAAATGTGCAGAAGTGTCGGCATCATGAGACTCAATACCAGATAAAAAAAAAACCTGCTATTTCTGGTGGGGAGAGAGAAAGAGCTGGCCTGGAGGTAAAGCGGTGTCTACAGACCTCTGACACAAATGGAAAATCTGAATAAAAATCTAGTTATTGACCCTTCAGCAGAGAGACTCGATCGGACAGCACAGTTACTTACCGTAACAGGTGTTATCCAGGGACAGCAGGCAGATATTCTTGACTGATGGGGTGACGGCACCGACGGAGCCCCGGTACGGACAATTTTAGAGTGATTGCACTCTAAGAACTTGGAAAGTTCTAGTAGGCCGCACCGCGCACGCGCGAGTGCCTTCCCGCCCGACATAGGTGCACGGTCCCCAGTTAGGATAAGCCAGCTAAGAAGCCAACCCGGGGAGGTGGGTGGGACGCAAGAATATCTGCCTGCTGTCCCTGGATAACACCTGTTACGGTAAGTAACTGTGCTTTATCCCAGGACAAGCAGGCAGCATATTCTTGACTGATGGGTGACCTCCAAGCTAACAGAAAGAGGGATGGAGGGAAGGTTGGCCATTAGGAGAACAAATTTTGCAAAACAGATTGGCCGAAGTGTCCATCCCGTCTGGAGAAAGCATCCAGACAATAATGAGATGTAAAAGTATGAACTGAGGACCAAGTGGCAGCCTTGCAGATTTCCTCAATAGGAGTGGAACGGAGGAAAGCTACAGATGCTGCCATAGCTCGGACTTTATGGGCCGTGACAGAACCTTCCAGTGTCAGTCCGGTCTGAGCATAACAAAATGAAATGCACGCTGCCAGCCAATTAGACAACGTACGTTTAGAAACAGGACGTCCCAATTTATTCGGATCAAAGGACAGAAAGAGTTGGGAAACTGATCTGTGGGGTTTCGTACGCTCTAAATAGTAAGCAAGAGCCCTCTTACAGTCCAAAGTATGCAGAGCCTGTTCCCCAGAATGAGAGTGAGGCTTCGGGAAGAAGACAGGCAGAACAATGGATTGGTTGAGATGGAATTCCGAGACAACCTTAGGGAGAAACTTTGGATGTGTACGCAGAACCACCTTGTCATGATGAAAGACCGTAAAAGGTGGATCTGCAACTAGTGCATGTAGCTCACTGATCCTCCTGGCAGTGGTAAGAGCAATAAGGAAAAGTACTTCCCAGATGAGAAACTTGAAAGAAGTGGTAGCCAAAGGTTCAAATGGAGGCTTCATTAAGGCGGAAAGAACCACATTGAGATCCCAGATAGCAGGAGGGGCTTTAAGAGGTGGTTTTACATTGAAAAGACCCCTCATGAACCTGGACACCAGGGGATGAGCTGAGAGAAGTTTTCCATGAACTGGCTCATGAAAAGCAGCAATGGCACTGAGGTGGACTCTGATGGAAGTAGACTTAAGGCCAGAGTCAGACAAAGAAAGCAGATAATCCAACAATGTCTCCACTGCCAGGGATGTGGGATCGAGATGATGAAGAAGACACCAGGAAGAAAATCGTGTCCACTTCTGATGGTAACATTGCAAAGTGGCTGGTTTCCTGGAGGCATCTAGAATGGAACGAACGGGCTGAGACAAAAGAGTGTCATGAGAAGTCAGCCTGAGAGATACCAAGCTGTCAGGTGCAGAGACTGGAGGTTGGGATGTAGAAGGGTCTCCTGATGTTGTGTAAACAGAGAAGGAAACAGTGGAAGAAGAAAAGGTTCCCTGGAACTGAGTTGAAGTAGAAGGGAGAACCAATGTTGCCTGGGCCACCTCGGAGCAATCAGAATCATGGTGGCTCGTTCCCTCTTGAGCTTGAACAAGGTTCTCAACATGAGAGGCAGAGGAGGGAAAGCGTACAGGAACAGATTGGACCAGTCGAGGAGAAATGCATCCGCTGCCAGACGGTGAGGAGAGTAAAGTCTGGAGCAAAAAAGGGGCAGCTGGTGATTGTGAGGAGCTGCAAAAAGGTCTATCTGAGAAGTGCCCCATTGAACGAAGATGGACTGCAGAGTGGAAGGATCGAGTGTCCACTCGTGAGGCTGGAGAATTCTGCTGAGTTTGTCCGCTAAGGAATTCTTTTCTCCCTGAATGTAGATAGCTTTCAGGAATAGATGGTGATCTATGGCCCAAGTCCAGATCTTCTGGGCTTCCTGGCACAAGAGGCGAGAGCCTGTCCCACCCTGTTTGTTGATGTAGTACATCGCAACTTGATTGTCTGTGCACAGCAGGAGGACTTGAGGAAAGAGAAGATGTTGGAAGGCCTTGAGGGCATAAAACATCGCTCTGAGTTCTAGGAAATTGATGTGATGCTTCATTTCCTGAGCTGTCCAAAGTCCTTGAGTTTGGAACTCGTTCAAATGAGCTCCCCAGGCGTAAGGGGAGGCATCGGTGGTGATGATAAGTTGATGAGGAGGTAGATGGAAGAGAAGACCTCTGGAGAGATTTGAGGATATCAACCACCATTGTAGAGACTGACGAAGAGATAATGTCACAGATATGTGACGTGAGCAAGGATCCATCGCTTGGGACCACTGGGTAGCTAGGGTCCATTGAGGAGTGCGCAGGTGAAGACGTGCGAAGGGTGTGACATGAACTGTGGAGGCCATGTGACCCAAGAGTATCATCATTTGCTTGGCAGAGATGGAATGTTGTGGAAGCACCTGCTGACATAGAGATTGAAGTGTTTGAAGACGGTTGGATGGCAGAAATGCTCTCATGAGGACTGTGTCCAAGACAGCTCCGATGAATTGAAGTCTCTGAGAGGGGATGAGATGAGATTTGGGTAGATTGATCTCGAACCCCAGAAGTCGAAGAAACAGGACGGTTTGGTTGGTGGCCAGGAGAACAGTCTGAGATGAATTGGCCTTGATTAACCAGTCGTCCAGGTAAGGAAAGACCTGAAGGTGGTGAGAGCGTAGAAAGGCAGCCACCACAATCAGACATTTGGTGAACACTCTTGGAGAGGAGGCAAGACCGAAGGGCAGCACCTTGTATTGGTAATGACAACGATTGATCATGAAGCGTAGGTACTGTCTGGAGGCCAGATTGACCGGTATATGAGTGTATGCTTCTTTGAGATCGAGGGAACACAGCCAGTCGCCTTGATTGAGAAGAGGGTAAAGAGTGGCCAGAGAAAGCATTCTGAATTTCTCTTTGACCAAGCATTTGTTTAGATCGCGAAGATCTAGGATGGGTCTGAGATCTCCTGTCTCTTTGGGAACTAGAAAATAACGGGAGTAGAATCCCTGCCCCTTTTGATCTAGAGGAACTTCCTCTATTAGAAAAAGTTTACGCGAGCGGGAAGGCGTTAGGAAAAAATTTTCAACAGCCGTTGAAAGTTGCGTCTTCTTAGCTCCGTGGAAACTAAGAAACTGGGGACCGCGCGCCTATGTCGGGCGGGAAGGCACTCGCGCGTGCGCGGTGCGGCCTACTAGAACTTTCCAAGTTCTTAGAGTGCAATCACTCTAAAATTGTCCGTACCGGGGCTCCGTCGGTGCCGTCACCCATCAGTCAAGAATATGCTGCCTGCTTGTCCTGGGATAAGAGGATATACACTTCTCCCTCCGTATTTACTGCGATAGGGGATTAACAGAACCGCAAATACAGACAAACCGCAAATAACTTTTTCATGTGTTATTTGCTGTTTTCTATTAAAAACCATTGTGAATAGGGTGAAACCGTGAACAACATGGCGGGAGACCAGGCCTGTTCATGAAGGAGAGAAAAACACGGTGAAGAAAGTGCTGGGAATCGGTGATTTTCTCTGTAAAATGCTTGGAATCGGCAATTTCTCTATGCAAGCTGATGTAATTGGGGGGGGGGAGGGGAAGGAGCCAGCAAGCTAAAAACCGCGAATAATTGAAAGTGCGATTGCTGAAACCGCAAATACGGAGGGAGAAGTGTATATGCATTTTATTAAGTGGTTTTGAGATGATTTTGTTGCTTTTAATAGCAATTACTAAAAAAAAAAAAAAACCCCACCACTACCACGCTGACATTAGTTAAGTATTAATGTACGGTTAAGTAGACACCGTTGTATTTAGCAGTGTGTCATTCCCCTAGCTTCACGGAAAAATAAGTGCCAATGCCCTTAGAATTACTCAATCAGATAATGAAAACAAGTTTTGAAATTTTTACCAAGTGTCATTAAGGGATATTTCATGAACTGTACTCCCAGGGCACACAAAGCCAACATAATCATGAGTTTTAATTAGAAATGAAACCAGATGCCTGTGTTCCCAGTTTTACTTAGCAGGAGCTCACTGGGATCGTTTGCGTCAAGCCACACATTCCACCTGCCTGAGAAAGACAGTTTTCAGAGAACCTGTTATCTAAAATATACTTCAACCAATAGAGTTGTTTCGTGTTGCAACTAAGTCAGTGAGAGCTCTTGCAGATATAATTGTTGTGTAGGAGGTTCATGCCATGCTTTTAACAGCTGCCGTAAAAAAATAGGTAAAAATAGAATTAGTCTGTTAATAAGTGCATTAGCCTGTGTGGCCTTCTGAGTAACACTGTACAAATTTTGTTATCAGGAAGTTACATTAGGAACGATACGTCGGACCTATTTTAGACATATGAATGATAAATTTTTCGGTTCAACAATTCAAGTGTTCCCCCGATTTATCTCAAGTGACACAAAAGAGAAGAAAAGATTTCCTGATATATAGACCAAGGGGGTTCAAGCCTTGGGGGCATCCTTTGCTTTGAAATTTCCTGCAAAATGTTGTATTTCATTAGAGGGGAAAAATTATATATTTTTTTGAACCAAAACAACTATTAGAATTTATTGTGGCTAAAGAGGGAGGGAGGCTGACTATCAGTCAAACATTGCCCACAGTGTAACGAACCAGCTGTCGGAAATTGTTTTCTAAGGCTGTCCTTTAGATTTATTTAATTTCTATATTCTTTTTCTAATTCCTGGATCTCTTAACTAGTGGACTAAGGGCTAGATTCACTAAGCTCACCGATCGTGTTTGCGATTGTGTACCGACCCGATTTTCTTCTGACCCGATTCACTAACCTCTTGGTTTGAAGGCTTCCTAAAATCCAGAACATACAGAGTAAAATCAGATTTAAAAAAAAATCTGAACCTTAGTCCAACCCCTGCGCATATCACAAGGATCCCCACTATCCCCTACTCTCTTCAACCTATACACTGCCTCTCTCGCAACATACCTGGACAACCTAGGCATAACCACCTATAGTTATGCAGATAACATTACCATTCTCATACCTTTTGATCAGCCAAAGACTGCCATGACAAATACACTACACCGAACACTAGAAACAGTAGCGACCTGGATGAAAGATCACAAACTGAAACTCAACACAGACAAAACTAAATTCATCCTCCTCAAAAATGACAAAGTTCCAACCATAACCAATATAGAAATCAACTCAATCAACTATCCCATTCAAACTACCATAAAACTACTAGGAATAAGTATAGGCCGTTGCTGCAGCATGCAACCACAAATAAATAAAACAATACAGAAATCCTTTGCAGTTATGAGAAACCTAAGACAAGTCAGGAAATTATTTGAAAGAACACAATTCCAGCTTATAGCACAATCCCTAATCTTAAATCTACAAGATTACTGCAACAACCTCTACCTCCCTGCCCTGCTACAATGACTAAACAACTACAAACAAACCAAAATACTGCTCTAAGACTCATTTACTCATTGAGGAAACATGACCATATTACAGAAGCATACATCAACTCACATTGGCTACCAATCCAAGTAAGAATACTATTTAAATTTTACTGTATGTTATTTAAAACCTTAAACGGAGACAGCCCAACCTACCTGAACAACCATCTCATCCAAACTACCCCATTCACACACCCCTTGATCAAAGAAGTAAAACGGAAAAAACTATACGATGGCCTCCTAGCTACTCAAGCAGCTAAACTAGATAACCAAATCTCCAATCTACTGATAACAACCCCAGACTACAAGATGTTCAAAAAAGAAATAAAAACTATACTCTTCAAGAAATTCCTAAAACAGTCCTAACATCAAACTTACCGTCCTTCCTCCCTCCCTTTTCCCGCCACACAGAAACCACATGACCTACTCTCTACCTCTCTAGAAATGACAAACGATCTTCCA
Organism: Geotrypetes seraphini; assembly: GCF_902459505.1. Classification (NCBI taxonomy): domain Eukaryota; kingdom Metazoa; phylum Chordata; class Amphibia; order Gymnophiona; family Dermophiidae; genus Geotrypetes; species Geotrypetes seraphini. The sequence goes on along the minus strand of NC_047085.1, from coordinate 30,809,046 downwards.
TTATAACCACCATTTTTAACTCTTTTGTCATCCGCATTGAACCGCAAGGTAATGGTGGAATAGAAATCTCTAATGTAATGTAATGTAACCTCGTGGCCGATCATCCTCCAATCCGAACATGCAAATGAGGGGAAACAGCATGCAAAGTAGGAAGGACCTCGATTCACTAAACAAATGCAGGCACACCGAATGGGCTGGTAGATACAAAAACAAGCGACTGTTGAGGACCGGTTGCTTGTGCACAAACCCTGCTCTTGCCACCCCGACTCCGGGGTGTTAATCCGCGGGTTTAAAGCGAGGCTACACTACGGTGTGTTCTGTTAAATTCCATAACACACCGCAGTGCAGCCCCGCTTTAAACCCGCGGGTTAAAGCCATGGGCTCGTGAAACAGTAAAAGTTTCCAGCTCTGTTAAAAAAAAAAACAAACGTTTTCAGCTCTTTCTTGCGCAGAGAGCATGCGCAGACCATAGAAACATAGAAAGATGACGGCAGAAAAGGGCTATAGCCCATCAAGTCTGCCCACTCTACTGACCCACCCCAATAAGTCTAGATGCTAGTGATTCGTCCTACGTAGGGATCCCACGTACATGTCCCATTTATTCTTAAAGTCAAGGACCCCGGTGGCCTCCAGTGATCTACCACCCTTTCCGTGAAAAAATACTTCCTGGTGTCACTACTAAATGTCCCCCCTCTGAGTTTAAGCGGATGCCCTCTTGTGGTCGAGGGTCCTTTGGGGAAGAGGATGTCGTCTTCCACCTCGACACGTCCTGTGATGCATTTAAATGTCTCAATCATGTCCCCCCTCTCCCTGCGTTCCTCTAGAGTGTAGAGCTGCAGTCTGCTCAGTCTCTCTTCGTACGAGACCCTTGAACCCCAAGATCATCCTAGTGGCCATCCGCTGAACCGACTCGACTCTAAGCACGTCTTTACGGTAATGTGGCCTCCAGAATTGCACACAGTATTCCAGATGAGGTCTCACCATGGTTTTGTACAGCGGCATTATGACTTCTGGTTTCCGACTGACGAAACTTCTATTGATACATCCCATCATTTGCCTTGCCTTGGATGTGGCCTTCTCTACCTGCTTGGCAGCCTTCATGTCTGCACTAATGATTACTCCCAAATCTCGTTCTACTGAGGTTCTCCATTTAAAGTGTAAGTTCTGCACGGATTTCTGCTACCGAGGTGCATAACCTTACATTTCGTAGCATTGAAGCCTAGCTGCCATGTCGAGGACCAGTTTTCCAACGTATGAAGGTCCTGTGTCATACTATCCTGTAAAAAGCTTTCACTTACTATGTTGCACAGTTTTGCGTCGTCGGCGAACAATGTTACTTTACCCTGTAGCCCTCTATAGGCAAAGAAGATGGTCTGCGCCTGCATCAGGATCACTCTCCAGCGATCCATGTAATTGGTGGGGAGCGTGCCTCTGATCACCCCCATTTGCATGAGGACACGTTGTGGATCAGTCGGCCTGCCATGGATTGCCCACTAATCGGACAGGATCGGGAAGGTTAGTGAATCTAGGCCCAAATGATGAGTGTAAATTTTCTTAATATTTTTTGTTCCATTTCACATTTAGTGAATTTCATTTTCCAAGTCTGCACTCAAGTAAAGTTTGCTTGCTTGTAATTAGAAAATTCAATAAATTAAAAAGAAAAGAAAAGAGATACATCCATGGCATGGTAATACAATGAACCTGAGAAACTCAAAACTGGCATTTTTGCCATAATCCATAAGAAAGTAATTTCATCCATAACTAATATTCCCTTTTTGAACTTGACATGCAGGTGGTTTAATGGCTGTGAAGAAAACGAATCTCTAACATCTGTAACGTGGCTCCTCAGGTTTCAACAAGAACTGCCAAATATCTAGCTTCCGACAACTTTCTACTTCATAGAATTACCATTTCCTTCAAGGCAAGCAGGACGCTAAAACCTTTGCTAAGATGCTTGTGCTGTTTTTGAGAACAAAAACCTAACATCCCTATGATGCAGGGGTAGAGAACCCCGGTCCTTGAGAGCCGTATTCCAGTCGGGTTTTCAGAATTTCCCCAATGAATATGAATGAGATCTATTTGCATGCACTGCTTTCGATTAGAGAATGACACGGTGACAACATTCATCACTGTTCCTGTCCCCACGGATAACCACGGGAAACCATCTCGATGTCATTATTCAAGGAGAGAGGGAAGAATCGAGAGTATGAATGGGCCCAACTAACAGATCCTTAAGCATTGCATTGAAGAATGTTGGTGTAGAAGGACTGAGGTTTAGACACGTAAGAATGACACAGGATTGTTTTCTGCGGTTATCCGCGGGGACGGGAACGGTGATGAATTTTGTCACCATGTCATTCTCTACTTTCAATGCATATACTACAAAACCGAGCAGGAACAGATAACATAGAGGAATTGTGGTCGACTCTGAAAGCTATCATTCAGGAGGCAACCAATCGCTATATAAAATCAGTGAGTAAACGGCGCAGGAACAATAAGCCACAATGGTTCTCTGCGGAGATCTCGGACCTCATAAAAGAGAAGAAAAAAGCGTTCATCTCCTACAAACATACAGGATCTCAGGACTCTAGAGAAGTCTATTTGGCTAGGGCAAGAGCTGTCAAAACAGCGGTTAGAGAGGCCAAATTCCGAATGGAGGAAACTTTAGCAAAGAACATCAAGAAGGGCGATAAATCCTTCTTCAGGTATATTAGCGACAGAAACCGCAGCACAAGCGGGATAGTACGCCTTAGGAAACCAGACGGGAACTATGTAGAAGCAGACTCAGAAAAAGCTGAATTGTTAAACGAATACTTCTGCTCGGTCTTCACCCGCGAGGCGCCAGGTTCCGGCCCTCAGCTGCAGAAAAAGAATGGCTCAGGAGACCCGTTTAGTAATTTCAAGTTTACAACAAGCAGTGTCTACTGTGAGCTGTCTAAACTCAAGGTTAACAAAGCAATGGGGCCAGATAACCTACACCCCAGGGTGCTCAGGGAGTTAAGGGACGTCCTGGCGGAATCACTATCCGCACTCTTCAATCTCTCCCTTAGTACAGGTAGAGTCTCGTTGGACTGGAAAACGGCTAACGTCGTTCCACTCCACAAAAAAGGTTGCAGGACAGAGGCTGAGAACTACATACCAGTGAGTCTCACATCTATAGTGAGCAAACTAATGGAAACCCTAATCAAACACCAATTAGATAAGATCCTGGATGAAGAGAATCTACGGGATCCCCGTCAACATAGATTTACCAAGGGGAAATCCTGCCAATCCAACTTGATCAGCTTCTTTGACTGGGTGACGGGGAAGCTCGATGTTGGAGAGTCCTTGGACATTGTATACTTGGACTTCAGCAAAGCATTTGATAGTGTCCCACACCGCAGGTTGTTGTGCAAAATGAGTTCTATAGGATTAGGTGACACTTTGACAAAATGGGTTGGGGACTGGCTTAGTGGTAGGCTTCAGAGGGTGGTGGTGAACGGCACCCCCTCCATAACGACGGCAGTGATCAGCGGAGTGCCACAGGGCTCGGTCTTAGGCCCGATCCTTTTCAATATCTTTATAAGGGACTTGGCTGAGGGGCTTCGCAGTAAAATAACGTTATTCACCGATGACGCCAAACTATGTAATATAACAAGCAAGAGCACAACGAACAATATGAAACACGACCTACTCCTATTGGAGCAATGGTCAAGGACCTGGCAACTGAGTTTCAATGCCAAGAAATGCAAAGTCATGCACCTCGGCAGTCAAAATCCATGCGAGACTTACACCCTAAATGGCGAGATCCTAGCAAGGACTGTTGCTGAATGGGACTTAGGGGTGATCATCAGTGAAGACATGAAGACTGCCAATCAAGTGGAGCGGGCTTCATCTAAGGCTAGGCAGATCACAGGATGTATACGTAGGAGTTTCGTCAGCCGTAAGCCTGAAGTCATTATGCCGTTGTATAGATCCATGGTGAGGCCCCATCTGGAATATTGCGTGCAATTCTGGAGGCCTCATTACCGCAAGGATGTGCTGAGGCTGGAGTCAGTCCAGCGAATGGCCACCCGGATGGTCTCGGGACTCAGGGATCTCCCGTACGAGGAACGGCTGGATAAATTGCGGCAATACTCACTCGAGGAACGCAGAGAGAGGGGAGATATGATCGAGACGTTCAAGTACCTCACGGGCCGTATCGAGGTAGAAGAGGATTTCTTTTTTTTCAAAGGTCCAACGGCGACAAGAGGACATCCATGGAAAATCAGGGGGGGGGGGAAGTTACACGGCGACACCAGGAAATACTTTTTCACCGAAAGAGTGGTTGATCGCTGGAATAGACTTCCACTTCAGGTGATTGAGGCCAGCAGCGTGCCTGATTTTAAGAAGAAATGGGATCGTCACGTGGGATCTCTGCACAGAGTTAAATAGGGGAGGGTCATTGGGGTGGGCAGACTAGATGGGCCGCGGCCCTTATCTGCCGTCTTTTTCTATGTTTCTATTCATTGGGGAAATCCTGAAAACCCGACTGGAATACGGCTCTTGAGGACTGGAGTTCCCTACCCCTGCTATAACGCTTAGAGAAGCCTCCAGGTAGGCTTGGTATGGCCAATGCTGAGTACCCATTCTATAACTGGTATACTAGAGCAAGTCAGCATTCGGCTTCTTAAAGTTAAGTGCAATCTCTTACTCCAGGTCAATGTTAGGTACCATCGACTCATGTTCAAGTCCTAGCGACCTGATGACAATCAAGTTTTCATGTTAGAATACAGATGTAATTTAGGAAAACTAAAAAGTTGGTTCAGATGAATCACAAACATTTCCTACTATTTTGTTAGTTGTAAAGTAGCATGTCTCTCCATTATTGTGGGCTTGAAAAGGATTTTTTTGTGCTGTACAATTATTGTTAAACTTTGTGTTAGAAACCTTTTTTTCCTTGGTATCATCTAATATTGTTAATTATTAAATTTATAAATAAAAAAAAAAATAAAAAAAATACAGATGTAGATTGTCGGGCCTTTCTTCTGCACAGTATAAATTTGATGTTGCATCCAGGTCAATAGCTAGTGTAAATGGATATGCCTAAATATTCCATTCTATGCATTAACTGATCGGGTTCTATAAGTTGTGCATACAAGTTGGAGACACACCTCTGCCCCTCCCAATCGTGGTCCACATCTATGTTTCTGCAAATGCACAATGAGCTATTCTAAATTCCCAAGTGGTGCTTGAAGCTCCTCTTGCCTGGTCCCACCCTCTTGTCCCTTCGCCAACTACCACTGACTTTTCTTCTTTCTCTGAAATCAGAGGAAGAAACTGCACAACTTCTGTCTACATGCCCCTCACAAGGATCAGCGTGGGTTTGAACCCACAACCTCAGGGTGCTGACCGTAGCTTTAACCACTGCGCCACTCTAGAAATCAAAGTGTAGTAAAGTGAGCCAAGTATAGGACAATCAAGTCATTGTGACATCACCGATGAGGTTGGCTCTTAGGCATTGGTGGAATGAGGCATTATGACCTGGGACTGCTAGGGGTAAGTAACCTTGAAAGAGACCTGGGAGTGATGGTAGACACAACATTGAAGGCGTAGACACAACATTGAAGGCGTCGGCACAGCGCGCCACAGCCTCAAGGAAAGCAAACAAAATGCTGGGTATCATTAAGAAGGGTATCACGACCAGGACGAAGGAAGTCATCCTGCCACTGTATCGTGCAATGGTGCGCCCGCATCTGGAATACTGTGTCCAGTACTGGTCGCCGTACCTCAAGAAGGACATGGCAGTACTTGAGGGAGTCCAGAGAAGAGCAACTAAGCTGATAAAGGGTATGGAAAATCTCTTATATACTGACAGACTAAAAAAGTTGGGTCTGTTCTCCTTGGAGAAGCGGAGACTTAGAGGAGACATGATAGAAACCTTCAAGATCCTGAAGAGCATAGAAAAAGTAGACAGGGACAGATTTTTCAAATTATGGGGAACCACAAGTACAAGGGGGCACTAGGAGAAATTAAAAGGGGACAGGTTTAGAACAAACGCTAGGAAGTTCTTTTTCACCCAGAGGGTGGTGGATACATGGCTGTGGTAGGCAGGAGCACGTTACAGGGCTTCAAAGAAGGTTTGGATAGGTTCCTAGAGGACAAAGGGATTGAGGGGTACAGATAGGAGTAGAGGTAGGTTATAGAAATAGTCAGGGACCACTGCTCAGGCAATAGGCCTGATGGGCCGCCGCGGGAGCGGACCGCTGGGCGAGATGGACCTCTGGTCTGCCTCAGCGGAGGCAACTTCTTATGTTCTTATGACATCACAATACCAGCTCTGGTTATCAGAGGCTGAAACTTTTCACACTATTTATTTATTAAATTTTCTATACTGTTTTCCCAGAGGAGCTGAGAACAATTTACATGAATTTATTCAGGTACTCAAGCATTTTTCCCTGTCTGTCTCAGTGGGCTCACAATCCATCTAATGTACCGTATTTGCCGGCGTATAAGACGATTCGGCGTATAAGACGACCCCCCAACTTTTACAGTTAAAATATAGAGTTTGTTATATACTCGCCGTATAAGACTACCCCTTCTTCCGCACACCTTCTGCACAAACTTCTGCCTGCCTGTCCCCCCCTTGAAGGTCTGCACCCCCCGAAGGCCTGCACCCCCCCGAAGGCCTGTCCCCCCTTGAAGGCCTGCCTGCCTGCCTGTCACCCCCTCCCCCTTGAAAGCCTGCCTGCCTGCCCGCCCGCCCCACCCTGAAGGCCTGATGCCCCGACCCACCCCGAAGGACCGCTCGCCCCCCTGGCCTCCCCGCACCACCTATGAAGCAGCCGCAGCAGGATCGCGAAGTCAGCGTCAGCGATCCCTGCGCTGCTTCCTGCGCCACGGTCCCGCCCCTCCTCTGACGTCAGAGGAGGGGCGGGATCGCTGACGCTGACTTCGCGATCCTGCTGCGGACTGCTTCACAGGTGGTGCAGGAAGGTCAGTGGGGCGAGCGGTCCTTCGGGGGTGGGGGAGGGGATTGAACGGCAAGGCCGGGAGCACCCCCTTAGGGCTGGCACCCGGGGCGCACCGCCCCCTCCGCCCCCCCCTTGGTACGCCACTGCATGTAAACAGTACCCGGCGTATAAGACGACCCCCGACTTTGGGGAGGATTTTAAGGTACTGAAAAGTCGTCTTATACGCCGGCAAATACGGTACCTGAGGCAATGGGGGGATTAAGTGATTTGCCCAGGGTCACAAGGAGCAGGGTGCCGAGGCTGTAGCTTTAACCACTGCACACAAAAAAAAACACACTAAACACAGTGGGAACGGACAATGAACACTCCACAAAGGATCACTGATGTAAAAATTAAGGTTAAGATGATTAGATCATTATCCGCATTTTTGGATGAATCATCACTGAATATTTTAATACATTCGTTAGTCATATCAAAAATTGACCACTGCAATGCTTAAAGAAATACGTAAACTGCAAATTATCAAAATACTGCAATAAAAATAATTACCAGAGGAAAAAAAAAATTTGATCATATGACTCCCCTCCTAAAGGAAAAGCACTGGTTACCTGTAAATTATAGAATTACATATAAAATAGCGTTACTTACACACAAAATTTTAACGAACAAAGCTCCTGCAATCTTAGAAAGTCTGTTAATCCCTTATATCCCCAGAAAATCTTTAAGATCTGAAGAACAATCTCTCCCCTTAGTCCCTTCACTAAGGGCTCCTTATACGAAGGTGCGCTAGTGTTTTTAGGGCACGCACCGGATTAGCGCACGCTATAGTGCGCGCTAGCCGAAAAACTACCGCCTGCTCAAGAGGAGGCGGTAGCGGCCAGCACGCGCTATCCCACGCGCCTTTGTAAAAGGAGCCCCAAGACTCATTTATTCAAGGAGGGACACGATCTTTTCCATCACGGCCCCTCTAATCTGGAATTTGCTCCCAATCAATATAAGGAAGAAAAATTACTTAGTAAGTTTAAAAGTCTCCTGAAAAGGATGCCTTTAACTGGGTTATTTGAATTCTATATAATCTGGATACTCTTTAGCGGACTAATAGTGCTGTTAAGGGAAAATTGAGTGGGTAACCTTTTCCCATCCTATTGTTTCATTACTTATGCCCTTTTTATTTGTTTACAAATTGTATTTCATCCTTTCCCCAACACCCCCCCCCCCCCCTTGTGTTTGGTTGGTCAAAAGTTGTATTAACCATTTGGTTTAATTAATATGTTTTTCTTTTTTACCCCGATTTTATTATTATTTGTAAATCGCATTGGATTATGATTTTGTGATCAAATCAAATTTTTAAATACACTTGAAACGTCCAATAAAAGGACATACATAAACTGTGGACCACACTCGCCCCTTGCAAACTCTAAAAGCAGACTTTTGGAATACTGCACATGTTAAAAGTCCAGCATTAGCAATGAATTTGAGAATCTGCGAACATATCTTGGCCTAGGAGCGAGCTTAATTTCTACCTTAGCAAGCACAAAATCAACCCATTTAGAGAAAATGAGAGAAACATCCCATCGTTGAGAGGCTGCACTCAACTGCACAGAAGGTAGGAACTCTGTACTCACCAGAAGAGTATGCGAGGTTCTTTGCATGCCGGCATATCAGCAGAAACCGATCCTGTTAACACATCCAAGGAAAACCTGGAGACAAAAAAAGCATTTATGCAATACGAGTACATAGGAAAGAGCAAGGATGTGCTGCGTGCCAATTTAAAATTTTTCCCTTGAGCCAAGTCCCTAGAAGCAACTACTTTAATGCTTAAAACAGCCATGGACACAGAAATGCTATATCCTTTTCATGGTTTACTGCTGCAATTAGGTTATATGTTGGATGTGATGTGGCAGATTTTGTAAGCAAGTGTAAGAAAATAGAAAAAAAAAATGAATAAATACATAGGAAAGGAAATTAAGCAATATTATTTACACCTGGAAAGGACTGATGAGCAAGTGTACTTTTGCCTCAACCTGCAAGGACATGAGTTTCAACAAGTACAGGCGGATAAACTCATTCCAGACTATCAAACACTGGGAGAAACACTATTGTGGTGGGATGCGAATGCGATCCCAACATTTTAGTAAGAGCGTACCTGGAGATATCTTTACTGGTGAGCATAATGCGAAAAGTTTAGATCAGTGTATCACAAACTGTGTGCTGCAGTACCATAGTGTGCCGTGGCGAGATTCCAGGTGTGCCGTGAGACGCCGGCGAGGAGAAGCGCCGGCTGACCTGCCTCTCACGGTGAGAGTCACATCCTATAAGCAGTCAGCCGGCACCCACGCCTCTTCTCCTTGCCTTTCTTGCTACTGGTGGCTCAGGGCCCCATCTGGTGGGCCATTGCACACGCGCAGATGTCAACGTGATGTCACCCATGTGCATGACGTCTGTGTATTTCCAGGCGCCCCTCCAGCAGCGGTGCAGAGTTTACTGTGCTACCGAGTAAGAAGGCTTAGATGAAACAAAAAATGAAACGACAATTCTGGGCAGCCTCAAGACCCGGGGAACATAGGCTCCTGCCCAGTTAAACCCCACAGAGCTTGCCATCTGCCATTACCGAGCTGAACTCTAAACAGGTAGTGCCACTGAATATTGGAGGACTGTCCAGACAGTGCTTGCTGTTCCAGGGCGGAGCCAGCACTAGCGAGCAGGGTTATTTACTAAACCGCGCTAGCAGTTTTTAGCGCCCGGAGACGTGCTGAATGCTGCGCGCAGCTCCCGACGCTCATAGGAACTCTCTTTGAGCGTCGGATTCAGCACAGCTCCCTGCGCTAAAAACCACTAGGGCAATTTAATAAAAGGGGGGGGCCTGTGTCGGCAAAATCAGGACAGCAAAAAAACAACCTGCCTTATTCAGACCCAGTGCATGGTTAAAGTTATTTTTCTATATACTATCTGATGACAGCAGATAAAGGCCAAATGGCCCATCCAGTCTCTCATCTGCATCCACTATCTCCTCCTCTCCCTATTGGCTAAGGCTCTTAACATTTGCATCTCCTCTTCCTATAGGCTAAGGCTCCTTACACCTGCATTGTGAGGTCATAGAGCTGCCCATCCGCAGTAACCATTATCTCTTTCTCTCTATGAGAAATCCCACGTGCCTATCCCAGGCCCTCTTGAATTCAGACACAGTCTCTGTTTCCACCACCTCTTCCGGGAGACTGTTCCATGCAACTACCACCCTTTCCATAAAAAAGTATTTCCTCAGATTACTCCGGAGCCTCTCACCTCTTAACTTCATTCTATGCCCCTCTCATTGCAGAGTTTTCTTTCAAATGAAAGAGACTCGACTCATGCATATTTATGCCACGTAGGTATATAAACGTCTCTATCATATCTCCCCTCTCCCGCCATTCCTCCAAAGTTTACAGATTGAGATCTTTAATTCTGTCCCCAAACGCCTTATGATGAAGACCACACACCATTTTAGGAGCCTTCCTCTGGACCGACTCCATCCTTTTTATATCTTTTTGAAGGTGCGGCCTCCAGAATTGTAAGCTATATTCTAAATGAGGTCTCACTATGATGGTTATACAGGTCCCAGAGATATTCAGCCAGGTTCCGCATAAGGTCTGGTGCCTTGTATATTTATTTTATTTATTTATTTATTCAAATTTCTATACCGTTCTCCCAGGGGAGCTCAGTACGGTTTACATGAATTTATTCAGGTACTCAAGCATTTTCCCTGTCTGTCCCGGCTGGCTCACAATTTATCTAATGTACCTGGGGCAAAGGGGGGATTAAGTGACTTGCCCAGAGTCACAAAGAGTAGCATGGTTTGAACCCACAACCTCAGGGTGCTGAGACTATAGCTTTAACCACTGTGCAACACTCTCCCCCTGGATATTTAATGCCAGGGTCTGCACATGGCCTGGCATTGAATATCCCAGGGCTAGCTTAGTCAGCCAAGGTCAGTGTTTAAAAAAACCTGTAGACTGCCAGCAGCTGAATAATTGGGTATATTAAAAACAAAAAAACAATAATCAAGAAAAAAAATTTTGTACTGTACAATTGTGACCATCTCTGGGAAAACATATGTGTTGTGAAAACTGGCCATTCACATCATGGATCCAAGAGCAGTCACGTTTGAACTTCTGTAGTTTATTTTTTCCCCATATAAAAGGATGGGGGGGGAGGGGAGAGTGTGGTACAGTGGTTAAAGTTACATCCTCTGGGACAGACAGGGAAAAATGCTTGAGTACCTGAATAAATTCATGTAAACTGTTCTGAGCTCCCCTGGGGGAACAGTATAGAAAAAATTAAATAAATAGTGTGGAAAGCTTCAGCCTCTGATAACCAGAGGCTGGTATTGTGACATCATAATGCCTCATTCTACCAATGCCTAAGAACCAACCTCATCAGTGATGTCACAAGGCTCGATTGTCCTTTTACTACACTTTGATTTCTAGAGTGGTTAAAGTTACAGCCTCAACAACCTGAGGTTGTGGGTTCAAACTCACACTGATCCTTGTGACCCAAGGCAAGTCACCCCCCTCCCCCCCAGTTGCCTCGGGTACATTAGATAGATTGAGTCCACTCAGACAGAGAGGGAAAATGCTTGCGTACCTGAATAAATTAATGTAAACCGTGCCGAGCTCTCCTCAGAGAACAGTTTAGAAAAATGAATGAATGAATAAATAAATAAATGTTTTGGACTACTACCGTGTTTCCCCGATGATAAGGCAGGGCCATCAAATAAGACAGCCCCCCCTTTTTAGAAAAAAATGTAAAATAAGGCACCCCCCCCCCGCAAATAAGCCACCCACCGATACCTGCGCTTACCCGAATCGGGTGGTACGGTGGGTGACTCCGTGTGGTCCCTCCGTCTACCGTATTTGCCTCCATGGCTGCGTGCTGCGCCTCGTCATAAAGTGAAGAGGAGGAAGTGACAGGACTGCAGCGCGCGCACGTGACTCCGCGCAAGGAAACACAGGCAGCTTCCCTCATCCCTCCCTAACGGAGACTGCAGGAGTTTGTTCACGGCCAGAACATCCAATACAGGTAATAAAATTCTGTTTTTTTTTCAACAATAACTGTGTACTGTAGTCTTCTTCATGGGTAAATAAGGCATCCCCCCGAAAATAAGCCCTAGAGCATATTTTGGCCTTCCAAAAAAAATAAGACAGTGTCTTACCATCGGGGAAACAGGGTATTACATATTTGCTCTAACAGAATTCAGTAAAGCCTCTTTTGTTTCTGGTATCTTTAGTTATTCTTGCCTCAGAGATGATCAAAATTGTGCCGAACTCCATAGGCGTACAGTTAAGTGAGGTAAATAGTAGGCCTCTGATCATTCTCCACATATAGCCATGCAGTCTTGAGTCCCTGAAATTGCTCGGCGTGTTCACAGTACATTTGGTCAAGCAGCTGGCAACATTTTTTGCTTTCAAGGCAGAACTTCTTCCTATTTTCCCTCTTCTAAAAATGTACGAGATTAATCGGTTCCCAAATTGGTTGCTTTTTTAAAAGCCATCAGACAGAACTGTAGGCTAGATTCACTATTGACGTCATTCTTCAAAACAGAAAATCACTGCATATTTTCACAACAGGACATCCTAGTGGTGTTATACAAAGTGATATCCTGGTGTTATTTATTTTAAATTAAAAAAAAAAAAAAAAAAAAAAACCACACAGCTTATTCTTAGGTTTACTTTTCCTGTGTTTATTTGTAAGATAAATGCTAAAGGTGTTTACATGTACTTAGTAAGGGGGTGTCCAATCTCAGCCTTTGCTCATTTGGATTTTCCCAATGAATATGCATGAGATCTATTTGCATACAACAGAGGAAAGAAGTACATGCAAAAATTGATTTTATGTGTATTCATTGGGGAAATCCTGAAAACTCAACTGGGTTGCAGCCCTGAAGGGCTAAGGTTATATGCCCCTGGACTAAATACTCACGGGCTCCATGTCAAATTATAGAAACTTCTGAATCCAAGGATAAAGGCTTTAAAAATCCCAATTATATCATGTAGGTTTTCTTATAAAGTCTGAGCAACCATTTTTTTCCCCCAATTTTCTGTACCATTTTCCCAAAGAAACTCAGAACGGTTTACATGAATTTATTCAGGTACTGAAGCATTTTTTCCCTGTTCAGTACTGATTTTAGATACAACAGAGCAACCTATTACCATAACATGAGTTTTTTGTTGAAGTTATCTAGCTCAGTTAGAAAAATTTGAGAGCCACCTACCCTCATCTTTAATTTTCCTCGTTACATTTTCTGGATTTAAATTTCAGCAAATCTTAACTCCATCTCCACATATTGTGGACTATCTACTTCTTGTTGTGAAAAAATTTCCCTTTTTTCTTTGTGAAATTATGTTATATTTCATAGATAAATGTTCGTCAACAAGAAGTTTTTTTCCTTTTTGACTGTTAAGATTGTCAAAATTGTTAAAATTTATAAATAAAGAGATAATCTTGGAGAGGGTTTGATTCAAAAGGCCTTGAGCATGTGCAGATGCTCAAGGCCCAGCAGCAGCCCAGTAGAAAACCGGCGAAAGGCACTTTCTAACACCAGTGGCGCACGGGTAAGGAAAGGGTTGGTCAGTGTGGTTGGTGGTGGTGGGGGGAAACGATCGCAAAGGAAGGGAGCAGCGCCGGTGGCCTTGGGGGGGAGCAATACTCCCGGTTCCCGGAGTCTGCTTGGGGGTCGGGGCAGGTGTCAGCTCGGGGGTCAGGTGGAACGAATCATCCGAGTTGCCATTATGGCCTATGGGGAAAGTTGCTTTGCTATACGAGTACTTTGGATTGCGAGCATGCTTCTGGAATGAATTATGCTCGCAAACCAAGGTACCACTGTATATATATTTAGCATACTCATTCAAAGAACTACCACATGACACTATAGCATGTCCCACAGTACACTCCGCCCTCCTTATTCGCGGTTTTGGCACCCACGGTTTCTGGTACCGAAATCCCCCCAGGGAATCAACCTTATCTGGTGGTCTCGCGGTGACGCGGGGCAGGAGGGATCTTACTACACTCCTGCCCCGTGCAGAGCCGTCATCAAAAATGGCTGCTGTGAGTTCCCATGGTCTCACGAGACTGCAATGGGAACTCACGGCTCTGCATGGGGCAGGAATGTTAAGGAAGATCGCTCCTGCCCCTCGTCACCCCTAGACCACCAGGTAAGGTCTGAGACTCAGGAGGGAGATGGGGGTGAGTCAGAGTTGGCCCAAAAGATATTCGCGAATTTTCCATATTTGCGGGCCAGCTCTGCCCCTAACCCCCATGAATACGGAGGGAGAAGCGTATTCCATTTTTTGCTGCACGGGGTGTATGCTAGTACCTAAACAGTTTAGTATAAGGTCCCCTTAAATTCTTAATATCTAGATTCTTCTGGAAAGAAGAATTCTTGCTGTACTATAATAAAATCTGGCATTTTAATTCATAAGTTTAGTAGTCTTACAAACTGTTTATTACATCTAATGTGAGGTAAAATCATTTTTATAAAATCACTGAATTAGCTAATCGTTTTTCTATAACATTAGCAAACCTTGTCCCGACACTCTGCAACTCATCACACCTTTGAACTACGATAGCGTTCACAACCTCTTCTCAATAGTGTTTGCTCAAATATGGCTATAGAGCAGGGCTGCCCAATTCCGGTCCTCGAGATCTACTGGCAGGCCAGGTTTTTAGGATATCCACAATGAACATGCACGAGAGAGATTTGCATACCAAGAAAGCAGTGCAGGCAAATCTCTCTCATGCATATTCATTGTGGATAAGCTGAAAACCTGGCCTGCCAGTAGATCGCCAGCACCGGAATTGGGCAGCCCTGCTATTGAGCAACCCTCTACTTCTCATGAAAGACTGCTAATTAACCACCATTTCATCCAAAGATGTGCAAGTTGGGATAAAAATAATTGCCCGATCGAACATGGATAAAAATGGCACTGAAAGAAACTAATCTTTCAAATCATTCCATTTTAACCAGCCTAAATCATCAGCAGCTACTACGGTAGTCAACAAGAATCCAAAGCACCGTTACAATGCAAGAGGTCATTGCACCAAATACGGTTTTCCTGATCCTGTCTGAAGATAAGACGCACAGCAAGCTGGTATACAGAGAAGACAAGGATGGACAATCCCAATGAGTGACGTTTCAAGTTTATTTAAAATTTGATTTGATCGCAATATTGTGATCCAATGCGATTTACAAATGTAAAAATAGGGTTTTAGTTTGAAAAAAAAAAAAAGCATACTTTAAGGGATCCTTTCACAAAGCCACGCTAGCGGGTTTAACACGTGCGACTTTTCATCGAGCGCTAACCCCCGCGCTGGCCAAAAAACTACCGCCTGCTCAAGAGGAGGCGGTAGCGGCTAGTGAGGCCAGTGGTTTAGCACGTTCTATTACGTGCATTAAACCGCTAGCGCGGCTTCGTAAAAGGAGCCCTAATACTCCGACAATAACACGAAACAGGTTGAACTACAATGTTTAGGAGAAAAAGCGCAAGTAGAAAACAGGCGAACCAAATCCACAAACTCAACAACGCATAACGAGGAGTGGAAATGTCCTATATAGACTGGTGGGCTCAACCTATTTCATAAATGTCCTTTTATTCATCCAGAAACTCAATGACTCGAACGCCGAGGATACCTTTTGGCTCCTGTGATTCGCGGCAGAAGATTAGAATTTTATTTGATCACTCATATTACCGTATTAGCGACTTGGAAGTTAGTACTAGAGAGCTGCACGGGAACGGGGATGATAAGGATCCTGCGGGTTCCCCCTTCGGGTCACGGGGATCCCGTAGGAACGCCCCCTAGGGTCTCGGGGATCCTGCGGGGTTCGATACAACTCTAACTGCGAGGCTCATCTTCTTTTTCCTACCTGCCCTGCCGCAGCACACATAGCCGACCGGAAGTCTTCCCCGATGTCAGCGCCGACGTCGGAGGGAGGGCTTAAGCAAAGCCGTCCCTCCAACGTCAGCACTGACATCGGGGAAGACTTACGGTCAGCTATGTGTGCTGCGGCAGGGCAGGCAGGAAATAGAAGACGAGCCTCGCGGCTCGAGCTCCATTTGGCTGAGAAAGTTGCTAAGGTAATTTGCTTGCAGATGAGGGCTGGGAGACAAACGCGGAACACAAAAGGGGGGAGGGAGTGCGTTTTTGGATACAAGGCATGAACTTGGGAAAGAGGAAGGGAGGGAGAGAGATGCTGAGGTGGGGGAGGGAATGCATTTTTGAACACATAACTTATGTTCTGTGACAGAAGGCATGAACTTGGGAGAGAAGAAGGGAGGGAAAGAGATGCTGAGGTGGGGGAGGCAATGCGTTTTTGGACCCAGAAGGCATGAACTTGGGAGAGCGAAAGGGAGGGAAAGAGATGCTGAGGTGGGGGAGGGAATGCGTTTTTGGACACAGAAGGCATGAACTTGGGAGAGAGGAAAGGAGGGAAAGAGATGGTTGTGTACACGGGGAATGGAAGAAAGGAGAATTTTTGGTCATAGGGAGGGAGCGAGGTACAGAGGAGAGGGAGAAATATTGTGGTGGAAAGGGAACAGTGAGACAGATTGAAATGGATGCAAGAGGGAGGAATGTTGGACATAGTGGTGAAGGGAATGGAGGGAGAGATGTGGCATGATGCTGGAGAGGGGTGATAGGAGAAATGTTGGCCATGGGACTGGTGGGTAGGGGTGAAAGATGAGAAAAGGATAAATGCTGGACTATGGTAGGAGGAACCAATGGGCAGCAACAGAAGAATTTACAGAAGATAGGAAAGCAGATAAAAGAAACTGGGACCAACTTTATGGAAAAATAAGTCTCCAGACAACAAAGGTAAAAAAACAGAATTTATTGACTAAAATGTTAGCTTTGGGAAATGTATATAGCAGATGGCTTTGTATTGTGTTCAAAAGAAAAGGAAATGCATTTCTGGTTTTATTTCTACAGTGTTGAAGTACTTGCTGACCCTTGCTGTGACTGATGGGGATCCCCAAGCCAAGGGGAGGACCTCCTCTAGAGATGGCCAGAACTCCCCTCCACCAAGCACAGCAGTCGCTGGCAACATCCATGAGCCACTGAGGTGTCACTCAGGGGCGCTACTGCTGCCTGCCAAGCTTGGCAAAAGGGACCCCCAGCCAACTGCAAAGGAAGTCCTCAGTTGACAGCTTAGGGGTTCTCATCTGCTGAGTATTTATATTTTATATTTACATTAGAGGCTCTGGTAGAAACCTGTTTACAAAGTATGTATTCTTCCCAATTAATATTTCCAAATTAATAAAGTATCTTTGCTTATTTGTAAATGGGTCTCTACCAGAGCCTTTAATTCAGTAGCATAATTAAATGAAATTAACTATTTCTGAAGTTTATAGGAATGGGTGGGGACGAGGAGATTCCTCGCGGGGACGGGTGGGATTTCTGTCCCCGCGCAACTCTCTAGTTAGTACATTAGTGGATACATCAATCTATAGCATTTTAAAGACTACTGAAGCAGGCCACTTTGGCCGAAACATGTACATGTCGAGCCAGTGAGTTTCTGGATGAATAAAAGGACATTTATGAAATAGATCGAGTCGTCCGCCAGCCTACATAGGACATTTCCACTCCTTGTTTTGTGTCTAGGAGAAAAAAAGAACATATAGGGTTAGAACATTAGAATAGGGAATTGTTACCCATTAATTTTCTTTTATAGGGATAATAACTCTCCGAGGAATATTTGAGTTCAAAAGAAACAGAAAAACTCATTTGAAAGTGTCCTTGAAGAGCCATCTTTTTAAAAGTCCTTTATAATAATAATAATAATTTATTTTCTTGTATACCACTCCACCAGCAGTTCTAGGCGGTTCACAACAAAGATACTGAAACATTTCAGCAGAAGATATAATTTAAACACTGCTACATACATCGGTCAAATACAACAATAGTTAAAATACAATCAACTCGTTGCTATCAATTAATACATAGATAAAAAAAAATAAAAACAATTTGAAAAAAATCAGCACTCTTGTTTATCAAATACGTAAGTTTTTAATAATTTTCTAAATGTAAAATAAGAATAGGCTTGAGCAAATCAATGGGCTCAACCAGGAGTTTATCTTCCCTGCCTGATACTCCAATGTCCTATCCAAAAAAGTCCTACGACAGGCCCTTGTGGTAGGGAAGATGAACATACCTGAGTTAAACTTGTTAAGTGACTTTTCTTCCCCGATATACGGTATATTGGCAGTGAATTCCACGTTTGCGGTGCCATAACGGAGAAGATCGTGTCTCTCCGAGTGTAAATGAATCTTAGGGAAGGGACTGTATGATGGGGGTACCCATCAAGAAAGATTTCAGTGTCATTTGCTTTTCTTTACATAACTCATTTAAAATCTAAGTGGGCGATAAATTTTTTAAATAAGGAAAGAATGTATGAAGATAAGGAGTCAGCATGAGGCTTTCAAAGGAATTTGTCTGGATAGCTAAGCAGTTATTTGTGTAACTATTTCGGACTCATAAGCACCCTCCAATCAATCACTGAAGTTATTTGTAGAGGTTTCAGATCAATCTACTTAACGGGGTAGAGAGAACGAGATACAGCAGGGGGAGGCAAAAATCAACGGAAGGTGTGTTCAGATCTCTTATGGTGGAGCCACTTGATTTTTCTTCTCATAAACTTGCCTCTCATGAAAGTGACTAGGATCACACTGCACTGGAACTCAGGTTCAATAAGAGCCTTCAAGTGCAACATACCCAAATGAGTGAGGCTTGGCATCTGAAGGGTCAAGATAAGCAGCTTGGCATTAAATAAACATGTTCCTTAACTAGGTCAACAGTACACTCCAAAGGCTCATTGGTTCCAAATCATTTCAAAATGACTGCAAATGCCAACAACAAAGAAGCTTGCTCAATACTTGAAATCAGTCTGCACCCCAGAGTGGGTTCTTATGTAAAAGGCTACAAGTTGGGCATTCTGAACTCTCAGGCTGAGTGCCCAGGAAGTACACCATACATACTTATGCATATATCTGTATACATACCAAAGGTTTAGCAAAAAGAATTCGGATATGTGAAAAATCAATGCTATAGTAAAACACACTTTCACAAGAAAGAAGAACGATAATGTCATATATAAAATTGTAGGCAGTGCTGCTTCAGTTCAAAGGGGTGTATTTCAAAAAAATGGAGGAAAAAGCCTCAGACAAATGCCCTCCCACCACCACAATGGTGGATAAAGGCGGTTGGGTGATAACCTCACGGGCAAAAAACCTCCATTGCACTCCCAAGTGAGAAAAACTATAAGCAGGGCTGTCTATGCAAAGTTGATAGAAGAAAAAAAACTTTCAACTTATCTCTGTTGATCGGTACACCAACGATGGCCAGCGTTTCACCAACTTGCTGCCTCAGGGTGTATCACAATCCGATCAAGCTCTTAAACGGGACGTTGTAACGTCTCTTCTGATCAAAAAGAACTGAAGCAGCACTGCCTACAATTATATATGACATTATCGTTCTTCTTTCTTTGAAAGTGTGTTTTACTATACATACCAAAGGTTTGACATGGAATGGACCAAATACCAGGGTCCGATCGGCTGCTTGTCACCAAGCTAGGTAAAAGTTCATGATCTGTGATTAGTTCTCTAGCGAGGGCAGATAATTTAGGCCTGGATTATGTGTAGGGCGCCCGGTGTTCTGGGCAAGTCGAAGTATCCAGATTAAGTGGTAAACAGAGTTGAAGTAATCGTATTCTGAAATTTAATCAGAACCAGAATTCTAAAAGTTGAGATATCAAAAATGTAATGGACAGACTGGGTCTACCTCAAAACAAAGCTTCGTTGAAAAGCCAAGAACCTAACTGTTCAACAAAAGTGCGAGTCTTCAAGAGGAATATAGACTCGGTGGAGGTTTTCAGGAGAGAGAGAGAAGGCATACAGAATATACCTCCTTGAGAGAGACAAATGAACTTTTGGATTTGAAAGCTCTTGTAGTTTTTAGAACTCTCAGTTGCACATTAAGAGTTTTCCTTGTATCATACCGATATGACAAGCAGGTTACATGTTGCTTAGAGAATTACACAGGGACAAATTTTTTTTCCCGTCTCTGCGGGAACTCTATTTCCCATCCCAGCGAGTTCTGTTCCTGTCCCTACCCCATTTCTGCAAGCTCCGTCCTCATCTGCACAAGCCTCAAACACTTTAAAATCATAAGTAGCAACATTCTAGAGCTCAGATTGTGATGTCATAATGCCTCATTCCACCAATGCCTAAGCTCTGTCCTCATCTGCACAAGCCTCAAACACTTTAAAATCATAAGTAGCAACATTCTAGAGCTCAGATTGTGATGTCATAATGCCTCATTCCACCAATGCCTAAGCTCCGTCCTCATCTGCACAAGCCTCAAACACTTTAAAATCATAAGTGTTCAAGGCTTGTGTAATTAAGGCAGAGCTTACAGGAATGGGGCAGGGACAGCGACAAAACTCAAAAAAATTTTAACTTGAATCAGGTTGGGCAGACTGGATGGACCATTCGGGTCTTTATCTGCCGTCATCTACTATGTTTCTATGTATGTTAGGGACAGGACGGGGAAATCGAGTTCCTGCAGAGAAGGGGAAAAAATGTGTCCCCGTGTCATTTCTCTAATATTGCTTAAGGTGGTCCACTTGTATTGTGTCAACAGTGTTTCACCATAGTAGGCACGTAGTAGAAAGCATTCTTAATAGATACAATAATTTGAGCTCTGCTGTCATTTATTATAGGATTGTTCTACTGCAGGGGTGCCCAAAAGGTCGATCGCGATCGACCAGTAGATCGTGAAGGCAATGCGAGTTGATCGCAGAGCCTATCCCGGGCTCAGTCAGACTCACGCTGCTTTCGCGTTCTACCTGCATTCCGACGCCGTAAACAGGATGCAGAAACTACGCGCCGATAAACCTTCTTCTCCCTGAGAGGAAGTTCTGGGCCAGCCAATCGCTGCCTGGCTGGCCTGGAACTTCCTCTCCGACATCAGAATTGATGTTGGGGAGAGGAATGCTGGTCGGCACGACGCTTCTGCATCGGGAAACAGGGAGCGCTTGGGGCGGTGGTGGCTTGGGGGCCTGTTCTCCGATGGCGGTGGCTTGGGGAGAGCAGGGAGAAAGAAAGAAAGAAAGGAGGCAGGCAGGGAGACAGAAAGAAGGGGGGACAAGGAGACAGAAAGAAAGAAAGGGGGCAGGGAGAGATGAAGAAAAAGTTGTGGGAGGGAATGAGGTCTGGAGGAGAGGAAGCATGCAGTAGGCTGAAAGAAGGGAAGAAATATTGAATGCACAGTCAGAAGAAGAAAGTGCAACCAGACTCATGCAATCACCAGACAACAAAGGTAGGAAAAATGATTTTAATTTCAATTTAGTGATCAAAATGTGTCCGTTTTGAGAATTTATATCTGTTGTCTATATTTTGCATTATGGCCCCCTTTTGCTAAACCGCAATAGTGGTTTTTAGCGCAGGAAGACTATGAGTGTCGAGAGCAGCGTGGGGCATTCAGCGCAGCTCCCTGAGCTAAAAACTGCTATCGTGGTTTAGTTAAAAGGGAGGGGGGTATATTTGTCTATTTTCGTATAGTTGTTACTGAGGTGACATTGCATAAAGTCATCTGCCTTGATCTCTTTGAAAACCCTACGGAATATAAGTGATAAGTAACATTTTCTCTGCGTACAGTGTACTTTGTGTTTTTAAAAAAAATTTTTTATTGTTGATAGATCATTTTGACTTGGTCATTTTAAAAGTAGCTTGCAAGCCCAAAAAGTATGGGCACCCCTGTTCTATTGTGTATATTTCTAATACAACTTCTAGGGCTTACCTCTTGATTGCACTGTATTTATGCTTATATTTGATAATTTCACTAATATATTAACAAAATTGTAAGTCTGTACCTGCTGTACTCTGTCTCAAGTGAATCTTTAAAGGCAGTTAGTAAATCCCATTCTAAACATTTGTATATGAAATCAGCTAGAGAATGACACGGTGACAAAATTCATCACTGTTCCCGTCCCCGCGGATAACCGCGGGAAACCATCTTCATGTCATTCTTTAAAGAGAGAGGGAAGAATCAGAGTATGAATGGCCACAACCACTGACCCGCAAGCTTTGCTTTGAAGAATGATGGTATAGAAGGACCGAGTTCGAAATAGACACTAGAAAATGACATGAGATTATTTCCCGCGGTTATCCGCGGGGACGGGAACGGTGATGAATTTTGTCACCATGTCATTCTCTAAAATCAGCACATACAAGTCAAGGTATAATCTAGAAAATAGGAAATAAAGAACAGTATATAGTGCCTATGGAACTGTTAACAGACCCTAATCTGAAGGCCTCAACATCAACTACATACACACACTTAAGGCTTTATGCAGACACACCTGGGCAATAATTTTAATGTGTGTGTGTGGTTTTCTTTAAATATGGTATGCCAAATGACAAGCCACTTGAGAGCCTTTACCTCATTTCAACCCAAGCTTTTCTAATTTAGAATTGTTTTCATGTTTGCTTTACACAGACTGCTGCCCTTGAGATTTTTTGTCCCCACACACACACACACACACACGAGACAGGCAAGTAAGAAAAAGAAAAAAAAAAAATCCAATTGTAAAGTCGCCTTATCCTATATCTGCACAGAATTCCAGATTGTAAGGCGACTCTCTCCAAGCCTCCTCTAAACCTATGCAATCTTAAGAGATTTTGTGGGGATGCAGCGGAGCAGAACAAAAAAGGGGGGACTTGTTCTTGAGAAAGCCTTTGGGTGAAACATGTTGAACTGATTGGTCCTACCCGATGTTTAAAGACTACGATTTAAGCTAAGTAAAAAAAACAATAAGTTTTTAAATTGAGGGAGTGTTTTTCACATATGAGCTATGAATTATGCACATGAATTGCACAGAGCACTTTAAAATTATAATACAAGTCTGATGATGAGCTACGCCAATAAAAAATAAGCCTAAGCCTAAGAATAATTTGGCTGGTGGTTGGCAAGATATGAAGGATTTTAACTAAATTTACATACAAGATAAGTTTCAAAGAATATTATACGCTGCTTTTTGGATTATCTGAATTATTGACAGCGTTTTGAATGATATTGGGCTTTATATCTACACCGTTAGTGGTAGATATAACTAGAGGAATGTTTGCTCCAGTTGTAGTCATTACCACAAGTTTTATGCAGTGAACAGATAACATTCCAGTTTACAAAAAAAAAAAAAAGTTTTCAGAATGAAATATTTATTGAAGAGTTCAGAGACTGACAGAATATTTATGTATGGAGTTTTTTTTCAGACCTGAGATGATACGGACGGCTTAGGGTACAGCGCAGTCCGTGTACGAGGTCCGTTCTTCTCCAGTTTTTGTCCCGTTTATGATTTTCTGTCTGTTTTTGATTATTTTTCTGGATGAATGCGTATTCCTGCTAAATGCCAGAAAAACTGTAAGACAGTTGGAAGCAGGACACGCTACAGCACGGATCACTCTGTGACTTCCTTAAACTTCTGAAATTGATATTAAAATTCTACCAGAAACAGAGGCAAGCTCGTTTTCTGGCGTTCAGCTACTTTTCTATATTGATTGGAGATGCAATCCTCGGGTCCCGACAAGATTATCGAAACTGGGCCATGTCGGGACCCCTCAAACTCACATTTGAGATAAGTTTGCATATATATATATATAAACAAAAAATTGAAAGCCATATGCAATGATTGAATGTATGAGCCTTAAAAGGGAGCTTGTCTCCACTGGGTTCTTTATTTCTGAGCATATGTGAAGACTTATAGATGTGTACCTATATAGTTTGAAATGTTTCTTTGTAATTTCAAGGAAAGATTATAGACTGGACATTTTGAGCAATTGTCTTTCTTAAATTTTGAATATTCATACCCTGATCTTATTTTTTATGATCAATTGAGCGGCAGTGACCTTCCCACGACACTGTCTGCAGCAGCAGGGATGCCCAGTTCCTCCTGCTGCCACCCCCAAACTCCCCCTTGAAGGCCCCCGGCAGCAGGGATGCCCACTCCCTTCTGCCAGCAGCTCACTCCCCGAACCCATGGCCTCCCCAACCTCAAACCTTCCCCGCCACCAGACTCAAAACCCCCATCCTGTCACCCCAAATCCAACCCCCATGTGCCTTTTGTAGTACGGTGGATGGAGGGATGCCTACTTCCTCCAGCCGCCAGGCCCACCTCTTCACAATGGTGGGCTTTCCCCTTCCCGATGCACTGGGGAGGGGCCAAAGGCCCTGATTAGCCCAGGCGCCTAAGGCCCCTCCGATAGGAAGTTGTGGCCTTTGGTATCTGCCTAAAATCATGACACTGTTTATAGAATTTGCCCCAAACTGTACACAAAGGAAAATGATACCTTCCTTATTCGTTCCCCAAGTTATAAAACCCTCCCCTATAGGTTCACTATATTCTTTCAAATAAAAATTCTACATCACACACTAGTTGAAATAACCATGTTTTCAAGCCAATCTTGAATTTCTGATATGAGGAGTCTAAATCAAAGAACACTCAGCAGTAAATTCCACAATGTGGACACAATTTTATTTATTTCAATTTCTATCCCGTTCTCCCAGAAGCTCAGAACGGGTTACAAGTAGACATTCACAATCGTTTGAAAACAGACTAGTCATGACAACAAATAGGGTACAGTAGACAATAACAGAGCTTATTCTAGAGACCAGACTGGTCATAGCGAAGAGTACTAGGAGAAGTATATTGAGGAGGCAGTTTTTAATGGCCCGATTGGCGGAAGAGGAAGATCTTTACTACTCTACGGAAGGTCATTAGTGAGTCTAGCGACCTGATCTGTGTTTGTAGTCTGTTCCATATCTGAGGTAGGAAATGGCTGTAGGATCTTTTGTACGCCGTACTCATTCGGAGGATCTCCCGCGGGAATGCTGAGTCTTTGTTCTACTTTGGAGCGGAGGAGGCGGTTAGGGGTGTATAGGCGTAGCTTGGATGCTATGTAGGCTGGGGTTTTTTGGTAGAATCTCTTGTGTGTCATGACCAGGGCTTTGAAGCTACATCGCTTTTTGACTGGTGACCAGTGAGCTGCATAGAGCGCTGGAGTAATGGGGTCATGGGAGCTGAGGTTGTATAGGAGTCAAATTGCTGAATTCTGGACTTCTTGGAGGCGTTTTAGATCTCTTGCAGCGATGCCATTGAAAAGGGAGTTGCAGTAGTCTAGTCTAGAGTACATAACTTACAGTCTAAGTTACAGAGATAAATATGGAACTCACCCACATTTGCCCCCTCCCATTTTACAAAACCAATGTAGCGGTTTTTAGTGCAGGCCAGCACGTTAAATGCTCTGCTCCCAACACTCAGAGTTTATATGAGCGTCAGGCTTCTGCAGTTGAGTAAAGGGGGGGGGGGGGGGTAAAAGCAGAGTAGAACAAGCATGCAACTGGCACCTAACTTTAGGCAACTTGTTTTAGGATAAGGGGGTTAATGGATTGAATTGAAGACAAGCTGATAAAAAGTCAAGATTCTTTATTAATCCAGTTGGATATTTCATTTATTAAAGGGCTATCTTAAACCACTGAACAGATGTCGCACAAAAAAATTCTTTGGAAAATTGAGACCCCAAGATGATCTAGCAGAAATACTATTACCAGGAGAAAGAAAGACATAAGATTTATTTTCCAGAAGGCATATTCATGACCGTTTATCCTAGATGGATGGATTTAATGACCCCTAGTTGAGAAAGTATGGCTAAAGCTCTCTTTTTATTTTGTTTTAATTGTACTTGGCCATCAACAGTGAAATGTGCACAATATATTTTAATAAAAGGGAAAGGAGATTATTTCTAACTCCATTAATGTGCACTATTTGCTGCAGGGCAAACTGTATAATATATTTATTAGTAAATGGTCACCTAGACCATATTTGATCACCTCCTCATTGGAAAACACCCCCCCTCCCCCCCCCCCCCCCCCACACACAGAAAAAGTGGCAGTATACAGTTTTTGTCCACCCAGTCTTTTCATTAGTATCTTTATTACTTCTGGAAGAAGTCTTTGCAAAATGTATAAAAATTTATGAGGCAGTAAGTAGTAAGAGCACCTCTCATCCCTTAAGCCAGGCCTACAAAAGGAAGCTCAATAAGGCTTCCAGACCAAGAGAACTTGGAGCAGGTACAGAGTGTTTTCTGAATCTTAACACGTGATCAATAAATAAAAATAGTGGGAATGCCCAGTCTTGAAGCAGCATTAGTTTTGTGCTTGCCAAACATTAAAATCTTGAACTACAGCACATTAGGGTTTTGAGCTTAATACATTTTGGTATTAATCACAAAGGGGCGTAAGGGCAGGGCAGGATTAACTCTTCAGTGGGCCCTAGGCACTCAAGGACACTGGGGCCCCCTGGCTCCACCCCTCCATGGCCCCACCCCAACCCCCAAACTTTTTTATTCGCTAAACATGTTAAAGACCAATTTTCTTGTATTTTAGCTTATCTTTTAACTTATTGTTAACTGTGTTGAGCTTCCTTTAGTTGGAAGACCCGGTATATAAGGTTGTTTTTAGTTTAGTCCTTCCCCCAAGAGTGTGTACCTCCAGACCCAGCTCCAGGAGTCCAAATAGCGCCTCCTCCTTCCTTCATTATTCAATGCAGTCGCAGACTTCAAAAGGCCATGGGCAGCAGTTACCACACACTACCCATACCTGACCCAGAAGCGTGTAGGAACCGCTGTGGCCTTTTGAAGACAGCAAGTTTGGCTGCACTGAATAATGAAGGTGGAAGGAGGCAGTACTTGGACATCTAGAGCCAGACCTGGAGGCAGGTACACTGACAACATCAGAGCACACAGTGCACTGGACCTCCCCCCCAAAAAAAAATTCTTCGGGTCCGAGGTATATGCTTACTTGGCTTACCCTTTAATCTGGCCCTGCCTAAGAGGTCCTTTTACTAAACTATGTCAAAGTAGTGGGCATACCATAGTGGCTTCCTGCCCCACACTACAGCCATTTGCTCTGCAGCCGTAAAATATGACTTTTTTTTTTTTTGTAATATTGCTATTAGCATGCAGCCATTAAACAAAATTACCGCCACCCATTTTGTCGGTAGTGAGGGCTCATAATTTGTCCCCATCCACACTAGCTCTGTCCTAAATCTGCACAAGCCTCAAACACGTATGATTTTAACATGTTCGAGGCTTCTGCAGATTACGACGAAGCTTGCGGGGAGGGGTGGGAACACTGACAGAGCTCACAGGGATGGACACAAGTTTGTCCCCGTGTTATTCCTGTGCTAACCAATTAGCACAGGCATGCCCAAATCCTTGCCACCTGAAATACTCTTCTTTTTAAAAAAAAAAAAAAAAAAGCCAAAGCAGCAATGCTGCCATAGTACATGAAACGAGGTCCAGAGGAACTGAATGGGCTTCTGTGCATATTTCACTGTAAATGCACAGAAGCCCATTCAGTTCCTGTGGACCTCATTTCATGTACTATGGCAGCATTGCTGCTTTGGCTTTAAAAAAAAAAAAAAAAAAAGCCACAGCAGCACCATATAAAGGGGCTTCTTGCATTCAATTAATTACAAGATGCCGGAGTATATCCCTTTTAAGTTGCATTATGGAAATGATATTGCCCAACACAGCTTAGTAAAAAGGGCCACTAAGCTAGTTCAATTAAAAAAAAAAAAAAAAAAAAAAGGTATTGCTGAAGAGAATTTGCTACCACCAAACCCTTGGTGGATATTATCCATTCAGAAGCCTTGGTGGGGTAATAAAGAGAAGACGTCAAGTCGGATTTCATCGAGTGACTTGGAGAACTAAGATAATGTTTTCCCACAAAGAACCAAAGTGGAAAAATAGGGGTTTAAAACGTAGCTAATTTTTTTTGTTAGAAACTGGATATATAACCTGCTTTGCTAACTGGATAGCTTATGTCTTCCAAAATTCTTAAAACAAAAAAAAAAAAAGCCAAGGGCCTTTATTAGTAGTCTTACAAATTCTGTAGCTAATAGGAACAAGCCTTGCTGGGATCTATGCCAAGAAAAAAAAAAAAAAGGGACACCCATAGCTCTGGAAATAGACCATTTTTCATCCTGCTCCTGTTTAATGAAGCAGTACATTGCCAAAACAAACCACTTTTTTTTTGCCACTGCCAATTCAAATACTGTATTATAAAATTTACAGTAGTAAATTTTAGAATGTAGTCTCGGCAAATTTAAGTGATCCACTGGAAGACAGGTCACGCCGTTTGAAGGTATACAAAAAGAGGTTTGCTGGATTAGTGGCTTTCATTTCTTAAGGATGCTGTAGAAATGGCAGTTGCAACACCTGTAAATTGTCATGTGTGTCCCCCTCCCCTCCCTTTTAGCAAGGTGCCAGAATGTGTGACGTTATGCCAAGGACCATTATAATGGGCTGAGTCAAGAGGGAAGTAAGGTAAAGTTCACAGTAATTGCAACAAGAGGGGGGGGGTGGACTAGAGAGTTGCGCGGGGACAGAAATCCCACCCATCCCCGCCCGTCCCCATCAGGATCCTCTCCGTCCCCACCCATTCCCGCAAGGAATTACCTCCATCCCCGCCCGTCCCCATAAAAAGCAGCAATTACTTCTGACAGGATCATCAATTCCACAGTTTCTTTTGCTGTTTTCCTTGTGGAATCTCTTTGGTGGAACCCTTTTTTTTTTTTCTGTTCAGGTAATTAACTTATAAACCCCCTCTTTTACTAAGGCTGATATGTTCATTATACTATATGGACGAACCCTTCTTCCAAAGCCTTACATCCCCGTGGGAGTCCCGTTGGCTAGAGGGCGGTCCCCGTGGGAGTCCCATGGGCCATAGGGGGATTCCTGCGGGACTCCCGCAGGACCCACGGGATTTCCGCGATCCCCGTTCCCGTGCAGACCTCTAGGGTGGACTTCTGGTATCAAACTCAAAGAGGCCGGTTTTAAGTAAACTAGTAACTGCTAAGCCAAAATGAGTCCTGCCACTTAATCTGACACACCATTGCAGACCTTATAAAAACAAAAAATAAAAAATAAAACACCACCACCACTGTAAATTACCTCAAAACTCTGCTTCAATTTCCAAGATTTACTGAGAAAAATATAAATTTTCCCATCAAGCCTACTCCCCCGGCCTGATCTCGCCAAATACTTTTCCCCAAGAGCTCGAGCTGATGTTGGGCTCCCAGCATGCTCTCTTTTAAAAGATGAGCCAAGTTCCAAATAGAAAGCTGCACGGGAACGGGACGACGGGAATCCCGCGGGTTCCCCCTTTGGGTCACGGGGATCCCGTGGGGACGCCCCCTAGGGTCACGGGGATCCCGTGGGGACACCCCTCGTGCTCTCGGGGATCCTGCGGGGTTTAATGCGAGGCTCATCTGATTTTCCTACTTGCCCTGCTGCAGCACACATAGCCAATCGGAAGTCTTCCCCGATGTCAGCGCTGACGTCGGAGGGAGGGCTTAAGCAAAGCCCTCCCTTCCTCCGACGTCAGCGCTGACATCGGGAAGACTTCCGGTCGGCTGTGTGCGGCAGGGCAGGTAGGGAAAAGTCAGTGGCATACCAAAGGGGGTGGGGGGGGGGGGGCGGTCCGCCCCGGGTGCAGCCGTTGGGGGGGGGGGGAGTGTGCACAGCCGGTCAGGTCCCCTTACCTTTGTGGCGCTTCCCCCAACCGACCGACAACAGGCCTGGCCGACAAACCTCCCTGCCCTGTAGCCGCGAATCTAAATTACCTTCTTACAGCAGCTTCAATAACCAGGGAACAAAGGTAGGAAAAAAATTCTTTTTTTTTTTTTGCTTCAGGATAAAGTAGTATATTAGTTGTGTTTGATAAAAATTTATAAACATTAGAGGCTCTGGTAGAAACCCGTTTACAAAGTATGTATTCTTCCCAATTAATATTTCCAAATTAATAGTCTTTAATTCAGTAGTATAATTAACTGAAATAACTATTTCTGAAGTTTATAGGGACGGGTGGGGACGGAGGGGATTCCTTGCGGGGATGGGTGGGCACACTTTAAAATCATAAGTAACAACATTCTAGAGCTCAGATTGTGATGTCATAATGCCTCATTCCACCAATACCTAGGCTCCGTGCTCACCTGCACAAGCCTCAAACACTTTAAAATCTTAAGTGTTCAAGGAAGGAAAGAAAGACCATGAGATCATGTTCACTTTAAACTATCTTATGTGTGGGTTCTCTGAGGAAGCCTGGTCTGGCGAAACGCATCAGAACCTGGAATATTTGGACACCCCAGATGAGTACACATTTTTTTGAATTATATATACCATTAAGCATTTGGATTAATTGCAACCATTACAGTGATCAAAGTGCAGTGACTGAACATTAAAAAGACACATCTTCCGAGGATCCATTATGATCTTTAAACACCATTAAATTGGTTCCGAGTACTACTGACACTTGTAAGGTGTTTCCTTATAAGCACATGTGTGGGTGCTTTTTGTACTAGTATTTGCTCCACGTATCACCCACGTGGTATTAAATACTTTATCCCAAAGTTTTTGTTTTGGGTACCCATGTCATTGAGGCCAAAAAGGTCTTTCCGTAAAGTCTTCTGTACTTTGGGCAGACTAAGGAAATTTGCTGGGATTAAGGACTGAACTGAATTAATTTTGTTTTCTTTCAGCATAACTGCATAGTGTTTTCAATCTTGGGAGACTAGAAAGGGATTTTAGGCAATACATAGCCTTGAACAAGCATTAAAATCAAGTTACAAAAGGCATGCCAGCTGGAAGTCTGAGGAAAATGTGGTGTGAGTGGGAGACTGTACTGGGATGAGCCAATGAGCCCTCCAGGCTCTGCAAAGAACACTGGATTAATGGATGTGTCCCGCAAGTGCATAGGCACGTACGTACCAGTTAGGACAGGGTCTCTTAAACTATGTGCCAGGGCACAGTGGTGTGCCCTGAAGAGATTCTGGGTATGCCATGAGAAGTTCCAGAATTTATTTTAAAAATTCTATTAAGTATACATTAGATGACATGTACGTAAGAGTCAATGTTATGAGGAGCGTCTTTGTGCTTAAGGATACAACTTCCCAGACAAGCATCATTTTTTGACATGATTGGTCCTTGAAAACAAACGGCAACTATCGGTAATAGTTTTTTTTTTTTTTTTTTTATGCAGTAGTTATCCTAACATGAGGCTTTGTTACCATTTGGATCTTCTTATCTTTGTGAACTTGGATTTTCCAGCTCTGACAAATTAAATCGAAAAAAAGAGCACGACTGCAGATGGTGGATGATGAAATGTGTGTTTGCTTGTCGACAATCGAGCTGCGCTTTGAGTTCATTTGCACTCAAAAACAAGCACATCCATCACATAGAATAAACTTGTTAATCAATCTACTTTAGTTTCCCTGTTACAATTACCCATATATAGCTTAAAGAACTTTAAATAAATAACTCTCAAATTTTTTTATTTTTTTTTTGGGGGGGGGGTTGCAATTTTATAATTTCAGTTATAATGTGCCACAAAAAAGCATTTCATAAGTTTAATGTGCCGGAGCTAAAAAAGTTTGGAAAATACCGAGTTAGCTGAAGAGGTCCACTACCTAAGCCCACCTGTGCTGCCTGAGCAATGCTTAAAGTTCGTGGAGCGCTTCAGTGACCAATGCCAGTCTCCGTTGAGGGAAGTTTTTAAAGGTTTTTTTTTTGTTTGTTTTGTTTTTTTTAAAGTTTTGTTAGGATTTTATATACCGCCTATCAAGGTTAATTAAGCGGTTTTACAATCAGGTACTCAAGCATTTTCCCTATCTGTCCCGGTGGGCTCACAATCTATCTAACATACCTGGGGCCATGGAGGATTAAGTGACTTGCCCAGGGTCACAAGGAGCAGCGCAGGATTTGAACCCACAACCCCAGGGTGCTGAGGCTGTAGCTTCAACCACTGCGCCACACACTCCTCCATAGGGAACAGGGCATACACCACCATTTATTTAAAATTACAAACAAACATCTATATAACCTTCTTAAAATCAATTCCATAAATAAAATCCAATGATACCTCTTACTTCAAAACCGAAAAATAACTCGGTCCCATTTTCAAGAGAAATATTGTTGAAACAAGTTTGTTTTCAGTAATTTGCGGAAATTGCCTCTAATTTAAAGTGGTAAAGCGTTCCATCATTAGGCCCCCCGCACTGAAATCAGAGCAACGATGGCATAATAGCCAAAACTGGTTCAATGGTTTGACCTCCAAGCAATGCTGTTCACTAGAGCACAATGCATGGCCGGGCAAGTATTGACGAAAGAGAGTACTCATCTCGAATGGTTGTTTATTCTGCCTTAACTTGTAAATCGTACAGAGAACCTTAAATTCAATTTGAGCAGATATTGGCAACCAATGAAGCTTAACCAAAATTGGTATACGATGATCAAATCGCGAGGCTTCCTCAATTAGGCTGGCTGCAGCATTCTGTATTAATTGTAATGCTCGAATTGAATTTTTTGGTAACCCTAAATAAATGGCGTTACAATAAATCGATTGTAGGAATCAAAATCGCACTTATCAATGTACAAAAAAAGTCATGTACCGGCAAAAAATCTCAGTTTACGAAGTAGCTGAAGTTTGAAAAAGGCTTTGGACACTACTGCTCTTATCTGCAGCTTAAAAAAACAATGTGGAATCCAAGATCACCTCCCAAATATTTACATTCATTAGCTACTGGCACGTGCACACTATCTAAAGTCAATACACTTCCCCCTCCCCATTCGCGGTTTCCACACTCGCAGTTTCACAAATTCGCAATTTTTTTTTTTTGGGGTGGGGGAAACCCCCAGGTTCCCGCCTCTCTTCCGCCTTCCAATCATCCTACGCTCCTGCCCCGTGTAGATCGCCAATAGGAAATGGCTGTCTTGAGAGACTACGGGAACTCACAGCAGTCATTTCCTATTGGTGATCTGCACGGGGCAGGAGCAAAGGAAGATCGCGCCTGCCCCGAAAGCCTGCTAGACCACCAGGTAAGGCGGGATGAGAAGATATTCGCGGTTTTTCTCCATTCGCGGTCCGGCTCTGTATCTATTCCCCCGAATACCGAGGGAGAAGTGTACAGCTGGAAGTGTCTCAACTTGTTTCTGACGACCTATATAAAGTATTTCAGCTTTACCTGTATTTAATTTCAGATGGTTAGTGTCCATCCACTCTTTGATTACTTCAAAACACTTTTCATACAGCGTAATCACATCTTGCATTGAATTCTCAATCAGGACCAGAAACTGAATATCATTTGCATGCAACTTGTAAGTAACCCCAAGGGCCTCCAATTGGAAGTAAGTAAATATTAAAACAATATAGCCGACAATGCAGATCCCTAGGGTAGCGTCCATTCTGAGATGTTCCTACCTCAACACGAAACATTCTCTCTGATAGTAAAAGGCAAACCATTGTAATACAGTATCTCCAATGCCCAGTTCTTACAATCTCAACAACAGAATCTGTTGAACAACTGTGTCGAATGCAGCAGAGACATCCAAGAAGACCATAAAGAATGATTTACCTTGATCAATTCCTCTATAAATCAAATTTAGGAGTTAAGAGCAGTGGTGATTCTGTTGAATGATGCACCTAAAATCCCAACTGGCCAGAATCTAAAAGATCTGACCTTTCTCGGAAATTCTGAAGCTGATAAAGCACAATTTTCTCAAGTACTTTCAAAAGAAATGGTAAAGATGAGATAGGACAAAAATGTTGCAAAAAGACTACCATCCACCCTGTCTTTCAATAATGGCCGCACAACTGCTTTTTTTAAAAAAGAAAAATATTTTAGGAACTATGCCTTCCTGTAGACACCTTGTCATGTTTCAATATTGATGGATAAATAAGTTCACTAATTGTTAAAAAGAATCCGACAGACATAGATCTAGAGCAGTGATTCCCAACCCTGTCCTGGAGGAACACCAGGTCAATCGGGTTTTCAGGCTAGCCCTAATGAATATGCATGAGAGAGATTTGCATATGATGGAAGTGATAGGCATGCAAATTTGCTTCATGCATATTCATTAGGGCTAGCCTGAAAACCCAATTGGCCTGGTGTTCCTCCAGGACAGGGTTGGGAACCACTGGTCTAGAGGACAAACAGTCTTGTTCAATTGCTGACTAATACATTTCACTTGCCTTTCAGAAATCAGATCAAATTCAGACCATTGTTCAACATATACCTCCTCCTTCAATGATAGGAGAAAACCCCCAAATTCTGTTGCAATCTTATTCACTTCAGAAAATCAGCACATGTGAAGAGAGAACTCATCTGTTATCCATGTCCATTTGTCAATTTTTTTTTACTATCCTAAATTCTTTTGATGAATTAACCAACAAATTTTGCCAGCAAAATTAGTTTCTTTGAATCTGATGCCACCACTTTATATCATGCCAACGCCTTTTGATATTCGGCCTATGTTTCACCTGATGGATTCTTTCGCCATAATCTTTCTCTCTTTCAAACATCCCGTTTCAAGCTTTTAATATCACCTGAAAACCAAGGGTTGGTATTCAGACGCCGAGGCACCACCTCCTCCTTCAATGGTGCTATAGAATCTAAACAAGATTCTAACATCTCATACCAATAATCAGCAACTAAAGATGTTTCAAGACTATCCGCCGTATCCAATTTTGGAAGCCTTTGAACATCTACTTCCTTTCTAAGCCAATAAGAGGACCTAGTTTCGCCTTCAAATTTAAACTTTGTCAATAAAGAGAAAACTACCAAAAAGTGGTCAGACCAAGGAACTGGATTCAGCCTAACCATCATGCCATCATCTTTTTAGATACAAATGAACAAACATAGGTTCAAAGTATGACCTTGACCTTTTATGTTGGTTGGGGAGAAGACAATCTGACTCCACCCCAAATCATGCATAGCATCTAAAAATGTCGATACCTGCAAATCACTCTCCATTTGATCAACATAGATATTAAAATCTCCTATAACCAACGTTCTTAAAGGATCAATCTTATTTTCGATTAACGCTGAGAAAAAGGTCGACATATCTGAACTTTTAAGGTGCCTGGCAGACAATAACATAATAAAATGTGAAGTCCAAAACTATCAATTGAAATTCCATTTTACTATCATTTTTCTTTATCTTCACTTCATTAGATTTAAACTCAGATTTCACCAACAATGGCAACCCACCCCCTTTTCTCCCAATCCGCAGGACAGAAAAACCCAATAATTATTCTCACGAAAATTGATTCGGTGTAGTCTCATCAGAATCAAGCAACCAGGGTTCCCTTATCAAATTGTCAAAAATCTACAATTTGTTCCATACTGAACGAGCATTGATCATATACATACGTTTTATCAACAGTTCATGGGATTCAGTAGGTTCTATTACAGTTTCAATAAATCTCAAAGAAGAATTCGGTTCATAGACAACCCCGCGAAAGACAAAGGCGCGCACCGACAACTGAGCGCAAGACGGAGGCGCACGCCGAAGAAAATTACAGTTTTTAGGGGCTCCGACGGGGGGTTTTGTTGGGGAGCCCCCCCAGTTTACTGAATAGAGATCGTGCCGGCGTTGTGAGGGGTTTGGGGGGTTATAACCCTCCACATTTTACACTAAATTTAACTTTTTCCCTAAAAACAGGGAAAAAGTGAAGTTTTCAGTAAAATGTGGGGGGTTACAACCCCCCACATCCCCCACAACGCGGCGCAATCTCTATTAAGTGGGGGGGTTCCCCTCCCACGCCCCCCGTCGGAACCGTAAAAACGGTAATTTTCTGTGACGCGCGCCTCCGCGCTGCGCTCAATTGTCTGCGCGCACCTTTGTCCCGGCGCACTTTTGACCCGACACCAAGAATTCTCTCTAGGCAAATGTTTTTTCCTTCATTACATCCTATACCACACATGTCCTATACAAATGAGAATATAGCACTTAAACTTACTCAAACAAGAATACAAACTGCCTTTGAATGCTGCAAGAAATAGTGTGCAAAGGAGCAAGACGTGCTCCTTTGTCACATTCTTTCGTCAGCACAACAAAGTTGGCACGCTGCCTCCCTCTAACTGACATCATGGTAGGCAGGGGTCGAGCTGGAGTCCAGGAGGAAAGGGAAGCTAAGTGCAGCAAAATGCAAACAGCACCAACAATAAAATCCACAGCAGCAAGCAAGGACTAGCACCAGCAATTCAAAGCCAACAGTTAAGTGCAGCGAGCAGCACTCCTTGAGGCCTCACTATTAATATATACACGATATCATGCATTTATAAACACGCGATTCAGGCCAGCACTGGAGGGCTCCTCTCTCCTCCCTTCACTTCCCCCAGGCCTCCCCAACCACTCCTAAACTAAACCTTAAGTTTATATACCGCATCCTCTCCACGGAAGTGGAGCTCAGCACGGTTTACCAGAACTTAAAATATAAGAAGAGAAAGGAAAATGTTTACATGAGCTTATATATAGAATGGAAGAGTAAGGGGGAAAATATAATTACATGTTAGAGACGAGCCAAGTTTTCAGTTGTTTGCGGAATAGTTGGAGAGAGCCCAGGTTCCGCAATGGGATAGTAAGGTCATTCCAGAGACCTGTGATTTTGAAGAGAAGAGATTTTCCCAGTTTACCTGCATAGAGAATACCGCGTAGAGAGGGGAAGGATAGTTTATATCTTTGGGCGGTCTGGAGTCAGGACTTGAGGAGTTAAAGGATAGTGGGATTAGGGGAGGAAGGATGCCGTGAATGATCTTAAAAGCCAGGCAGGAGCATTTGAAATGGATTGTGGAAATCACTGGGAGCCAGTGAAGATTGGACAGGAGTGGGGAGATATGGTCAGATTTGCGTTTTGCAAAGATCAACTTGGCTGCAGTATTCTGGATAAGCTGGAGTCTTTGAAGACTTTTTTTTTTTGTTAGGCATAAGTAAATGGCATTGCAGTAGTCAAGTTTGGAGAGGATGATGGATTGGACGAGGACGGCAAAATGTTTTTGGCGAAAGTAGGATCTTACTTTCCTCAGCATGTGGAGGCTGAAAAAGCATGATTTTGCCAAGGAGTTGAGGTGGTTGTTGAGGGAGAGAGAAGACTCAATAGTGATGCCAAGGACCTTGCTCGAGAACTCAAGGTGCAGAGCAGCGCCTGTGGGTAGTACGAAGATGGTGGGCAGGCGTTCTAACTTTGGGCCGAGCCAGAGTAATTTTGTTTTTGATTCATTTAGTTTCATCTGTACCGAGAGGGACCAGGAGTGGAGTCTCATTATGCAAGATGTAATGTTCTCGTGGAGGTTGGCGAGGTTCTGGTCTGTTTCAAGGAGGACAAGGATGTCATCACCGTATGTGTAGATTGTTTCAAGGGGGGAAAGTTGGAGGAGCTTCAGGGAGGACATGTAGATGCTAAAGAGAATAGGGGATAGGGGTGATCCCTGAGGGACACCGCAAGATGGTGTCCAAGGAACGGGCATGGTGCCATTTGTGTTGACACCTTAAACACCTTTAACGTTGATGGCATACTGTTATAACAGCTCTGGGAACTTTCCTGGACCTTCGAGCCATCTCCCTCAAGGCACATGTGCACGACGTCACTACACACGCATGGCAACGTTTTAGGCCCAGCAAAGGCCTGGGCCTTTTCTGGACATTTCCCCGGCCCTGTCCAGCCAGCAAATGGCCCGGAACAGCCATGAGATGAAACTCCGGATCCTGCGATTGCACTGGATCCAATGCCGGACCAGCGACTCGGGTCTAAAGCAGCCCTTCCTGCACTAGCATCTTCCCTACAAAGTCTGAAATAGTTTACCAGAAAAAATAAAAATAGTGGAGAACAGCACTGCAACAGAATTTAAATATGTTTGTGACAGATCGTAGTGGGGGGGGGGGAAGACGGTCTTGGTCGAAATACTGAACTTTACATGCTCAGATAGAGGCAGAAAACCAGCAAGGAAGACATCTGGGCAGAGTGGATCGATTAATTGGGTCTTTATCTACCATAATCTACAGACATTGATAAAAATTCCCTCTCCTACCTAATAAGGTTAGAGAATTTACCGGGAGCCAACATGCTGCTCTGTTTGTTTACAAAACAGAGTTTTCAGCTACTAGCTTCGCTAACTAAGCAGCTCATTACACTGCTTCATTATATCTCTCTGCAAGACAAGTCTCCACGGAATAATTAAACTATAGGAGGTCACAAAGAGCCAGTGTTGCAGGATGCAGCAAAGTTAGGAAGGAAATAAATAACCTATAGCATGGAGTTAGATTAATGTCATGGTGTACATCTTGCAAAAAGGCAGCAAGAGTTACACAGATGGAAAGCATAAGTAAGGGCACTTTTGCGCCGGCTTGGACCATCAGCAGGATCAACAATACCATTTTTTTTTTCCATGCAAGTTTATTAAGATTTTGAAAAATAATACCATCTTGCTTGTTACTACTTTCCTATTTAAAAAAGGCTACTTTGTAAATAAAATTAAAAAAAAAAAAATCATCCAGACTAGGGATCCATAGCCCAGCTTTTTAACAGTTGGCTCATTTTCGATAACCAGTTTTACAAAAATCGGAAACTTTTCACGGATTGTAAAATCCACCATTGTGCCAGCCTTTACACGCATAGGAGGAAAATGCTATAAATGGCATGCAAATTTCTGCATACAAAGTTACACACTAGCCTCTTGGACACACAATTAAAAGTGGCTAACAACCCAGGCCCAGATGCACTAAGTCTTTTTCTCCTTGATCGCCCATTTTCTAATCCAGCCATGCAAATTAGCTAAAACCCCATGCAAACTAGCCAAGCAATTGATTAACTAACATTGCAATCCAAAAAGTGACTGTCAAGACCTGTCTATTCTTAGTTCAGCCCTTTTTTTTTTTTTTAAAGGGGCACACTGCCCCATTAAAGAAAAAAAAGCCCCCCCCCCCCCAAGCAAAAAATAATGGCAGGAAGGATCCCCACTCCCTCCTGCCACCGGATACTTCCCCAAACCCACCCCCCGCTACCTTTTTCACAAGTTGGGAGCAGGAGGAATGTGGTCCCACCTGCTCCAAGGCCCACCAGTCCAAAATGGCAGGCCTTCTACTCCCCGATGCAACATGTGGATGCACAGGGAGGGGCCTAAAGCCCCAACTGGCTCAATTCAGTAAAACCTGAGAGTGCCGACGACTCTGCCTAAGA
Organism: Geotrypetes seraphini; assembly: GCF_902459505.1. Taxonomy (NCBI): domain Eukaryota; kingdom Metazoa; phylum Chordata; class Amphibia; order Gymnophiona; family Dermophiidae; genus Geotrypetes; species Geotrypetes seraphini. The sequence goes on along the minus strand of NC_047085.1, from coordinate 30,770,020 downwards.
GAGAACACCTCTGGTTGACTAAGCCCTCACCAAGAGAGAGGGCTTCTTCCTTGCTGCAACATAAGCAGACGAAATGGCCATGCAAATCCATCTGGAGATGGTCACTTTGGAGGCCGAAATAAGAAAAAAGATTAACCAAAATTAACAAGGTACTCAAAAAAGGTTAGCCAGCCTGGAGATTAGTTACATGAAGGAAAGAATCTCAGAATTGCAACTCCGTGGATCATAATGAAATAATCCAACTAAGGAATTGTGGCAGGAGTATCTTTCATTGATCCAAAACCTTCATATTATTGATGTGTTTGATTAGAACACTTCAAAAAATAATTTAAATAAGTTACTACTTTAAAATTATATTCTTTTCATGTGTAAAGTTTTTAGTTTTTTAGTTTTTAATATAAATTAGACTTTTCTTATTGATTTTTATAAGCAGCATGTATAAAGAAACTCAGTTGTGCAAAAAGCTACAAACACACTTCACCCATATCTAGTTAAAGTGCAAATGCTCTATGCAAATAGCAATCAAAAGGTAATTCGAGTGGCAATTCTGAGATTCTAATCTCCAGGCTGGTTAATCTTTTTTGAGCACTTTGGAGGCCGGCCAGCCTCAGTGGGCAGGACCCACCAGGATAAATCGATGATCGGAGACCCAGAAATCATTGGTGACAAAGAGTCCAGAGTACATCCAGGGACAGCAGAAACCAGTCCCACTCACTTGGAAGGCGCAAAAGTTGGGAGTATTAACCACTTGGTTAATGTGAAATGCCAAAACTACCTTAGGTAGGAAGGATGGAACCGTGTGCAAGGAGACACCCGAGTCCGTAATCCGCAGGAACGGATCCCGACAAGACAAAGCCTGAATCTCAGAAACCATGCGGGCCGAAGTAATTGCCATCAGGTAAATCATTTTTGATAGTCAGATCCATAAGAGAAGCGAGCGCCATCGGCTCATAAAGGCGGACGAGCCAGAAATCGGAGAACCATATTAAGATTCCATGTTTAGACAAGGCGTCTCAAGCATAGGCTGCAGCCAAAGTGTGCCTCTCACAAAGCGAACGACATCCGGATGAGAAGCCAAGGAGCCTCTCAGAGGCTTCAGTCCGAGACGAGAGAGACTGGCCATTTGGACCCTAAGGGAAGCTGCCGCAAGCCCTTTCCCCAATTGGTCCTGAAGAAACTCCAGAATTCTGGAAATGGACGGAACTGAAGGATCCTCCTGTCTCTGCATGCACCAGGCTTGATCACATCTCCACGCCTTCGCATAGGCCGCTAGCGTGGACTTCAGCTTGCTGCAGAGGATAGAAATCACTGCCAACAAGTAGCCTTTGCTGACTTAAGGTCTGGCGCTCAAGAGCCAGGCTGTAAGATCAAAGCGGTCTGGATCCTGGAGCATAGTTGGACCCTGCATGAGCAGACGAGGGTAACTAGGAAGCTTGAATTCCAGACCTTGTTGGAGACGAATTAAGACCTTCCTGTGGCCAAGTTTGCTTCAGTGCATCCAAGCCTTCACTTCCCCTTTAGCGTCAGTGGCTGAAGAAGTGATCCACTTTCCTATTGATCACAGATATCATGAGATAGAACATTGGGAGACCCTACTGGTCTATGATACAGTCAAATGCTCTCTGGGACAGGGACCATTCCCCGGGATCCAGGGTCTGCATGCTGAGATAGTCCGCCTGGATGTTGTCCAGGCTAGTTACGAGCCGCAGAGCTTACCAGAAGATGGTGGCTCTGCCCAGTAAGCAGCAGTTGGGCCTCCATGCTCCATGTTGATTGACGTAAGACATCATCGTGGCATTGTTGGAAAAGACCCACACTGCTCCCCCCCCTGAAGACGTCACATGAAGCGAAGCAGAACCAGATGAATCTCTCGCAGCTCCAGACTACTGATGGATCATCTCCGCTCGGTCCGAGACCACTGCCCCTGAACTAGACTGTGATGACAAACTGCTACCCAGCCAAAAAGACTGTCTTCTGTCATCAGGAACAACCTGTCTGAGATCCACAGGGGAAGCACTGGGCCAGAGTCCAGGGGCACAGCCACCAGGCCATGCTGGCCTGAGCCTACGTTGTCCAGCGGAGGCACATGCGTAGCGGGTCTCTCTGTGGACGCCAACATGAAATGAGTGCATTCTGTACTGGACGCATATGTGCCCTGGCCCAAGGGATTACATCTATTGAAAATATCATGGACCCCAGGACCTGTAGATACTGGCTGTGAGGGCCAGAGCTCTCAGCAACTTGGCGTGCCAAAGGCAGGAACACCTTGTTCACTCCTGTACTGAAGCAAACAGATCCTGCGTCAGCTCGATATGACTCTTTTGGAAGATGATCACCCAGTCTAACCTCGCCTTTCTTTGGAACAATAAGGTATACTGAGTATTTGCCGGAGCCCAAGTCTTGCTCCGGAACGGGTTTGATGGCTACAAGGTCCAGCAACCTTTTCACCATGGCCACCACTTTTACCATCTTTTCCGGCTTGCAGGAGAGTCAAAGAAAATCTCTGCAAGAGGATGGTGGAACTCCAATTTGTAGCCGTCCTTAATAACCTCCATGACACAAAGGTCTGAGGTGATGGCCCACCATTCCATCAGGAAGGCCAAGAGCCAATATGTGGCATAGCAGTCAAAGGCTAGGCATCAAAATTGTTTCTTGGAGGCTGCCACCAGACAGCCCCTGGATGCTGGCTGATGTCAAGAACTTCCAAACCGCAACCTGGGAACACCATGTACCTGAGAAACTCCCATAGGACGGACAAGAGCTCCATGGGGAATGAAGGCTATAGTGCCCCGAACCCTCGGGGTAGGGAGTCTGCTATCTGGCAATGCACACTGGCCCTAAGGTCATCCAGACCTTTGCTGAACAGCAACTGCCCTTGGAAGAGCAACATACTCAGGGTTGCCTTGGAGGATGAGTGCTAGATCCATAACAGTCGATGCACAGAAATAGAATAGGCCAACAGCTTGCTAAATACATTGAAAATGTCATACAGGACATCCGTCATGTAATCCACCCCTGAAATGAAGGGGAGATCCAGGAGAACTACAGTGTCAGGATCATGGCTAAGCTTAGAATAGCAAACTCTAGCCAAAAAAGAAGAGACAATAGCCGCTTGAAGGCCCGCTGTCCCCGAATCAAAAAGGTGCTTTTGTGAGATAAAATCCAGCCAACAGTCCTGAGCATCCTTAATAACGACATCTCCATCACTCAGAAGAGAAGTACACTTAAGTTACCTGAGCCACCAAGGAATCAACCCTAAGGGATGCAAAATGCTGATTAAAAACATCAGCCATGGGATAGAGCTGGGACATAGCCCAAGCACATTTTAAGGGACCCTCAGGAGCTTTCCAGATATCTCTGAGTATTTTAGCAATAGCTGGATGGTCCAGAAAGGATGCAGAGTGTGGCCTCTTGCTATCCATCAGCAAGCAATCTGCAGTAGCAGCAGAAGGACCTGTGTGCATCTGTAATTCCCTGAGGGACTCAAATATGAAAGCAACCAAGTTTGCAGGTTAAAAAAAAACCTCTGAAACGCAGGATCCTCCCCCAGATCAGGAAGACCTCCTGGATCCTGGTCCTGGAAACCCGCAAGAGTACCAACATCTCCCGCTGCAGTAGTGCCAGTCTGTGTAATTAAAGGCATGGTCAAGACATCCAGAGAATCCAGGTTGACCACCGGCATAACTGGGGAAGACATGATGGGAGGATTGGGCTTGGGATAAGCACGGAAGGCACCTATATTCTTAGCTAAAGCAGCCTTAATATAGCATTTCAACAAAATCAGGCGAAAAACCATCCTCTGGGACAGGGGCCACCCTCTGTGAATCCTTCTTAGAATCCTTAGAAGACTTAAGGGCCTTAGACTCTAAATCGCAGCTGTGCTTCATGGGGGCTGAAGACATGCTGTTCTCAGGGGCCGCTTTTGACTTTTTCGAGCACCCTGGGCATGCTGGGCTGTAGGACCGCCATCTGAAGTCACAGGAACCTAGACTGATGAAACTTCCATCCCCCTCTCATCCTGCAGCACACGTGGAACATGGACGCTCACCGGATAAGTTATCCACTTCAAATGGGAAATGAATCAGAAGAATCCTGCCCTGGGGAGTCCACCTGAGTAGTTATCTTTCAAAAAAGATGCTTGAAAGGTTAACCCTTTCAGGACCATAAGGATCGTAGGCCAATTTTTGTGGTTTTGACGACATTTTTATGGTAAAAAGGGCTTGCAGATGCCAAAAAATTGATTTTTTTTGTGAAATATCATTATTTTTTTTTAAAAAAAATCACACTTCTGGCTTATGGACAGTGTGGCAAGTGAATCTTCTCGTCAATCTGGCAACGACGCTAATGAATGAATGTCGGAACCAGTTTGTTTACATAAAGGCAGTATCCTATGGAATCCGTACATATCAAATTTAGAACTGTAGACTATCCCAATCAAAATTTATAGGATTTTAAAGTTATGGGACAAATATGTCCCTTGGTCCTGAAAGGGTTAAACAATCTTAAATTCAACTCAGGAAAAAAAATCCAAGATGGCCCCCATACAATTTTCAAAACAAAACAGCCTGGGGGGAAAAAAAACCCCCAAAACAACTTCAGGATTTTAGGGGAGAAGGGGGGGGGGACAAGGGCTCACTCCCAAACTGCCCAAAACCCACTTTTGGAGACCCCCCCCAAAATCTCTGACACAGCCTATCAGTTCATTACTTACTGTGCCACATGATTCTGAAAGACGGCAGGAACAGCTCACAGGGAGATCCTCTGCCTCAACAAGTTGTACATTGAATTCACTCCTCTTGGCAAGCCACTTAACCCTCCGTTGCCCCAGGTACAAAATAAGTACCTGTATATATAAGTAAATCACTTTGACTATAGTCACTTGACTATGTCAAATCTCATGTCCCTTTACTTTTGTAAAGACAGATTCCCTACCCCCCCCCCCAACCACCCCCTCAGCCATAGATTCTACTGGTGGCCCTTCTAGTTCTGCTTGTGGGTCCACAGCTCACACCCCTATCTAACCACATTTTAGCAATTTCCTCCCCACCCCCACCCTTGCTGGTCTATCTTGAAGATGGTCTTCTGCTTGGCAGTGTTGCACATTAGAGAATGACATGGGGACAAATTTTTCCCCCGTACCCGCAAGTTTTATCGCTGTCCGCCTCATTCCTGTAAGCTCTGCCTTAACCGCACAAGCTCCATGGAATGCGCTCCTGAAGGAGGTGGAGTAGAGGAAAACGGAGACAGAGTTCAAACAAGTGTGAGATTAACACAGAGGATTTCACGTGGATTAAAAACTGACTGGAGCATAGGAAACGGAGAGTGGGGGTACATAAGAACATAAGAAGTTGCCTCCACTGGGTCAGACCAGAGGTTCATCCTGCCCAGCGGTCCGCTCCCGCGGCGGCCCATCAGGTCCGCGACCTGTGAAGTGGTTACTGACCACTTCTATAACCTACCTCAAGTTCTATCTGTACCCCTCTATCCCCTTATCCTCCAGGAACCTATCCAAACCTTCCTTGAACCCCTGTACAGAGTTCTGGCTTATCACCTCCTCCGGAAGCTTGTTCCATGAGTCCACCACCCTCTGGGTAAAAAAGAACTTCCTAGCATTTGTTCTAAACCTGTCCCCTTTCAATTTCTCCGAGTGACCCCTAGTGCTTGTGGCTCCCCACAGTTTGAAGAATCTGTTCTTATTCACTTTCTCTATGCCCTTTAGGATTTTGAAGGTTTCTATCATGTCCCCTCTAAGTCTCCTCTTCTCCAGAGAGAACAGCCCCAGCGTTTTTAACCTGTCAGCGTATGAGAAATTTTCCATACCTTTTATCAGTTTAGTAGCCCTCCTCTGCACTCCCTCGAGTACCGCCATGTCCTTTTTGAGGTACGGCGACCAGTATTGAACACAGTACTCCAGGTGCGGGCGCACCATTGTGCGATACAGCGGCATGATGACTTCCTTCGTCCTGGTTGCGATACCCTTTTTGATAATGCCCAGCATTCTGTTTGCTTTCTTTGAGGCTGTCGCACACTGAGCCGATGGTTTCAGTGATGTGTCAACCATCACCCCCAGATCCCTTTCAAGGTTACTCACCCCTAGCCGTGTTCCCCCCATTTTGTAGCTGAACATCGGGTTCTTTTTCCCTACATGCATGACTTTGCATTTCTCTACGTTAAAACTCATTTGCCACTTATTTGCCCAGTTTTCCAGTCTCGTTAGGTCCCTTTGCAGGTTTTCACAGTCTTCCGTTTTCCTAACCCTGCTGCAGAGTTTGGTGTCATCAGCAAATTTGATAACCTCACATTTCGTCCCCGTCTCCAGATCATCAATAAATATATTGAACAATAGAGGTCCCAGCACCGACCCCTGTGGAACTCCGCTCGTGACCCATCGCCAGTCTGAGTATTGGCCCTTTACTCCAACCCTCTGTTTCCTGCCTGCCAACCAGTGTTTGATCCATCGGTAGATATCCCCTTGCACCCCGTGGTTCCATAGCTTTTTTAGTAGCCGTTCATGAGGTACCTTGTCGAAGGCTTTTTGGAAGTCAAGGTAAATGATGTCTATGGATTCCCCCTTATCCATCTGGCTGTTTATTCCCTCGAAGAAGTACAGCAAGTTTGTGAGGCACGACCTTCCCTTGCAGAAGCCATGCTGGCTCGCCTTCAGTTGTCCATTTTTTTCTATGTGTTCGCAGATTGTGTCCTTTACCATTGCTTCCATCATCTTTCCCCGAACCGAGGTCAAGCTCACAGGCCTGTAGTTTCCCGGGTCACCCCTTGATCCCTTCTTAAAGATGGGCGTGACATTTGCTATTTTCCAGTCCTCTGGGATCTCCCCAGTTTTTAGGGAGAGGTTACATATTTGGCGAAGTGTCTCTGCTATTTCGTTTCTCAGTTCTTTTAGTACCCTTGGGTGGATGCCGTCCAGGCCTGGTGATTTGTCGCTCTTCAGTCTATCTGTCTGAGGACATCCTCTTTGCTTACCTCTAGTTGTACCAGCTTTTTGTCGTGTTCCCCGTTTATAATCACCTCGGGTTCTGGGATATTGGATGTGTCCTCTCTGGTGAAGACTGACGAGAAGAATTTGTTTAACCTGTCAGCTATCTCTTTTTCCTCCTTTATCGCTCCTTTCCTGTCTCCGTCGTCCAGTGGTCCCACTTCCTCTCTGGCTGGTTGTTTCCCTTTCACATACCTGAAGAAGGGTTTGAAGTTTCTTGCTTCTCCTGCCAGTCTTTCCTCATATTCTCTCTTTGCTTTCCTGACCTCTCGATGGCATTCTTTCTGGTGCCTTTTGTGCTCTTCCTGGTTCTCCTTTGTTGGTTCCTTTTTCCATTTCTTGAAGGATGATTTCTTGTTGCTTATCGCCTTATTAACTGCAGTTGTTATCCATGCTGGGTTTCTAGTTCGATTTTTTTTTTGCACCCTTTCCTGAACCTTGGGACGCACAGGTCTTGTGCCTCGAGCACTGTGCCTTTAAGCAGTGTCCAGGCTTCCTTTACGGTCTTCATCTTCCCTGAGCTGTTGCTGAGCTTTTTTCCTACCATTTTCCTCATGTCTTTGTAGTTTCCTTTTCTGAAGTTGAGTGCTGTCGTTGTGGTTCTTTTCACCTTTGATGTTCCCATGTTTAATTTGTACTGGATCATGTTGTGATCGCTGTTCCCTAACGGTGCTAGTACCACCACTTCCTTTGCGGGTCCTTCTAGCCCGTTGAGGATTAGGTCTAGAGTGGCACCCCCTCGCGTTGGTTCTGTGACCAGCTGCTCCATGAAACAGTCTCTTATCACCTCTATGAATTTAGTTTCTCTCGTGCAATTTGAGTACCCAATGTCCCAATCTATTCCCGGATAGTTGAAATCCCCCATAACCACCACCCTTCCACTTTTGCACACCTGCCTCAGTTTGGCCTCCAGGTCCAGGTCGTTTGCTTCTGGCTGTCCTGGTGGGCGATAGTAAAGTCCCAATTTGATGTCAGCTCCTTCCCCTCCTGTTAGCTTAACCCATAGTGACTCCAGACTGTCTGCCCTTATTGTTGTTTCTGATCTGGATGAAGGAATGTAGTCCTTTATATACAGTGCTATTCCTCCCCCCTTCTTGTGCGCCCTGGGTAAATGGACAATACTCGGACTGGAAGAGCATCACCAGTGGGGTGCCGCAGGGCTCGGTGCTTGGATCTGTGCTCTTCAACATCTTTATAAACGATCAGGACATTGGCACGACGAGTGAGGTGATTAAATTTGTGGGCGATATGAAGTTATTTAGAGTAGTGAAGACACAGGGGGATTGCGAAGATCTGCAACATGACATAATCAAGCTCAAGAAAGGTTCAATGTGGATAAGTGTAAAGTGATGCATGTCGGTAACCAAAATTTCATGCATGAATACAGGATGTCCGTGGCGGTACTTGGAAAAACCTCCAGGAAAGAGACTTGGGAGTTCTGATCGACAAGCCGATGAAGCCGTCTGTACAATGTGCTGCAGCAGCAAAAATGGCGAACAGAATGCTAGGAATGATAAAAAAGGGGATCACGAACAGATCGGAGAAAGTTATTATGCTGCTATACTGGGCCATGGTGCGCCCCCACCTGGAGTACTACGTCCAGCACTGGTCGCCATACATGAAGAAGGACACGGTACTACTCGAGAGGGTCCAGAGAAGAGCGACTATGATGATTAAGGGGTTGGAGGAGCTGCCGTACAGCAAAAGATTAGAGAAACTGGGCCTCTTCTCCCTCGAACAGAGGAGTTTGAGAGGGGACATGATCAAAAGATTGAAGGTACTGAAGGGGATAGACTTAGTAGATAAGGACAGGTTGTTCACCCTCTCCAAGGTAGGGAGAACAAGAGGGCACTCTCTAAAGTTGAAAGGGGATAGATTCCGTACAAATGTAAGGAAGTTCTTCTTCACCCAGAGAGTGGTAGAAAGCTGGAATGCTCTTCCGGAGGCTGTTATAGAGGAAAACACCCTCCAGGGATTCAAGCCATAGTTGAACAAGTTCCTGCTAAACTGGAATGTACGCAGATGAGGCAGGACTCATTTAGAGCACTTGTCTTTGACCTGAGGGCCGCCGCGTGAGCGGACTGCTGGACCACTGTCTGACCCAGCAATGGCAATTCTTATGTTCTTATGAAGGAACTAAGGCCAGTACTGGGCAGACTTGCACAGTCCATGTCCTGCATACCGACATTCAGTTGAGGACGGACTGGGGAGGGCTTCGATGGCTGGGATGATTTAGATGGGATTTGACGGAGACTCCAGTAGATAGAACTTAAAGCGCGCTACCAGGCAGGGCTCTGGGGTTGTGGCCCAGAAATATCTAAGAAAAAGAATCATTTAAATTTAATTATTGATTTATGGAGCATGTATAGTTGTGCAGACTAGATGGACCTTTTGGGTCTTTATCTGCCATCATTTATTATGTTACTTCTGATTTTAAAGTGTTTGAGGCATGTGCAGATGAGGACAGAGCTTAGGCATTGGTGGAATGAGGCATTATGACATCACAATCTGAGCTCTAGAATGTTGCTACTTCTGATTTTAAAGTGTTTGAGGCTTGTGCAGATGAGGACGGAGCTTAGGCATTGGTGGAATGAGGCATTATGACATCACAATCTGAGCTCTAGAATGTTGCTACTTCTGATTTTAAAGTGTTTGAGGCTTGTGCAGAAGAGGACAGAGCTAGCAGGGATGGGGCAGGGACAGGAAAAGAACTCACCGGGACGGGAAAATGAGTTCCTGTGGGGATGGGGACAAAATTGCACATACACTGCCTGGGCAGGGCCAGTCAGTGGAAAAGCTTCAGACCAGGCTGTATGTGGCATACTGCTGCTACCACCGCCATGGAGCAACAGGTCATCTTTAAGGTAGACCAGTGTGTGTGGGGGGGGGGGGGGGGGGGAGGAGGATGGCGAGGGAAAGATGCTGGATCATGCCAAGGACAGGGGGTTACGAGTGGAGGTGAGAAGACAGATGCTGCAGTATGACTAATGAATATTAATCACAGCGTTAATTGTGATTAACTTGCATCCCTTTGTAGGATCTAAATGTATTTAAAGTGCCATCTCAGCAAGGTATAAATAGGATTCCAAACAAGAGAATGCATCGTTCCAGGCCACCCTTTGGGATACTGGTTTCTAATGGGACTTAATGTACTGCTTCCCTGTGGCACAGTCAAAGCAGTTCACATACATTATATGCAAGTATTAGACTCGCAATCTAAGGCATGCTTTTGTACCTGGGGCAACGGTTAGGCGACTTGCTCGGGGTCACAGGGAGCTGCCTTGGGAATTTAAACCCTGCTCCCTCGGTTCTCAGCCCACGGTGCCAACATCAGTTTACTCCTCTACGCCCTAGCCCTAGGATTTTGGCAGCAGCGAGTCTGATAGTGATACAGAGCAGCTGGCAAGAATTACTCAGATTTGTGACCCAGCAGGGGAAGTCAGGTTTGGCTTAGCTCATATGCTGGGAAATGTTTGTGCTGTACGTTTTTATTTTCCAGTATACCTAATGTAGGAATAAGACACTGCTCTATATGACTACTGAATAACTTAAGATGCATTTTTAATGAGCTTGTTAATCCCACGAATCCCTGTCTTATTTGCAAAACGTAGCATACATGTTTACCCTTGGACTATATCTTGCGATTTTTACTGTTGCAACTTTTTTTCTTTTGCAGTGTTGGCGGACTGGGACGTAAAACTACACCCCATTTCAGTGTATTTCCTGTGTTTTGACATAAGAACTACAGCCACAGCACAGCAGACGCATTTTCTTTCAAGTCCCTGTTCTATACGAGCAAGGTCTTTAATTTTAGGTTTATTTTAATCTCCTTATTCAATCGAGTGCACACTGACCCGGACCCCAGAGGAAGGCTTCGGTTAGCCACAACACAGACCGTGTTGGGTCCTCTTCCTACCATTGTCCGTCAGTGAAGTAGAGACTATTAAAAACAATAAGAACAAAACAAACATTACGTCAAGATCATTGGAAAAAACCCCACCCCCAAGTTTCCTGCTTCTTTTGTTTTTGACATAAGAACATAAGAATAGCCTTACTAAGTCAGACCAATGGTGCATGTAGTCCATCTTCATGGAGGTCAATCCAAGTCACAACTACTTGGCAAAAACCCAAATAGTAGAAGCATTCCATGCCACTGATCCAGGGCAAGCAGCGGCTTCCCCCATGTCTGTCTAAACAGCAGACAATGGACTTTTCCTCCAGGAACTTGTCCCTTTTTTTAAAAAAAAATAAACAAAACCCAGCCACACTAACCGCTCTTACCACATCCTCTGGCAATGCATTCCAGAGCTTAACTATTCTCAACTGAAAAAAATATTTCCTCCTATTGGTTTTAAAAACTATTACTCAAACTTTGAGCACCCCCTAATCTTTGTAAATCTTGATGCAGTAAAAAGGCCCGACTTTAATACAGGAAGAGGCGGTCGGAGAATATAGCTGGTGCTCCGGCTGCCCTCTCCAGTCTCCCCTGCCTGGTCATTCACGGTTGGAAAATACCACAAATGACCGGGACCGCGAATATATATATCCCCTTGCAGGTAACATAGTGCACTAACTCGGTAATAAATAAGTGCTTTTCCAAAGAACAAGCATTTTTAAAATCTATTAGTTCCAGAGTTATTAGGCTAGCATAAGCCAGGAACTGCAGTGTCTCAGAGGGAGACATGTACACTCTGCCAAAAGTCTTAACTCTGCAGCTAGCAAAAAATCTGCAGCCAGCAAAATAAAAAAATATGTGCAATCACAGTGCCAGGAGAAGAAGGGAAAGAAATGAACACAGGACTGTGCCAAGTAGCCAAAACACTTATTCAGTGTTGCAGAGACTAGTCTCATTAAGAATTTTCACTGTGGTCCTTGTGTTGCAGAGACTAGTCTCATTAACAATTTTCGCTGTGGTCCTTGTAAGTAACAGGGGATGGACACTCTTGCCTTTTCAGACCATCCATATGCAATGATATTTTGAACACATTGGGTCTTGGATACAGGTTGATGTGCAAAGCCGGTAGTTGAAAATCGGACACACAGAACCATTTTGGACAGCTGAATTTGAGATGCATAGGATCACTGCCATCTTGATTTCCATTTGTACTGTACAAAAAAGCTGCCAACCTAGAGACTTTTTTTTTTTTTTAAATCTGGTAAAATGAAGCATAAACATCCATTAAAAATAAGACACGTCTATAGAATAGAGACATTTAGAAAAGCCAACATAACCGATTATGTTTTTAAAGATCGTAAAGATAACCGGTTGTTCCAGACACGGTCACTTGTTGGTTTGGTGTTGTGGGAACCACAGACCATTGAGGGATTAAGGGGCTCATTTTCAAAAAAAGAAAAAAAAAAATGCCCAAAAAGTTGCATAAAGGGGCAGATGGATGTTTTTCTTGGCAAACCCTTCCACCAACCTTCCCAATTCACTATTTTCAAAACCTATTTTCTATCTACATGGATATCTTTGCTGCTCATCTAAATCTCAAGGGGGCATGTCAGAGACGTGGTTTGGGTGGGACTAGGTGGGACTAGGTTGGGCTTATGACTTGACTGTTTTACTTCCACAATCAAACGTTTTAGAAAACATCCAGGGCACAATTTGGACTGGACCTGTTTTTAACAACAAAGAAGTGCCAAAAAGGTAACCAAACTGACCAGATGAACACTGGAGGGATGCGTGACCCTCCCACCCCCAAAGATATAAACGTGAAAACATTACATACTTGCCTGTATGATAGCTTCAGATGACGTTATGGTCAGTCATATTAGCAGGTCTCTGAAGTAGCCTGGTGGTCAGTGCAGTGGACTTCAGAGAAGGGGACTCAGCCTGTGTCTTACTCTACTACACTTGCATTGGAGAGAGCGCTCACCAAATTCACCCAAAACCTACTGGACCATCCTATAGGCAACACCTGCAGGCATAAGGACTATTGGTGTGGTATACAGTTAGGTCCAGTAGGTTTTGGAGGGCTCACCATACACTAAAAAAAAAAAAAAAAAAGGTGAGATGTGTACCTGGGCCTTTTTATGTGAAGGTCACTGCAGTGCCCCCTAAAGGTGCCTCACTGCTCTGCTGGGCTGGCTACATGGCCAGTCTACTAAAAATGCTGGCCCCTCCTACATTCCAATAGCTCATTTTACACATTTTTCTTTTGTGCGCATTTTTATCAAAAATGGTTAAAAAAGATTGACCACTTTTCAAAATGTGCGTCTTTTTTGGAAAAAAAAGACACACAAAAAAAAACTAGCCAGACTTTTGCAGTGTTGAAAACGGGCATGTTTGGTCATGGATAAGAACATAAGAATAGCCTTACTGAATCCATCAAGCCCAGTAGCCCTTTCATCTTCCAAAAACTTCCAAACTCAGATTTGGATGTCATATTGGGGGGGGAAAAAAATGGTCCTCCACTAAGGCCACCACCGTAATCCCTCCAGTAGCGTGCTGCTCAAAATAACAGCTGGTAACCAAGTCCAAAATATGCTTGGGAGCAGGTTTAACTCCCAATGTCTCTCTTTTTATGACATCGACGTTTAATCCTCTACTGAAATGGGGTGTAATCGCCTGATAGTCCGCCAGTGGCAGGCAGTGCCAGGCTGTTTCTGGTGACTGGCATTCCACATTTATAAATGCCAGCTAGTACATGGTCAGTAAAGGCGATATTCAGACTTATCATATAAACTCAAATATAAACTGAGATTTTGGGGCCAAAAAAAATTAACCCCAAAATGGGGGGGTCTCTGTTTATATTTAGGTCAGTCTCTGCCAGACCTGCCGTAAGACCTGATGGTCCAGCGATGAACTGGGACAGGAGGGATCCCTCCCGTCTCCTGCCCCAGCCGCCTCCAAGAACTTTTACCTGCCTTCCGCCTCCCCCTTGTACCTTTTGAATCCTTGGTGGTCCAGCGGTGAACCGCGGCAAGCACGACCTTCATTTCACTCCTGCCTGTGCAGAGCTGCTAGTTGATTGGCTGAGAAGTGTGTCAGTTTACGTGCATATTAAACTTGAATAGGGCTTGTAAAAAAAAAAATAAAAAAGAGGGTCATAGTTTGTGGGTGCTCCTGAAGACGATTAGCTATAGGATATACTAGATTAACTATGTGCCTTGTCATTGCCATCAGGGGTAAAGCTGAAAAGATCGACCAAAGGGTCTCTCTTTTTGGAAAGGTACAATGTTATTCAGCTATAAAATACTCCTAACTTTCAAAACAAAAAACTCCAACTAACCAGCTTTCATTGACAAACTTTTGATACCATATGCATCCTCCAGGGCATTCCGATCCAAGAAGGAAAACCTACTTACCATTCCTTCGATACATTACATTAGGGATTTCTATTCCGCCATTTCCTTGCAGTTCAAGGCGGATTACAAAAGAATTAGCCAAGATGTATTACAACAAGAACTTACAAAAAAAAAAAAAAATTGGTCATTTTCAAAGAGTAAGAAATGGGTAAGGTTATTTGTTTGGGGTAGTTGGCTTTAGTGAAAGGTGGAGTTTGAGACTTGCGGTATTATTTCTTTTTTCAGAGTTTTCTTGAAGAGTTTGGTCTTTATTTCTTTTCTAAAAGTCTTGTAGGCGAGGGATGCCGTCAGTAGATTGGCGATTTGGTTGTCTAGTTTGGCTGCTTGAGTGGCCGGGAGGCCAACATATAGTTTTTTCCGTTTGACCTCCTTAATTGGGGGGTATGAGAATGAGGTGTGAGTTTTCCTGTGTCTGGTTGCGGTGTTGTGGATGAGGCGGTTATTCAGGTGGTTTGGACTGTCTCCGCACGTGAACTTTTCTACGACACTACTTTCAAATCCATTTTTTTTCGGTCACTGCACCATCTCTGTGGAATGCCCTCTCCCATTAGAACTCCAACTAGACAACTCTCTAGAAAAAATTAAAAACCAATCTCAAGACTTTTCTTTTTAAAAAGGTGCCTATACTCTCTAATCCCAGCTCTCAAATAATTCTCATACAACTCTCCGAAATAATTTGGAAAATCAAAACGCTTCTTTTGAAGCGAGCCCTACCCTAATGTATTTTCCCTTCTCCACTTGCCTCCCTTTTATTTTAAGAATATAAGTATAGCCTTACTGGGTCAGACCAAAGGTCCATCAAGCCCAGTAGCCCGTTCTCACGGAGGCCAATCCAGGTCACTAGTACCTGGTCAAAACTCAAGGTGTAGCAATATTCCATGTTACCAATACATGTCTTTCTCAACACACTATGGACTTCTCCTGCAGGAACTTGGCCAAACCTTTCTTAAAACCAGATACGCTATCCGCTCATCCTCTGGTAACGCATTCCTATGGCAACGCATTCCAGAGCTTAACTATTCTCCGAGTGGAAAAAAAAGTTTCCTCCAATTGGTTTTAAAAGTATTTCCCTGTAACTTCAGCGAGTGTCCCCTAGTCTTTGTAATTTCTGATGGAGTGAAATATCGATGTATTTACTTCCTTCACCTTCCCCTCGTCTCATGTACATAAGTTTGATTATGCCCCCGTACTTTTTTAACTCTAGATATATCTTTTATTTTGACATTTTATTTTTAAAACTCATTTTATTGCACACCGTTTAGCAGTGGTCTCAAACTCAAACCCTTAGTGGGGCCACATTTTGGATCTGTAGGTACTTGGAGGGCTGCAGAAAAAATAGTTAATGTCTTATTAAAGAAATGACAACTTTGCATGAGGTAAAACTCTTTCTAGTTTATAAATCTGTCCTTTAACAGTTAAAGGAAAGATTTATAAACTATAAAGAGTTTTACCTTAAGCAAAATTGTCATTAACTATTTTTTCCGCGGCTTTCCAAGTACCCTATTTTTTTCTGCAGCCCTCACATTTAAAGTTTAATATCTTTACTTTATCAAAACTGACACATTTCAATCACTATATTGAAAATAAAATCATCTTCCCTACCTTTGTTGGCTGGTGACTTTATTTTTCTTTGCTTTTAACTATGTTTCCAGGGTCTTCTTGTCCTTTGACTGTTTTTCTTTCCGTCTTCACTTTCTGCCTTGCATCCATCTTTGGCATTAACTTAATACTCAATTTTTCTGTTTTCTTTTCAAAATCTATATTTCCATGTCTTACCTTCCCTTCTATGTCTCTCTTCTTCCGTCCCTATTTCCATGGTCTGACATCTCTTTCTTTCCTCTCCCTCCCTCCTTCCTTCTTTTCCCCTGGTCTGGCATCTTGTCTCCTTCCCTCCCCCAACTTTTTATTTCTTTCACCCTGCCCCCTTCTTTCTTTCTCTTTCTCTCCATGCTCCCTTTCTTTCTATATGTCTTTCTCTCTCTCTCCGTGCCCCCTTTCTTTCTTTCTTTCTCCATGCCCCTTTCTGTCTGTGTCCCATCTCCCTGTCCCTCCCTTTCTTTCTTCATTTCTCCCTGCCCTCCCCCAAGCCACCATCGGAGAACAGGCCGGCGCCGAGTTCTTAGTTCTCCCTACTTATCTTCCCCAGCACGGGGCTGACCAATTCTCGCCACCCGATGTCAATTCTAACGTCGGAGAGGAAGTTCTGGGCCAGCCAGGCAGCGATTGGGTGGCCCAGAACTTCCTCTCCGACGTTAGAATGGACATCGGGTGGTGAGAATTTGTCGGCTCCACGCTGGGGAAGATAAGCAGGGAGAGCTAAGAACTCGGTGCCAGCCTGTTCCCTGATTGCGGTGGTGTTAGCCTATTCCCCGATGGTGGCGGTGGTAGCCTATTCACCGGCTGTGGTGGCATTGTTCCCCAATGGCGGTGACTTGGGGGAGGGCAGTGAGAAGGGAAGCATGTTGGGGACCCCTGCTTTAGGTGAGCCACGAGCTACACTCAAGTGGCTAAAGAGCCGCAGTTTGCCGACCACTGACATAGGCCAATGTGAAGAAACACCACCACAGGAGAAATCATAGGGGGGGGGGGGAAATTAAAAAAAAAAATTTCCATGTGACAGACAATTGTAATAAATCAAAGCCTATGTGAAGAAACACCACCACAGGAGAAATCATAGGGGGTTAAAAAAATTTCTGTGGGACAGATAATTGCAATTTCCAAAGAAACACATTTTTCACATACTTGCCAAAGGCCTACAGCCACCACAGCCTGGGATGCCTCGTTGCTTAGTTCCGGTGCTTGTGGGTGAGCTGCAGGGCAAGTGAGCTGTGCACTCCGGATCCGGGCTGAGAGGGAGCGGAGGGAGGCTGAGATCGCGAGATGCACAGCGCAACCCGGAAACCGCTAATGCTGCCTAGAGACACAAGCCAAAGCGGGCGGAGGGAGGCTGAGACTGGGAGAAGCACAGCGCCACCAGGAAGCCGTTTGCTGACATTCCCTCCGACGCAAGTCATTTATAGCACTTGCGGTCTGTACGCGATTGTCCTCTCCACAATCGGAAAACTTGTGAAGTGGAGAGGACAGATCGCAGGCCGCAAAATAGTCCCTGGGGGGGCCGCATGCGGCCTGCAGGCCACGTGTTTGAGACCGCTGCCGTTTAGCTACCCAACTGATAAACGGTATATCAAAAATAAATAAACTTGAAACTTGACAGTGGAAGAACAGCCCTAGTGACTGCAGCAGACTAAGAACCAGGAAAAACCAGGTGCTCAAAACCCACCGATGCTCAAACGAAACAGCTTAAAACATAGGTAACGAAACGCTGGTTTCAACGGAGACCCGATTGAAGGGCCCAAGAACTGTGGACCTAGCCCCAGCGGAATCCTGCCTCTCACCAGATCCCGGGCTTCCCCACCTACCTCTCCCGATGCAGCCACTTTTAAATCTTTGGGCAGCCACCATGCAGTGTCAATGAGCAGGCCTGCCCCGGAAACAGAATGAAGGGCACTGGAGAAGGCATGTTCATTGATGCGTGACAGCTGGCCAAAGATTTAAAAGTACGGTGGCAGGAGACAGGTGGGATGGCGGGCACCAACCGGCAACCACCAATTTTTGGGGAAGCCATGGCCCCTGTGACCTCGTCGCCTATGGCTTAAAATGTCATACCATGGAACATGCTCACGTGTCCTGCGGTAGCTTCCAAATATGTACGCGCCAATACTGAATTATTTTGGAGGGGGTGTATTACAGCAAAGCGCTGCAATATCACGTGCTGATTAGTGAATGTTTCCAATTAAATATCATCGATCTAATAGTGATCAAATATTAAATTTTTCAACAACTGTGCCTTATAGAGGTCGAGTTTAATTTCCAGTCCAAGTTTATTTAAGATTTGATGGATCGCTTAATCAAACTTCAAAGCGTTGTACATAACTAAAAGCCCTACAACTTTCAGGGGTGACAAAAAAACATGCCACATATAACCACAAAGAAGACTTACGCATAATGAGGAAAGAGGGAAAGAAATACAATATTTTAAAGAAAATAAGACAAAAAGGGAATGGACAAAATGGAGGGTGACAATAACAGAAATAAAGTCGCAAGGCAGATCCTAAGGAATGAATCAAGGCAAGAGTACTAGCAGTTGAAGGCATCTTAAAAAAATAAAAAAAAAAGCATGTCAACTTACTCTTGAATCGGTCTAACATGCGTTCTTCCCTTAGGTCAGTGGTTCTTAACCTGGGTTCGACCGAACCCCAGGGGTTCGGTGAGTCAGTCTTGCGGGTTCAGCGGAGGTCAAAACACACCTCCGACTCATATAGCGCTTCGGTCACGTTCAATCATCTATCAGTTATTCAGTGATTTTGATCAAGACTGATCGTGTACTCGGTTTCTTGATCTATCAATCTGTAACTAACGCCTTATATACATCAATCAATTCCTGATCAAAATTTGTGATTTAACTGATAGATGATTGAACGTGACCGAAGCGCTTATGATTCGGGATGATACGCCCCGCTTGTCCATAATTGGCTGCAGGTGATCACGCAACATCGCTTGGCCTATCTGTGCTGCAGGGGATTTGATGCGCACAGTAGTCGAATTGTAACTGTTGTGATGGTACGTCGTGTGATACCTATCTTAATATTTTAATCCCTTACTAACTATGTCAAGCAAAATACAAAAGTGGTCGGACGAATATGTACAATATGGATTCACATGTATAACGGAACGTGATGGGAGTCAGCGTCCTAATTGCATGATTTGAAAATGCCAAGTTGAGTAATTCTAGTCTAGCTCCGGCAAAACTAAGGGAATAAAGAAGGGTTCGGTGAACACGCATATGAAAACTGGTGGGGTTCAGTACCTCCAACAAGGTTAAGAACCACTGCCTTAGGTGAATAAGGAGAGAATTCCACAGTTGTAGAGCCGTTACAGAGAAGATGTATTGTCTGAGCTTATCAATAACCTTAAAAAGAGGGAACGGAAAGTAAATGCTGATCGTTAGATCTAAAAATTCTTGTAGGGGCATAAGGAATTAAGAGCCTATTGATGAAGGCCGGGGCTTTATGAAGAAGACATTTAAGGTTAATAGATATTCTGTGAGAAACTGGAAGCCAGTGTGCTTTTTTGGAAAGGGGCGAGATGTGATCAAATTTTCTTTGCTTTCATGATACATTTTATTGAAACGTTTTGAATAATTTGAAGATGACATTTCTTTTCGGGCAATCCCCATGAATAGGGCATTGCAGTAATCAACTTTTGAGATCACCAAGGAATGTATTAATATGCTCAAAGGTATAGGTTCTAAGAATTTCGAACTTGAGCGCATTTGACGTAATCTGGAAAAGGTTGACTGTCTTTAGTGTGCTACCCTTGATATGATAAAAGTTCTGATAAAAGAAGTTCAGATATGGTTTTTTCCATATTTTCCCCAATATGATTTCACAAAGGGCAATTATAAACCATATTAAAAGGTTCCAATCGCAGTCTTACAAATCCAACAAAGGTTCTGCGAATTGTTATCTATTTTAAAGGCATCCAGAATACTTTAAGCATTAAGAAAAAGGTTGATTGCATTATACATGCCAAACAAAGTGCCTTGGTAATCGATAACCAAACTTGCTTCCATTGCGATTCCCTCAACTTTGTATTCATATACTCCAAAAGTGCTTTGCAAATCACGGTTCATAGACAACGGCGTGAAAGCCAAAAGCGCGCGCTGCCGCACCACTCTAAATTACAGTTTTTAGGGGCTCCGACGGGGGGTTTTGTTGGGGAATCCCCCAGTTTACTTAATAGACATCGCGCCGGCGTTATGGGGGGTTGTAACCCTCCACATTTTACTGTAAACTGAACTTTTTCCCTAAAAACAGGGAAAAAGTGAAGTTTTCAGTAAAATGTGGGGGGTTACAACCCCCCACAACCCCCACAACGCGGCGCGATGTCTATTAAGTAAAGTGGGGGGGTTCCCCCCCACGCCCCCCCGTCGGAGCCCTAAAAACAGTAATTTAGAGCGGCGCGCGCTGCGCTCAATTGTCTGGGCGAGCCTTTGTCCCGGCGCGCTTTTGACCTGACACCGCAAATCACTTGGTTGTTTAAAATTAACCATTTTTATGTTTGTACCAATGAGATGCTATTCTGTTTTTATGCAGTAATGAAGAACCAAGAAAGTTATAAAACCACAAACACCAGCAATAGGACACCTTAATTCACCATAGGTTCACATACATCTTTAAGATTATGAGCCCTCTGGGGGACAGAAAATGCCTACTACCTGTACTGAAAAAGTGCGAGCTAGATCCAAAATGATGTTTCAGTGCCAAAGTCTAGAGGCGGACTCCTTTCGCATGAGATCATATCTCAAAGTAGTCACCAGGTCTGTTTCCAAAGTAACCTGGATCTCGGAGAAGTGTGTGCAAGACTTCACAGTAAACAGATACCTTGAAACCTACTTCTGACAGGGAGGAAGTATTAGCGACCCGGTTTAGAGCATCGTGAATTAAGACCATGTTAATTAAAACGTTACATCTTTTGTATAAACAAAATAAAAGCTGGTTTTTAACCACTCGTGTTTCCAAATTAGTCTTTGGAAGGCGCTCAGGACCATGGGCATAAAAATCTCACTCAAATCTCACTAACTCGGCATTAAAACGTGCTTGCCGCCAGGCTTAGACTCAGTACATATGGCATTTATAAAGAAATATGGACATATGTTGTTTCTTCTTATTCTGTCGTTTTTGGGGAGGGGGAATTTATATGTATCGAGGGGCTATAAAAGGAACCAATCCCCTGGATCTTTGCACTTATTGGGGTAGTATATTATATATATATTATTTCTTTAAAATATTTATTATCCACCTAAAAACCTAGATGGCTTACCTTACAATAAAGACATTCAAATTCCTTAAAAACAGACATTTACATAAAAATCATCATTTACATCAATGAAGGATGGGTGGGAGAGTTTAGGGCGGGGGGTTATGGCACTCCCTGTGCTTGCTTCAAGTGTCTGCTAATCCAGAACAACTGAACTACGCACATCTCACTGTACCCTATTACCTTAGTCTTCTATTCCTTGTTGTTACCATATTTATCACCTACAAACATCTTGGGAAGAGGGAGGCAAAAGAAGACTATCTGGTCAGATCTAAAGCTGTCAAAAAAGCAGTCAGAGAGGCTAAGCTCCAAACAGAAGAAGATCTAGCATGGAACATTAAAAAAGGGGATAAATCCTTCTTCAGGTACATTAGCGACAGGAAGAGAAACAAAGATGGGATAGAACGCCTCAGGCAATCAGACGGAAACTTTGCAGAATCTGATTCTACCAAGGCAGAACTACTAAACGAATACTTCTGCTCAGTATTCACCTGTGAAGCGCCGGGAGCTGGTCCACAACTACAGACAAAAGACAGCCAAAATGACCTGTTTCAGGATTTCGAGTTTACGCCCAGTAGCGTCTACTACGAACTTTCAAGACTCAAAGTAGACAAAGCCATGGGACCAGACAATCTACACCCCTAGGGTGCTCAGAGAGCTGTGTGAAGTTCTGGCCGAACCACTATCCATGCTCTTCAATCTTTCCATGCGCACGGGAAGAGTACCCCTGGACTGGAAAACGGCTAACGTAATTCCACTCCACAAAAAGGGCTGCAGAACAGAAACAGAAAATTACAGACCGGCGAGTCTCACATCCATAGTGTGCAAACTCATGGAAACACTGATCAAACAGAAACTCGACAAAATTCTAGACGAAGAAAATCTACGTGATCCACACCAACACGGATTTACCAGGGGAAGGTCCTGCCAATCAAATCTGATTGACTTCTTTGACTGGGTGACTAGTCATCTGGATGCCGGGGAGTCCCTGGACGTGATATATTTGGACTTCAGCAAAGCTTTTGATAGCGTCCCACACCGCAGGCTGTTGAACAAACTAAAATCGATGGGATTAGGGGATACACTCACTACATGGGTTAAGGATTGGCTAAGCGGTAGACTTCAAAGGGTGATGGTAAACGGTACCCCCTCCAAAACATCAACCGTGACGAGTGGAGTACCACAGGGCTCCGTCTTAGGGCCGATTCTATTCAATTTATTCATAGGAGATATGACCCAAGGGCTCAGAGGAAAAGTATCACTGTTTGCCGACGACGCAAAACTATGCAACATAGTAGGTAAAAGCAGTGTGCCTGACAGTATGACACAGGACCTACGACAGCTGGAACAGTGGTCGTCAACTTGGCAGTTAAGCTTCAATGCTAAAAAATGTAAAGTGATGCACCTAGGAAAAAAAAATCCACACAGAACTTACACACTAAATGGTGAAACCTTGACCAGGACCATGGTGGAACATGATCTAGGAGTGATCATCAGTGATGATATGAAGGCTGCCAATCAAGTGGAGAAGGCTTCATCCAAGGCAAGACAAATGATGGGCTGCATCCGTAGGGGTTTTGTCAGCAGAAAACCTGAAGTCATAATGCCGCTGTACAGATCCATGGTAAGACCTCATCTGGAGTATTGTGTTCAATTCTGGAGACCACACTACCGGAAAGATGTGCTGAGAATTGAGTCGGTGCAGCGAATGGCTACCAAGATGGTCTTGGAGCTCAGGGATCTCACGTATGAAGAAAGGCTAAAAAAACTGCGGATGTACTCACTGGAGGAACGAAGAGAGAGGGGAGACATGATTGAGACCTTTAAGTATATTACAGGACGTATAGAGGTGAAAAATGATATCTTCTGTCTTACAGTGCATCGGTCACCAGAGGGCACTCGCTGAAAGTCAAGGGAGGGAAATTTCATGGTGATGCCAGGAAGTACTTCTTCACCGAAAGGGTGGTCGATCATTGGAACGAGCTACCTCAGAAAGTGATTGAGGCCAACAACGTGTCAGATTTTAAGAGAAAATGGGATATCCACGTGGGATCTCTAGGGGAGTAAAAGTCAGGGAGTGGGTCATTGGTATGGGCAGACTTGATGGGCCGCGGCCCTTTTCTGCCGTCAATTTCTATGTTTCTATGTTTCATATATACTCGAATATAAGTCGAGACCCCCATTTCCCCCCAAAAGGAAGAAAAATGGTCGACAAATATAAGATGGGGGCTTAATATTCAAGTGCCCTGCCCTCAGCACCCCCCCCCTCACTCCCTGACTAGTTCTGCACCTGTCTCTCCCTCACCCTCCCTCACTGTCCTATACCATTTCCCTCCCTCCCGATGCCTTGCAGGCCTCCACTGGTCCTTCCGCAGGACCCAGTGGGCCAGGATAAGGCATCCCATCTCCCATCCCAGCCGAATCAAAAAAATTCCCTCCCCCCTGTATACTCCTCTGCAGCCTCGCGATGGGCGGGACAGGAATCCCTTCTACTTCCTGTACTTGCCAAAATTAACAACGGGTCTCTGGTAGCCAGCCAGTGCATGGAGGACTCGCAGCAGCCAATCAGCCAGCGGCCAGGAAGACCGCTCCTGCTCCGTGCACTGGCTGGCTACCAGGGACCCGAAAGGTGCGTGGGGGAGGTAGGAGGGCGGTGTGGTTGTCAATTTCGGCAGGCACAGGAGGCAGAAGGGATTCCTCCTGTCCACCACGAGGCCGCTGATGAGTCAAGGGGGGGGGGGGTGAGAGGTTTTAGATGCTGTCAGGACAGGAGACAGGGGGGATCCCTCATGTCCCATCTCACCCCTAGACTACCGGGTCTTGCAGCAGGCCCTATTGACCCATCTGTTTCTAACCACCTCCATCATTTTCCACTATTCACCTACTCTATTGCCCTTACACACTATTTCAACATCTCTGTACTTTTAGACACCCCCCCCCCCCCTCTTTCTAACCCGTCTAACATGTACAGCTTCGCCCTATCTCATATCTCCACTCAGCTTTTCATTGCCACCCTCAATTGCTGCTCAGTTTCTCTCCCCAAGCCATGTCACCACTCCAATGTGGGCTCTCCCCCACCAAACTGGTCGTCTCTGCTTCTCTCCCCCTTGCATACCCACACCAATTTGAATCCCCAGTCTTCTCTACACCCATTCCACCCTAACTTAGTATGCCTTTAGAATGCCCCCCCCCCCAGCTTGAAGTTAACTAATTCTGCCTTTAGCCAGAGTTCAAGCACTAGTTACAGGCAGGTAAGGGAAGGTGGAGGCAAAAAACACAGGCTTTCTTCCAGAGGCAGACTGGCTTCTCTTCCTATTGCAGCCCACAATGCTGAATGAACTATGCTGTTTTCTATGGCGCCCCACGTGGTTCAAAATTATGCAGCCATGTGAATTGTCTGGGCTGCAGCAGCAGAAGTGATGAACTTGCATGCCACAAGAAGCAGCCTGGGCTTTGATAAGGAGATGGGAAAAGTGCAGGGGAGTTGGGGATAGATACAGAAACAGCTGCATATTCTAGGATGAAGCAGCAATTCAGGGCATAGTGCCCACCATTAACGACTATGGCAGGAAGGGTAACTGCCGTAAGTGTATCATTTACATTTTGTTTGCTGAACTGTAAGGAAGAAAGGCAAAGCCTGATGGCCAGACCATCATCGTACAAATTCATAGCAAAGAGCATTCGCTTTATATTAATTCTCTGCACAAAGCAGGTTTTTAAAGTGTGTTGCAATTATTAAGATGCCTTCTCTAGTTTGGAAGAATGTCTATTTTGTATTGTTTTAATTTTTGCGATCGTTAAGTTTACTTGTTAAACTGCAGAACATATACCGTACATTAAGTTGCTTCTACTTTTAAATGCCACAGGGAGTGTCTAGCATACAAATTCACTACTTTTTGTTCTTACTGCCCAAAGATTTTGGGTGGGGTTTTGAAGTTTCATGTCTGGGCAAAAGCACATCAGAAGTGCTGGAGCAACTGTTAAGATGCAGTTAAAAATGAAACTGCAGATCTTCTATTACACTTTTATCTTGACTGCCATTTAAATTGATTTCGACTAAATAGACAGTTATAGACTCAACCCACAAATCATAGCTCAGAGCCAGGAAAACCCGAGGGCCACAAGCCAAAATTTTTTGTTTCTTTTGTACGGAGCCTGAAAAACAAAAGCAAAGCTACATTATATAGCGATACAAGGGTAAATCAAAGGGTAAAGGCAAAATACATTCCATTCCATTACATTACATTACATTAGTGATTTTTATTCCGCTTGTACCTTGCGGTTCAAAGCGGATTACATAAGAAGAGAACTGGACATTTCCAGGATGGTACATGACAATAGAGAATACAGTTTGAGGATAGAGACTTAATAACAGAATGATAGTAAAGACTTAATAACATCGGAAGATGTTTTGGACGACAGTGTTTTGGTTTCTTGGGGGATGGGGTGAGGGAGGTTAGGTAGATTGTATATATTTTTTGAACAGCAGTGTTTTGATTTCTTTACGGAATGTCTTGAGGTCTGATGTTGTGGTTAACAATCTGGTGATGGAAGGTTCGAGTTTTGCAGCATGTGTTGCCAGGAGGCTATCATAAAGCTTTTTGCGGTGAGTACCCTTGAGTGGTGGGTATGTGAATGATGTCAGTGTTCTTCTTGTTCTGGTTGGAAGGTTACGGTTTAGGCGGTCATTTAGGTAGGTGGGTGCAGTACCGTTAATTACTTTGAAGAGTAGACAGTATAGTTTGAATTGAATTCTGGCTCGAATCGGTAGCCAGTGTGAGTCTAGGTAGGCATTGGTGATGTGGTCAAATTTTCCGAGTGAGTAAATTAGTCTAAGGGCTGTGTTCTGAACGGTTTGAAGTTTTTTGATCATGTTTGTGGGGCATGGTAGATAAAGGATATTGCAGTAGTCCACGAGACCTAGTACCAGGGATTGTACAATTATCCTGTAGTGTTCTTTGTCAAAGAATTTCCTTATTTTTCTTAAGTTGCGCATTGTGAAGAATGCTTTTTGGGTAGTTTTGTTGATCTGGGTCTGCATAGTGCAGCTTCTGTCTATCAGCACTCCCAAGATTCTGAGTGAGGTCTGGATTGGGTATTTGGTTGCTTTAATTTCTAGGTCTGTTATGGATGGGTTTTTGTCCGTTTCAAGACAAGTATAAAAGCAGGCTCTTAATTATTATCTATGCAGATTATCAAAAATTGGAAAATTTGGGACAGGATTAACTTTTCCTTTTGATGGGAGACTATGGGCTCCTTTCACGAAGGTGCACTAGCGGTTTTAGCGCACACACCGGATTAGAGCGCGCTAGCCGAAAAACTACCGCCTTGTCAAGAGGCAGCGGTAACGGTTAACGTGCGTGACATTCTGGCGCGAGCTAAGGCCCCAGCGCACCTTTGTAAAAAGGAGCCCTATGTTTATGTTATAAATTTGGAAAA
Source organism: Geotrypetes seraphini (assembly GCF_902459505.1). NCBI lineage: Eukaryota > Metazoa > Chordata > Amphibia > Gymnophiona > Dermophiidae > Geotrypetes > Geotrypetes seraphini. The sequence continues at coordinate 30,743,397 of NC_047085.1, read as the reverse complement.
ATGAATTCAGTTATATTAGGTTGTTATAATTTTTAAAAAATTAGTTATGGGGACCATTAGCCAATTTTGTAAACTCCGAGTAGTTGTGTATTGTTTTTAATTTTTACCTAATTTGCACGCACATCCAGAGGGAATGCATTTTGTATTCCTTTGATTGGTCATAATGAAAGGGGGGGAAGTATATTTTGTATTGATATTGACTGAATATAAGTGCTGTTTATGATATTTGTGTGAATAATTTAATGCACTTTTGAATGTGATGGGAAAATTAAGAATTTTTTATTTTTATTTTTTAAAGGCAAAATACATTTAGGCCCTCTTTTACAAAGGCACGCGCTGAATCAACGTGTACGCTAACCACCGTGTCCACAGGATAACAGGCACATATTAGCGTTTAGCGCGTGTTCAGTACACAGATGGATCAGAAACTGGCTGGCGGGTAGGAAACAGAGGGTAGGGGTGAAGGGCCACTACTCGGACTGGAGGAGAGTCGCGAGTGGTGTTCCGCAGGGCTCGGTGCTCGGGCCACTGCTATTTAATATATTCATAAATGATCTAGAAACAGGGACGAAGTGTGAGATAATAAAATTTGCGGATGACACCAAACTATTTAGTGGAGCTTGGACTAAGGAGGACTGCGAAAAATTGCAAAGGGACTTGAACAAACTAGGGGAATGGGCGACGAGATGGCAGATGAAGTTCAACATTGAGAAATGTAAAATATTGCATGTGGGAAGCAGAAACTTGAGGTACAACTATACGATGGGAGGGATGTTATTGAAAGAGATTACCCAAGAAAGGGACTTGGGGGTAATGGTGGACAAGACAATGAAACCGACGGCGCAGTTTGCAGCGGCCGCTAAGAGAGCGAATAGAATGCTAGGTATAATCAAGAAGGGTATTACTACCAGAACGAAAGAAGTTATCCTGCCGTTGTATTGGGCGATGGTGCGTCCGGATCTGGAGTACTGCGTCCAATATTGGTCTCGGTACCTTAAGAAAGGCATGGCGTTACTCAAGAGGGTTCAGAGGAGAGCGACACATCTGATAAAAGGGATGGAAAACCTTTCATACGTTGAGAGATTGGAGAAACTGGGTCTCTTTTCCCTGGAGAAGAGGAGACTTAGAGGAGATATGATAGAGATTTACAAGATCATGAAGGGCAAGAGAGAGTAGAGAGGGCAGATTCTTCAAACTTTCGAATAATAAAAGAATAAGAGGGCATTCGGAAAAGCTGAAAGGGGACAGATTCAAAACAAATGCTAGGAAGTTCTTCTTTACCCAACGTGTGGTGGACACCTGGAATGCGTTTCCAGACGATGTAATAGGGCAGAGTACGGTACTGGGGGTTCAAGAAAGGAGTGGACAATTTCCTGCTGGAAAAGGGGATAGAAGGGTTAAGATAGAAGATTAATGTGCATGTCCTGGACCTGTTAGGCCGCCGCGTGAGAGGGCTGCTGGGCGCGATGGACCTCAGGTCTGACCCAGCGGAGGCATTGCTTATGTTCTTAAAAGCATAGCGAACCTTTGTAAAAGAGGGGGTTGACGGCTTTAATAAAAATAACTGAGCAATTGAACATATTACTTTTCCACATTAGTTCCCAATGCAAGAAGACTCATTTGTTATCATTCAACTAGCTTCTGCATTCCTGCAGAGAAGTTTTTTGGCTGCTCCTGAAGCCAGGTGAGCACCGCTTCCTTTACTTCATCATGCTTTGTCTTTTGCTCTTGGGGTAGCAGTGATGCATCCATGTCTTGTCACCGGTGACAGTTCTCTCCAGAATTCTCGGATCTTCTTCATACCATCTCAGGAACTGGGTCGCAACCTTCACACGCTGTTTCTAGAGCTCAGAGTGTGATGTCATAATGCTTCATTCCACCAATGCCTAAGCCTCAAACACTTTAAAATCATAAGTGGCAACATTCTAGAGCTCAGATTCTGATGTCATAATATTTCATTCCACCAATGCCTAAGCTCTGACCTCATCTGCACAAGCCTCGAACACTTTAAAATCAGTAAGCCGTTAGGGAACCCATCACGCGTAGACTTTCCCATATCCCAAGTCATTGTGCATTATAGCAAATGCAGATCCGTAGCCGATGCAAAATTTGCAGCCCTGTCCACGTGGTCTTGTGTGCGCGATATTGGTGGGCATCCAGAACCTTCATTGGTTACACCTGTTCTTCCCGTTTTAAACCTTTTTACCCAAACCTTTCATTGATTTGTGGTGCTATGTCCATACTAAGTCAATATCCGATAGTAAATTTCCGCAGGTTTTACTCCCTCCTGGTGCCAGTCCACAGGGCTGGCATGTGCATCAGGCCCAAAACTGTGTTCTTCAACTGCCGGTCCGCACTGCGATAGATGCGTTGTTAATAAGATTATATTGTGTGTATATATGAAAAAATGAATGGAAAAAACTGTGTTACAATTAGGACTATGGGGGCAGGGTCTGGCCCACGACTTAGCCCAGTGTTCTTCAACTGCCGGTCTGCGGACCGATGCCGTCCACAAAATAATTATTTTATTTCTGCCGGTCCTTAGGTGTAAAAATGTTGAAGAACACTGCTCTAATCAATACCCTATATGGAACTAAAAGGGGACTCTACACCACTGAAAGGCCTCACCCATCCACACATTACAGTCACTCAAACACAAGTGGAACACAAAAAACAAAAAAGGAAAAAGAAGGGGAGAAAAAGCCTCAGTTCTGCTTCATCTGGCAAAAAAACTCCACTTCATTAAGATAACCACTTGCACACGTGACTTTACAAAAAAGGTGAAAAAAACCAGCACGATAACAGCCTGTAGAGCACCACCATGTCTTTCAGCACACCAGGAAAAATCTCCAAACAGTGATACTGTGGATGAATAAGCACTTCAGTCACAAATATTGCATAATGAGCAGAACAAGACAAAAACACTTAGCTGCCACTGATGGCCAGGTTTTCTCCAAATAGCCACGTCTAGGTAAGTTGCAGCTATACTCTCTCGAGGAACGCAGAGAGAGGGGAGATATGATAGGGACGTTCAAATATGTAACTGGCCGTACTGAGGTAGAAGAAGATATCTTTTTCCTTACAGGACCTACGGCAACAACAGGGCATCTGTTGAAACTCAGGGGTGGGAGATTTCATAGCAACACTAGGAAATATTTCTTCACTGAAAGGGTGATTGATCGCTGGAATGATCTTCCACTTCAGTTAATTGAGGCAAGCAACGTGCTCGATTTTAAGAAAAACGGGATAAGTATGTGGGTTCACTTTGTGGAAGTGCTTAGGGGGGAGGGTCCTTAGAGTGGGCAGACTTTGTTGGGCCAGTGGCCCTTTTCTGCTGTCATATTCTATGTTTCTAATCTCTGCTCTCACACCCGGGCTCTGCAACTAGTTGACCCAACGGAAAGATCTCCGTTTTGCTTTGCTTCGCTGCGTTAGGGGTATTGATCCCACTGCATCACACATAATATATCGGGACCCACCATGCACATCAGGCTCCTATTCCACTTTATAAATCACTTCTGGCGCAAAGAGACACCCCAGTCACAGGCTGATAAACTCTTCAATGACTCCGCCTCTTATTACCACTCACCAATCAGAATGCATCATGAACCAAAGAACGCCGCCCACTGCATAGAATAAATATTAATTTTTTCCTTTTGCTCGTACACGTCCAGGGTGGGGAGGGGGGTGGATATTTTATGATTTATTTTGCTTAGGAATAATTGTTGGGTATAAGGGAGGGGGGGTATTTGATGCGAGTTAGAATTTGATGATATATTAAGTGATGTTAAAGTATGAAATGATTGTATTTTATGTTTCACTTATTGTGGGTTTTAAAAATGAATAAAGATTAATTAAAAAAAAACAAACACACACACAAACACACTCCCCCCTACACATACACAATGATTCAATCATTCTTCAATGCCCCCCTTCCCCCATTAAAGCACAGGAATGCAGTAGGAGATTTATTATTCTTCTCTTTCCTTCCCAGTCTCAAAATGAAAGGCAGAAAATGCCACAGAAAAGCCCATAAGATAGAAATGCTCACTGCCTGGAGTTTGCTTGCTAGATCTTGCAGAAGTGTCTTTATGCAGTACTTTTAGGAGAAGGAAGAAAAAAAATAAAAAAAGAATAGGCACAACACTAAATACCTCCCCTATCCTGTCTTGCCTCCAGGAAACATATTGGAATCTTTAGATCAGTCCCATGTTTTATGGCTACTGAAGCTGCCACCCTTTGGGCCGACTCCCTTCTGTGTATATTTTAAGAACGTGCAGTTTCCAAAACTGCACGCTGCATTCCTGAGAGACCTGCACGGAGGCACTCGCTGACCTCCTCCCCCCTACACTGCTCCCTTAGGTTTCCCATGAGAGGAGGCAGACACTACCTGGATTAGAAAGAAAAAACGAAAAAAAAAAAAAAAGTTAATTTTTAAAAAGGGGTCTCCTTTTGCTAGTGTGTGTTATAGTTTGAAGTTACTATTAAAGAATTGGCTAAAACACCTTAGACCTGAGAAGGAAAGTCTGACAAAACAATTATTCCTTGGAAGAACAAGGAATTTGCACTTTAGCATCTGCACTTTACTTTGTTATTCATTGATATTCATTTTTACTAATGAACTTTACTTGTTTAGGTAATGTTTTTTACTTATTAGTTTGGTTACAAGTTATTTATTAAATGTTGGGATATTTATTTGATCTCCTAAGCTTTCAAGCTAGGTTTTGTTCTTGCTTTTCTGGTAATTTGTTGGAGACAGGAATTTCTGCACTGACACTTTCTATAAGTATGTAATCCAATTATCTCAGGGTTTTTGCACATACTTTTTTACATATTTGATATTTATTCAGCAAGACTTGGTAATTATATATTATGTATTAATTTATCAATGTTAATGTATGTATTTATCAAAATTTAGAATTATGTGTGTGTAATTTATTAATCTCACCTCACACACCCCACTTTATTTATCATTTCTTGTGTTGGTTCAGTCTTTAAGGGATGTATGTTGTTATGTCCTTATTCCCCCTTCCTCCTGAGTGTCAAGTCTGAAATTCTTCATTTGGAAGTATAATTATTATGTTCACGGGTGACGATTATGGACTACATGATGTATGAGGCAACTCTCATTTAGACTTATGTCTGGTGCTGGTCACCTTTGAGATTTAGCCTGAGCCAGAGGTTTACGTGATCCATGATGGGCTCATACTGATGACCTCTATTCTAACCCCTGTGTTCTTCCAAGGAATAATTGTTTTGTCAGACTTTCCTTCTCAGGTCTAAGGTGTTTTAGCCAATTCTTTAATAGTATCTTGTTTAGGTTTATATTGGCTATATAGCTTAAGAGGGTTTTATCATTTTGATAGTTTGAAGTTACTATATACAGTACTGTATACTTGAATATAAACCAAAACACCATTTTTACCCCCTTTTTTTTTGGGTGGGGGGAAATGCTAATCAAATAACAGACACCCGACTTAAGTATGACTGACCTCCAGTCTTTCCAATCAGCATCTGACTGGTTCTCTGGCTCTTGTTCAGCTACTTCTGCTGGCAAAAACGTATTAGGAGAACCTACGTCCACCTTGCACAGCCACCAGCACCCCTTTGGCCAAGGAAGGAGACACCCCCCCCCCCGGTCGTATTTAAATAAGCTTTCCATAACAAGCTTACAAAGTCTGGGATAAATCCCCGACTAGAAACCACCAAGGAGCCTCATTGGGCTCACTCTGCCTTTTTCTGGACTCTTAAAATGTCCATACACCTGCACTTCGCCCTCAGTCCTCCCCAGGGCTACAAAGGGCGTCTCCTCCCCAAAGGAGGAGTTTGGTTTTTTTTACTCCCTACCCCCCACCTTATTGGTTCCAGATGAGGCTATGCCCACAGCTCCCACCCCTCCCTTAGGTGCTGCGCAGCAAATGGCCCACAGCCGCTGTTGAGCTGGCCATCCATCGCAAATCTCATGAAATCAGGAGCATCTCCACTAGCAGAGTCCATCCCTAGTGTTTTCTAGCCAAATTTGGAGGGGGGGGGGGTGAGGCAGATGGAGGCTTTTTATAAAATTCAAGAAAATCCAAGATAGTCACCACTAAAATGTGGGTGCAGAAAAAACAAACAAATAAAGAAAGCAGCCCAATGAAACCCATACAAGTGTCGAAAAATTCTAGGGAGAGGATTTGGGGAGGTAGAGGACCCTATATACAGTAAACCAAATTAAAACCACCAAACTCAAACCCCCCCCCCCCCCCCCCCCCCCGAGAATATGGTAAGAGCGGATATCGTAGCTGGTTTTAAGAAAGGTTTGGACAAGTTCCTGGAGGAAAAGTCCATAATCTGTTATTGAGAAAGACATGGGGGAAGCCACTGCTTGCCCTGTATTGGTAGCATGAAATATTGCTACATCTTGGGTTTTGGCCAGGTACTAGTGATCTGGATTGGCCACCATGAGAACAGGCTACTGGGCTTGATGGACCATTGGTCTGACCCAGTAAGGCTATTCTTATGTTCCCATAGACTTGTATTGGCAGTACTCACTCATTGTATGTGCTGGAAAGCCTGCTTCAGTTGACACAGAAGCAAGATATTGGCGAGGACACTCAGCCATCCAAGTCCAATCCCAATCCCCGCAGATGCACGCATTAGCAGAGGGAGGGATTTATTTATTTAAAAACATATACTGCTTTTAAGCCTTACAATCAACTCTTCCAGAACCTAATGCATTGAATACCCCAATTTCACATAAAAAGCGGACACATACAAATACGTCTTTAAAATTTTTTTAAAGCATCCCTGGATTTACACAGGCGCATTTGCCCACCCAAGCTTGACACCCATGGAGGAGAACATTGACGACCCTATAAGCACGTGATATAGTGTTTACTCTGTCAGTGGTCAGTCTCATTGCAATTTCCGACCTTAACTCTCCAGTCGGATAGTACTGGTTCAACTGGTTCACTCTAGGGCCCTATAATATATAGAGTCTGATGCACAATAGACAGAACCTTGAATTGCACCCTTTGCTGCACTGGAAGCTAATGCAGCTACTTCAAACTTGGTGTAAGGTGGACCCTCCAAAACACACCTACAATCAATCGTGCTGCAGAGTTCATGAGCATCTGTAGCGCCTTGCATTTTAGTCTTTGTTGCTCCAAGATAAAGTGCATTGCAATAATCTAATTTGCCCCAAATGAGCATCTGTCCCACAGTGCGAAAGTCCCACGGCAAGAGCTTTGGCTTCAACTTGGACAGCAAGTGCAATTGTGCATAACCAGTCTGAATGGTCTTCAAGATTTGGTGCCCCATGGTCAATGCAGCATCCAACCAAACCCCTAATACCAACAACTCCTGTTTTATAGGCAACTCTTTTCCCCAATACATTCAAAATTCCGACTCAAGGCAACCGCTCAGACAAGCATCATTTCTTTGATGTGACTGGCAAGTAAATTTTATTGGGGTTTTTATTTATGCACAAGTTTGAGCAACAAAGCAATCAAGGCTTTGTTACTGTTTGGACCTTCTATCTTTGCAAACTCAGATTTTCAGCTCCGACAGAAATTTAAAAAAACCCCCAAAAACAAACGAATGAACGACTACAGATGGTAGATGATGAAATGTGTGTTGGCTTGTCAACTTAAGAGCTTCATTTTGAGTTAATTTCCTTCTGAGTTAATTTACATTCAAAAACAAGCACGTCCATTGTATTGATTATTCTATTCTATGTTAATTTAATTGTTACTACAATTACTCATACATAGCTTAAAGAACTTTAAATTAAATAACTCTCAAATTAAATTTATTTTATTTTTTGAAATATCTTTATTGTGAATTGAAACACAGGCAGTACAATCAGTAAACAACAGAAGCGTGCTCAATAGGGTACAAAGAAGAGATAACAAAAAGGTAGCATCGGATAAGAATAGAGCTGAAACTGACCTACAACCCGAGTTCAATTCTGCATTTTGATAATTGTATCCCACAAACATACCACCTCACAGCATGTACACCCCCAGCAGCTTCCACTAATGTCTTTCTTCCTCACATCTGATATGATATGATAGCTTAGAGATCTGCTAAGCTATGATCTGGTCAGGTATTTTTATCTTCATGTGGCTGGATCACTAAGCTCTCATGGTAGGAACCCCCATAACTGAAAGGAAGAAGCTGTGGCTCACCGGGTAAAAGCCCTATGCTCATCTTCCAGAAGTTGTGGGTTCAAATCCCAGCACATATTTTAATTGTGGCATTCTACCTTGCAAATGCACCTTGATGATCTCACAAAGAGGTCAGCATTGTGCAGCTGTACACCTCCATTTGCAATGAAGTAGAAGTCATGCTAAGGTCTGTATCTGCTTTTTCTGTTTTTAAGCTTTTGCAAATGAAGTTATGAATGCAATCTATTTTTTTTTTCATGCGCTTTCAAGAATGAACTGTTTGAAGCACTGTTTAGTCAGAAAAAAAGGTAGCCTTTTAGGAAGAAACAAAGCTGTGTTTTTCATGTGCTATGCTTCAGTTAATGGATCTTTTCCTCTAATTAGCAAATAGCATTGCTGTTTGTCCACAAAAATAGACAGTTTTGCATGCAATATATCTGTTTTGATGTGCCCTGTTTATGTGATGCCTTTATTAAGTATATTTTGAGCTTAATAAAGCAAAAATAAAAACCCAGAGAGCTATTTAGAAGATCACATTAAGGATGTCCAAACTGTGGCTAAGTTCTGTCCATAGTTGATCTATGGAAAGAGCAAATTCGACCATGTGACTCCTTTGCTTTTCTCTCTTCATTGGCTCCCGGTTTATTTTAGAATTCAGTTTAAGTGTTTATGTATTGTTTTTAATATTTTACATGGTATCTTTGCTCCTCTTGTTCCTCTGCTATGGAATGTTTATAGATTTTCATTTGCGAGAGGCATTCATCGATTTAAACTTTCTCTTCCTTCTAGGAAAGGAATTCAAGGAATTAAGAATTTTAGCAGCTCTCTGGCGTTTAAATTTCCCCAACTATGGAATGAACTTCCCCTAATTTTGAGGTGTCCCAGTTCCTTCCAACTCTTCCGTAAACTTTTAAAAACTTTTTTATTCGGTAAACATTTTGAAAACTAACTCTTGTATTTCAGTTTACTTTATTTTTTTAATTTATTGTTAACCGCATCGAGCTCCCTTTGGTTGAAGACCTGGTATATAAGGTTAAGTTTTAGTTTAGAACTCAGGTCTATCTGAAGCCCAAACTATGCTCAAAAGTAGACCTGGTTTTCATTTGCCTACAATGTAGACATAACAGACATCCTAGGTTGCTCAGTGTTATGCAAATGAATCGAAGAACGCCAATATTGAAGCCTAGACTAAACCACGCCCACTCCGTTAGGCATGAGTTTTCCCCAATGAGCATCCATGAAATAGTGGACGTGCATCCACATCCTTTGGATGTCCATTTGCTAATTATCGCTCATTAAGACCCTTAATTGGCTCATTAACCACTTAGTTTGGACGCCTAAGTCCTGCTCAGCATTAGACTGGACTTAAGCGCCCCTTTATAGAATCAGGGCCCTTGTGTCCTCTTAATTGGAAAGATGGACCATAAATTTAAAAAGGTGGACAGATAAAACGACTGAAGTCAGATCTAATACTACCTTTTCTAGGGCTCTTGATAAATTTTATAGGGAAAAACATTGGACTGATTAAAACAAGCTAATCTTTTCACTTAAAGCAAACCTTCTCAAAACCTTCTAAAATATCTTTTCATCTCAAACTAAAAAAATTAAACATTTCCCAGCAAAGTGATGTCCACTTACCCAATAAGGCTTCCTCTGCCGAGTTTCTTCTGAACAGCTTCTCACAGATCTATTCAAAAACAGAACACAAAATAAAAGATTAAATAGCCATGTAAATCACTGCCATAAAAACAAGTGAATAAGGATTGAGAGAGATTTAATAGCATCAAAACAGTGAGTTTTGTTTTCTCAACATGAGCAAGACTTTACAATAAGAAACCAAGGTATGGTAACTACATATCAACTTGTACAATTTTCATAGAGGGGGGGGGAGGGAGATCCCAATCAGTAAACAGTGCAATTACTGAGGCAAAGGCATCCAAGCATCATATTAAGGCTTACTACACTGGAAGCTTCTGATTAATTATATAATGCAAAAAGCATAAAACGGCAGTTTTCCTCTTTCAATGAATTAGTAGTTCGAAAACTTGTTGCTTTGGACAGTCACAGTATTTGCCCAAAACTTTGCAGCCAGGTATAAACTGGCGAGATAGCAGAGAATGCTACTGGGGTTGTATCTGCCCCTGGTGAGAGGGGGTGGGTAAAACACAGTATATTTTGTATTTTAAATATTAAATTGAATATTTTGCTACCATGTATTCGTGTTTGAAAATGTTGCAATCTACTACTATATTGTAAAAGTCATGGGCTGGGTTATAGCTCAAGAATGTAATGAATTTGGGGGGAGCCTTTGTGGTTTCTAATGTTCCAGTGCCTTCCATCATATCAAATTAGATTACTATGAGGAATTGTTGCTTCTGTTAAAAAGGTATAAAAGCAGATGTAATACCCTTCACTTATACCAGTGGTTCCCAAACCTGTCCTGGGGGAACCCCAGCCAGTCAGGTTTTCAAGATATCCCTAATGAATATGCATGAGAGAGATTTGCATACCTGTCACTTCCATTATATGCAAATCTCTCTCATGGATATTCATTAGGGATATCTTGAAAACCCGACTGGCTGGGGGTCCCCCAGGACAGGTTTGGGAACCACTGACTTATACTATGAAGGCACTTTTGACCTCTTCTGAATTAAAATTCCATTTCCAGCAGAAAATAAGAAACCTAATCTGGGCCATGGTATGTTATCTCCTCCTTCCACATCTGTATGTCAAACACCAATAAAATCTGCAACACCCCTTCCTCCGAGTACAAGGAAGTCCCCGTATTCAAATCTTTAAACATAGTTTCTCCGCTTTAGTTGCTGGCAATGGCTGTATCTCACAAGCTCCCAATTAGCCATTTGTGCCATGTAAGCATGCCAGTGTTGCAAAGGAGGAGAGAGCCTTGCCATGCCAATGTTGCAATATTTCTTGGCTAAAAAAAAGGGTGGGAGGAGACAGCCAACATTAGAAACAGTCTTTGACAATCCAACACCCCTTGTGTCTGTATCAAGTCCCAGTAGTAACACCTAAGACCAGTGCTATGAAACTTCCAGAACCTCGGCCAACAGTTCTGTAAAAAAAATTTCTAACTATATACTGTGCTCTCTCTATTTTTATCACTTATGACATAGTTGTTTGAACTATTTTGAGTAGTGAGCTTGAGAGCAATAGCATGAGTCGGTTTTGTCCCGTTTACAACACTGGCCTCTGGTACAATCGTGCAGACTCGTACATTATAAAACCCTAGAAGGATGTACACTGATCAACCTCGATATCTTTCCTCCCTCTTCAACATATTTATAAATGACCTGGAAATTGGTACAAGCGAGGTGATTAAATCTGGACGATACGACATTATTCAGAGTAGTGAAGACGCAGGATTGCGAAGACCTTCAACGAGACAAACACGCTCGAGAAATAGGCCTAGACATGGCAAATGAGGTTTAACGTGGATAAGTGCGAGGTGATGCATGTTGGTAACAAAAATCTTATACATGAATACAGGATGTCCAGTGCAGTACTTGGAGACCCTCCAGGAAAGAGACTTGGGAGAACTGGTCAACAAGTCAATGAAGCCGTCTGCACAATGTGCGGCGGCAGCGAAAAGGGTGAACAGAATGCTAGGAATGATTAAGAAGGGGATCACGAACAGATTGGAGAAGGTTATCATGCTACTGTAGCAGACCAGGGTACGCCCCCACCTGAAATACTGCGTCCAGCACTGGTCACCGCACATGAAGGACACAATACTACTCGAAAGGGTCCAGAGAAGAGCGACTAAAATGGTTAAGGGGCTGGAGGAGTTGCCGTACAGTGAGAGATTAGAGAAACTGGGCTTTTTCTCCATTGAAAAGAGGAGCGGAGGGGACATGATCAAAACATTCAAGATAATGAAGGGAATAGACTTAGTAGAAAAAGACAGGTTGTTTACCCTCTCCTAGGTAGAGAGAATGAGAGGGCACTCTCTAAAGCAAAAAGGGGATAAATTCTGTACCAACGTAAGGAAGTTCTTCTTCACCCAGAGAGTGGTAGAAAACTGGAATGCTCTTCTGGAGACTGTTATAGGGGAAAACACCCTCCAGGGATTCAAGACAAAGTTAGACAAGTTCCTGCTGAACCAGAACGTACATAAGTAAGGCTGGTCTCAGTTAGTGCCGCCGCGGGAGCAGACTGCTGGGCACGATGGACCACTGGTCTGACCCAGCAGCGGAAATTCTTATGTTCATACCCTTCAGGATCCTATGCTGTTTGCATGATGTTCCAAACAAACGAGACTGTGGAAAATTGGTGTCCTCGGACTTTCTGTTGCAGTGTATTCAAATTATAATTGATAAGAACAATAAAACCACAATATGAACACTATCCACGTTTATCATAAATGGACCCAACACGGGCCATGTTTCAGCTGAACACGCATTCGTCGGGGATCCTAGAGTGTAAACTACAAAAGATGTATATTAATGTAAATACAAGATGACTATAGATAGTTGGTATCAAGTGAAATGTGAAGTACAAAAGAAGTCATGAACTGCAAATATTGCGATGCGTGAAACAGCATTCCAAAACAAAACTGTATAACCCTTTAAATAATAGCCAATAATATCCTAAAAATGATAATAAAGAATTGGCTAACACACTTAGTCCCTTGGATGAAAAGTCTGTACTGGGAAAAATATATAAATGAAAGAAAAGAATAGGAAAAATTCTTTAAATAATGGACATCAGTATGAGCCCTTGATGAATAAACGGGAACTTATGGCTCGGGCGATATCTCAAAGATGACCAACACCAGACCACAGTCTGGATGAGAACTGCCCCATACATCATTTAGTCCATTGTGAAATTGTCAAATATGTGAATAAAATTGAATTTTTGGATTTTTCACCTCCAATCATATTTCCCCGTTGGATTTAATGAAAATGTAGACAAATGTTTCATTCATTGATTTTCCTTAGTGCGTTTTTCTATCTGGTAGTCAATGATTTGCAGGTCTTTACATATTTTTTGTTTTTTTCAGTAGCTCATTTTTTCCTTGGTTTTGGTACATGTTATACGTGACGTCGGTTTACGTTCTCACGTACACTCGAGGGCATCGTCTGCACGGGGTCTCCAAGGAATTCTTAAATCCCGAAGATGTCATTCTTTTCTTCTTTTTTGTTCCAGCATCTTGATTGTTGTACGCTGTGGAACATTGGATCGACAAGCCCAAGTAGCTGATGTCGGTTTTTCACCTTTTGCAAGTAATCTCCGCTCCTGACGAAGAGGCGAAACGGAGCTCTGTCGAGTGGTGATATTTATCGATATGTGTGATTTTGATATTCGGTATTTGAAGTGATGATATCTATTGACTGCATGCTTTTGCATTACTGCTGAGTATTATTTTCAGGTTCTTTTCCTGTGAATGAAATTTTCTATGAGGTGAACAGTGTCTTTGATTGCTTCCATGAAACGAACAGTGCCTTTTATTGAAAGACGCTAACAAATGGCGTCAGGACTTATTAATTCTTTTAGGCCTATGGATATGTATTTTTTCTATTCACTATTGTATTTATTCTTTTAATCTTTCTGGATTTATGAATTTTTCTGGTCTATTTTATGAATTAGGATTGAGTTAATTTACTTATTTATTCATTTATTATCTTACTGTTGGTTAGTGGGTTTTTAATGATAAGTTTCTTTTTTCAGAATAACATGAATTGCTAGTGAGCACTTGCACTTTACGTTACATCCTTATTATTCTTTAATCTAACTTTTTTTCATTTCTATTAAGTTGAACTGCCAGTGAGCAATTGCACTTTATATTTTATACCATTTTTTAATTTTTCTAAAAAAATTTTTTTTATTATTTTGAATTGCACATCAGATTTAATCTGTATTATATTGTTATTCATCACTTTGCACTTTATATTATTATATTATAGTGCATCATATTATTGGGTTGGTTTCTAGGGAGTGGATGTATTTATTGTGCCTTTCCCACATTTTTTTCCCTTGGTGTACAAGTTTGAAAAAAATTCTTTCTTCTGGGAGTGTGATTTTATTCACATGTTTTGACAATTTCACAATGGTGTTGGTCACCTTTGAGATATCGCCCGAGCCATAAGTTCCCATTTATTCATCAAGGGCTCATATTGATGTCCATTATTTAAAGAATTTTTCCTATTCTTTTCTTTCATTTATATATGTTTCCCTGAAACATCATTCCACCATGCTGTTGCCTGCATATACCTCCCCTTGTCAAGCCCAGTGGAGTCAACCCCCCCCCCCCCCCCCATTTTTTGCAACCATTTCCCACCTTTGGAATTTTATTTTCCACAGGCCTGAACAAGGAGCAATCCTTCACAAAGGATTAGTGAGCCTTAAAACTCATAGAACCTTAAAACAGCTAAATGAACAATGGGAGACTAGTAGAAACTACATCTCCGTCCCTCTACTTTTCTTCTTATCCTATAAATTGTAACATAAGGAGTTTATGTATACTGCTCTGTTACGTGACAGGAAATGCAGAAGATCAAGCTGAATAAACCATAAATCTTGCATTTTTTGGTGGGAGCACTTGAATTAATCTAAAAATTAGGAGACAAAGAATGAAATCCATTGTGTAACAGTTGCTATGTTTGTAATCTAACAGACCTTTTTTGTAACTTATGTAGGTCAGGAACTTTTCTTAAGGGTGGCTGTTTTCTTGGGCCTTGTTAATGCCAAATATTGCTTCATGTCATGGTATCAAGTAGAACATTAGGGGAGGAAATGGGACTTGTATGCCTTTCTGTGGTTACAATCAATGCAGTTCAGATTTTACATTATACTGATGTCTTCTATCCCACAAATACCTTTACAGTTCTAAGTTTCCAGGTTTCCAAGTTTATTCGATATTTGATTAATCGCTTATTTAACATTCTAAGCGATGTACATAGTATAATAATAAACTTAAGTTAATAAAGGGAGACTGACAATTTAATTTAAAAAAAACTTAAGACAAACTCGGGATACAAAGGGAAAGGAGAAGGGGAAGAAATACAATTTTGAGAAGGTTAAAGAAAACATATATGGTAAACAACATTAGGAAGGTTTACAACAAAAAATTAGCCTGGGCATTCCCAGGGAGATTACAAAGTTGATAGCTATAGTATGCGTCGGGATCTGGGAATGGTCGATATGATTTGGTTAGATCATTTGACAAATTTCTTGAATCGTATGGTTTTCAGTTCTTTCCTGAATGTTTTGTAGTTGGGCTTCGTTGTCAGCAGATTTGAGAGGTGGTGGTCTAATTTTGCTGCTCTGGTGGCTAGTAGACCGTCATTTTTTTTTTTTTTTTTTTGCTTTGCATGCCTTTAATTGGGGGGTGGGTAAAGTGTGCTTAAGTTCTCCTTGGTCTGGATATGTTTTCCCCCGATTAGGCGGTAGAGAGTGCTGGATATGTCTGGGAAACTCATAAGTACTGTCGCACCAAGTCCAATATATCTTGCAAGATCCCAAGTAAAACACAGTGGGAACAAGCGAATGGGATGCAAAGGAACAAGCTCTTTATTATTAGGTACGACTCAATACTGGCAGTGTTTTAGCAAAAGAAATAAGCTTTTTATTATTAGGTATGACTCAATACTGGCAGTGTTTTGGCAAAAAAGTCTTCATCAGGAGGCCAATCTATTAAAACAATGTGAAGACACATAATGGCTTATGGACTTTTTTAGGAAGCTATCCAACTCTTTTTTTAGACCCTTCAAACACATGCTCTGGCAAATATTCCAGAGTTTAATTACGTGTCGAGTGAAGAAATATTTTTTCTGGTTTTAATTCTACTACTTAATAGCTTCATCACATGCCCCCTAGTCCTAGCATTTGTGGAAAGAGTAAAAAAGCAATTCATATCTACCCTTTCCATTCCACTCAGCCTTTTATTGACCTCTATATCTCTTCTGAGCTGTCTCTTCTCCAAGCTAAGAGCCTTAGTAACTTTAGCCTTTCCTCATAGGGAAGTCGTCCTGTCCCAGCCCTTTTTTTACCATTTTTGTTACCTGTCTCTGTACTTTTTCTAATTCCTCTATCTTTTTTGAGATACAGAATTGCACACAGTATTCAAGGTGCAGCCATACTATAGAGCGATACAAGGGCGTTGTAACATTTTTGTCTTTGTTTTCCACTCCTTTCCCAATTCCTAACATTCTATTTGCTTTCTTAGACGTCACCGCCAAACACCGAGTTGAAGGTTTCAACTTATCTTCAACAATGACATCTAGATCCTTTTCCTGGGCAGTGGCTCCCAACCTGGAACCCTGCATCATGCAGCTGTAGTTTGGGTTCTCCTTTTACATATGCATCACTTTGCATTTGCTCACATTAAACAGCTGGCATTGTGATGCCCAGTCTCCCAAAGGTCCTCTTGCAATTTTTCATAAGCCTCTTGGGAATAATTAGTGAGAAAGTCATATCTCTAGATAATTGATAAATGTTTAAAAAGCAGCAATACGTTTAAATGGTCAATATTCTCACTCAGATCTTAATACATAATAGGAAATTAGAAAGTCATGGGATAGACAGTAATTTCCTGAGAAGTCTTTGAGATACTTTGTCAAATGCCTTTTGAAAAACCAAATATACAATTGACCTGCTCACCTTTATCCACTCTGCATTTTATAGACTCTCTCTCTCTCGCTGTGGCAAGGTGAGCCCAAGATGGTAGCAGCAAGGTGTCTGTGTCTGACTTGGCTAAGCAATGAATCTATACTTTTACCTCTGATGCCAATATGCCTCATACTAAGTGCAAAGGAAATGTTCGACCAGATTCCTCGGCGGTGAGGACTTCCTCCCCTGCTAAGCATCAATTCTGAAGTTTGCCACCACCACAGATCCCCCACTTATCATCCAGAGAGTTGTCTGCTGTGTTCTCGGGAAGAGAAACCAAAGACCTGGATTTGGAAAACTTGTTATCTCCGTATCCTGCCTTGCCCGCAGCCCAGCATGGGGAACCTTGTGGAAATGAGCTCGCAGGGGAAACCCCATTCCAAGGAGCTGTTGCCACGAGACGTTTAGGAGGGCAGAAAGATCCGAGTGTAACCACGGAGATTTGCTCTCAATTGGTGAAGCCAGTGGTGGTAACTCAGATGCTCTCTAAAGATACTCTCTCAAAGCTGAACACTACCGTTACAAAATCTTCCCCAGGAGGAGGATGCTCTCGTGAGTACTGTGGATACTTTGGGTAAAAAATAATAATAATAATAATAATAATGGTACAAAAAACGACTTTACTTTTGAATTGAAGCAAGTGAAAGATAATGTTAAAATCTTCAGGATTTAACAATCAGAAATTGTTAAAGATAAAATTTCCCTAAACAGAAAGATAAAAAACTGCTCAATTATAGATTGGAATATTCAGAAGACAGATTCAAAGTCTCTGGTAATACCTTAAGAAACATTTCATTGAGGTTTTATAATATTCCCACTTCTGAACCAAATTTATTATTTTCCAGTAAAGATAGACATGGGCGTGAACCCAGAGGCAGAGGCCCAAATGTATTATTTACCAGTAAAGAAAGACATGGGCATGAACCCAGAGGCAGAGAAGACATTTGTCACAGCCTATGGAACATTGCGATCCGAGGGGGCAGTACGTTCTAGTCGCTTACAGGTTTCTAAGCAGCGCACTATGAGAATACTAGGTCTTCCGCTATCTCTTTCATAGGAGTAACACTGTAGAATAAGTTGACTGGACCACTAAGAGCTCTTGTAGATTTTCAGACGTTTAAGAAACATCTGAAAACTACATTATTTGTAGAAGCATTTCAATAAATGATTTTTTTTCCAGGATTATGAATTTCTCTGTATTGATTCGCTGGGTGAAGAAGAACTTCCATAGATTCCGTAAAAATGTAAGGAAGTTCTTCTTCACCCAGCGAGTGGTGGAGAGCTGGAACACTCTTCCGAGTCTGTTGTAGGGGAAAACACCCTCCAGGGTTTCAAGATTAAGTTGGACAAGCTCCTGATAAACTGGGACGTACACAAGTGAGGCTGAACTCATTTAGAGCACTGGTCTTTGGCCTGGGGGCTGCCGCGTGAGCGGACTGCTGGGCAGGATGGACCACTGGTCTGACCCAGCAGCGGCAATTCTTACGTTCTTATGTAAAATATGGCTGATATGAAGGACCTGTTATTTGTATAAATATGTGTTGTATGTCTTATTTTATACGATTGTCTTTTGTAAAACCGCCTAGTTATAAGTGGTTAAGAAATTTTTTAAATAAATAAGTAAAAAAGGTCTTTAATGTTACAGATTTACTTGAATCTACATTATCTGAAACATCTGAAAGCATCACAACCTTCAACTTTTAATCCATAAGGCTTATTATATATTTATAGCATTACTGGATATGCAGTGCTGTACTGAGATGGCGCTTAAGGTATAAGAAGCATCCCTTTCCTAGAGAGCTTACAGCATCACTTATTCTATTTAATGCGACGCTGTTTTCAATTAGGCACAAAAATCGGACGAAACAGATTTCAAGTTTTTAATATATGCCTTTGCCACTGCTTTTCTTGTTCCTATATCCACCGACATAACCGAGATTAAACTTAGAATAGAAACGTGTATTTCTTTAATTCGCAGTTGGATAATAATCATCTCAGACTAACAGAGTTTCGTTCTTAACTTCTACAAGAACGAACAAGCGAGAATTCTTTAATTATAGATAATTTGACAGACAAGTTGGAACCTTCATAAAATAAAATCTTAGGAACCGCATTTGACCAGAATTTAACAATGGAATCCCAAATGAATTCCCTTAAGAAATGCTTTTTGGGTTTTACTTAATTTGAAAAGGATTGACATATTTCCATCAGGAACTGTTCAGACTGGTTGCTCAGGCTTTACTGCTATCCGAATTAGACTATTGTAACATAAGTGTATTGTATTTGGCTTGTTCAAAGGCATTTATTACAGGGATTACAAGCTTTACAGAACACTTCCATCCGTCTGATTTGACAGAGGAGCTGCCTTTAGAAGCCAAAATTTATTATAAACTTTATTGTTTAATATTCAAGCTTCTCCGGGGAACTACACCATCATATATACAGAATATAATGAACTCTTCTAAAAGAAGAGACAAGTAAATCAGTTGAAGTCAGTATTTCCAACGTGTAAAGTTATAAAATACAAACAAAAAAAAATTCAAGCAGCTAGTATTTTCTGTCAAAATTTTTTTAAAAAAGGAGTCACACTTGCAACAGTATATAGTAAAAAGTGCATTGAAGAAACTTATGTTTATCTGCTCAAGGGTAAAGTTAGTTATTGGTTGGAGTAAGAAGAGGAAAACAACGTATGTAAATAAAAATGGGACTATAGCCAGCCTGACGATAGGAATTTTATTTGAATAGCGGTGCAAGGTCTGATTCCATGACAGTACACCTTTAAGGATCCTCACAAAAGCTGTGCTGTGGAGTCGGTAGATAAATGTTCCGACTCCGACTCCAGGTACCTGAAATTTCCTCCGACTCCGACTCCACAGCACTGGTTAATTTTCAGATCGTTAAAATGGAATGTCAAGTTGAGAGAAATGAGCATTTTCGACACCACCTTCTTTTTGCTTTTAATCAAGGTTCCAAGGCCGCAGAAGCTGCTCGCAACATTTGTGCTCTGTATATAGTGGGTGCTATAGCTGAAAGAAATCGCTCGTGATTGGTATGCCAAGTTCAAAAATGGAGTCGGTAGATAAATGTTCCGACTCCCGACTCCTCAGTTTTTTGTACTTCTGACTCCGACTCCAGGTACCCAAAATTTCCTCCGACTCCGACTCCACAGCCCTGGTAGTAAGGTAAGCAGATTGATCCCAGCCAGGACCCAACAAAATCCTAGCTGTCAGATTCCCTATACTGTAGTCCAGGGCCACAGTGATTTGATGACTGCTGTCCAGCAATGGATGGTACTCAAGCTTCATAGAAAGGTTTTTCTACCCCCTACCTCCAAAAGACAAGTTGAGCCAGGGGTGGTGACAAGATTACAAACTCGCAGACCACAAAGCCAACTGATCCTTCTGGCCTCTGGAGGCCTGAGATTCCAGAACATGCTGCCGCCGTAACTTCCGGGATGCAAAGGAGTTGCTGCCTTTTGATTCCAGTCATCCACAAGTCTCAGAATCCCAGTTCCAGGTACTGAAGAGTTTAAATTTACTGATTTATATTCCACCTAAATTACCTATGTGGATGCCAAATATTGGTATACAAGATCATAAAGTCAATTCAAACAATGCAAGAAAAAAAGACACCTGCTCAGATAGTAACCTATATTGCAGTGTAGTGCCAAGGCACAGTAGTGTACCCCAAAGAGATTCTGGATGTCCCACAAGAGATTCCAGAATTTTACTTTATTTTAAAAACTTCCCTTCATAAGTTACTCTAGAATAGATGACATGTATGTCACATGCACAAGTCTGAATGTTATAAGCGTCTGTGTGCATAAGGATACAGCCGCCTAGGCAAGCATCATTCTTTGATGCCATTAGTTTTCAAAAGGCCAGTTGCAACTAATTTAAAATTTTTATGTATTAGTTATCATAACTTGGAGCATCAAAGTAATTAAGGCTTTGTTACCATTTGGATCTTCTTATCTTTGCAAACTTGGATTTTCTGCTCTGAAAAATTAAATTGAAAAAAAAAAAACCCCCACCCATACAACTGTAGATGCCCATTCCCTCCTGCCACCAGAGGCCCCCTCCCTCAACCCCCTTCCCCCCATACATTTTCAGCTGGGAGCAGGAGGGCAGCTCAGTCCATTCTGCTCCTCCGAGGGGTCTTAGGCGTCAGAGCCAATCAGGGCCTTAGGCCTCTCCCATCACAGACGGTGGCCTCGGAGGAGCGGGAGGGACTGAGCACCCCTCCTGCTCCCAACTGAAAAAGGTATAGGGTTGGGGTGAGGCCTCCAGTGGCAGGAGGAAGTGGGCATCCCTCCTGTCATTTTTTCAGTTCGGGTGGGGGGGAGCATCCAGTAGCAGGAGGGATTGGGCATCCCTCCTGCCATTTGTTTTAGGTTGGGGGGGGGGGGGGGTGAGGTTTTTTTTTAATGGGACAGATATTTTGAGTGTGTTAATATACACGCAAAAGTAACAGGAGGCAGCTTCCCCTGTCACTGTTAGGGCTCTGCACATGAGTCAATTGTTCACTGAGCGATTGATCGTTGGCATGCAAATGAAAACTTGATAGTACATGGAGAATCGGCCAACAGCGATCAAGTCGCTATCTTTAGTGAATCTAGCCCTAAATCAACCAAACATTCTCAATGCAAAAATCAACAATATATCATCTGTATATGCTCTAGAATAGGCTTATCCAACCTTTTGCCATCAGGCGCCACATTTTATATTTATATTTTTAAATGTTATTAAATTTATAGAATTTTCACATTTAAAGTCTCACACCACTCCGACATACAGCATTCAAAAATCAAAAGAATGATTTGCCCACATATAACAACAAGGAAAATGCAGACATACACAGGGCCAAGATAATAGAAAATTTAATTTAGAAGAAAAAAAACTGAATTTTTGAGTATTACAATATCCCTGCTATTATTCCCGAAGCCAACCCCATACAGAATCATCATTTTAACCCATTATTTCTTCCTTAGACATTATAAAATCCACGAGCTTGTTTCGATTCATGGGATAAATAATTCATGGAAGGATAACTCAGAAAACACGTCATGTCAAAGAGCCAGAGCTCTAGAGACTATAATGCCAGGAAATCCTGGCATCGTCTCTTATCTCTAGCTAAGTCAGGAAATATACAAATTTAGAGCCTAAAACAGCAACTCCATTGTAGCAAAAAATAAATAAATAAATAAAAAGCGGAAGACACGGTTCTGAGCTGGTTCCAGCACAAGTCACCAACTCCCCTCCCTCCCATTACAAAACCACGATAGCGGTTTTAGCGCAGGCTGGCACGCTGAAAGCTCTGCGCTGCTCCCGACACTCAAAGAGTTCCTATGAGCGTCGGGAGCAGTGGAGAACATTCAGCGCGCTGGTCTGCACTAAAAAACGCTATTGCGGTTTTGTAAAGGGGGGGGGGGGGGATAAAGAGATGATGCTAAACGCTATTAAATTTAATTTGTCTCTACAATGCTCAGCCTTAGCGTCCCCTGAACAGAAGCTGACAAATGTGCTCACACAAAAGGTGGAATTACTTCAACCGGTATACGGAGCACTTCCCTAAAATATATATTTCTTCACCATCTCCATAGCTATTGTTATGCCTCAGCATATTACTGACATGTTCAGAACATATTACTGATATGAATCCTCAAGTCTGCTTATCTGACATCCTGACCTCCAAAGAACAGTAAGACCAAATGGTCTCTGCAATAACCTTGCTTATTTGAGATCCTGACTTCCTTTGTCTAAGTGTCAACTGGATAGCATCAAAGAGACAATAAAACTGCAACACCTCCTTGCGTATTTGAGATCCTGACCTCTTTAATCTCCACAGGAGCTAACATCCTGACCTCATTGATCTTCAAAGGACAGTAAAACCAAATGATCATCAGTAAAGACAGATGGGAAACTACATCAAAAAGAAAAAGACAGTGACAAGTATCTGCTATCTTGACCTCTTTTGACCTGGGTGTTGTCAAAACAGATAACAAAAGAACAGAACCGGCTGTCTTACTAAGAGGGCAGCAGTTTTTCTCTATAAAAGAGAAAAACTCAGCCCATAGAATTTGAATCCAGTTTCGTTGCAACAAGGGACAGCCCGTTCGATTCTCCTCTCCTATCAATCGCTTTGGGTTCCAGATTGTGAGGGATAGTGATGTCCGGAAATACGGTGATGTTAATCTATTTTAATATTTATCTATGCATGTAATAAAGTGTTATTGTTTAAGCTTTATATTGTCTGGGTGCCTTTCTGAGGGTTACTGATCATCCCATTGGGCAGAAATAAGTGGCAGAACAAATTGGTACCAGGAGTGGGGTTGATCGATGTGGTCAAAAAGGCACCAGATGAAACATGGGGTTGAGGGGCAGGCCCCCAACCTCTCCATTCCGGGTTGGGATGACAGCATTTATAAATTAGTAGCCACTGAGTGGTCTGTCGAGGCAGGATTATGTGAATCCTGGACTTTTGGAAGTGGGGATCCACATGAATTATGTGCCTCTTTACAAAAGGTAAAAATTACAAAAGGAAAAGAGCGAGAGGGAATTTCTAGACGAGGATGGATGATTTTAGCAGCATGGAGGAAGTTGCATGAAGCTAAACATGAGTTACAATCAAAGTTAGGGGAGCTGGAAAAGAAAATGTGTGAGCAACAGAATGCCATCACAATGCTACAATGTCAAAATAAATTGTTAATGGATAAGGTGAACACCTATCAAAATGTAGCCGAAAAGGCAGCTGTGCGTTGTGCTCAATATAAATACAAAAAACGGAGGGGGAAAGTGAGTGCCAAAAAGGTTAGGACTTTGCTTTCCCATCCTCCGGATGATTGGGATCCAGATAAATGGGATGGGGATATTTGGGATTCCAATTCTAATACCAGTGAGGAGGATATATGTAATGAAGGAAAGCAGGCAGAAAGCTTAGAAGCAAAGCCAGTAAGGAGACGAAGATTACAGGGAAATCTGCAGACAGGAGAAAATCTAACTAGAAATGATGTTATGGAGGACTTTACTCAGCAAGAAGTCATGGATATTATGGCACGCTTTACACAGCGGCCCGGGGAGCCACTAATACAATGGGTAATTCGGGTACAGGAGTTGGGCGCAGCAGGGATTATGTTAGATGCCACAGATGCCCCTAAATTTGTTCGAATTAGTCAAGAAGCAGCAGTACAAGATGCGCTACGGGAGGATCCCGATCCGACAAATTACAACCAATGGTCTTTATTAGAGGTAATTGGTAAGGGTGTTACGAGGCGATATCCCCTTGAATCTGACTGGCCTTCCAATGATAAAGTTTGGTATACATTGAAAGATGCACAAATGAGAATTAAGGAAGAGGCTATGAAGGTAGCTTTAGTAATAGGTCACGCTGACACATATATGTCATTACCTTTTACTGTATCCATGAGAAATAAAATTATCAGGTATGCTGCACCGGCATACAAACAGGTAATTATGACTCTGTTGATCAACCAAACAGACAGGTCTATTTTGGAAGTCTTGGAAGCGGTCCGACAGTTAGGAGATCTGGGAGACTGGGGACCTCAAACTACTTTTGATAAAAAGAGGGAAGGACAATCCAATTCAAACAGGGCTAATCGAGTATCCCGAAGGGATATGTTTTTGGCATTAATAAAAGATGGGGTAAAGAGGGAAGAAATAGATGGGAAAGATACCGGGACTTTATGGAAAATGTACAAAAGTAGAGGATTAGGAAAGAAATCTATGTCTCAAGCCCAAGTAAGCAAGAGTGAGGATATGCCGGTGCCAACTGCTCCTCCTGCGGAAACTGCTTCCACTCTTTATCCTGATTTAAAAGGGTGGAAGTGGTGGGAGGATCAATGATATGAATGCCAAGCCTCAGTGTTTGCCTGGACCAAATTAGAACAGCGTCCACATGTCGAGGTAAATATCTATTGGAAATCTGGGGAGCAAAAGGTACAAGCTCTAGTGGACACTGGGGCGGAGGCATCTATTATATATGGGAACCCTAAAAAATTTCGGGGCCCTAGAATACAAATAGCAGGATTGGGGGGGAAAATTATTCAAGCAGTACAGACAAAACTGAGATTAAAAATTGGACAATTACCAATCCGGGAGTATACTGTACTGATCACTGAGATTCCTGAGTATATAATAGGGATAGATATTCTGAAAGGGCTAACCTTACAGCTTTCTGATGGAATTTATAGTTTTGGCAAATCACCAGCCATTCCTATAAGATCAGTAGTGGTGGGAAAATTACCTGTTCCAATAGTAGTACCAATCTCCACAAAAATTGTAAACATGAAACAATATCGCATTCCGGGAGGGCACGAAGAAATTACCAATACAATACAGGATTTGGTGAAAGCGGGAGTAATAAAAACAGTTACCTCCGCCTTCAATAATCCTGTATGGCCCGTCCATAAGGCAGATGGAAGTTGGAGAATGACAGTAGATTACCGAGAATTGAATAAACACACGCCACCTTTAAGTGCCGCTGTTCCCGATATGATAACACTGGTTGAACAAATTCAATCACGAACTGGTACTTGGTATGCAGTTATTGATTTAGCCAATGCATTTTTCTCTATTCCTATAGTGGAGCAATGTCAGGAACAATTTGCATTCACTTGGCAAGGGAGACAATATACATTTACCAGACTACCACAAGGGTATTTACATAGTCCCACTTTCTGTCACAAGATTATAGCAGAGCATTTAGATAACTGTACCTTACCTGAAGGAGTAGAACTATCACACTATATTGATGACATTTTAATCCAGGGTAATACAGAAAAGGAAGTTGCAGATGCTTTGGCATTGGTAGTAGAAACAATGAGACAGGCAGGGTGGGAAATAAATCCAAAGAAAGTGCAGGGACCAGCACAAACAGTGGTATTTTTAGGAATTAAATGGTCAAAAGGGTGTCGAGAAGTGATAGAGAAAGTTAAACAGAAAATTGTAAACTTCCCTTCTCCCCAAAGTAAGAAACAAACCCAGGCCTTTATTGGCCTTTTTGGATTCTGGAGGCAACATATTCCACACTTGGGGCAAATCCTGTCTCCTCTGTACAAAATCACAAGGAAAAAATATGATTTTGTCTGGACTGAACACGAGGAGCAGGCTTTCCAGAGAGCAAAGGAAGCTATTCAGCAAGCCATGAATTTGTGGCCATTAAAGGAGGGTCCAGTAGAATTGCAAGTGAGTGTACAGGAGCGATATGCTAATTGGAGCCTATGGCAAAAGCAAGCTGGACGACGAGTGCCTTTGGGATTCTGGAATAGGACTCTCCCAGAAACTGGGACCCGATACACACCCTTTGAAAGACAGCTGCTAGCATGCTACTGGGCTTTGGTAGCAACAGAACAGTTGACCATAGGACACGAAGTAATGATACGACCAGAAATACCCATTATGACATGGATCATGAGTGACCCAAAAACTCATCGTATTGGACATGCCCAGGAACAGAGTATCATAAAATGGAAATGGTACATCCAACAGAGGGCTAAGTCAGGCCTACATGGAGTAACGATGCTGCATGAAAAAGTATTTAATGTGCCCACAGAAGATACCCCATTGCAAGTGGACGACATATGTGAAAGTCCCATTCGGTGGGGAAAGACATATCAAGAACTAACTGAGACACAACAACAGCATACCTGGTTTACAGATGGTTCCTCCAAATACCAGGGTCAACTGAGACATTGGAAGGGCGTGTCCTTTAATCCAGTCACAAAGCAACTGCTAACAACCACTGGAAAAGGAGAGAGCTCACAATATGCTGAACTATATGCAGTGTGGCAGGCCATACGGCTAGAACAAGGACAACAATGCCATATCTTTACTGATTCATGGGCAGTAGCAAATGGAATGACAACTTGGATGATGAAATGGAAAAAGGACAATTGGACAATTCATAATAAAGAAGTCTGGGGAGCCAGACTTTGGCAAGATATTCTGGAATGGGCCAATACTACCGTAATAACAGTGTACCATGTAGATGCACATGTGGTGAAAGATACGCTTGACACTGTTTTCAACTCTGTTGCAGATAGCGCATCCAAACTCACTGAAACAGAGTTGGCAGAAGAACAAAACTCTTCCACCCCGCACGTTGTGGTCATGGAAACAGATGTTGCTTCCGAAATGGCCATGGCAACATGGGCACATCAAAAGTCCGGACACCTTGGAGAGAAGGGAACTATTAGGTGGGCACATGATAGAGGAATACATTGTACTGTAGATATGGTAAAGACAGTAATCAGTAATTGTCATTTATGTAAACTAGCTCTCACATCAGCGCAGCAGATGCCCCCAATTTTTGGGAAAATAGCCAGAGGCAGGCTACCAGGTCAGATTTGGCAAATAGATTATATAGGCCCTCTACCATTGTCTAAAGGATGTCAATATGTGTGTACCATGGTAGATACCTATTCAGGGTTGTTAGTGGCTTATCCTTGCCGGAAAGCCAATCAAGAAAACACAATTAGAGCATTAGGATTAATTACCTTATATTACGGACACCCTCTAGAAATACAGTCAGACAGGGGGACTCATTTTACAGGTAATATGATTAGGGATTGGATCAATGATAACAATGTTCAATGGAGACTACATGTAGCCTATCATCCACAAGCCTCAGGACTGATAGAAAGAATGAATGGATTATTAAAAACCCAATTAAAGAGATTAGGATATCAGTCATTGCGTAGGTGGAGGGAACATTTAACTGAAGCCTTACAAATTTTGAACAATAGACCCATAGCTTCACATACTACACCCCTGAATAGGATGCTGTATTCCACACTTGAAGCAAGTGACAAAATTTGTACCCTCCAGTTTTGGACTGTTAGACCTGGAGTACAGCTTCCTATAAGGGCCACTGATGGATCTGCTGGACTAGATGTATATTGCCCTAATGAATGCAAATTAGATCCACAAATAGTGAAACCTATTCAAACTGGTTTGGGGGTGCTTATTCCAAAGGGATATTATGGACAGATTTGTCCGCAATCAAGTTTGGCTCTTAAAGGTGTAACTATAATGGGGGGTGTCATTGATTCAGACTATCGGGGCGAAATTGGAATATTATTATTAAACCTTGGAAAAGAAGCTATCATTCTCCAAAAGGGGGATCGTGTTGCACAATTGATAACTATTGCAATTAAAATGGAAGCTCCACAGTTAATTGATAAACCCCTGCACCATTATGGCCGAAGTGAACCAGGCTTTGGGGCAGCTAATGTAATTAAAGCTGGTATGAGAATCTGGTGGAAGAAACCACTCCAACCAATAGTAGGAGCCACCGTAATAGCTGCAGGGAAAGATAGTATTGTACAAATACTAGTGGATGGTTATGAACGTCCAATCTTCGCTCCTCGGGACCAATGTTTTAGGAGAGAATAAAGATTCTTTTTCTTTCCACAGGACCTAACATGGAAGTGTATCGCCATTCTATCTTTGGTATGGTACGGACAAACTGCAATAATGTCAGTGAAGAGTGACCGTCCAACCACTGTCGTCACGGTCCAGTGGAAAAATGCAACTTCAATGAGAAAACAAGATAATTTCACATGCAGCGAAAACTCTCTGTGTAACATATGGAATTTTACATTTTCTCCTTCCCCTGTCATTCGATATGACACAGATACCGGGTTCACTAAATATTATAAAACTCCTTTTTGGGTGATGAATGCCTCTGTAATTAGCATTACCATTCAAAATCACACTGGGATCCAATGTACTAACTATACTTTCCCCCAAAATATAGTTAGTAAACAAGTGGCTCGAGATATCATACAAACACAAAAATTTACTAGCACTACATTTTGGAATTTATCCTTACCCATTAACAGGGCACAGGGACTAATTTGTAGGAATGCAACCAAAATTGAAAACCGCACTGACATGGTAATTATTATGACATTTATCCATACTAATCCTATTTCATTAAATGCCTCTTTAGTAAGAAATATTAGCGAATGCAAAAATACCAGTTTAGAACATAAGGAAATGATATATGAATGGAAAATTAATTTTCCTATTCTACCCAAATGTAGGACCCGAAGATGGCTGGATCAACTATTAGGGGGGGGCGGGAACTACATTAGGTATTGTAAATACTATTGATTCTGAAATACTGGCTGGCAAACAAGCATCTTTTGGCTCCGGAGTAGCGGATGTATTTAGATGGGAAGGTAAATGGATGCCAAATACTGTACATAATCATGAACTAACCCTACGATATGATCAGTTAATGTTACATGTTGTTAATGATACTATAATACAGCAATATACTTTAGATAGTAATGTTTCTTCAGCCTTACATTGGACTATTTGTGAGATTCGTGTTTTGTCTTTTATACAACAAAGAATTAATTTTATCCAGCAGTTACAATTACGAAATACCTCATTGATTTTTGTATTATTTAATAAAACCACGCCCTTAGATAGAACATGGTGGAATTTTGATATAAAACAATGTTCTGATTTCTCCTGTGAAGGGTTGCTTACGTTATTTGATGTAAGGAACTCTACCATAATGTGTCCTTTCACTGTGATGCCTTTGGTATTAGGACCCCAATTATGGTTTCCTACTTACTATGGGCAACAAATAGATGAACAGAACAAAACATACGTGTTAAAAAATTGTAAACAAATTCAACATGGACAAGTTTGTCCATCTTCTTATGCGATCTATGAACCATGTTCTCTACAACATACCTACAATCTATGCCAATGGACCGTTCAACCTCAAGGTTACACTTTTATACAAGAAATATTACATAAATATGTCTGTGTTGCTAGCAGTACTGTTGAACTTGTGATTCCTGCTATTCAAGCTCCCTTTTCAGTATGTTTACAGAATGTTAGTGTGTTGCAGTGGGCAAATAATGCAACTTATCATTTTTATGAACCCTGGATATCAAATGTAAATGTTAATCTTTCTTTTGCCGATGTACTTACTCCAATTATTTTATTACCCTCTGTAAAGAAAGCTATGCAAAATATAGCAATTCTAAATAAAGCAAACCAGCAACGTAACCTTACCTTGCTACAGCATAAAATAGATACTGAATTTTTAAATACTAACTTGCATTCAGTGGCAGATCATATTGAAGCTACTACTGCACACCATTGGTGGGATGCTTTTACCGGGTGGAGTGCTACAGCTAGAAAAGTGTTTCTTCATCCCTTAATCTATATTTGTTTAGTTATCCTTATGTTAACATTTCTTAATTGTGGATTTACCTATTGTGTATACAAACGAACACTCTATCCCTCTATTCGGATGACTTCTTATTCGGAGATACAGACTTAAGGATCCAGGGGTGGACTGTTATGCCTCAGCATATTACTGACATGTTCAGAACATATTACTGATATGAATCCTCAAGTCTGCTTATCTGACATCCTGACCTCCAAAGAACAGTAAGACCAAATGGTCTCTGCAATAACCTTGCTTATTTGAGATCCTGACTTCCTTTGTCTAAGTGTCAACTGGATAGCATCAAAGAGACAATAAAACTGCAACACCTCCTTGCGTATTTGAGATCCTGACCTCTTTAATCTCCACAGGAGCTAACATCCTGACCTCATTGATCTTCAAAGGACAGTAAAACCAAATGATCATCAGTAAAGACAGATGGGAAACTACATCAAAAAGAAAAAGACAGTGACAAGTATCTGCTATCTTGACCTCTTTTGACCTGGGTGTTGTCAAAACAGATAACAAAAGAACAGAACCGGCTGTCTTACTAAGAGGGCAGCAGTTTTTCTCTATAAAAGAGAAGAACTCAGCCCATAGAATTTGAATCCAGTTTCGTTGCAACAAGGGACAGCCCGTTCGATTCTCCTCTCCTATCAATCGCTTTGGGTTCCAGATTGTGAGGGATAGTGATGTCCGGAAATACGGTGATGTTAATCTATTTTAATATTTATCTATGCATGTAATAAAGTGTTATTGTTTAAGCTTTATATTGTCTGGGTGCCTTTCTGAGGGTTACTGATCATCCCATTGGGCAGAAATAAGTGGCAGAACAGCTATAATCAGAGGGGATTTAAGAGAAAGTTCAAACACCTTAGAGAATCAACCGCGAAAGAACTTAACACACTCCCACTTTCTTTTGAGAAATCAGCTTGTCCTAAATTAGGGACTCACTGGCCAACTGCATGGTAGAAACTAACTTCTAAGGCAGGGGTGTCCAACCTTTTGGCTTCCCTGGGCTGCATTGGCCGGAAAAAAAATGTTTCTGGGGCCGCGCAAACGCTGCAGCAAGACAGAGGAGGGAGCAGGCAAGACGGTAAACACCCAGGGGCACCACTGGAACCAACTTACTTAACCCAACTGGAAAAAAACAACCACCAACAACCAGTACTGCAGTCAAGGTGGGTCCTGGATTTGTCTGCTGTGACTAAGGGAAAGAAAATTATTGGGCAAGTCCTAATTTTACCTTTCCCGTCATCTACAGCAGTCAAATCCAGACAGGCAATAGGATGTAGCAAAGCAAGCCTCAAATAGGGAGGGGACGATCAAGCGCCAGTGATTACCAATGCCTCCAAAACTGCCTCTCCCCGAGCTGCCACATCTACGCTAATTGCTTTGAAAAAGTGTGCAAGGATGACCATGTAGCCGCCCGAAAAGTTTCTTCAAAAGGGAAAAAAAAAACCCCAACAGATGGGGCTCTGCCCAGGACATCGCCAGTGCACTGGTAGAGTTCGCTCATACAGGCTTTCCTGTCAACTGAAATGCAAAGAGAATCACCTCTCGAATCCATTGAGCAATGGATGCCTTGGAAGCTGCCACGCCCCGAGATGGTCCCCCAAAAAGAACAAATGGTCCGAACACCGAAACTCATTTGCAACATGCAGATACTTCTTCAAAATCTTGCACATATCCAAAAAGATAAAGCTGACAAAACTCCTCCAGATAATCAACCTCTTGGAACACCAGAAGAATCAGAGTCTGATTCAGGTGAAAGGCCAAAATGACCTTGGGTAGAAAGGAGGGAACTGTATGGATAGTCACCCCCAAACTCCATAACACACAGAAAAGGGCCTCTACACAAGAGAGCCTGGAGTTCCAACACCTGCTTCGTGGACGGCATCGCTACTAATACAGCCTTCAGCGTGAGATCCTTAAGAGTAGCCCTGCAGAGCGGTTCAAAGGGAAACTTTTGAAGCTCCCGAAGGGCCAAATTCAAACTCCACTCTGGACACAGAGAACACACCTGAGGCCACAAACAAGCAACCCCCTTGAAGAATCTCACTACATCCAAGTGCGCTACCAAGGAACCAATTTGCAGTTAACCCCTGAAACAAGCCAACGCTACTACCTGAACCTCAACTGAACTTATGCTCAGGCCTTTGGCACAACCCTCCTGAAAGAATGCCAGAATGTGCATTAGCGACACCAACATGAGAGACGGTGCCTGCACCACAGAACTGCTTATGAGCATGCAACAGTCGCAATCGCGGAATCTGAATAGCCTTTCTTCCTGAATGTCAACTGCTCAATAGCCAGGCCGTAAGACCAAAATGGGAGGGATTGTCCATTAGAACCGGACCCTAATGCAAAACAACCAGCGAGTCTGGCAGACTCAGTGGTACATCCACTAGCAACCGTACGAGGTCCACAAACCACAGACAGTGCAGTCAGTTTGGTGTGACCATTACCATCATCCCTGGATGTTACGTAATCCTATGAAGAACATGACTGATCGGTCACAGGGGAAAAAAAGGAAGCCATAGCTGAAGGACAGTATATTACCGGCCGTATCGAGATGGAGGAAGAGATTCTCTTTCTCAAAGGACCCTCAGCCACAAGAGGGCATCTGCTCAAACTCAGGGGCGGGAAATTTCATGGTGACACCAGGAAATATTTCTTCACCGAGAGAGTGGTTGATCTTTGGAACGAGCTCCCGGTGCAGGTGATCGAGGCAAACAGAGTGCAAGAATTTAAGAGCAAATGGGATGCCCATGTGGGATCCCTTAGAGGGTTAAGCCAAGGGAACCTGTCACCAGGAGTGGGATCCCTAGGATAGTAGACTTGGGGGTGGGTCAGTAGAGTGGGCAGACCTGATGGGCTATTGCCCTTATTTGCCATCATCTTCTATGTTTCTATGACAGCATCCAGGCCCTCCGATCTGTACTGCTTGGTCCAACTGAAGCACAGTACCTTCATGTTGGCCCATGATGTCATCAGGTCTAAGATTGGGATTCCCCACTGCCACGTGATTCACTGGAACGCTTACTGGGACAACTCCCATTCTACTGGATCCAAGTCCGGCTGAGGGAAGTCTGCCCCGATATGCGATACTCCTGTGATGTGAGCTTCTGACTACTGGGAGGTACTGTTCTACCCACTGAAACAGGTGATTAGGAGGTCTACAAAACCCAAAGTGGTACAAAACAGGTAAACATGAATTGATTATTATTTTGAAAAGGTATAAAAAGACTAGGGA
Source organism: Geotrypetes seraphini (assembly GCF_902459505.1). Classification (NCBI taxonomy): domain Eukaryota; kingdom Metazoa; phylum Chordata; class Amphibia; order Gymnophiona; family Dermophiidae; genus Geotrypetes; species Geotrypetes seraphini. The sequence continues at coordinate 30,710,151 of NC_047085.1, read as the reverse complement.
ACATGCAAGCATATGGCAAATCAAAACCTTTAAAACAGGGAGGTGAGATTGTCAATTTCAGCAGGCACAGGAGGCAGAAGGGATTCCTCCTGTCCCACTCACTGCGAGGCCACCAAGGCGTCGGGGGGGGGGGTGCGCAGGGTATTTTTGTTTCTCAGCTGTGATGAGACTGGGGATCCCCCAGGTCCCGCGACAGGCCCAGTGGAGGCCTGCAAGGCATCAGGAGGAAGGGAAGGGGACTGGGTGCAAAGCCTGGCAAGGCAGGGCACTTGTATATTTAAGGGCCCCCCCCCACCCCCGTCTTATATTAGAGTCAACCATTTTTCCTCCTTTTGTGGGAGAAAAATGGGGGTTTCAACTTATATTTAATTATATACTTTAAACTATCACTGTTGAATTATTTAACCAATAACCTAACCAATGGAAAATTCCTCACTAATAATGGTCATATCATAATAACCCCAATTCCAAAAAATCAAAGAATCATCAACATCAGTAACCAACTATAGACCAGTAGCATCCATTCCATTCATTGTGAAAATCATGGAAGGATTGGTACACACCCAACTGATGGAATATCTCGACCAATTCTCTCTTTTGCATGAAACTCAATCTGGTTTTAGGCCTCTGTTTAGCACTGAGACAGTAATTGCGGCTATCCTGGATAATTTGCGCTACTTGTTTAGTAAGGGCCTCAACGCCCTGATCATGCAATTTGACATGAGCTCTGCCTTTGATTTGGTGGACTATGGGAAACTGTTACAATGCCTAGATGCAATTGGAATCAGAGGAGAGGTATTAAACTGGTTTCGAGGTTTCCTTATATCCCGCACCTACCAAGTCCATTTCAATTACGATCTCTCCGATACATGGAGCAATTCATCTGGCATGTCACAGGGGTCACCATTATCTCATCTGCTCTTCAATGTTTATATGTCCTCATTGGGTGCGCAACTATCCCAGCTGGGGATAAAACTATTTAGCTACGCTGATGACTTCACGATAATTATCCCATTCAATACCCCTATCTCAGAAGTCACCCCCAAAGCAACAGAGGTACTAAATTGGATGGAGCAATGGATGACTGAGTTCAGAATAAAGGTAAACCCAGAGAAAACAAAATTTTTTATAGCATCGCCACACCCACTTGAAACTAAAGCATCACTGTGCATCAATAACCTTAGACATCCCATTCAATCCACTATGAATGTATTGGAAGTAACACTGGACAAGAGTCTGACCATGAAAGACCAGGTAGACTCCTTGATTAGAAAGATCTTTCTCACCCTCTGGAAGCTTCGGTCCATCAGAGCTTACTTCGATGTCTCATCATTTAAAATTCTGGTACAATCCCTCATACTGAGTCAACTCGATTATTGTAACATCGCCTACTGGGCACTCTCCCAGAAAAATACACGGCGACTGCAACTAGTACAAAATTCAGCGGTTAGGCTACTTTGTGGACTGAAGAAGTCTTATCATGTAACTCCTTCCTATCGACTTCTACACTGGCTGCCGATGGAGGCACGTGTGAAGTTCCAGTTTGGTTGTTTTTGCTTCAAGGTACTTCACGGCTTAGCCCCTAAATATATAACAGACCTTTTCTCTTTCACAACCAATAAGACATAGAAGTTCACATCCAAACTTTGTTTCTCTACCGGTTAGAGGTTGTAAATTTAAGTCATCACCAAAATCTTCTCTTACATCAAGCAGCATTATGGGGTAAAGACCTGGAACAACTGCTCGTGCCTACTACTTATAGGGAATTCAGGAAACGCCTAAAAACACATCTGTTCCTGAAGTACTTAGGTAACTGACCTATACAATCTTAGTCCTCATCAAATGATCTTTAGAACTGTTATTCACCAACTCTGAACTTTGTTTATTCCACTCAATCTGTAATACCTTTTCATCATTGTAAACCGCATAGAACTTCACGGTCCTGTAGTATATAAACTGTTATTATTATTATATACAATACCAGCCAACAGCTACTGTATTAAAAATGAGCCACAGCCATCTTTAATGGCGTTGACTGAAAGAACACATTCTCAACATGCATTAAAACAGTTTTTAATGTGCTTTAATCTAGCGATTTGTGTTCCACCAACTCCCAATGAGGTTCAAAATGGATAATAATAATAAAATAAATTTAAAAAAAAATAATAATAATCCCCCACAACAACAGCTAATGGAAAAATACACCCACAATAGAGCCCCCGGAGCGACGGAAAAACAAAACTTTTTTTTTTTTTTGCACTAACCGAAAGACAATGAAAAGAAACAATGCTAAACGCAGCGACCGCGTCGAAAAACGTACACAGCCGCGGCGACAGAAGGCAATTGAAGAGCACAATTTTCCACAGGGCTTCTGGCTCCGCGGATGAAATTGAACTGAGGACCACGAGGTGGGGATGCGCCCTCTAGTGGGCAAGAAGGCTAGCACATGCGTGGTGCAGTGTGCAAACTTGGAACTTCAATCAAGTTTGCTTGAAAAGCTGTCCGCGCTGGGGCTCCGTAGATGACGTCACCCACATGTGAGAATATCATGCCTGCTTGTCCTGGGATAAAAACAGGACCAAAATCTATTTCATTGTTCTACAAAAAATGTGGAAAGTACTTAATGCACATTTGCACGAGCCAGAGATTTACCAGCTTCAGTCAAAAGATTTGATAGAATTACAATGCATCTGTTAGTTTCAGAAGATTAAAGTTATCACTGTTTCCTCGGCCCAGCTAGAACTGAGGCCCAGGATACCTCAGCTCATGTGCTAGTGCAAATTACCCCTCTCACCCCCTCCACAAGAACAGTTGATCCGAGCCAGGTGTGGAACCCAAAATGCATAAAGGGCCAGCTCAACCTACAGAGCAGGTGAGGCCCTGGCCCAAGGCAATGGTAATAAAGGGCGCCAAAACTCCAAGCCAACCAGCCTTAAAACTCTACAGCAGTTTCTTCAATGCAAGGCCTGCGAGCTAATGGCAGCCCTCAGGGACCTGTATTTTTTTTTTTTTTCATCATTTTTTGCTAGTGTATGCAAGAGCACTGCTTGGTCTAGATTTAGACTTGTGAAATAGGGAGGGAAGGGAAAGAGAAAGTTCATCATCCCTCTTAGCCTGCCTTTCTGGCCACCCTCGGGGGGCCTTTCTTCTGAGTGTCTCTCCCATCTGGCAACAGAAAGTTACTGCAATGGATTGGTCCCTGGTGTTGGTCAGAAAGCCTGGCTGAATTGTTGATGGAAAGACGATTGTAAGACCATCAGATAGATGGGTGGGAGGCAGGCAGGCCGGACTCAAAGTGAAGAAAGAAAAGAGAACAGGAAAGAGAAAGATCTGCCTGAACAGAACATAAAAAGGGTAATGGGAGATGCCACACTCGGAAGTGCCCGAAAGAGTGATGCTGGAGTGAGTGTTTTATGACAGGCAGATGAAAAGAAGGAAAGAGGGGAGAACCTGGATATGGGGAGAGAAAGACTTAACATGGTTGAGGAGTGCATAGGAACAGAAACAGAGACGGTTGAGGGGAGATATGATTGAAGTCTACAAAATACTGAGTGGAGGAGAATGGGTACAAGAGGATCGATTCTTCAATCCGACAAAAATTGCAAAGACTAGGGAGGGGACACTCGAAGTTACAGGGAAATACTTTTAAAATCAATAGAAGGAATGTGTTGCCAGAGGATGTGGTAAGAGCGGATAGCGTAGCTGGTTTTAAGAAAGGTTTGGACAAGTTCCTGGAGGAAAAGTCCATAGTCTGTTATTGAGAAAGACATGGCGGAAGCCACTGCTTGCCCTGTATCTGTAGCATGGAATATTGGGTTTTGGTCAGGTACTAGTGACCTGGATTGGCCACCGTGAAAATGGGCTATTGGGCTTGATGGATCATTAGTCTGACCCAGTAAGGCTATTCTTATGTTCTTAGGGCATTGCTGGACATGGGGAACAGACAGGGATACAGGAGGAGTGATGTCAGATGCAAGGGAAACAAAAGAGGGTGATACGGTGCGCACAAATGGAAAGGAAAAGGGAAGGAGAGAGGGTGAAGATGGAAAGGTAAATCTGAGATGGAAGCAGAAAAGTGGAAGAAAGTTGAATATGGGGGAGGGGGAGCAGTATCAAAGATGGATGAGGGCAAAAAGTGAAGGAAGAGAGAAAAACAGAAAATGAATAAAGGAGACCCTGGAAACAGAGTTAAGAGCACAGACAGAAGGAAGTGCAAACAGAGACTTGGAACAAGATGTTCAGAAAAATAAAATCCCCAAAAGGTAGGAAAATTATTTTCAATCTGGTGATCAAGATGCGTCTTCAGTTTACATCTGTTATCTTTATGTTTTACACTGTTCAGGCAGAAATCATTTTTATTCTGTTTTCTATACCATTTTCCCAGGGGAGCTCAGACCAATTTACATTAATTTATTCAGGTACTTAAGCATTTTTTCCTTCTAGCCCGGTGGGCTCACAATCTCTCTAATGTACCTGGGGCAATTAGAGTGACTTATGCAGGGTCACAGGGAGCAGCATGGGGTTTGAACCCACAACTTCAAGGTGCCGAGGCTGTAGCTTTAACCACTGTACCACTCTAGAAATCAAAATGTAGCAAATGTGAGTCAAGTATAGGACAATCAAGCCACTGTGACATTACTAAAGTTGACTCTTAGGCATTGGTGGAATGAGGCATTATGATGTCATAATACCAGCTCTGGTTATCGTAGGCTGAAGCTTTTCACACTATTCAATTTTCTATACTGTTCTCCCAGGGGAACTCAGAATGATTTACAGTACTTTTTTTCCTTCTGTCCCAGCGGGCTCACAATCTCTCTAATTCTAGCCAGCCTTTATCCAGTCCAAATTGCCTCAAAACTATACCACATAACCAAACCAGATTCCTGGAACAGAAGGTTCAGAACCAGAGACTCAAAAGCCACATCTGCTAATTCTCACTTGTGGCCTTAGACAAGTTAATTACCTGCCGCCTAAGGGGCAATTAAAGTGACTTGTGCAGTCACTTTAAAGGGTACCTGGGGCAATTAAAGTGACTTGTGCAGGGCCACCCTGTACTGTCTATTTCTCTGCAGACTCTGGCATCTTAGGGCATTGTTTGTGTACCTTAGTACTTTTAGTTTCTGGGCCTGTATTTGAATGTTTTCTGCATGTGTGACTTGTGCAGTCACTTTAAAGGGTACCTGGGGCAATTAAAGTGACTTGTGCAGGGCCACCCTGTACTGTCTATTTCTCTGCAGACTCTGGCATCTTAGGGCATTGTTTGTGTACCTTAGTTCTTTTAGTTTCTGGGCCTGTATTTGAATGTTTTCTGCATGTGTGACTGGGGGCAGGTGTTCTAGCGGGTATGAAAGTCAAAAAGCATTGGTTGGTGTCATCGTAGACCCAAGTAGGAAGATTTGATGGCTCTCCGGCTGTTTTGGACCAAATTTAAAAATTAGTGACCACGGCTTTAGAGGGATAGATGCTAGACTGGGATTTTGACACCCTTCCATCAGTGCCCTCAGTTAACAGGTTCCAATTTGCCATAGTTACAGTGCAAGATTTATCAATACAGTGGTACCTCGAAATCCGAACGCCCCAGAACTCAGACTTGGAATCCAAACTTTTTTTTTGGTAGTAAATTTTGTCTTGGAATCCGAACGCCCTGCACATTGTATGTGTGTGTTTGTGCCCCAGAATCTGAATGCTGCTTTGGAATGTTTAATATTTTACTTTAAAATCCAGTGGATTTCCTGTTAAAATTTGAGTTTGTGGGACCCAGGGACGGATTAATCCAGTTTCTATTATTTTCAATGAGAAAAATTGTCTTGGAACGCGAACGCTTTGGAACTTGAACAGGGTTCTGGAATGGATTAAGTTCGGATTCCAAGGTGTCACTGTATAAGTTTTTATCCTAATGTGACACATACCAAGGGATCTAGTACCAATACACAGTAATATTTCTTTGTAATCTAGCGGCCTTAGGAAGGAGAGTTAGATGAAGATGAAGATGAAGACAACCTTTCTTACAGCTCTTCAAATTACGCTTTTAAATCAGAAAATGGAAGTCTTTAGACTGTTCTCATAACTCAGGAACAATTTTCTTTATTTAATTTCTGATGCCTTATTATATACAAGCAAGTATTAAGTTTATTATGAATTTTTGTATCGTAATTTAAATATTTGAAGAAAAAAAAAAAGAGGGGGACACTTCAATAGCTTATGCCAAGTTACAAACAAATCTGCTTCCAGCACTTGGGCTCTTTAAAGTATTTCAGTCTGCACAAGACTCACCCCTTCTTTTACGAACACATAGCATGGGTTTTAGCGCCAGCAGCGGCAACTGCTCCGACGCCGATAGGAATTCTATGAGCGTCAGAGCAGCTACCGCTGCCGGCGCTAAAACCCACGCTATGTGTTTGTATAACAGGGGGTCAGTTTCTCTTACAACTTCATATACAGCATCATTTTTCTCTAAGCAGCTTGTGCTGCCATCCCTAAACCTCGTTTGCAAGTCACAAATTCCATTAGCCAGCCTTTATCCAGTCCAAATTGCCTCAAAACTATACCACATAACCAAACCAGATTCCTGGAACAGAAGGTTCAGAACCAGAGACTCAAAAGCCACATCTGCTAATTCTCACTTGTGGCCTTAGACAAGTTAATTACTTGCCGCCTAAGTTCCTGCAAACATTGGTCAGCTCTTCAGGTCAGGGACTAATACATGGGGGGGGGAGGGAAACGTCAAAGCGTCTTGTTTTAGTTCAGGGGTAGGGAACTCCGGTCTTCGGGAGCCGTATTCCAGTCGGGTTTTCAGGATTTCCTCAATGAATATGCACTGAAAACAGTGCATGCAAATAGATCTCATGCATATTCATTGGGGAAATCCTGAAAACCCGACTGGAATAGGGCTCTCAAGGACCGGAGTTCCCTACCCCTGTTTTAGTTGGAAAGTTGGTCTAGGACAGGGGCTCAAAGTCCCTCCTCGAGGGCCGCAATCCAGTCGGGTTTTCAGGATTTCCCCAATGAATATGCATGAGATCTATGTGCATACACTGCTTTCAATGAATATTCATTGGGGAAATCCTGACAACCCGACTGGATTGCGGCCCTCAAGGAGGGACTTTGAGATCCCTGGTCTAGGAATAACATTGCTTATGGCAGGGGTGTCCAATGTCGGTCCTCGAGGGCCGCAGTCCAGTCGGATTTTCAGGATTTCCCCAATGAATATACATGAGGTCTATTTGCATGCACTGCTTTCGTTGTATGCTAATAGATCTCATGCATATTCATTGGGGAAATCCTGAAAACCCGACTGGATTGCGGCCCTCGAGGCCCGACATTGGACACCCCTGGCTTATGGTGTACTCAAAGCCCACGTTTTACATATGCTCGTCAGGAATCTGTGTGACATTTGATTACCACATAAGCTCTTATCTCAGCTGCAAAGGGAGCTGAATTAGCCAGCCTGCGTCCAATAGGGGCACAAACTTTTACCGCAGAAAGAGCCGCCCGCTGTGCGCAAGTCCGATAGCAGAGCAGCGAGGGGGACCCGCCTATGATCGAAGGCAAAGCAACAAGCCATATTTTATGCGGTTCAATTAGAAAACCGTGAAAAGGCCACCTAAGCCTTGAGGCACTTTTAACAGAAAACCATTAACGGATAATCGAACCAAACCTACGGATCTGCTCGTTATTTTAAGAATAGTGCCACATTCATATTACAAGTTACACCCCTGCACGATAAGTACCAGTAAATACGTAAACCGCTTTAAATGTGGAACCACAAAAAAGCGGTATATAAGTTCCATTCCCTTTACCCCCTCCCCCCCCAAAAAAAAAGAGGAGCATAATTTGATCGCTATGCTTAAATCCTTTCAGTTAAAATGGTGGTGCAAGTGATTTTTCTACTAGGTAAAAAGCAACGGTTAGGAAAACGTGTTTGCAGACTCCCACGGAACTTCCAGCCTGACGTTATAGCCTTCACAGCCTAAAGGGGGCGCTATACTTTGCGATTTATTATTATTTTTTTTAAGTTTACGATAGTATTTTTTCGGGGGGGGGGGTCTGTAAAACCTGAACCCGAATCTGCATTTATAAATAAATGCAAGATACTAAAATGATTTCTAATAAATAACCCCAAGACTTTTTTTTTTTTTTTTTTTTTTAAAGGTGGTCTCTAGTCCCTCTGAATTTCAACTCCAATTCATAAGCTCGTTGTCCAAAGATACTACACGGGGGGGTGGGGGGGGGGGGGGGGGGGGGGGGGGAGAGAATAACACTAACCACGAGACAGGAAATCAGGAAACTCCTGAAATGAGATGCCCTCAGCAATTATATTCATCGATCATCATCACTGACAACCAAAGCAAACAAGCTTCTTCATCTCAAGCCGCCCAGAAGACGGCTTAACATGTTCCGACACACGATGAACAGAGGGAAATAAATGCTGCGGACGAGACAATCGTGCATAAAAGACACAACAGCATCCAAACTCTGCCTCTCTTTAGGTACCGCAGAGCAAAGAACCACTAAACCGCCGTTAAAAAGAAACAACTAAGCAACGCTGGAGCCGGTTTAACTTCGTTTAGGCGGGGGGATCACTCCTAGAGGCAAACTCTGGAGCCCTTCCGAAGAGAGACAAAAAAAAAAACCCAAAAAAGAAACGGACAGGAAACCTCCTTCTTCCCCCCCCCCCTCCCTCCCAAATCCTCGGGCAGAGGCAGATCCCTCAGCAAAAAGCCCCGATCTAAAAAAAAGGGAGTGAAAGAGATCGGAAGTGGGAGATCAAAAAAGGGGCCCGTCCTAGACTAGGGACAAAAACGTTCACCCCAGCAGTTTAGGGCGTCTAGAAAAGCTATGTGTATCCGGAACTGAATGCGAGCTTTCAAGACTAGAGAGAGCGAGGGACCCTTTGGCTGAAAGGGCAGAGGGCTGGAAGAGAGCCGGCTTTACAAGGCTCGCCTAAAGCAGAACAGTTCTCTAGGCCAGTGAAGCTGAAGTGGCCAGGGCGGATTTTTTTTAAGACGCTGCAAATAATCGTCTTGGTTTTAAGCGCATTACCGAGCACACACGCCGCTCTGCTCCACTCGACTCTCCCCCCCCCCCCCCCCTCCCAAGATTAAGTCGTGCAAGTTTGTGCCTTAATCCCCAGGGGCTCAGACTAGTGTCTCCCCCTCCCCCTCCCAGCTATGTAAACACACCGTGCCGTTAGATCTCAGGTTTAATTCCCCGGGAGAAAGTTGTGTCCTTAGGCTGACCCTCGGGCTCGATCTGGAGCCGAGCATTTTCTCGACAGACATCTCTCGAGGTGGACGTGTCTGCGCGTTCCCGGACGTCTTTCTTAAGCGGGACCCGACGGACCGCTATTTCCCCCCCCCCCCCCCGATCTCCTTCCCGTCTTCCGGGCGTCAAGCGCTAAAGTCCAGCCAGACCCAGAAAGTGGCTCTGTTGCACAAACCGCATGACCCACCTTGCGATGACTCCTCAAGCCGCGACGGCGGCCCCCCACAAAGCCCGGCCGTCTTCCGCGGCTCCTCCGACTGGCTTTGGGAATCTAATATAGTGATCAGGCAAGCCACGTGGATTGGCGAAAGGGGCTAAACATAGTGGCCAAAAGCCCCGCCTCGGACTGACGAGGAGAGAGGGGGAGGGGGGGGGCTCCGATCCCGTCCTCTGCCCCCCCCCCCCCCCCTGCTCACTCAGGAATTCGGAATGGTTTTACAGACCTGTTGTGTCTCCTTGAATAGACACCAAAGATGCAAGTGCCCCCTTCTCCCCCGTTTTTTTTTTAATAGCATTTACTACTACTATGAATTATTTCTATAGCGCTACCAGACGCACGCAGCACTGCACAGAGTCACAAAGAGTAAGAAAACAGTCCCTGCTCAGAAGAGCTTACAATCTAAACAAACAAACTGGATGTCATGGATACAGTTAAGGGGAACGGTTAATCAGCTGGCTGGGTTGGAGGGCAGAGGGGAGTACAGGACAATCAAGCCATTGTGACATCACTGATGAGGTTGGCTCTTATTGGTGGAATGAGGCATTGTGACATCACAGTCTCAGCTCTGCTTCCCAAAGACTCAAACTCTTCAAACTACTACTGTTATGAATTGTTTCTATAGGCTACCAGACCTATGCAGCGCTGTACAGAGTCACAAAGAAGATGACAGTCCCTGCTCAAAAGAGCTTACAATCTAAACAGGCAAACAAGATGTCATGGATACAGTTAAGGGGAACGGTTAATCAGATGGCTGGGTTGGAGGGCAGAGGAGTAGGGTTAAGGATTGAAAGCTATATCAAAAAGGTGGGTTTTCAGTCTGCTTTTTTAAAAAAAGGCAATATTCTCTCCTGCTGTCAGGGCATCCTAGCCAGATGTTTACAGCTGGATTGTGTGTTCTGTGGCACTTCTCAGGGGTGTTTAATTTGTTTGCTTTCCTTGTTCCGCTAAATTCTTTTAGGGCTGCTGTGGAATTGAGTTATATAGCCACGAGTGGCACGCAACTCTTGAGGTGAGATGCCTTGCTGTTACAAAAGACCCCTGAGTAAATTGAGTGACACCCTCCCCCCTGTTTCCGTGTACATTTTTCAAATAAAATCTGCATCCTGTTTTGCAGAGACGTTATGATTTTTTTTAACTGTTCCGTTTTCTTTGACACTGGCCTACCTAGAGTATGTGACACTCGGGGCCCATCATTTTTTAACCCCCCTCCCATCGTTTTTTTACCCCAGCCCATCATTTCCCCCCCCCCCCCCACCAGCCCTTGGTATGCCACTGCAGCCAGACTAATAAACAGGACTGCCGCATCGAGATGGAAGAAGATATCTTCTTTTTCAAGGGTCCCGCGGTAACAAGGGGGCATCCTTGGAAAATTAGAGGCGGAAAACTGCATGGGGACACCAGGAAATTCTTTTTCACTGAAAGAGTGGTTGATCGCTGGAATAGTCTTCCACTTCAGGTGATTGAGGCCAGCAGCGTGCCTGATTTTAAGGCCAAATGGGACAGACACGTGGGATCTATTCACAAAGAAAGGTAGGGGAGGGTCTTTGGGGTGGGCAGACTAGATGGGCCGTGGCCCTTATCTGCCGTCTATTTCCATGTTTCTATGTGACACCTGAGTGGACATAATATGCAATGGAACACGTCTGAACCCGGCTATTAGAAAGTATAGATGTTTCCCGTCATTTGCGTGCTGGACAAAAACACGCCTCGGCGCACTTTTGTTACGGTACCGAAACTTCTATGTGCCTCAAAGCACCTTATGGCACCAGTGACAGTGCCAAACAGAGATTGTCCCCTACCGGAGACAACATGAGATCTCAAGCCAAAGCGCCACTGACACTTAAACGAGTGCCGGACACTCACTCGCCTCTGCCTAGGTCCTGCCTTTCTTCCTCCGCTGTCTGTCCCTCACGTCGGAGCCTGTGGGGCGGTAAAGTGACGCGGCAGCGGAGGGTGAGGCGGACCCCCCCGCCCTCCCTCTCCTTACTTCCCGCTTTCTTCGCTCAGCGACAGCGCCGGGGAAGCGTAAGAGATCTCCTCTGCCGCTTTCTGCTGCTCTCGTAAGCCGAGCACACCCCCCTTGGATGCATCCCGCCTTAATCAGAAGCAGAAGGGGCAGGTCAAAGCAGCAGTGGCTTGTAGGAGGTGACGTCTGGAGTGGATGCGCAGAAAAGTGTAGTAAGTGGGTTAAGATTTCTCTGGAAGTCGCGGGAGATTCAAATAAGATGATATTTTCAGTTTGCTTTCATATTAACGTGGACCCAGCTGGCTGTGCCCCCCTGCCCTCAGGGCGTGCACCCTTGGCGGTCCGCCTCCCCCCTGCCCCGCCCTTGGTACGCCACTGCTTTGACACAACTCATCTGAAGCTCTTTTTGTAGTTTATTATTGTAGATTTTTTTAAAATTATTATTATTTTGGAGAGGTATTGTGGTCAATTAACGGTATAGCATCACATGAGTGTTTGGCACAGGCTGTGTGAGATATAGATTGCACATCTCCGATAACATATTTTCTTATGCTCTCTCTCTATGTAATAGAAAAAACATGTCTAGAGTTGCAGGGCACGTTCAAAGAGATTTCTCTTTCCATTGTTCTGGGTGGGTGGCTGAATGTGTTTGGTGGTGCTTTGTTCACTTAACAGGCTTAAAGAGGCATTTTGATTAAGCCAAAAAAAAAAAAGTGAAGGAGAAACCTAGTGGTCCGAATTTTGAGAGTCAGAGGTCATGGGACCCTCGACCACCAGGGGGCATCCGCTGAAAATCAGGGGAGGGAAGTTCCATGGCGACTCCAGAAAATACTTCTTCACTGAAAGAGTGGTGGATCATTGGAACAGACTCCCCCTGCAGGTGATTGAAGCCAACAGCGTGTCAGATTTTAAGAGAAAATGGGATATTCACATGGGATCCCTAAGGGAGTGAAACCAGGGGGCGGGTATTTGGAATGGGCAGACTTGGTGGACTATAGCCCTTTTCTGCCGTCTTTTTCTATGTTTCTGTGTTTCTATATTTCACTTTTTCCACTGCTGCTTCTTGTGCCTTCAGGAAATCTGTGGGCTAGATTCACTAAACTTACCGATCCTGTAACGACAATCGCAAAACCAGTTTTACTGGTTTTGCAGTCGTTCCCCGACCCGATTCCCTAAACAGCTTCCCGATCAATCTCCGACCCGATCCACCCATGCAGATGAGGGGAAATGGCATGAAACAACGATTGGGTTTGCCGATCCGAAAAGAAGCGACTACCCTTGCCAGCTCTCCTGTCCTCTTCCGCCCTGAAAAATCAGTATCGAGGTTACAACCCCGTCTAAAACAACCATCAAAATTAAAAATAAAACTGTAAAATATCTTTACATATGCGTAAGAATTCCTCTTTTATATATTCTGTAAGCGCGTTACGAGCCCATGGTTTTAAGTTTCAAGTTCAAGTTTATTATAGAATTTGATTAATCGCCTATTCCAAATTCTAAGCGATGTTCAGATCGATAAAAATTACAGAGTTAGGGGAAACAAACGTAACTAACAAAAAAACTAAATCTACTAAACATAATAAAAAACCAACGTATACAAACATAATAAAACACAAGGAAAGGTTAGGAAGGAAATACAATCTGATTATAAAGAAAAACAATTAAGGTTAAAAACAATAGGAAAGGGAAAGAGAAAACTATCAAAAGATATAAAAATAAAAATGAGAGTCATAAGCAATTCATTTAGTCATTGAATGCATCTTAAAAAAAAAACCCTTGAGTTTAAAGCGTGTTCTGTTTGATAATCTGGCTACACAAAATAATTCGCTGCGTCGGTCACAAATTTTTTAAAATGTCCAACTCGTAGGGCCCGCAAAAGTAAACTCCAGTCACCCCTCCCCCTTTCTTTTGAGCTCGCTTGTGCTTCGTCGCCAGTGACGTGCGGGAATAAGCCCCGCCCACTAACTACGTAGTAAGGGCGAAGAGCTAGCGCAAGCGTAAATTACGTCAATAAACAGTAAGTATACTCTGCACGTGCGTTTCGAACGCTCTTACGGCGATCAGTGGGATCGCTATAGGGCGTGCGTCCAATCGGATCATTTGCATGTAGAATCCGTAGTGAATCGGTCGCTCGGCAAAACGTGGCCAAGAATCGCCCAGCGACGATCCAGATTGATAAGTTTAGGCCTGTTGTTTTCTCAGATACATACTTAAGTTACTGGTAGACTCCTGTTTACTATGGAGAGTGTGTGGCACAGTGGTGAGAGCTGCAACCTCAGCACCCTGAGGTTGTGGGTTCAAATCCCATTCTACTGCTTGTGGCCAGGGCAAGTCACTTAGGGCTAGATTCACTAACCTGCCCGATTGGGCCCGATCTGGGCAGGTCCGACGAATTCACCAAACTGCAACAAGCAGATGAGGGACGCCCCCATCTGCCGGCATGGATTGCTCTATAGATGGTCTGCGCATGCGCTGGACTTCCAGCCCGGCACTTTTTTTTTTTTTTTTTACTTTTTTAACAGCCCGTGGTTTTAACCCGCTTTAAAGCCTGTGGGTTAAAACCACGGGCTTAAACTGTGGGGAAGGGTGGGAGAGTCGGGGCAGGCAGGCGATCAGGGCAGCTACAGTCGGGGCAGGCAGGTATATTGGGGAAGCAGGAGATCAGGGCTGAGAGCAGGGCGGCAGAAGGCAATCGAAAAATGGCTTCAGCGACTGGTCCTCAGCGGTGGCTTTTTGGGTTGGTCGGCCAGCACAGTCGAATCGGCAAATTTGTTTAGTGAATCGCGTCCTTGCCTACTTTGCACGTAGTTCCCCTCATTTGCATGTGCGGATCGGAATCGGATCGCAAAACAGGTTAGTGAATGCCGCAGGAGGGAAATCGGGTCGCAAAGGTCCACGATCGGTTTGCTTAATGAATCTAGCCCTTAATCCCCCATAGTCCCAGGCAGTGCTCCCTCTAAGCGGGCGGGTGGTGTGAGCAAAATTTTTTCCCCGTGCGCTAAAAATATCGGGCGCCAGCGCCAACTCGCCCGATTCTCCTCTCGCCGCGGCCTGCCATCTCCGTACGCCGTGCGCTGTGACGTGACATTGTGCGCTGCGAGGCAATATTTTGTGCGCCAGCGCACGCCAGCGCAGCTTAGAGGGAACACTGGTCCCAGGTATATTAGATAGAGTGTGAGCCCTCTGGGACAGATAAGGAACGATGCTTGAGTTCCTGAATGTAAACCACTTAGGCCATGCAAACTAAATAAATATACTACTAACCTGTGTTACTAGTTTGTAAGCGTTTAAGAGAACCGGTCCCGCGAGGACTGATGGCAAAGCCGTGCAGGAAGCAGCGCGGGGCCAGGCCGGAAATCGAAAAGATCGCTCCTGCCCCTGCACCGCTGGCCGCGAGATTCGAGGAGGCAGCCGTCCGCTGTCCAGCGAGGGAGGTAAGGGGGAGGGAGATGATTTTTTAAAACAGTATAGGCCACCCCAGTTATGCAAACCGCACCCACCGGGCAGGCTTGTAAAACCCATATATAGGCCGGGGCCTATATATGGGGAAATACAGTACTTCCGATTTTATATATGTACTAGTGTTTTAGCCCGTTACATTCGTTACAGTAACGGGTGCTAGAATAGCCCCACCTATACCCTGACTCTGACCCCACCCATGCCCCGCCTCTATCATGCCCGGACCCTGCCTCCCATTGATCCCAGTCTCACCACCTCACCTTTCACCATTTTCTTTGTACCCTTTTGGCGACTCCTGACAGGGTCTTTACTTACCCGAGGCGGCAGCAGCAGTCCTGATGTACCAACCTTTCCTCCCTCAGTGCCCCAAAGCAGGAGTGGTCCTACCATTTCCATCTCTCCCTTTCCCCCTTTCACACCCTCTACCATCTCTCTCTGACCCTGTTTCACCCCTTTTGCCATCTTTCCCTTTCCTGTCCCCCTCTGTCCTTCCCCAAGACCATCTCTCTCTCCTGCCCCCTCCACACACCCTGAAGTCTATCTTTCCCTATCCCCTACCATCTCTCCTGGTCCCCCTAGTAGCCCCTCTGTTCTTCTCATCCATCTGTCTCTGTCTCTCTCTCCTTTCCGCACTTGAGTCCAACATCTCTCCCTTCTCCCACTCCCTCCCCCGAATCCATCACCTCCTGCCTCTGTGGAGCTCTCGCAGCTCCTCCTCGTCCTCCTCCAGCCAGGCTTCAGCCATCTACACTGGCTCCAGGCTCAGCCACCGCAGCCTGCAACCGCTGACAGCCGTCGAGGCCTGCAGCCGCCGACAGCCGCCATGGCCAACATCCGCCTCGGGGGAGAGAGAGAGAGAGAGAGATTCTCGTGTGCACCGGGATAGGGTGTATGGGGGGGAGGGGGCCACGACAGTGGCGAATGACGGCGGTGAAGTTACGATGAGGGAGGGAGTAGAAGCGCGCATGCGAACTCTTGCCCGCGGGGCCCTACAGCTCACGGAAAACGGAACACGCAGGTGGGAGTGTGCATGCGCGCTTAGGGTTTTATTATCTTAGATATATAGATAGTATGAAAATAACGTACTGTATGAGTATGATATAGTTCCTTTCCTGCCATGGGAGAGCTTCTTAAATAAATATATTTTATTATACAACATGGCCTCATTGGCTCAACAAGCACAGAAGGCAGCCACAGCTGTCTAGACAAGGGGTAGGGAACTCTGGTCCTCGAGAGCCGTATTCCAGTTGGGTTTTCAGGATTTCCCCAATGAATATGCATTGAAAGCAGTGCATGCGCATAAATTTCATGCATATTCATTGGGGAAATCCTGAAAACCCGACAGGAATACGGCTCTCGAGGACCGGAGTTCCCTACCCCTGGTCTAGAAGCATTATGCTATTTAGGAGCAAAGTCTTATCATTTGGCTGACAGCACCAGAATAAAAGAGTACTTTAACAGGAAAAGAAAAGTCACCAAAGTGCTAAATTAACAAACCAACTGGTAACTCAAAATTATGCAAAACAATTAGGCACTTCCATAAACCAGGAACAGGCTGTGCCTAACATCCATCATCACAATATCTGGAAACAAAGAAACCTGATGGCAGATAAAGGAAATGGCCCACTAATCTGCCCATCTGCAGTAACCATTAGCTCTTTCTCCGTGAGATCCCGCGTGCCTATCCCGTGCCTTCTTGAATTCAGACACAGGGCTCCTGTTAGGGCATTAACACGCGGAATAGCGCGTGCTAAATTGCCCCGTGCGCCAGATGCTGACACCAGCATTGAGCTGGCGTTAGTTCTAGCCGCATAGCGCGGGTTTAGCATGCGCTAAAAATGCGTGCGCTAAACACGCTAACGCAGCTTAGTAAAAGGAGCCCATAGTCTCTGTCTCCACTTCTTCCAGGAGACTGTTCCACGCATCTACCACCCTTTCTGTAAAAACGTATTTCCTTAGATTACTCCTGAGCCTGTCACCTCTTAACTTCATCCTATGCCCTTTCATTCTAGAGCTTCCTTTCAAATGAAAGAGACTCGACTCATGCACATCACATCATATCTTTCCTCTTTCACCTTTCCTGTAAAATATACAGATTGAAATCTATAAGTCTGTCCCCATACGCCTTATGACAAAGATCACTGACTATTTTAGTAGCCTTCCTCTGGACTGACTCCATCCTTTTTATATCTTTTTGAAGGTGCGGCCTCCAGAATTGTACACAATATTCTAAACTAGTGTTTAAGCCCGTTACATTAATTGGTGCTAGAGTAGATGTCTGTCTGTCTGTTTTTTTCTTTGTCTCTCTTTCCTTGCATGCTGTCTTTCTGTCTGTCTCCCTGGCCCCCTGCCTGCCTGTATTTCACTGTTGCGCCATGCCTGCCTGTCTCGCCATGGCCCCCTTCTGTTTCCCCACCTCCCAGAGCAAAGCATGATTGCTGTCTGCCCTTCAGCACATCCCTCCCCCCAAAGCAGCCCCATTTTCCTCTCCCCCTCCACTTCTTACTAGCATGGAATACATGATTGCTGTCTGCCCCCCAGCACACCCCTCCCCCTAAAGCAGCCCCCTTCCCCCTCCCCCTGTTGTGCCATGCCTGCCTGCTCTGTGGCCCCCTTCTGTTTCCCCCTCCCAGAACAAAGCATGATGTCTTCCCCAGCACACCCTTCCCTCAAAGCAGCCCCCTTTCCCTCTCCCCCTGCCCCCTGTTGTGCCATGCCTGCCTGCTCCGCGGCCCCCTTCTGTCCCCCCTCCCAGAACAAAGCATGATTGCTGTGCACACCCCTCCCCTCAAAGCAGCCCCCTCTCCCCCTGCCCTCTGTTGTACCATGCCTGTTCTTACCCTCCCACCGGCACAAACCGCTGCCACTCTTCTTCAAAGCAGCCTGCTGAGGTTCGCTGGCTGGCTGTAGCGAACCTCGCAGGCCGCTCTCCACCTCGGTAGCACGTTCCCTCTGACACGATCGCCGGCGAACCTCAGCAGGCTGCTTTGAAGAGGAGCGGCAGCGGTTGGTGAGTTAGGACGGGAAAGGGGGGGAGTCGCCGGAGTGTTCACTGCCGCCATGTTCTAAAATAGAATTCGGCCACTGACCAGAGACCACGGTGGCAGGGAACATGAAACCCTAAGTGCGCATGCGCACTTAGAGTTTTATTATAGAGGATGAGGTCTCACCAGAGTCTTATACAGAGGCATCAATACCTCCTTTTTCCTACTGGAATGAGGTAATCGTGATGTTAAGAAATCCCTGATTAAGTCTTAACATCACGATTACCTCATTCCTCTTATCTTCTTCTTAGCTCCCTGAGAATACCCGCCGTCTTCACTAGTCATGACCACTGATCTCTTCTTGTAACAGACCAACCTTAAATCTTTTGTAATCCGCCCTAAATCCTTTGTAATCCACCTTGAACTGCAAGGTAATGGCGGAATAGAAATCTCTAATGTAATGTAATCTATGGGGAACATTGTCAAATGCTTTGCTAAAATCCTCTGGAAACATTGGTTGCAGGCAGGCATTCGTACTCTAAATGATGTAATTTCTAAATGGGAAAATGGTAGATTTATTACAGTTAAAACAATCATTTGGTACATCAGAGTCTCAAGGTTATAAATGGTTACAGTTGAAGCAGGCCATTCAGAAAGGATTCCCTGACTGGTACAACTTAACAAATCAGTTTACAGTAGTTTGCCAGGTCTATGTTTCCAGACAGATTTTCAGGGACATCAGGCCGCCAAATGGTATAAATTAATATCTGAATATGCACTTTGAAAATTAAATAATTAAATTCAGGTGATCTTCTTACATGGTACTTCCCTAATCACAATAACACGATATGCTTTACTCCACTCACTCAGAGAAGTGCATCTAGCATCTATTAGAGAATGACACGGTGACAAAATTCATCACCGTCCCCGTCCCCGCGGATAACCGCGGGAAATAATCCCATGTCATTTTTTAGTGTCTATTTTAGCCTCAGTCCTTCTACACCAGCATTCTTCAAAGCAAAGCTTGCGGGTCAGTGGTTGTGGCCATTCATACTCTGATTCTTATGTGAGCCAAGGATAATGAAGCCTTTGTGACATCACTGATGTGATTGGCTCTTAGGCACTGGTGGAATGAGGCATTGTGACATCACAATATCTGCTCTGGATACCAGAGACTGTCATTCTTCAGTGTCTGTTTCAACCTCAGTCCTTCTACACCAGCATTCTTCAAAGCAAAGCTTGCGGGTCAGTGGTTGTGGCCATTCATACTCTGATTCTTCCCTCTCTCCTTAAAGAATGACATGAAGATGGTTTCCCGCGGTTATCCGCAGGGACGGGAACGGTGATGAATTTTGTCACCATGTCATTCTCTAGCATCTATCTACCGTTTTACACTCTCTTTAGTGTTCAGGAAAAGGCCTCAGAATTGGAGCCTAAGCACGGTCATAAGGTCATAGACTGAGGTGATCAGCGTAGGGTTTTTTTTGCTCCGTGCTCCAGTCATTGGCCAAAAAAACCTGATAGCTTTACAATTTTTTAACTATTTTTAAAAAAAAATATTTTTCTTTTACCTTATTTGGAATCTAGTATAATTTCTTTTAGAAATTTTTCTCTTTTATTACTAAATCCCTTCTACGATATTCACCATTTTCACTGCATTATGATTAGATCTTAAACTCTACTCTTTTCAGTCATTACTTATCTTTTTTGGCGGTGGTCAAGGGGTGACTCCTCAGCAACTGCTCCGGGGTGTCAGGTGAAAAGCGCGCCGGGACAAAGGCGCGAGCAGACAACTGAGCGCAGCACAGAGGCGCGCACCGAAGAAAAAGACTGTTTTTAGGGGCTATGAAGGGGTGTGTGGGGGGGAACCCCCCACTTTACTTTATACAGATCGCGCTGCGTTGTGGGGGCATTGTGGGGGGTTTGGGGGGTTGTAAACCCCCACATTTTACTGAAAACTTAACTTTTTCCCTGTTTTCAGGGAAAAAGTTACGTTTTCACTAAAATGTGGGGGGTTACAACCCCCCAAACCTCCCAAAACGCCGCCGTGATCTGTATTAAGTAAAGTGGGGGGGGCTCCCCAACAAAAACCCCCGTCGCAGCCCCTAAAAACAGTCTTTTTCTTTGGCACGCGCCTCCGTCTTGCGCTCAGTTGTCGGCGCACGCCTTTGTCTTTCGCGTTACTGTCTATGAACCCTGCTCCGGTATAATAAAACTCTGGTGAATGCTGTCTCACATTTCCCTCGACCCCCCCCCAACTCGAGTTTCACGAATTGGAGCTTCTTCAGGAGGGGACACTGTAACAGCCATTAAAATCACAAGTGCACTATTATTTCCTACTCAGCACCTTATTGGTATGATGTTCTACCTCAATTTGTAATTTACACTGATCATACAATTATATTCCATATAATCTATCCTTTATCAGTCTTATAAATATTTAAACAGCTTACACGAGTACGGAGCACCTGCGTCCGAACTACCTGACAGCATTCGAGTAAGAGGAGCCACAAACTCAGGACAGCTTTACATGCCCCAGTAAACGTAAAACGCAATGACGACTGGAGTGGAGCTCTGCCCTTCAGGGCACTTCCTGATTTCCCCTTATCAGCTGATTTTAATTGTAACTTCAATTCTAACCAGCCCTGGAGAGCCCGAACTGCGACCATTCCCTCATAGCTAAAACCATTCGATTTCGCTGTTCAGGCCTCCTGGTTCCAGTGTTTGCCACAGGAAAATAAATCTCTGTTCTTGTTTTACTAAAATCTGGCTAACATCTCCCTCTAGGCCAGTGGTCTAAAACTCAAATCCTTTGCAGGGCCACATTTTGGATTTGTAGGTACTTGGAGGGCCGCAGGAAAAAAAGTTAATGTCTTATTAAAGAAATGACAATTTTGCATGAGGTAAAACTCTTTATAGTTTATAAATCTCCCCCCTCAAAGGCCTGCATGTCCCCCCCTTCTTTGCAGCATCCTCCAGCTTCTCCCCTGGCCTCCCGGTCTTAGTTTCAGCTAATTACCATGCCTGCAGAGAGAATCGCCGGTGCTGTAACATTCCTTGCAGGCTGCCATCGGCCTCCGCATGTTCCCTCTGCCGCGGTCCTGCTCCTCCTTTAAAGTCAGGGGCAGGATCGCAGCAGAGGGAACATGATGCTGAGGATCACTACAGCACTGGCAATCCTCTCTGCATGCTACTGTAATTATCTGAAGGTAAGAGCTGGAGGCCAGGGGGGAAGCCGGAGGATGCTGCAAAGAGTGGGCAGCACTAGTACAGACCGCGGGCCGCAAAAGAGTACCTGGAGGGCCGCATGTGGTCCCCGGGCCACGAGTTTGAGACCACTGCTCTAGGCTCTGAGCCCGCCAAAGAACAGTGTACCTTAATTCATCAACGCTGTGGCGATAGGATGACCAATGAATGACTAAAGGGGCCATTTAGATATATTCTGAATGTCTACTATTAAATCGCTGTCCACTTCTTCCATCTGTGAAGGAGGCCTGTTTATCACACTGATGTAGATATATTTACCAGTCCCTCTTTCCAAATTGATCCACAGTGTCTCTTCCTTGCCTTGCAGATCCTGCAGTTGTGTGGCTTTAATATGATCTTTAACATATAACACTACTCCCCCTCCTTTCCTTCCTATCCTGTCTTTCTTAAACAGATTATAGCCCGGTATAACTACATCCCAGTCGTGGTTCGCCATGAACCACATCTCTGCGATCACCACTATATCCAACTCATCTTCTTCCAACAGTGTTGCATAAGACTGGTGTCCCATTACCCAGAGGCATTGCTCTGTTTTCGTTCTTAAATTTAGATAATCCATTCGTAGAGCAATGAATAAGGACTGATTGTGGGCATCCTGCTGTATCATTAATCTTTAGGCCCTGAACCTGGTATATTTACTTTCCACAAACAAGTATGTTAATACCCACTCACCTGCATTCTTCTTTCTGTGAGGTTCTTTGTTCTTGTTAGAGTTTACTAAGTGATACCTGCATTAAACTTTAAGCAGGTTTCTGTTAGAGTGTGCCATTCGCTGGGTTGGTTTTTTTTTTTTTTCTTTTTCAAGGATATTAGTTTCTGTCAAGGATCAGATCTCACACAGCACTCTGAAAGAAATCTGGGGGCTAGAATTGCGGGATGAAGATGAGAACTCTCATTTTTATCAGGTCTCCAACTGAGCTGGTGATCTGAGGTAGAGAATGACACGGTGACAAAATTCATCACCGTTCCCGTCCCCGCGGATAACCGCGGGAAACCATCTTCATGTCATTCTTTAAGGAGAGAGGGAAGAATCAGAGTATGAATGGCCACAACCACTGACCCACAAGCTTTGCTTTGAAGAATGCTGGTGTAGAAGGACTGAGGTTGAGATAGACACTAAAGAATGACAGTCTCTGGTATCCAGAGCAGATATTGTGATGTCATAATGCCTCATTCCACCAGTGCCTAAGAGCCAATCACATCAGTGATGTCACAATGGCTTCATTATCCTTGGCTCACATAAGAATCAGAGTACGAATGGCCACAACCACTGACCCGCAAGCTTTGCTTTGAAAAATGCTGGTGTAGAAGGACTGAGGTTGAAATAGACACTAGAAAATGACATGGGATTATTTCCCGCGGTTATCCACGGGGACGGGGACGGTGATGAATTTTGTCACCGTGTCATTCTCTAATCTGAGGAGCCAGTCACTCCCCTTCCCCCTTGGCACTGAAAATTTCCTTTTATCTAGGCAGGGCGCTACATTTGTAATCGGCATTCATGCCATAGACCACATCACGGCGGCATACCTCGACTCACACTGGCTCCCAATACAAGCAAGAGTACCATTCAAATTCTACTGCCTACTATTTAAAACCATTAGCGGAGACAGCCCAGCCTACCTAAACAACCGCCTAATCCAAACTACCTCAACCGGACATAGGAGAACCTACAAACCGTTCACGCATCCCCCAATCAGAGACGTCAAACGAAAAAACTGTACGATGGCCTTCTAGCCACCCAAGCAGCAAAACTGGACTATCAACTCTCCAATTTACTGATAACGACCCCAGACTACAAATCGTTCAGAAAAGAAATAAAAACCATGCTATTCAAGAAATCCTTGAAGTCAAATTAACACCGCAAGACTCATCCCAATTGTCTGAAGCAACTCGCTCTTCTCTTCAATTCCTCTGGAAATGGCCAGATAACTTCTTTTGTAATCCGCCTTGAACCGCAAGATATTGGCGGAATAGAAATCACTAATGTAATGTAATTGTAATCTTTGCAACTGCTCCTTGGTTTAGTATAATCCTCCTTTTTAATGTTTTCCCTATTGCACATAAAAACATGAGTTGCCCTACTAGGACAGACCAAAGGTCCCTCAAGTCCAGAATCTTCCAACAGTGGCCAATCCAGGTCACAAGTACTAGGCAGAAACCCAAAGAGTAGCAACATTCCAGATTGAACTGAGATTGTGATTTCATAATACCTCATTCCACCAATGTCTAAGAGCCAACCTCATCAATGATATCACAATGGCTTCATTGTCCTATACTTGGCTCACATAAGAGCTGCCATATAGAGAATGACATGAGGACAAATTTTTTCCCGTTCCCTTGGGAACTCATTTTCCTGTTCCGTCCCGAAGAGTTCTTTTCCTGTCCATGCCCCATTCATGCAAACTGTCCTCATCTGCATAAGCCTCAAACACTAGATAGAGTTTGAGCCTGCCGGGACAGATTGGGAAATATGATAACATACCTGAATGTTAAGATATAGGTGGTATATCAATAAATAAATAAGTGTTTGAGGTTTGTGCGGTTAAGGCAGAGCTTACATGAATGGGGCAGGGACAGCGACAAAACTCAATGGGGACAGGACAGAGAAAATTTGTCCCCGTGTCATTCTCTACTGCCATATTCCATCAAGTCCACTATCCTGTTTCCAAGTGGCCAACCCAGGTCCCAAGTACCTGGCTAGATTCCAATATATTTTAGCTGACAAAACAACTCGTACCACTGGGATTAAATACATTGGAACCTGACCTTGAAATATTCTAAAGATTAGCACAGTTATTTTGAACCGACAGAGTGCTTTTTTTTTTGTAATAATATTTCTTTATTGAGCAAAGTCAGCAATAGGCAGAACCATAAAAAGTAGACATACAGCCGCAACTCCCATTGAGGTGCTAAAATAAAACAACCGGGGAACTCAGGAACAATACAACAGGAGAGCGCCCAGGCAAGAATGCTAGAGAGTGCCCAATACAGGATTTTACCATAATAATGCCCGACCCCCCCCCAACAGCTAAACCCCCAACCCCCCCCTTCCCCAAAGACCCCCCCCTCCCCAAACCCAGACCCGTGTGGTCAGATGGGAAAACAAGAAGAAACTAAGCAGAAAGAAAGAAAGAAAGAAAGAAAGGTGGAACAAGACAACGAGAAAAGGGGGACTAGAGCAGACAACAGAGTAAGAAAAGCAGCACCCAACTCCTGCCAAAGATACCGCAGCTGGCAAGGTTAGCAGTTCAGCAACAAACTCTGTCTGGGCCGCCTGAAACTCATGTTTGTGGGATGGAGTAGGGGAATGTAACACTAAGAGCCTGCTCTGCCGGACTTTACGCTCGAGAGCCAAAATCTTGGTCGCCAACAGTTTCTTCCGTCGGGCACAGTACGCTATCACCGCCCCCCGGAGCACCACCTTGGCTGCCTCCCAAAAAAGAGCTCCGTCATCCGCATGCACCCCATTGAACTCAACATACTCCGTCCACTGCACCTCCAGATACTGTTTAAAATCAGGGTCAGAATAGAGCGCTACCGGAAAACGCCAGCGCCCACCCCCAGCGGGTGGCCCAGCAGCAAAGCTAATATCCATCCAAACCATAGTATGATCAGAAATAGCCAGCACCCCAATCTCAGCCTGATGTACTGCATAGAAGGAGGAACGGGAGAGGAACACATAGTCTATTCTAGAGGAGGAATCATGCACTTTGGAAGTATGAGTAAAATCCCGCTCACCAGGATGAAGGGTTCTCCACACATCCACCACATCCATAGCCTGCATCCAAGCACACAGCCCATTATCCGATCTCCCCGAGGACCCAGAAATCCCCCTAGAAGAATCCAGAACGGGATCCAGAATAGAGTTGAAATCCCCCAGGAAAATCATATGGGTCCCAGGTAACAAGGTCACCGACAGGATTACCCCCAAAAGTTTCTTATAAAAGGATCGTTGGGCAGTATTGGGAGCATACACTGACATCAAGAGAACCGGGCACTGGCACAGCGTACCCTGAACCAGGACATAGTGACCCTCCGGATCGGAAAGGACCCGAGATTGAACAAAAGGAATGGACTTATGCAGCAGGAGAGCCACCCCGGCCCTGGCCTTAGAAGAAGAAGCAGAAAAACATTGTCCTACCCAGGACTGCCTCAGCTTACCATGTTCGTTCTCGGAAAGCTTAGTCTCCTGCAGGCCCACTATATCAGCCCTATGTCTGGCCAAATGCTGCAGAATCTTGGTTCTCTTTATCGGAGAGTTAATACCCGATACATTCCACGTCACACAACGCACTCCCCGCTTAGGCGGCATTCAGAGGAAAACTAACAGGGTCACCAAACAAGGGAGAAGAGAACTCCTGCCGAGAGTCCCAGCCCTCCTCCCGGCAGCCACCCTTCCGTCACACACACACAGACCACCCACCAATAACCACACTGATCCTGTCCCCCCACCCCACCATCCACTATCCCTCTTCAACCCCAACTCCCCCCTCCCAGACCCCCCCCCCACCCCACCCAAACCCACCTCCCCCGCCCTCCCCCCCAACCCCCACCCCTAAACCCAACATCCCCCTCCCAATCCCCCTCTGAAACCCCATTCCACCACTCCAGGAGAGGGTACGCCAAGGGCCCAAAGACCCTCCCCCCCTCAGCCTCCCATACAAAGACCAAGCAATAACAAAGCAAAGTTGTAGAAAGGCAAGTGTCAGGAGTCAGATACCATCAACAAAAGTAGGACCCCAGTGGAAGAGAGCAGCGAAGGAAAGTGGAAGGAAAAACACAAAGTCCCGCCTCGGCAGGACTGAACAACAATCCGGCTCACAGGGCCAGAAACCAGCATCCAAACCAAACAAGAGTGACCCCCACTAAGGGGCCACAAAACGAAGGTAGCCATCATAATATGCTTCAGCAGGTCCCGAAGGGGACACCTCCGGTGTCTCACGGGTGCTCCCCCTCATTTAGCTGAAAGGAACCACAAGTCACTGTCAGGGTCCATCAAGTGCTCGGCTCCAGATCAGGATACCACAGAAGAACCTGAGCCCGGGCGGCCTCGCTGGTTTCAAAGAGAAAGGGTTGGCCCCCATGAAGCACTCGAAGCTTGGCAGGATATTGCAGGGTGAAGCGTAGCTTTTTCTCAGTGAGTTGCTTGCAGACGGTCGAATAGCCTCGACGGAGAGATGCCACCTGTGCAGAATAGTCCTGGAACATCAGGATACGCTGGTTCTGGAACTGTAAATCCTTTTTCTGACGATAGGTGCGCAGCAAGAGATCTTTGATAGCAAAATTGAGGATGAGTAGGATCACCACGCGCGGCCTGGTCGAGCCCTCCTGCCTCCTGCCCAACCGATGCGCCCGTTCAATACGCAAGGGACCCAGTCCCCGCGTGGCCAACAGCTCAGTCGTCAACCACGCTTCCAGGGTAGGCAGGAGATCTCCATCCGAAATTGATTCTGGGACCCCCACCAGGCGCAGATTATTCCGTCTGGAGCGATTCTCCAGGTCCTCCATCTTCTCTTCACATTGCCCCACTTGGCGCTGAAGTCGTTGTATCTCTGCCTGCATGAAAGTAAGGGAGTCCTCCGCAGTGCTGATCCGTTGCTCAGCTTCAGACACACGAGTGTTAAACTCTGCCACTGAGGCAGAGAGAGTTGTTATGGACTCCTGCACCTTGTCTAAGCGCGTCCCCAGCGCCAGCACGACTGCCTCCGTTAGCCGCGTGATCATGTCCGCCCCCGCTGAGTCCGCGGCATCTCCCGGGCCGGCCATTTTGCATTCTGTGCCGGGCCCCGACTTCGTGCGTTCACACTCCTTTTTCCCAGCCTTCGCCGCCATGTCTCCGCTTCCTTTTTGTAAATATCTGTCCATAGAGCCCCGAAGAATCGGGGGAAAGCGCTTGGTGAAAATATAGGCGCTGAATCTAGGTCCGGGAGGCCGAAGCAGGGGAAGAGCAGCGGAGCTCAAGGAAAACGCGTCTTCCCTGCTCTCGGCACGGCCACGCCCCCGACAGAGTGCTTTTACTAGCAGCCGGTGCAAAATCAATCAGCAATGGTATATTCCTATTATATCTACATTTCTCAAAAATCAATATGGCTGCTGTACTCTGTAGCAACTGCAATCATTCCATTGTGTTTTTTTTCATACAGCCCAAGTATAACAAGTCGCAGTAATCTAAGTGCAAGAGTGTAATAGCCTCAACAGTTAATTGAAAATGATCTTGTAAAACATATTTCTGAAGCCTTCGCAGCTCACGCATTTTGATAAAAGCCTCTGCACACTGTTTAATTTGCAATGTCATCATCAAATTAGAATCGATTATTTATTTAAAAAATATATATACTGCCAGGATGGTCTCGGGGCTCAAGGATCTATCGTACGAGGAAAGGCTGAAAAATTTGCGGCTGTACTCACTCGAGGAACGTAGGGAGAGAGGGGACATGATCGAGACGTTTAAGTATATTACCGGCCGTATCGAGATGGAAGAAGAGATTCTCTTTCTCAAAGAACCCTCAGCCACAAGAGGGCAACCGCTCAAACTCAGGGGCGGGAAATTTCATGGCGACATCAGGAAATATTTTCTTCACCGAGAGAGTGGTTGATCCTTGGAACGAGCTCCCGGTGCAGGTGATCGAGGCAAACAGCGTGCAAGAATTTAAGAGCAAATGGGATGCCCATGTGGGATCCCTTAGAGGGTTAAGCCAAGGGAACCTGTCACCAGGAGTGGGATCCCTAGGATAGTAGACTTGGGGGTGGGTCAGTAGAGTGGGCAGACCTGATGGGCTATGGCCCTTATCTGCCGTCATCTTCTATGTTTCTATGTTTAAACAAAGCGGTTTCCATAAAAAAAAAATAAACATACGTAATTGCGGAGTATAAAACCAAAATTACATTTCTAAAAATAAAACTAAGGGCCTCTTCTATCAAACTGCGCTGGCAGTTTTTAGCGCAGAGAGCCGCGTTGAATGGCCCTTGCTGCTCCCGACGCTCATAGGAACTCTATGAGCGTCGGGAGCAGCGCGGGCTATTCAGCGCAGCTCTCTGCGCTAAAAACTGCCAGCGCAGTTTGATAGAAGAGGCCCTAAATTACAGTGCTATAAAATACATTTTCTTTAAATAGAAAAAGAGAGAAAGAAAAAAAAAAAAAAAAAACCCCAACTCATTTGCACCCAACAAATGAACAATGCCCAAGCAATTAATAACAAAGGCACTTAGGAATCCACTTATTGACTCAAACTCAGAGTCAGGACAGAAGTTACATCTACCAGAGAACATGTTAATCTGAAGACTGAGTAGCTTTACAAATAGGCGTCCACAAATAACTTGGTTTTCAACAGCTTTTTGAAACTAAAACGGTCAGTGCTTAATCTTAGACGTCCCCGACAGCTTATTCCCAATGCCCAGAGAGAAGATTCAAACACAAATTTCCTAGACTGACTGATAAACCTGGCTTTTCTCTAACATATAACTTCTCCTCTCCTGATTACATCCCCTCTTTTATATGCTTTTGTAAATCCTTCTCCTCTCTCTTCCCTATTTTTAAGCTTTGTAAACCGTGTCGAGCTCCACTTCCGTGGAGATGATGCGGTATATAAACTTAAGGCTTAGTTTAGTTTAGTTAGAATGTCCATGCCCCAATGCTTTGGTCTTGTCAATATTAACCCTCTCTTTTAGTAAGGTGCGCTAACCGATTAGCACGTGCTAATTGAATTAGTTGCGCACGAAATGCTAACGCATCCATAGACTAGCATGCGCGTGTTGGCGTTTAGCGGGCGCTAATCGGTTAGCGCTCCTTAGTAAAAGAGGGCCTAAGTTTAAGAGGATAGTGAAGAGCCTAATTCTCAATTTTTTTGGGAAAGCCTGAACCTCATTTTGAAAGGAAAAATAAAAATAAAATAGACTGTCTTATTTTACAAATCTTTATAACCCAGCAGTGTATCCTCCCCTCTGAGCTAACAATGACATGCAATAATGTCAATTATGGCAGCCCCTTATCCCAATAATCGACTCTTGCAATATCACATCTCTGCAAACCAAGATCACTGGCATTATAGTTCTCTATGTAATTTTATAAGCTGTATCCACACATATTAATGCCACAGTAACTCTCCACATCGCTGTATAGACCTCTTGCTAGTAAATCGCACTGAACCTGTACTTAAAATCTCCCTGTGTAATCTTGTAAGCTATATTTGATGTCAATGTAATGCTCCATTTGGGTCTCTTTGCTTGTAAATTGCCTTGAACCTGTACTGCAGATTTGCATTCCTGTCATTTCCATTATATGCAAATCTCTCTCATGCATATTCATTAGAGCTAGCCTGAAAATCCGATTGGCCTGGTGGTCATAAGAACATAAGAACATAAGAAGTTGCCTCCGCTGAGGCAGACCAGAGGTCCATCTCGCCCTGCGGTCCGCTCTCGCGGCAGCCCATCAGGCCCACTGCCTGAACAGTGGTCTCTGACTAATTTTGCAAATTACCTCTAATCCTATCCCTCTAACCTTACCTCTACTCTTATCTGTACCCCTCAATCCCTTTGTCCTCCAGGTACCTGTCCAGACCCTCCTTGAAGCCCTGTAGCATGCTTCTGCCTATCACATCCTCCGGTAGCGCGTTCCATGTATCCACCACCCTCTGGGTGAAAAAGAACTTCCTGGCGTTTGTTCTAAACCTTCCCCCTTTCAATTTCTCTGAGTGCCCCCTTGTACTTGTGGTTCCCCATAATTTGAAAAATCTGTCCCTGTCTACTCTTTCTATGCCCTTCAGGATCTTGAAGGTTTCTATCATGTCTCCTCTAAGTCTCCACTTCTCCAGGGAGAACAGCCCCAGTTTTTTCAGTCTGTCAGTGTATGAGAGGTTTTCCATACCCTTTATCAGCTTAGTTGCTCTTCTCTGGACTCTCTCAAGTACCGCCATGTCCTTCTTGAGGTACGGCGACCAGTACTGGACACAGTACTCCAGGTGTGGGCGCACCAATGCACGATACAGTGGCAGGATGACTTCCTTCGTCCTGGTCGTGATACCTTTCTTAATGATACCCTCCAGGATAGGGTTGGGGACCACTGCTGTACTGGACAAGTGCAATACAGAAATTCAAATTAGATTTAGATCATCTAAAGAGATTAAAGATGGTATTGCTATAATTGTTGTCTGCATATACGTTCGAGCTCAATTCGGAGTACTTAAAGAAGTAACCTGCGAGGAGGTGCTGAAAAGTTCTCAGCCCCACCAAGAAGAGAATGATGTGAATATGGTTCAATCAATGATCTGAAACAATATCAAGCCGTAGAATATCGTTTCTGCACATTGGTACTTGATGAAATAAGATAGCACTCTTTTTAGCTGCAGTGGCAAAATAATGCGTAGAACTTTTCAGCATCCCTTCGTACAAACAGGAATGTGGAATAATAAGATGGATCACAATAAAAAGAAAAAAAAATACAGTAAAATGATAAAATACTGAAAAAACAACAATAATAATAATAATGACCTGTGGGATTAATGCTCATATTATAGGGCTCAATATATCAACTTTATGCTCTAAAATCTAGAATAGTTACTCATTCATCTCCTCTACCAATTGGATAGAGGGAGAGCATTAGATGTAGTGTATTTAGATTACAGAAAAGCCTTTGATGCTGTTCCATAATGGTGTCTTGTAAACAGACTGAGTGTCATTGGTTTTGGGCCCCAAAGTGATGATCTGGGTTAGGAACTGGTTGAGTGGAAGGCATCAGAGAGTGGTGATCAATGGAGATTGCTCTGATGAAAAGAGATGTTACCAGTGGTGTGCTTCGAGTTTGGACTACTGCAACGTGCTCCTAAATGGCTTAACTACAAAAAAAACACCCATCAACTATAACGAGTGCAAAATGCTGCCGTCCAACTCCAGACGAATCTTCACATATGAGACCCGATCGCCCCAGCGCTGCACGCTGCCCACTGGCTGCCGATCGATAAACGATGCAAATTCAAAGCCCTAGTAATGGCCTACAAACTTCTAAACTACACCCCGAATCGACCACTTCGCTCGCAAGAAGAAAACCGATTACACACACTCTCAGGATGTGCCCTCCACCTTAAGACTGCCCGGAAAAGATCTTACTCACACTACCTCTGGAACAAACTACCTACCCACATAAGATCATTAGAAGGTCTACTGAACTTCAGGAAGGCAATAAAAACTCACCTCTTCCCTTGACCCTCTAAGAGTATACCAACCGAAATTTCTAACCATGCCATGTTTTGTCATACTATCACCATTTCTCTCACACTTTACTATACGTTGTATCTTCCACACTATATTTGCCATACTATGTCTACCATGCTACGATTTCTCATGCTATGTCTGCTACACAATGTTTGCCATTCTATGTCTACTGTGCTAGGTTATATCATCCTATGTGTCATACTATCGTGTCATGCTTGTAATACTAAGCTCAAAAGCACAAAGAGGAACCAGATCTTGGATCCAGGAATCTATATATATAAAATCGGAGGTATGTATATATGTATGTGTGTGTGTGTATGTGCCGCGATCACGCAAAAACGGCTTGACCGATTTGAACGAAACTTGGTATGCAGATCCCTCACTACCTGGGATGATATGTTCTGGGGGTCTCGCGGCCC
This sequence comes from Geotrypetes seraphini, assembly GCF_902459505.1. Classification (NCBI taxonomy): domain Eukaryota; kingdom Metazoa; phylum Chordata; class Amphibia; order Gymnophiona; family Dermophiidae; genus Geotrypetes; species Geotrypetes seraphini. Next base: position 30,678,363 of record NC_047085.1, on the reverse strand, counting down.
ACCTGCACACGTGGGCGGAGCTACAAACATAAAATCAGATTTCACCCATTCATGTCAATGGAAAAAATGTAAAAAGCTGCCATTCTCACAGTAATTCAAAAACGGCTTGACCGATTTGAACGAAACTTGGTATGCAGATCCCTCACTACCTGGGGTGATATGTTCTGGGGGTCTCGCGGCCCACCTGCACACGTGGGCGGAGCTGCAAACAGAAAATCAGATTTCACCCATTCATGTCAATGGAAAAAATGTAAAAAGCTGCCATTCTCACTGTAATTCAAAAACGGCTTGACCGATTTGAACGAAACTTGGTATGCAGATCCCTCACTACCTGGGGTGATATGTTCTGGGGGTCTCGCGGCCCAACTGCACACGTGGGCGGAGCTACAAACATAAAATCAGACTTCACCCATTCATGTCAATGGAAAAAATGTAAAAAGCTGCCATTCTCACAGTAATTCACAAACGGCTTGACCGATTTGAATGAAACTTGGTATGCAGATCCCTCACTACCTGGGGTGATATGTTCTGGGGATCTCGCGGCCCACCTGCACACGTGGGCGGAGCTACAAACATAAAATCAGATTTCACCCATTCATGTCAATGGAAAAAATGTAAAAAGCTGCCATTCTCACTGTAATTCAAAAACGGCTTGACCGATTTGAACGAAACTTGGTATGCAGATCCCTCACTACCTGGGGTGATATGTTCTGGGGGTCTCGCGGCCCAACTGCACACGTGGGCGGAGCTACAAACATAAAATCAGACTTCACCCATTCATGTCAATGGAAAAAAATGTAAAAAGCTGCCATTATCACTGTAATTCAAAAACGGCTTGACCGATTTGAACGAAACTTGGTATGCAGATCCCTCACTACCTGGGGTGATATGTTCTGGGGATCTCGCGGCCCACCTGCACACGTGGGCGGAGCTACAAACATAAAATCAGATTTCACCCATTCATGTCAATGGAAAAAATGTAAAAAGCTGCCATTCTCACTGTAATTCAAAAACGGCTTGACCGATTTGAACGAAACTTGGTATGCAGATCCCTCACTACCTGGGGTGATATGTTCTGGGGTCTCGCGGCCCAACTGCACACGTGGGCGGAGCTACAAACATAAAATCAGACTTCACCCATTCATGTCAATGGAAAAAATGTAAAAAGCTGCCATTATCACTGTAATTCAAAAACGGCTTGACCGATTTGAACGAAACTTGGTATGCAGATCCCTCACTACCTGGGGTGATATGTTCTGGGGGTCTCGCGGCCCACCTGCACACGTGGGCAGAGCTACAAACATAAAATCAGATTTCACCCATTCATGTCAATGGAAAAAATGTAAAAAGCTGCCATTCTCACTGTAATTCAAAAACGGCTTGACCGATTTGAACGAAACTTGGTATGCAGATCCCTCACTACCTGGGGTGATATGTTCTGGGGGTCTCGCGGCCCACCTGCACACGTTTTATATTTTAAATGTATTTTTATCTGATTATGTATTTAACGATGTAGTAATGATAGCTGGGTTTTTTTTTTAATTGTATTACTAACTGAAATGTTTGTGAACTGCCCAAAACTACTGGTGGGGCGGTATATCTAATATAATAAAACGGTAAGCCGCGCATGCGCACTTCCTATGCGTGCGTCAGTTTTCCGTGAGCTGTAGCGACATAGGAAGTACGCATGCGCGGCTTACGGTCTGGCCTCACGCGAGGCAAGACAAGTGCACATGCGCGCCCTTCCCTGCTCTCCACCTGCGGAGCGGTGGCTGCCGGCCGCTAACACCCCCTGCACTCTCCAAGCCAGGACCGCAGCCAGCCAACCATCGCCTCCACAGCGCGGAATTACTTATCTGCCAATCCCGCGAGGGAAGGAGAAAGAGGGCTGGCGGCTGTCCCGCTGGCAGCATGGCCCCGATCCCCTTGCGCCGCAGCAGTGTCGGTAGGGAACAAGTCGACGACTCCCCCCTCCTGCACCAACCACTGCCGCTCCTGTTTGAAGCGGCCTGATGAGGTTCGCGGCCGGCTGTAGCGAACCTCGCAGGCCGCTCTCCACATGAAGCACGTTCCCTCTGACGCGATCGCGTCAGAAGGAACATGCTACCATATGGAGAGCGGCCTGCGAGGTTCAATACAGCCGCCCATGAACCTAAGCAGGCCGCTTTGAACAGGAAAAGGAGCGGCAGCAGTGGCAGGAACCATGGATGGATGGAGGGAGGTAAGAACGGGAGGGGAAGCCAAAAAAGAAGGGCTATGGAGCAGGCAGAAAAGGGAGCTGTTTTGGTGGGAGGGTTGTGCTGAGTGCACGAAGTAGGCAGGCAGGCATTGCACAACAGGGGGAGAGGCAAAGGGGGCTGCTTTGTGGGGGATGGTTGTGCTGGGGGCCGACAGCAATCATGGGGGGAACAGAGGAGGGCCACGGAGCAGGCAGGCATGGCACAACAGGGGGCCAGAGGGAGAGCGAAAGGGGGCTGCTTTGGGGGGAGGGGTGTGCTGGGGGCAGACAGCAATCAGGGAGGGGGGAGGAACAGAAGGGGGGCCACGAAGCAGGCAGGCATTGCACAACAGGGGGAGAGGCAAAGGGGGCTGATTTGGGGGAATGGTTGTTCTGGGGGCAGAAAGCAATCATGGGGGGGGAGGAATAGAAAGGGGCCATGGAGCAGGCAGGCATTGCACAACAGGGGGATAGGGGGCTGCTTTGGGAGGAGAGTTGTGCTGTGGGAAGACAGCAATTATGGGGGAGAACAGAAGGGGGCCATGGAGCAGGCAGGCATTGCACAACAAGGGGAGAGGGAAAGGGGGCTGCTTTGGGGGGATGGTTGTTCTGGGGGCAGAAAGCAATCATGGGGGGAGGACATAAGGGGGCCACAGAGCAGGCAGGCATGGCACAACTGGGGGCCAGTGGGGGAGGGAAAGGGGGCTACTTTGGGGGGATGGTTGTTCTGGGGGCAGACAGCAATCATGGGGGGGAACAGAAGGGGGCCAAGAAGCAGGCAGGCATTGCACAACAGGGGGAGAGGGAAAGGAGGCTGCTTTGGCAAGCAGGGGGGCCAGGGAGACAGACAGAAAGAAAGACGCACAGACAGGGGACCAGGGAGAGACACAGACACAAAGAATGACAGACAGACAGCGTCCAGGGAGAGAGAGAGAGACAAATAAAAAACAAAAAACAGACATACAGACATCTACTCTAGCACCCGTTATTGTAACGGGCTTAAACACTAGTAAGAAAATAAATTATTATTATTATTATTATGCCATTCATTTATTGATAAAATGACTCAGTATTACAAAATTCTGTTAAAATTCTGTCTCCCCAGTCTGTGCCTTGCGGTTACTTCATTAAACAACCGTTAATGGAACTGGGCCATGTAATCCGCAGTTCTGGCATGAAATTACCTGGCTCCATATAAGAAAGCACGGCAGAACAAAACACAATGGAAAAGCAGATGCTATACAGAGTTTTATAAACTTCATTAGGGAGTGGAAAGAAAACAATTATTTAAGAAGGCAATTAATTGTATCCAAGACTAGAAAAGAGATTGTTCTGAATAATTACTCAGGCTGTCTCTGGAACGCTGCATGGGTGATGTCTCTCATTGCTGTAAATGTGGACTTTGATTTGCTTAACTTATTATATATTGCTTGGAAGCCCAAAAGCTATCAAAGTAGTATATATTCAGGTACAACTGGTATTTTTCTGTCCTGAAAGGCTCACAATCTTAGTTTTTTAGACATACACGGAGATAGTGGTGTACTTTCTTAAATGGGGAACTATCCTTGAAACGGCACATAATGCGAAGCTCTGAATTCACGTCGGAGCCCCATTCAGTGTATCTTCTTAAGATGAGATAAGTTTTTCATTAAATTTAATCTATGCATTTATTTAAATTCTATGCAAAGATTGAGAAAATTGTTCTAAAGGCCAATGAGGAGGCTGGCTATTGATAGGCTCGAGCTTTACATGAAATAGGACGCCCGAGTGTAGCCGCTGAGGCCATAGAAAGTCTGATGAAATATTTCTACAGTGATCCAGGAAGAGATGAAATAATATATATGAGATGAATAAATATCTATGAAATTTCTGTAAGCAACAAGTGATACTGATAATATCTAAGCACAGCAGAGTGTGGCACAAAATTAAGTTGACTATTGATGGATTATTGCCTTCACTCATAAATTATATATATCAAAGCCATTCATTTTTGATGATCACAATCTTAGTTTGCACCTGAGACTAACCCCTGGTGCACTATGCTTTATAGCGCGCGCTAAATATTAGTGCGCTTTAAACGCTAATGCATGCATGTTATCCTATTGACGCGTTAGCGGTTGGCGCACGCATTGATGTAGCTTGCACTAAATGCGTGCTAAAACGCTTAGCGCACCTTTGTAAAAGAGGGCCTAAGTGGCTTGCCCAAGATCACAAGGAGTGAGGCAGAGTGACGTAGTAAGGGAGAGCGGTGCCCGGGGCGGTGGTGCCCCTCCCCCGCCCCCTGCCGTGTCTGCACCCCTTCTCCCTTCCCATTTTAACTTCTCCGGCGTGAGCAGCATGCCCACGTCGGTCTCGGCTCGCCCTTTGAGACCAGTTCCCAGGCGCGGGTCCTCGAAGTGATGTCAGAGCGCCGATGCCGACGCAGGCAGCAACCTCACGCTGGGGAAGTAAAAAAGGTACGGGGGGAAGGCAAGGGGCGCACGCACACGGCAAAGAGAAGAACGGGGGGGGGGGGCAGAGAGGAGGAGGGGTGCCGTGCCCAGGGAGGACCGCTCTCCCCCCTTTCTATGCCACTGGCTAAGTAGGAAAAGTTTAAAATGGGGCTGGAACTCATCAATAGACCCTGTCTCATCAGCACACAGCCTTGGGGGTCATCTCTTTCCTTCTCTTCATATATCCAGTGGACCACCAAAACTTGTTGCATCTAAAATTTGGACTTTCCTTTCTGAGCATGCTGTCCAGACCCTCATCCATGCTCTTGTCACTTTTTTGCCTGGATTACTACAACTTGCTTTTCACAGGTCTGCAAAGCCATCTCTTTCCCCGTCAATCTGTTCAGAATTCTGCTGTGCACCTCATTTTCCGCCAGTGTTGTTATGCGCATGTTACCCCTCTCCTCAAATCGCTTCATTGGCTTCCTGTCCACCTCCACATACAGTTCAAATTCCTCTTACTGACCTACGAGTGTATTCACTTTGCAGCTCCTCAATATCTCACCCTTTACTCTGCCACAGGAGCTCCATTCGTCAGGCAAGTTGGTCTTGTCTGTTCCCTTCTCCTCTACTGCCAACTCCGTCCCTTCTGCCTTTCTGTGCCGTATGCCTGGAACAACCTGCCTGACTCGGTACTTTGAGCTCCACATAGGTGTCAGAATGAGGAGGGGCACAGGGGCCATGACCTCCCCAAAAACTGGAAGTCAGAAGAGTCAGTTATGGCTCTCCTGATTCCCCCACCTACCTCCCCCCTGACCATTGTAATTTTAAATATTTGAGCAGCTGGTGGCAGCAACAAAATGAGCCTGTTGCCATCGGCCTGCTCTGGAAGTCTTCATTCTGCAGCGTCCCACCTACAAGGGAAGAGGAAATTGCTGTGGAATGAAGACTTCTGGGGCAAGCTGATGGCAGCAGGCTCACTTCGTTACCACTGCCGGCTGCCCAAAGATTTAAAATTATAGCTGCAGGGAGCTGGTAAGTGGGGGAGTTTTGAGCTGGAGAGAAAGGTCATGCCACAGGATCTTGCTGGGGGGGGGGGTGCTGGGGTTGGGGTTGGGAATAGAGGGAAGAACATATGCTGTATGGGCTGGGGGGATGGGAAGGCAGGGAAGGACAGATACTGCACGGGCTGGAAGGGAGTTGGGAAGGCAGGGAAGGACAGATGCACGGGCTGGGGGATTGGGAAAGCAAGAAAGTCAGATACTGGACGGACTGGAAGGGGTTTGGAAAGGCATGGAAGGACAGATGCTGCACGGGCTGGGAGGTTGGGAAAACAGGGAAGAACAGATGCTCACAGGCCGGGGGGGGGGGGTTGGGAAGGGAGGAAAGAACAAATGCTGCACGGGCAGGGAGATGGTTGGGAAGGACAGATGATGCATGGGCTGGGGAGTTAAGAAGGGAGGGAAAGAGTAATGCTGCCAGTGGGGGACAGAAGAGAAAAAGAGAATTGTTCTACATAGGTGTGTGGAGTGGGAGGGAAAAAAAGATGGTATACATGAGTAAAGAAAGAGGGAAAATTGTTGGACATGATTGTGGTGGAGAGAAGGGAGGGAGAAATGTTACACTGGGAGAGAGGAGAGATGACTCAAAAAAGGGAGAGATGTCAGATTCTGGAGAAGGGTGATGGAAGGAGGGATAGAGAAATAGACCATTGGAAGAGGAAGGAGAGAGAGAGATGCCAGACCAGATAATGGAAAGAAGGAGGATATGCCAGACTGAGAGAAGGAGAGGAAAGAGATATCACACAGAAAGGGGGGAAGACCATGGGAAGAGTGAGGGAAGAAGAGAGATTCCAGATCATGGGAGAGGAGAGAGATGCCAGGCTGTGGAAAGGAGAGGAGAAATGCCAGACCATAGGAGGGTGGGAGGGTAGGGGGAAGAAAGAGATGGCAGACCATGGGAGAGGGAGAGAGATGGAAGAGATGGTGAACAGGAATGGAGGGGAAGGGGAGAGAAGGAGGACATGATACACAGCAATGGGTGTGGCAGGAAAGAGAGATGGAAGAAATGCTTCTTATGGATAGATGGGAAGAGGGGAGAAAGAAGAGGGAGAAGATTGTACACATTGATAGATGGGAAGGGAAATGGAAAAATATATTTTGAGAAAAAAGCAGAAAAATGGAAGAAAGTTAATGCCAAAATGGATGTAGGGCAGAAAGTGAATAAAGAGAGAAAAACAGTAAATGGATAAGAAGGCCCTAGAAACACAGTTAAGAGGACAGATAGAAGGAAGTGCAACCAGAGAATGACATGGAGACGGACACGTAGGTACCATCAAGGCAGTGATGGGGACAGAGCTCGCAAGCAAGGATGGGGACAGAAGGGCAGGGATTGGGACAGAGCCCATGAGGACGGGGCAGGGATGGGGACAGGGATAGAGCTCATGGGGACAGCGACAAACTTTGTCTCTGTGTCATTCTCTAGAAACTTGAGACTAGTATCAATATGTAAAAACTTAACATATCTTAGACAATTGGCAACTGAATTCAATGATTAAAAAAACTTCAGAAGCTGCTTTTAGATTTCAGTGAACTGCTGTTTTTTTAAAAAAAATAAATCTTTATTAATTTTCAATTCAAGAACAGTGCATTAAATATATACATACAATTAACGTCATAGATAACATTTACAATCGATCAATGAATACAACAAAATATATTACCCCCCTCCTCCCTGGATGTGCAACATCCTTCCATCATTTGCCCAGTTGCGTAAGCATCTTACTGCTACTGCAACAGATTCATGCATCGTTGCTGGCATCAATGAACATTTCTAACATTTAATAGACACTTAATTATTTTCCTTGTCAACTCTGGAATCCTTGTGGACAAGCTAAGTGGTTTTGCCTCACACCTGTTTTTAAATATATTAAATACACATTGTGAAGTGATTGGAACAGCACATATTTTATGGGTATCAGAATATAGAAGAAAGAGAACCAAGTGATCAAAGGCTTGGATCTTTGGAGCGGCCATTGTGGTAACTCTGAGCGATGGGAGGCCCTTATGTTCCTATAAGAAAGCACAAGTCTGATGTTTCTCTCTTTTTTGTAGGCTAACACAGGAGAATCAAATCCACAAACATAAAATCACATACAAAAGAGTAGAATTGTCCAAAGATGACTGGTGAACTCAGATGTATTTCATAAACATCTTTTATTTATTTCTTCAAAACAGTAATTCAATGACTCAACATGTCCATGTTTCGGCCAAATGGTCTGCCTCAGGAGTCTTGCGAATCTTCCAATGTAATGTAATCTCCTGGAAATGTCCAGCTATCTTCCAATGTAATCCGCTTAGAACCGCAAGGTATAGGCGGAATAGAAATCACTAATGTAATGTAATGTAACACACTGAAATAAAAAGAATCACATAAAGGTGTCTACTCGAACGTCCACAGATAGTGAAAAACTCTGTGCTGGAAACTGAAACGCTGTCACTTGCAAATGCGTCTTTTTCTTTTGATGCATTTGCAAGTAACAGCGTTTCGGTTTCCAGCACAAAGTTTTTCACTATCTGTGGATGGTCGAGTAGACACCTTTATTGTACTTATTTTCAAGGATCTTTGTTGTTGGAATTTTCTGAAGAACATGGCATGAATTAATATGATTATTATAAAACAAATTTTTGTATATGAGTTCTTTCTACCCTGTTTTCTATTTTTATTATCTTTTTAGTTACTATTTGGGTTTTTGCCAGGTACTTGTGACTTGGATTGGCCTCCGTGAAGACCGGATACAGGGCTAGATGGACCACTGATCTGACCCAGTAAGGCTATTCTTATGTTCTTATGTGAGCAAATTAGGAGAGTCAAGCCTTTGTGACATCACTGATGATGTTGGCTCTTAGGCACTGGTGGAATGAGGCTTTATGACATCACAATTACAGTTCTAGAATGTTGCTAGTATTTTGGGTTTTGCCAGGTACTTGTGACTTGGATTGGCCTCCGTGAAGACCGGATACTGGGCTAGATGGCCATTAATCTGACCCAGTAAGGCTATTCTCATGAAAGCCTGCCACACTAACCTCTAGGCTACATTTTCACTCTGGCTTGTATATTCCCAACAGCTTTTGACTAGATAGCACAAAATGAATTTGATCCACATCTGGCTAAGTCAAGCTCCTTTCGGCGTGCAGGCCTTAGTTACCATCCAAAGATGTTAATATGGAATTTTCAGGTTGGCCTTTGGATTTGAAAATAAAGTCCTTAATCTCGAGGCATCATGAACTCAGAATTGTCCAAGAGGCCCTCATATGTCTACAGTGGTGAAAATGCTTTTAATAAAGTGTGAGTATTGAAACTTCTTTATCCATATTTGCTATTTTTTTAGATTTGAAAACTCTCTTCCATATGGACTGCTGTTATTCATTATATATTGGCTCGCTAGTGAACCCATTGCGATGTATCCAATTAGTACTGAATGCTGCTGCACGCCTTGAAGACAGCAGCACATCATGCCAGTTTTTGGGAGGCTACATTGGCTGCCAGTTCCTTATTGAGCCAAGTTTAGAGTATTTTGGCTTTTAAAACCTTGAAAGGGATAGGCCATCGGTATTTGCATTCTACTGCACTGACTTTGTTCAACTATAAAGTGAAGCTCTAAGAGTCGTGTTGTGGACCAGCCCTGCCCCAACCCTGCCCCCCCCCCCCCCCCCGCTGCCTGCTCCAGGCAGGAGGAATTTTTTTATTCACTCACAGAATAGTTAAGCTCTGGAACGCGTTGCCAGAGGTTGTGGTAAGAGCGGATAGCATAGCTGGTTTTAAGAAAGGTTTGGACAAATTCCTGGAGGAAAAGTCCATAGTCTGTTATTGAGAAAGACACGAGGGAAGCCACTGCTTGCCCTGGATCGGTAGCATGGAATATTGCTACTCCTTGGGTTTTGGCCAGCAGAGTAATGCATTTGGGGATTAATAATAGGAAGGAACCGTATATGCTGGCAGGAGAGAAGCTGATATGCACGTTCGGGGAGAGGGACCTTGGGGTGATAGTGTCCAAAGATCTAAAGGTGAAAAAAACAGTGTGACAAGGCAGTGGCTGCTGCCAGAAGGATGCTGGGCTGTATAAAGAGAGGCGTAGTCAGTAGAAGGAAGAAGGTGTTGATGCCCCTGTACAGGTCATTGGTAAGGCCCCACTTGGAGTATTGTGTTCAATTTTGGAGACCGTATCTGGCGAAGGACGTAAGAAGACTTGAGGCGGTCCAGAGGAGGGTGACGAAAATGATAGGAGGCTTGCGCCAGAAGACGTATGAGGAGAGACTGGAAGCCCTGAATATGTATACCCTAGAGGAAAGGAGAGACAGGGGAGATATGATTCAGACGTTCAAATACTTGAAGGGTATTAACGTAGAACAAAATCGTTTCCAGAGAAAGGAAAATGGTAAAACTAGAGGACATAATTTGAGGTTGAGGGGTGGTAGATTCAAGAGCAATGTTAGGAAATTCTACTTTACGGAGAGGGTGGTGGATGCCTGGAATGCGCTCCCGAGAGGTGGTGGTGAGTAAAACTGTGACTGAGTTCAAAGAAGCGTGGGATGAACACAGAGGATCTAGAATCAGAAAATAAGATTAAATATTGAACTAAGGCCAGTACTGGGCAGACTTGCACGGCCTGTGTCTGTGTATGGCCATTTGGTGGAGGATGGCAGGGGAGGGCTTCAATGGCTGGGAGGGTGTAGATGGGCTGGAGTAAGTCTTAAGAGAGATTTCGGCAGTTGGAACCCAAGCACAGTACCGGGTAAAGCTTTGGATTCTTGCCCAGAAATAGCTAAGAAGAAAAAATTTAAATTGAATCAGGTTGGGCAGACTGGATGGACCATTCGGGTCTTTATTTGCCGTCATCTACTATGTTACTATGTACTAGTGACCTGGATTGGCCACCGTGAGAATGGGCTACTTGGCTTGAAGGACCATTGGTCTGACCCAGTATGGCAGTGCCAAGTATAGGGCAATCAAGCCATTGTAACATCACTGATGAGGTTGGCTCTGAGGCACTGTGGAATGAGGCATTATGACATCGAAATAAGGAACTAGGACATTAGCACTCAGACTTAATGGGGGGGGGGGTCAGTAGAGTGGGCAGACTTGATGGGCTATAGCCCTTTTCTGCTGTCATCTTTCTATGTTTCTATGTTTCTATCACAATCTCAGCTCTGGAATGTTGCTCTCATTAGGGTTCCGGAATCTTGCTATTCTTTGAGATGCTGGAATGTTGCTACTCCTTGGGTTTTGGCCAGGCACTAGTGACATGGATTGGCCACCGTGAGAACGGGCTACTGGGCTTGATGGACCATTGGTCCGACCCAGTAAGGCTATTCTTATGTTCTTATGAGTGGCGCCCGATTGTCTATTTCAGCATTAAGTTATTTACATCCACATCCTTCTCAAAATAGGCCTCTCTCTGGAATTTGATATCGCTGGAGTGCCGTGTGGAGGGAGTGTTCCATATTTTCAGAAAAAGTGTTAAATCGTGTCTATATAAAGTAGCCTTCAGTTCTGAAGAGAATTTTTAATGATATTTTAACCATGGGACTGTATTTGGCAGTTGTCCAGTAATGGGTAGGTATTTAATAGCTTAATTTTTGAACTAGTCTAACAGATGTTGAGTACTGATGTTCTAAGGAATGGGAAGACTATTGAGCAGGAGGGAAAGTGTATCTCTCCAGACTAACTGAGAGAATAATAATATGGTTCTTTTTTATTATTATTATTTTTTAATCTTTATTAATTTTCCATACAAAAACAGTGCATTGTATTATATATACTATTGACTTAAAGACAGCACTTACAATTGTTCAGAGAAATATTACCAAACACTATTTTCTCACAACTTTCATTTGTTCAATTAATACAACAACATATAATACTCCCCCTCCCACCCACCCTCCCTGATATGCAAATCAAATAGGGAAATAATATGGTTCTTGTATCCCACTAAATCCCAACAAATGAAGGTTCAAAGGAGTTATCTAAACAATCGCCTAAACTGGAACAAATCAACCAGACAAAGGAGAACTCAGACCCCATTTACCCACCCCCCAATCAAAGGTACACAACGCAAGAAGATGTATGACAACCTACTAGCAACACAAGCAGCGAAACGTGATCACCCCATCTCCAACATGCTGACAACAGCGACCGACTGCAAATGATTTCAAAAAGAAATCATAAAAATCAAATAAAAAAATTTATCAAGAATTCATAACACATCTCCATGTCTATCCCCACTCTTGTAAATTTTCCTTCAAAGTCTCAACCACTCTTGTAAATTTCCCTTCAGTCTCAACCATTCTTGTAAATTTCCCTTCAAAGTCTCAACCACTCTTGTAAATTTCCCCTTCAGTCTCAACCACTCTTGTAAATTTCCCTTCAAAGTCTCAACCACTCTTGTAAATTTCCCTTCAGTCTCAACCACTCTTGTAAATTTCCCTTCAAAGTCTCAACCACTCTTGTAAATTTCCCCTTCAGTCTCAACCACTCTTGTAAATTTCCCTTCAAAGTCTCAATCATGCAAACAGCTCCCTAATTTGTAATTTTCCTGGAAATGTCCAATTATTTTCTTTTGTAATCCGCCTAGAACTGTAAGGTACTGGTGGAGCAGAAGTCACTAATGTAATGTAATATTTCACAAATAGATAAGTTTTTAAATTCATGCAGAAAGTGCATAGTAACATACATACCTCACCTCCTTTTTTTTACAAAACCATGGTAGCGGTTTTGTATATAGGCTGGCGAATTGGATGCTCTGCACTGCTCCTGGCACTCGTGAGTGGATAGGGGATAGTAAATGACGGCAGAAAGTACATACTAACATACATAGTAAATGAATTGTCCATCCAGTCTGCCCTGCAATCACATGCATTACAATTTCTGATTAAATTAAAATATCTTTTTTTTTTTTGTTATTCCAAGTACTGGAGTTACCTATGAAACTCACTCCAGCCTATCCAAACTATCTCCTTTGCGGGATTTGGACTATGAAAGTTTGCTCATTTATATTTTTAATTAGCAAGCCTCTGTGTTCATCCTATGCTTCTTTGAATTCCATCACAGTTTTCCGCTTCACCACCTCCCACGGGATGGCATTCAAGGTATCTAACCTTACCATCCCTGCAACATAGTAACATAGTATATGATGGCAGATAAAGACCCGAGTGGTCCATCCAGTCTGCTCAACCATACATGCTCCATAAATTACTTATTTAGTTTAAATGGTCCTTTTACTTAGATATTTCTGGACCAGAAACCCAGAGCCCAGCCCAGTAGTGTGCTTAGGTTCCATCTTCTCCACCACCTCCCTCGGGAGCGCATTCCACGCATCAACCACCCTCAATGTATGTCCTCTAGTTTTGCCAATTTCCCTTCTCTGGAAAAGATTTGGTCCTATATTAATATCTTTCAAATATTTACATGTCTGTATCATATCAACCCTAACCCTTCTCTCCTTCAAAGTATACATGTTGAGGTCTTCTACTCTCTTCATGTATGTTTTTTGGCACAAACCTACCATTTTAGTCACTTTCTTCTGGACCGCTTTATATCCTTGGCCAGGTACGGCTTCCAAAACTGAGCACAATACTCCCAAGAAGGGCCTCACCAATGACCTATACAGGGACATCAACATCTCTTTTCTTCTGCTGGTTACACCTCTCTCTATACAGCCTAGCATCCTCCTGGCTACAGTCACCGCCTTGTCACACTGCTTTGTCGCCTTCAGATCCTCAGACACTATCACCCCAAGGTTCCTCTCCCCATCCGTTCATATCAGCCTCTCGCTTCCCAGCACCTACAATTCTGCTTCCCAAATGCTTCACTCTGAACTTCTTTGCATTGAATTATAATTGCCAGACATCAGACCATTCTTCCAACTTCTGCAGATCCCTTTTTCATGTTTTCCACTCCCATCGGGGTGTCCGCTCTGTTACCAATCTTGGTATTATCTGCAAAAAGACAAACATTTCCTTCTAACCCTTCTGCAATATCACTCACAAACATATTGAACAGGATTGGCCCCGGCACTGATCCTTGAGGCACTCTACTACTCACCTTTCCTTTTTCCGAGCAAATTCCATTAACCACCACCCTCTGGCGTCTGTCCCTCAACCAGTATCTAATCCAGTTCACCACTTTGGGTCCTAACTTCAGTAGGAGAAGTTTGTTCAAGAGTCTCCTATGAGCAACAGTGTCAAAGGTTTTGTTGAAATCTAAGTAAATTATATCTAGCACACTTCCTTGATCTATTTCTCTGGTCACTCAGTGAAAGAATTCAATCAGATTCGTCTGGCACGAGTTATCTCTAGTAAAGCTATGTTGTTTCGGATCTTGTAACTCTTTTGATTCTAGGAATTTCACTATCCTCTCCTTCTGCAACGCTTCCATTATTTTTCCAATAAAAGAAGTGAGCATAGGCGTCGGAACAGGAGAGGGGCACAGGGGCTGTGGCCTCCCCAAAACTTTGGACCCTGGTGGTCCAGGGGAGCAGCGGGCAGGAGTGAGCTTTCCGCACTCCTGCCTGCTGTTAACCCAGTCGGTGACAGCTGATTTCTTCTGCCACAGAGCAGCAACCAGCAGGAGCGCGCTTTGGCGCTGCCTGCTCAGTGCTCAGCGGCTTCTTTGATTGGCTTCTGTGAATTCTCGCGAATCATGAGAATTCACAGTAGCCAGTCAAAGAAGCCGCTGAGCTCTGAGCAGGCAGCGCCAAAGCACGCTCCAGCTGGTTGCTGCTCAGCGGCAGAAGAAATCAGCTGTCACCGCCCGGGAGGAGGTAGGAAGATGGGGCAGGGTGTACTGCAGAGCCTGGGAGGGGGGCTGGGTGCAGAGTCTGACATGGGAGGGAGGGAGGGAGGAAAGGAAGGAAGGGGGCTGGGTGAAGAGCCTGACAGGGGATGGGAGAGAAGGTTGCTGGGTGCAGAGTCTGACAGGGGAGGGAGGGAAGGAAGGAGGCTGGGTGAAGAGTCTGATGGGTTGGGAGGAAAGGGGGATGGGTGCAGAGTCTGTCAGGGGAGGGAAGGAAGGGGGCTGGGTGAAGAGCCTGACAGGGGAGGGAGAGAAGAGGGCTGGGTGCAGTGCCTGACAGGGGAGGGATGGGGGCTGGGTGCAGGGCCTGACAGGGGAGGGAGGTATTCTGGGTGCAGAGTCTGGCAGGGAGAGGCTGGGTGCAGGGGGCAAGGAGTTGGGAAAGCAGGGAGGACAGATGCTCAGGGGGTTGGGAAAGACAGATACTGCATGTACTGGGAGAGGGTTGGAAAGGCCAAATGCATGGGCTGGGTGGGGTTGGGTTTAGGAAAGAAGGAAAAGAGAGATTCTGCATAGGTAGAGTAGTGGGAAGGGATGCTGCCGGTGGGGGAGGAAAAAAGGAACGGAGAATTGTTGGGCATAGGTGTGTGGTGTGATAGGGAAAGAGAGATGATATATATGGGGAAAGGAAGAAAGAGGGAGAATTGTTGGACATAATAGTGGTGGAGAGGAGGGATGGAGAAATGTTACACTGGGAGGGAGGAGAGCTAACTCAAAGAAGGGAGATATGTCAGACCACTGAAATGGGAAGGTGAGAGAGAGAGGGATGCCAGACCACAGAATGAAAGAGAAGGAGGGGAGAGAGAGAAGCCAGACCACAGAAAGGAGAGGAGAGAGACCTTGGGAAGAGGGAGGGAAGGAGAGAGAGATGCCATACTATGGGAAAGGAGAGAGATTTCAGGCTATAGGAAGGAAATATGTCAGACAAATAAGGGGGGGAAGGGGAAGACAGAGATGTCTGAACATGGGAGAGGGTTGAGATGGTGCATAGGGATGGAGGGGAAGGGGAGAAAGAGGGAGGATATGGTGCACAGTGATGGGTGTGACAGGGAAGAGATAAGAAGAAATGCTTCTTATGGATAGATGGGAGTAGGGGAGAAGAAAGAGGGAGGAGTTGGTACACATGGATAGATGGGAAGGGAAGGCATGGAAAAATGGATTTTGAGAAGAAAACAGAAAAATGGAAGAAAGTTGAATGTTAAAAGTTAATGCTAAAGGCGGATGTATGGCAGAAAGTGAAGGAGAGGAAACCAGCAAATGGATAAGGTGGCTCTGGATAAAGACAGAAGGAAGTGCAGCTAGAGATTGGGAAAGATGGTTTGAAAACCCAAATCACCAGGCTACACTTCCAAAGATAGGGGAAATAATTTTATTTTCAATTTAGTGATTGAATTGTGTCAATTTTGAGAAATTACATCTACCATATTTTCACGCATATAACGCGCGCGTTATACGCGTTTTTACCTACCGCGCATACCCCTCGCGCGTTATACAAACTTTTTTTTACATAGTTCCCACCCCGCCCGACACCCGATTCACCCCCCCCAGCAGGACCGCTTGCACCCCCACCCCGAACGACCGCTCGCACGCGCTCCCACCCGCACCCGCATCCACGATCGGAGCAAGAGGGAGCCCAAGCCCTCTTGCCTGGCCGACTCCCCAACTCCCCGACAATATCGGGCCAGGAGGGAGCCCAAACCCTCCTGGCCACGGCGACCCCCTACCCCCACCCCGCACTACATTACAGGCAGGAGGGATCCCAGGCCCTCCTGCCCTCGACGCAAACCCCCCTCCCTCCAACGACCGCCCCCCCCCAAGAACCTTCGACCGCCCCCCCCAGCCGACCCGCGACCCCCCTGGCCAACCCCCACGACACCCCCACCCCCCTTCCCCGTACCTTTGGTAGTTGGCCGGACAGACGGGAGCCAAACCCGCCTGTCCGGCAGGCAGCCAACGACGGAATGAGGCCGGATTGGCCCATCCGTCCCAAAGCTCCGCCTACTGGTGGGGCCTAAGGCGCGTGGGCCAATCAGAATAGGCCCTGGAGCCTTAGGTCCCACCTGGGGGCGCGGCCTGAGGCACATGAGCCCAACCCGACCAGTGCACGGAAAGTCAGGGAGGGTGAACGGAGAGTCGGGACAGCGCACGGAGAGTCGGGGCAGTGCACGGAAAGTCAGGGAGGGTGAACGGAGAGTCGGGACAGCGCACGGAGAGGCGGGGCAGTGCACGGAAAGTCAGGGAGGGTGAACGGATAGTCGGGACAGCACACGGAGAGGCGGGGAGGGCGAAAGGAGAGTCGGGGTGGCCAGAGGAGAGTCGGGGCGGGCGAAAGGACAGTCGGGCTGCATGCGCGGTATACCCGTGAGCGCGGTATACAAAAGTTTTTGTACATAAAATCGTGGTTTCTGCGCGCTATACCCGTGTGCGCGTTTTACACGGGTGCGCGTTATCTGCGTGAAAATACGGTACTGTCTATATTTTGCACTGTTCAGGAAGAAATGCATTTGTTTCTATTTCTCTGGGAGTTGTACTGCATGCAGAGTCTTGCATCTTAGGGTTTTGTTTGTATATATTAGTACTTTTAGTTGGTGGTCCTGTATTTGCATAGGGGTTATCTATGTTCTGCATGTGTGACCAAGGCCAGGTGTTCTGGTAGGAATGAATGTTGAGAAACATACAATTTGTTTTGTGTAGTTTAATTTTGTGGTTAACCATTATGTATTGCTAATAACATTGTGTGTATATATGAAAAATGAATGGAAAAATGGTATTGCAATTAGTACTATTATAGGGGCGTGGTCTGGGGGGCGGAGATTGGGTGGGGTCTGGGGCGGAGCTTGCAGGCCCCCTCAAACAAAAAAGCGTTCCACTGCCTATGGAAGTGAGGCTTATCGGCCTGTAGTTTCCAGCTTCATCTCTGTGACCACTTTTGTGAAGAGGAGTCACAAAATAAACAGCCTGAGGGCTAAAAGAATTTCCAAGGGTTTTTATAAACATATCCCTGAACAAGAAAGAAAAAAAAAAAAAATCAAAAGAGGATCCCCGATTCTCTTCATAGTAAACATGGAGGGGGCATAATCAAAAACAATGTCTAAGTTCCCTTTTGGCCTAAGGACCTAGGCACACAAAGTAGGCATCGGGGAAATAATAATAATAACAGTTTATAAACCGCAGGACCGTGAAGTTCTGTGCAGTTTACAAAGATTAAAAGATGGTACAAATTGATTGAACTTAACAGGGTGGAAGTTAGTGATTAACAGCTCAAGGGATCAGTTATTGAGGAGAAAGAGTTGTATGGTTCAGCTGCCTAGATACTTCAGGAAGATATGTTTTTAGGCGTTTCCTGAATTCCCCATAAGTAGCAGGCGTAAGCAATTGTTCTAGATCTTTACCCCATAATGCTGCCTGACGTGAGAAAAGGTGTTGAAGGTGTCTTTTGAGTTTACATCCTCTAACTGGGGGGGAAACGAAGTTCAAGTGCGAGCTTCTCTTATGTCTGTTGGCTGAGAAGGAAAAAAAGTCAGTTATGTATTTAGGGGCTAGACCGTATAGTACTTTAAAGCAGAAACAGGCGAACTTATACTTTACACGTAGCCAATGCAGTTGTCGGTAGAAAGGTGTCACATGATCAAACTTCTTCAGCCCGATAATCATCGCATATTATTTTGGGAAATTGCTACATAGGCGATGTTATAGTATTCAAAGTTGACTCAGTACGAGGGATTGTACCAGGATTCCGGGAAGAGTGTGGCGCAGTGGTTAAAGCTACAGCCTCAGCACCCTGAGGTTGTGGGTTCAAACCCATGCTGCACCTTGTGACCCTGGGCAAGTCACTTAATCCCCCCCCATCGCCCCAGGTACATTAGATAGATTGTGAGCCCACCGGGACAAACAGGGAAAAATGCTTGACTTCCCAAATAAGAAACTGTTCTGAACTCTTCTAGGGGAACAACATAGAAAACTGAATAAATAAATAGAGTGAAAAGCTTCAGTCTTTGATAACCAGAGCTGGTATTGTGACATCATAATGCCTCATTCCACCAATGCCTAAGAGCCAGCCTCATCAGTGATGTCACAATGGCTTGATTGTCCTACACTTGGCTCACTTTTACTACACTTTGATTTCTAGAGTGGCACAGTCATTAAAGCTTCAGCCTCGGCACCCTGGGGTTGTGAGTTCAAACCCACACTGCTCCTTGTGACCTTGGGCAAGTCACTTAATCCCCCCCATCGCCCCAGGTACATTAGATAGATTGTGAGCCGCTGGGACAGACAGGGAAAAATGCTTGAGTACCTGAATAAACTCATGTAAACCATTCTGAGCTCTCCTGGGAGAATGGTATAGAAAATTGAATAAATTAAATTAATTAAATTCTAAATGCTGGCATATCAAAATATGCTCTGATGGGTCGGAGTTTCCAGAGAGTGAAAAATCCCTTTCTGATTAAGGAGTCTACCTGGTCCTTCATGGTTAAGTGCTGGTCTAGTGTTACACCCAATACCTTCAGAGTGGACTGAATAGGGTAACTAAGTTTATCAATGCATAGCGGTGTTTTGGTGTCAAGCGGGTGTGGCGAAGCTACAAAAATTTTTGTTTTTTCTGAATTAAGTTTCAGCTTGAATTCAGTCATCCATCGCTCCATCAAATTTAGTGCTTCTGATGCCTTGGGAGTAACTTCCGAGAGAGAGAGTTAGTAAATAGAATGATGATCGTAAAGTCGTCTGAGTAACTAAATAATTTTAAATAAAATGTCCATTCTCAAAAAAAAAAAAATGTCCAAAATGTGGGGTTTTTTTTTTTTTTTCGAGAATGGCCTACCTGTACGTTCAGGAGTTTAATCACCCAGACTGCCACTATGTCTACCTTTAAGCCCTATTCTCAAAAAAAAAATAAAATAAATTGGCCAAGTCCCAAACGTCCAAAACAAGACCTTTTAGGCGTGAGAGGGACCATTCCTTCGCCTAAAAGTAATATCTTCTGTGAATAAGTAATATCTTCTGTGAAATTGTAATATCATAACTCTTCACTGTTCCTGTAACTTACTCCTATCCTGAAATGTAATTCTACTGGAATGTCCCAGATATTTTCTATATTGTAATCCGCCTAGAACCGCAAGGCACAGGCGGAATAGAAATCCGTAATGTAATGTAATGTAATGTAAAAGCATGATTCTCTAACCGGCGTCTGTCATAAGACATTCTGTGCTCGCTAATGTGGGCACAAGTCTGGCATCAGCCCATGAGGATTCAATAACACTCCTTAGTGCAGGAATTCACCCCAAATATATTTTATTTCCCCTAGCATATTAAAGCCATTATTAAAAACAAAGTTGAAACATGCTAGGAACCTTTTTTTAAAAAAAAAAAAGTTCAATGTTATCAACATCTTTGAGAACTACAACCTGGAATTTTAACTACATTGTTTTTCGTGAGAGACATCAGGAGTAACATTGTGTACAACAGAATAACAAATGGCCTTTTCTTTCCCTACAACAATAACCTTCTGTTTACTCTTAATACATTAATCAAAAATTCATTCTGAGAGATAATAAACATTGCCCTTACATCATGCTGTCCTCTGCTTCAGGGAAGGTGTGGCTCACTGGTAGAGCTGATGGCTCTGTACTAGAGGTCTGCACGGGAACGGGGATCGCAGGAATCCCGCAGGTCCCGTGGGGGGTCCCGTGGGAATCTCCCCTAACCCACGGGACTCCCACGGGGACCCCCCCCTCTGGCCCACGGGACTCCCACGGGGACCCCCCTCTAGCCAATGGGACTCTCACGGGGATGGAAGGCTTTGGAAGCAGGGTTCGTCCATATAATATAATGGACACGTCAGCCTTAGTAAAAGAGGGGGTTTATAAGTTAATTACCTGAACAGGAAATAAAAAAAGGGTTCCACCAAAGAGATTCCACAAGGAAAACAGCAAAAGAAACTGTGGAATTGATGATCCTGTCGGAAGTAATTGTTGCTTTTTATGGGGACGGGCGGGGATGGAGGTAATTCCTTGCGGGGATGGGTGGGGACGGAGAGAATCCTGACGGGGACAGGTGGGGACGGATAGGATCCTGGCGGGGACGGGTGGGGACGGGAGAGGGTCCTGGCGGGGACGGGTGGGGATGGAGAGGATCCTGGCGGGGACAGGTGGGGACTGAGAGGATCCTGGCGGGGACGGGTGGGGACGGAGAGGATCCTGGTGGGGACGGGCAGAGATGGGTGGGATTTCTGTCCCCGCGCAACTCTCTACTCTATACCCAGAGGTTGTGAGATGAAATCCCGGTGCTGATCCTTGTGACCCTGGGCAAGTCACTTAGGGGTCCTTTTACCAAGGCTCATTAACTGATTTAGCAAGCACTAACTGATTTAGTGCGCGCTAATCGATTTAGTGCATGCTAAGGCACTTATAGAATATAATGGGCGCCTTAGCATTTAGCGTGCGCTAAATTGGTTAGCACGCCTTAGTGAAAGGACCCCTTAATCCTCCAGTGCCCACTGCCTTGAATGACAGCTTTGAAATGCCAAAGGCAATATACAAGTCCCCATTCCAAATTCTGTGGTCAAATAGCAACAACTAGAGCTGTCAAGATTTATCTATCTATTTGCATTCTTCTGTAGTCAAACAAAATCGTTTTCATTAACATGAAAACAATAGCATAAAACAGTATGTGGGCTGCGGTATTCTATAAAGGGCATGAACACATTTAAAATGAAATACACATTTATTCATTTCCCTCCAGCACATTTCAGTTCTCAGACAGAGGAGTACAATTTTCCAATTTTTTTTCTTGTAAATAATCACTTGTTCACCACAGAAATCTGTTTGAAAATAGGAGGAAATATTTTTTCATTCAGTGAATAGTTAAGATCTGGAACTCATTCTGGGAGGATGTGTTAATGGCAGATAATATAGCTAGTTTTAAAAAAAGGTTTGGACAAATTCCTGGAGGAAAAATCCATAGTCTGCTATTAGAGGAAGCCCTGGGATCAATAGCATGGAATGTTGCTACTCTTTGGGTTATGGCCAGGTACTAGTGTCTTGGACTGGCACCGTGAGGACGGGTTACTGGGCTGGATGGACCATTGCTCTGACCCAGTAAGGCTATTCTTATGTCCTTATGATCTTAATGTGTTCCGTTCTGCTTCATTTATCTCATCTCAAAAAAGATATAGTAGATTTAGAAAAGGTTCAAAGAAGACCGACTAAAATAATAAAGGGAATGGAATTCTCATAAAAGGAAAGGCTAAAGAGGCTTGGAAAAGAGATGACTTAGTCAGGATTATGATTGAGATGTACAGTACATTTCCTGAGTGGTGTATAATGGGTTACAGTGAATCAATGTTTCAGTCTTTCAAAAAGTACAAAGACCAGGGGACATCCAATGAAATTATATGGAAATCATTTTAAAGTAAATAGGAGGAAATAATTTTTTTTTTCCACTCAAATCCCTGGAACTCATTGCCAAATGATGTGGAAACAGCAGTTAGCATAGCTGGGTTTAAAAAGGGTATGGACAATGGAGGAAAGGTCTATGCTGTTGAGCCATTTCGAGGGAAAGTGAGAAACAAACCCCCTCTTCTACAAAGCTGCGCGGTAACGGCCCCGAAGCCCATAGAGATTTAAAGGGCTTCGGGGCTGTTGCCGCACGGCAGCCGCAAGCGCGGCTTTGTGGAAGAGGGGGAAGCTCCACAAACTGCAATCAAAAGATAAACACCAAAAGTGGAGCAACAAAAAAATCTTGATTTCTATCTGCAACATTCAAAATGTCTTTATACTGTGCATACTGGCTGTAGATTTATGTACAAAAAAGGGAAGAAGACTTCAGACTCCCTTCAAAACATTTCAATCAACCAATTCTAATCAATTGAATGGGACGTCCATTTAACCATCGGTCTTAAAAAAAACCCTCTTATAATCTCTACTAGTCTTTAAGCCCGTTACATTAACGGTGCTAGAATAGATGTGTCTGTCTGTGTTTCTTTATCTCTCTCTCCTTGGCCGTTGTCTGTATCCTTCTGTCTCCCCCCCCCCCCCAGCAAAGCTGTCTGCCCCCAGCACACACCTCCCCCAAAAGCAGCCCCCTTTTCCACTACCTAACTGTCTCTCCATGGCCCTCTTCTGTCTTCCCCCCCAGAGCAAAGCTGTCTGTCCCCAGCACCCCCCCCCCCCAAAGCAGCCCCCTTTCCGTCTCCCTATCTCTCCATGGCCCCTTCTGTCTCCCCCCAGCACACCCCTCCCCCCAAAGCAGCCCCCTTTCCCTCTCCCTGTCTCTCCATGGCCCCTTCTGTCTTCCCCCCAGAGCAAAGCTGTTTGCCCCAAGCACACCCCTCCTCCCAAAGCAGCCCCCTTTCCCTCTCTCTCCATGGCCCTTTCTGTCTTCCCACCAGAGCAAAGCTGTCTGTCCCCAGCACACCTCCCCCCCAAAGCAGCCCCCTATCCCTCTCCCTATCCATGGCCCCTTCTGTCTCCCCCCAGCACACCCCTCCCCCAAAAAGCAGCCCTCTTTCCCTTTCCCCTCCCCCTGGCTCCCGGTATTGATCCCCTTCTTACCCTCCCTCCATCCCGGCGTCTTCTGGCCTGCTCCTCTTCAAAGCAGCCTGAGATCGTGGTGGCCGGCTTTAGCGAACCTAGCAGGCCGCTCTCCAACTCGGTAGCACGTTCCCTCTGACGCGATCCCGTGCGTCAGAGGGAGCTTGCTACTGAGGTTGGAGAGCGGCCTGCGAGGTTCTTTAAAGCCGGCCATGATCGCAGGCTGCTCTGAAGAGGAGGATTAGCAACGGCGGCGGCAGCAGCAGTGGCGAGTGAGGGCGGGAGGTGTGTTCCCTGCCAAGGACGCGAGCAGGGAGAGAGCACAGTCGCGCGCCTTCAGCCACCACACGCGCCTCCAGCCCCTGCAAGCGCCGTGAGGTGTCAAATAGAATACTGCCACAGAAGCACACCTTACGGCGCCAGGAATCACGAATTTTCAAGAGCGCATGCGTGCTCTAGGGTTTTATTATTATAGATTGTGTTATTTTAAATATCAAATTCAGTATAAATTCAAAACAAGAAGACTTAGGGCTCCTTTTATGAAGCCGTGTTAGCGGCTATAGCACGCGCTAACCCCCGCGCCAGCTGAAAAACTTCCGCCTGCTCAAGAGGAGGCGGTAGCGGCTAGCGCAGCCGGCGGTTTAGCACGCGCTATTACGCGCGTTAAACCGCTAACGCGTCTTCGTAGAAGGAGCCCTTAGCTTTATTGGAGGAATCCTGATCCCAACGGGACCCATTTCATCCTAAGCTTTTTCATGGGATCAGTAAAAATGATTGAACACGGGGACTAGTGTCAAAACGCGCTATAGGACAAAACTTCAATTTGGTGTGATAAAAGGTGAACAGAGCATGGTGAAGTTTCTGGAATCTGGAGGATTACAGGACTAGAGGTAGGTCTTGTCGGAGAAATCTGATCAATTTCTTTGACTGGTTGACCGGAGAATTGGGTAGAGGGAGTGCGCTAGATGTGGTGTATTTAGATTTTAGCCAAGCCTGTGACGGTGTTCCACACAGACGTCTAATAAATAAACTGAGTGCCCTCGGGATGGTGCCCAAAGTGACGGGCTGGGTCAAGAACTGGTTGAGTGGAAGGCGACAGAGGGTAGTGATCAGTGGAGGAAAGGGAGGTTACCAGTGGTGCGCCTCAAGGTTCTGCTCTTGGGCCTGTTCTTTTTAACATTTTTATAAGCGATATTGCTGAAGGGAAAGAAATACTGACAGAAGGGAGAATGTGATTTCTGGAGAAGGCATGAGTGTGCAGAAAAAAAATTCCACCTTAGAGATTTTATTTATTTTAAATTTTCTATACCATTTATTCAGGTACTCAAGCATTTCTCCCTGTCTGTCCTGGTGGCCTCACAAGCTATCTGATGTACCTGGGGCGATTAAGCGACTTGCCCAGGGTCACAAGGAACAGCGTGGATTTAAACCCACAACCTCAGGGTGCTGAGGCTGTAGATTTAACCACTGTGCCACACACTTAATAATGTAGGATAAGTGTTAGGCTAGGATGCTGGAATTTAGTAAGGTCATTCGGCTTGACCCTGTCACTGCCTTAAACATGTGTGCTGTGGCTTGACGTAGAGCCCCTTCACAAAAGCAAAACATTGTAAGTAAGTCGCAGTTTGAGTAGTAACCAATTTATAGCTCCAATAAATATAGGGTAATCAGATGGTCAAAGGGTGAAGGAATCTAGCTGAAAAGATATAAAACATATGGCTGTTCTCATGAAATATATAGTGGGAAAGGCATTTCTGGTTTTGCAAGGGATCTGGATGCAGAAATCACAATGTTTATTTGTGTGCTGTCTTCATAATGGCCTAGAACAGTGGTTCCCAACCCTGTCCTGGAGGAACACCAGGCCAATTGGGTTTTCAGGCTAGCCCTAATGAATATGCATGAAGCAAATTTGCATGCCTATCACTTCCATCATATGCAAATCTCTCTCATGCATATTCATTAGGGCTAGCCTGAAAACCCGATTGGCCTGGTGTTCCTCCAGAACAGGGTTGGGAATCACTGGCCTAGAACAAGGGTGTCCAACCTTTTGGCTTCCCTGGGCCGCATTGGTTGGAAAAAAATGTTTCTGGGGCCGCACAAACGCCCAACCCCTCAATAAGACAGAGGAAGGAGCCGGCAAGACAGTAATCACCTGGGGGCAGCAGAGGAAAACACGGTATTGCCCTCGACCGGGGCTGCATAAAATACTTCATGGGGCCGGGGGCAGCAGAGGAAAACACGGTATTGCCCTCGACCGGGGCTGCATAAAATACTTCATGGGGCCGCAGGTTGGACACCCCTAGCCTAGAATGAGACATTTTGACTTGTATGTCTATGCGCCATGCCCCTTCCCTTGTTCCAAAGTAAGCTGATAAACCCACCTTGTCAAGATTGCCTTCAATGCCTAACTCTCTCCCCCTTTAAGTTCTTATGTCTAGAGAAAGCAACTCTTAAACGATGCTCATTAAAGAATTTTTGTGTTTTCATGATATCCCAATTCTTCCTTAATATTCTAGCCACCTCTTCCCCTTCCAATGAATACCTTAAAACAGGGGTAGGGAACTCGGGTCCTCGAGAGCCGTATTCCAGTTGGGTTTTCAGGATTTCCCCAATGAATAGGCATGAGATCTATTTGCATGCACTGCTTTCAATGCATATTCATTGGGGGAAATCCTGAAAACCCGACTGGAATACGGCTCTCGAGGACCGGAGTTCCCTACCCCTGCCTTAAAACAAATCGCCCACCGCCCCAGGTACATTAGATAGATTGTGAGCCCGCTGGGACAGATAGGGAAAAATGCTGGAGTACCTGATTATAAACTGCTTAAGACGGTTCATAGACATTGGCGCGCCGACAATTCGGTGCAGGACAGAAGCGCGCGGGGGAAAAAGTAATTTTTAATGAGGTCCGACGGGGGGTTTGGGGTGGTAACCCCCCCACACTTTATTGGTTAGTGTTTGCGCTGCTGTTGGAGGGGGGCTCGGGGGGTTGGAAACCTCCATTATAGCGAAAACGGAACTTTTTCTGATTTTTTTTCGGGAAAAGTTCTGTTTTCTTTATAATGTGGGGGGTTTCACACCCCCCCGCAATGGCAGCATGAACACCAACCAATAAAGTGGGGGGTTGCCACCCCAAATCCCCAGTTGGAGCTCTTTAAAAATTACTTTTTCCCCGGCCCACTTCTGTCTTGCGCCGAATTGTCGGCGCGCTGGCGTCTGGCGCGCGATTATCCCATCACCGCTTAATACACCTTGTTAGGGTTACCAGATTTTACTTGCATAAAATCCGGATCCAAAGACTTGCCCCCCCCCCAGTTCCATCCATCCCTACCCCTATTATGCCCACCCCATGCCCCAGCCCCCCCTCTCAGCCTGTTCTCATCAGTCGGTCGGGCATCCGCACAGGCGCGGATGCCCCCTCCCGACGCGATCTGAAGAGGAAGCTTTTTAAAGCCCGGACAAAGTGCCGAGTTTTGATAAGCCCAGATATTGCGTGCTGGGCCATATCTGGGCACTGGCGCTGGATATCGGGGCATAATACTGGATGGTCTGGACGCCTGGCCGATGTTCAGCTGGGGCCCCGCATAAGAGAGATGCAGCTGTGACTGAATATCAGGACAAAAGAATCTGTCCAAACTACGCATAGTACAGAACGCCGCGGTTCGTTTGATCTTCAGACTGGAGAAGTTTGATCACGTGGCTTCTTTTTACCGGGAACTTCACCGGCTGCCTGTCGAAGCCCGTATTAAATTCAAGTTTGGCTGTTTTTGCTCTAAAGCTTTATTTGGTTTCTCACCTAGTTACTTAGTAGACTCATTTTCTATGGCCCACTCAACACGTCCGCGAAGCTCTCACGGCCTTTTTAATTTTCCATCAATAAAGGGTTGTCACTATAAAAAATTCCACCAATGCCTTCTTTCCTATCAGGCAGCTCTCTGGGATAGGAATTTGAAGCCCCTGTTACTGAGTTCTGTATCTGTTCCCTAATTAATAATTATGAACATTTCTAATATTGTGTTTTTTAAATTAATTTTGTAAACCACATAGATCTTAGCGGTTATGCGATATAGAAATTGAGTATTATGTTATGTTATGTGTTATATTATCAAAATTTTTAATAAAAAGACCCTCCCAGAGCCATTGATTTCCCCAATGCCCATCCTTTCTCCCCCCCCCCCCCCACCCCAGTTAGCACCACATCGTCCTCCTCGCTCCATGTGGTCCAGTGGGGGATCATCAAGAGCATGAGGGTGGCCCTCTCACTCCTGCCCCTTGCTGGCACCTTTGGAGAATGGCTGTATCCAACCTTGGGTGAAATTTTTCAAAAAGGAAGTAAATCAATCCTAATAAATAAATACACACAATTTTTGTTTATTTATTCAATTTTCTGTACTATTCTCCCAGGGGAGCTCAGAATAGTTAACATGAATTTATTCCGATACTCGAGCATGTTTCCCTGTCTGTCCCAGTGGGCTCACAATCTATCTAATGTATCTGGGGCAATGGGGGCATTAAGTGACTTGCCCAGGGTCACAAGGAGCAGTGAGGGATTTGAACCCACAACCTCTGGGTTCTCAGGCTATAGCTTTAACCACTGTGCCACTCCAGAAATAAAAAAAATATAGCAAAAGTGAGCTGATTATAGGACAATCAAGCTATTGTGACATCACTGATGAGGCTGGCTCTTAGGCATTGGTGGAATGAGGCATTATGATGTCACAATACCAGCTCTGGTTATCAGAGGCTGAAACTTTTCACACTATATATTTATTCAATTTTCTATACTGTTCTCCTAGGGGAACTCAGAATGGTTTACATTAATTTATTCAGGTACTCAAGCATTTTCCATGTCTGTCCCAGTGGGCTCACAATCTATCTAATGTACCTGGGGCAACGGGGGGATTAAGTGACTTGCCTAGGGTCACAAGGAGCAGTGTGGGATTTGAATCCACAACCTCTGCAGCTGAGGCTGTAGCTTTAACCACTGCGCCACCACACTTTCCGCTGCACTTTGAGATATTACCACGTGCTAGATGTTTCATCATATGCTCATTACCTTTCCATTTTCTGAAATTTATCCGCCTCTGCAGTATCTACTGAAGCTTTACATCCTTTTTTTTTTTTTTTTTCAAATTCACCCAGCCTTACCAAAAAGCTCTTTACCTCTTTTCAATCTCCAGTCAGACGAATCAAGGTCAATATTTATGCAAGGCCCTACTCGGGGCATCTTAGAGGAAAAAAAAAAACCCCAAGCAAGTCGAACGTCAGAGTCCGTAATAATGTCATTAGCTGACAAAGTGAGACTTGATATTGGTCGTATTAGGTTCTGCAAAGAATCCATCAGCCTTCTTTAAAGAAATTTGAGCTAACCAGGTTCCAGTGCGGCTTTTTTTTTGTTTGCTTTTATACGCGGAAGTGACGTCTTAATGGACGAGTAAATATATAACAAATGAAATTACATGAAAATGAAGGGAAGCCCTACTGAGCTCAAATTTTTCTCCCGGTCCCAATGGCTTAAGTTGAAACGAAGAATAATTTACCACTGACAGAACTTTTTTTGTCCAAAGTGCAGGGCTCTATGATTCCAATCGTTCTGAAATATGGACAGCGCAGAGCTGCAAAAGAAGACAAAAAAAAAATTCTTGCAATCGAATGAAGTGCCTGGTTTTTAGGGCATGCACCCTAGCAAAATAGGAAGGAAGAACAGGGTCAGCTCTCATTAGGGTCCCTCGTTTGTAGCAATGTTGACTGAGGCACAGGCAAGAGGAACGGCTTGCCTAATTTCCCACATGATCATTACAAGAGAATTTTAATCGAAGAGCCTCGGGAGTCTAGAAACATAGAAATAGATGGCAGATAAGGGCCACGGCCCATCTAGTCTGCCCACCCCAATGACCCTCCCCTACCTTTCTCTGTGAATAGATCCCATGTGTCTATCCCAGCGATCAACCACCCTTTGAGTGAAAAAGAATTTCCTGGTGTCCCCGTGCAGTTCCCCGCCCCTGATTTTCCACGGATGCCCCCTTGTTGTCGCGGGACCCTTGAAAACGAAGATATCTTCTTCCACCTCGATGCGGCCCGTGAGATACTTGAATGTCTCGATCATGTCACCCCTCTGCGTAGCTTTCAGTCGAAACCAATGTGGTTTGGTTCATAGACCAAAGCGCACGACGACAAAGGCGCGCCGACAACCCAGCGCAGGCAACTGAGCGCAAGGCGGAAGCGTGCCGAAGAAAAACAGTATTTTAAGGGGCTCCGACGGGGGGTGTTGGTGGGGAAAAAGTGAAGTTTTCAGTATAATGTGGGGGGTTACAACCGCCCAAACCCCCCACAACGCCGGTGCGATCTCTGTTAAGTAAAGTGGGGGGGGTTCCCCCCCAGATCCCCCGTCGGAGCCCTTTAAAATACTGTTTTTCTTCAGCGCGCTTCCGCCTTGCTCTCAGTTGTCTGCGCTGGGTTGTGGGCGCGCCTTTGTCGTCGCGCGCTTTTGACCTGTCACCATGTGGTTTAGGGCTCCATTTACAAAGGTGCGCTAGCGTTTTTAGCGCACGCACAGGATTAGCGCACGCTAGCCGAAAAAATACTGCCTGCTTAAAAGGAGGCGGTAGCGGCTAGCGCGTGCGGCATTTTAGCGTGCGCTAAAACCGCTAGTGCACCTTTGTTAAAGGAGCCCTTAGTGATTCTAGCTCTGTCTTAGGGTTACCAGACGTCCGGGGGGTCCGGCCGGCTTTTCAAAACCTGGTACTTTTTCCGGGTTTTGAAAAGCCGTGTCGGACAGGGAGGAACTCTGCGCATGCACAGACGCTAAGTAATGACGTCACTACATAGTGTCCGCGCACGCACGGACTTCCTCCCTGCCCGACAAGGCAGGCAGCAGGGGGTGGGGCTTGGGGGAGGGATTAGGGTGGGGATGGGTAGGATTAGGGTGGACCTGGGGCTGGGCTAGGGGGGTCCAGATTTTCCAAAAGGAAACCCTATGTCAGACTATGAAAACATAATATAAGCATTCAGTGGCATAGTAAGGGGGGCGCGGACCGCCCTGTGCACTGTCTTGGTAGGGGCGCCGGCACCTTTCTGGCCCCCCCCATGCCACACTCGTGCCCTCTCTTCGCTGCCCCCCGTACCTCTTTAAATCTTCACCAGGGCAACCAAATTCTCTGGCTTGCGCTAGCCTGGATCCCCTGTGAAATCATTTCTGGGTTGCGGGGCCAAAAAGTAACATCAGAGGGAAAGCCAACACAAGCACAAGGAGAAGCTGTTTGGATTTATTAGTGGAAAAAAGAGTTTATTTTTTCTCCTCAAACTGGTGTCAGGTCAAAAGCGCGCCGGGACAAAGGCGCGCCCAGACAATTGAGCGCAGCGCGCGCTGCCGCGCCGCTCTAAATTACTGTTTTTACGGCTCCGACGGGAGGGCGTGGGGGGATCCCCCCCACTTTACTTAATAGGCATTGCGCCGCGTTGTGGGGGCGTTGTGGGGGGTTGTAACCCCCCACATTTTACTGAAAACTTCACTTTTTCCCTGTTTTTAGGGAAAAAGTTCAGTTTACAGTAAAATGTGGAGGGTTACAACCCCCCAAACCCCCCAAAACGCCGGCGCGATGTCTATTAAGTAAACTGGGGGGGTTCCCCAATAAAACCCCCCGTCGGAGCCCCTAAAAACTGTAATTTAGAGCAGCAGGGCAGCGCGCACTTTTGTCTTTCGCGCCGTTGTCTATGAACCCCTCAAACTTGTACTCGTGACCGGAATTTTTTATTTTATAAGGCATTTATATACCATCTATCAGGGTTATCTAAGCAGACCAGGTATGCAAATATTTTCCCTATCTGTCCAGGTGCTGGGCAGTAGAGGATTGAGTGACTTGCCCAGGGTCACAATGAGCAGTACAAGATTTGAACCCGCAACCTCAGGATGCTGAGGCAGCAGCTTGTAACCATTTGCACCACTAGGTTCTGAAGTAGCAATCACTTTTTGAACCTGATTAGTGATACAGGAAAGCTGTAAGTACACAGGAAACCAAAAACACCACGCTTAGATGTGGACAAGCCAGTTGAACTTACACTTGAAAATATACTACCCCGATATTCAAAGCTACTTAATCGACCAGGAGTGGGTCCTGGCTGGTTAATTAGTACCTAGCCAGCTAAGCACTAAGTTAGATGGCTGTGATACGTATGGGATATACCTGGAGAATTGAGAGTTGTTTTTAGTAACAATGGCTGTTTAAGAAACCATCTTCTACTAAAAGGGGATCCTAATACCAAATAACAACTTGTTTTTTTAAAAGGGGAACTAGAGTTCAGAAAGATAACTTGCACCTGGCGAGCCAGATTTAGTCAAAACAGGATATGGATGACTTAATCGAGAGAAGGGGGATGTGCATAACTTGTTTGTGATATGCTCATGTTTGAGCACAATACACAAACCGGATTCTGACCATAATAATTTGAGCAAAAAAGTGCCTAACTGGTTTGTGATATGCTCATGTTTGAGCACAATACACAAACCGGATTCTGACCATAATTTGAGCATAAAAAGACAGGCAGAACTCAGTGGAATCGGGACTTCTCCACTGCTGACGAGCCGTGTGATGCTGAGATGAGATAAATGCGCTGCCTCTGCTGTTTCGCTGGTCCCCCGATAACAGAGTGATGATGCAATATATGGTAACAAATTATTGATTCCTTACTCCATGATTTCATTATTATAAAATTGTATGAATAAATCTATATTATGCTTTCAGTCCTCTGTGTATGCTATTAATTTTCCCAGTCAGAGAGCTGGTGAGGGGAAGGGAAAGGTGGATATAGCATTAACCTAAGAATAATAGCAGTACAATGGCTGCTGAATATTATCATTTAGTAGCTAGCCGGTTACACGACAAAGCCGATTAACGCCGATATTCATTGACTGACTGGCTATGATTAGCGGCAGATAAGCCTGCATAAATAGGTCTACCATGGTCCATTATAACTTACAAGCCAATCAATGAATATTGGTTTAACTGGCTATGGGGCTCACAACCAAAACATCCAGATATAACACAATTCCGGCTCTTAGTACAATCCCTAGTTCTAGGCCTTTTAGACTATTGCAACATTCTCTACCTCCCCTACCCAGCAACAATGATAAAACTACTACAAACAATCCAAAACACAGCACTGAGACTTATCTTTTCATTAAGGAAACATGACCACATCACAGAGGCATACCTCAACTCACACTGGCTCCCAATTCCGGCAAGAATACTATTCAAATTCTAATGTCTACTATTTAAAACCATAAATGGCGACAGCCCAACCTACCTGAACAACCGCCTCATCCAAACTACATCAACCAGGGATCTTAAAGTCCCTCCTTGAGGGCCGCAATCCAGTCGGGTTGGTGCCAAGTTTTGAAACCAACATTCTGGACATCTATTGGGACTTCTAAGCCACTGTGCATCTAGAGTTCAAAGGGGTGTGTTGGGATGAGTGTTATGGGCAGCGTTTGGGCGGGCTCAGTCTGGGTAGGCTTAGACTTAGGGCTAGATTCACTAACCTGGCAGATCACGTCCGATCCGTGTGTGATCTGTGAGCCTCCGACCAATTCACGACGGGTCCATGTTCGAATGGGGGCGATCGGAGGAACGCCCTCCACCGACGACACGGATCGCTGGATAGCGATCCTGACACATGTGCAGACCATATCTTCGCCTGTCGATGGTCTGCGCATGCTCTCTCCACACAAGGAAGACACTTCTGAACTGGAGTCAACTGCAGCAGGGAACGAGGGTAATTTTTTTAAAAAAACGGATGACCGGAGACAAATTAGAAATCACTTTGCACTTGGCCACGTTTATTGTAACCCCCCCCCCCCCCTTTGCATTCATCGTCGTGGTGTTTTGCAGGAAGGGAGGGGGCGGGGAATCAGAAAAGAAGCCTCAGACAGAACATGTGAATCCTAGGCCTTTTTAACCTGCCCCAACTCTCCTGCTGTCTGCCGCCCTTCCTTGCGGTGCGAGCCCGCGGGTTTAAAGTGGGGCTGCACTGCGGCGTGTTCCAGAACGTGCCGCAGTGCATCCCCGCTTTAAACCCGTGGGCTCGCTCTGCAGGGAAGGGTGGCAGAGATCCAGAGTCGGGGCGACAGAGATCAGTCTGGGCGGCAGAGAGCAGCGGGAATTTGGATTTCGGGGCTGCAGGGCGAAAGTAGGGTGGAGATTCAGGGCAGAGAGTAGGGCGGCGATTCGGGGCAGAGAGCAGGGAGGCGAGGGGAGAGTCGGGGCAGCAAGGCAGGAGAAGTCAGCAGAGAGCAGGAAAGGTCGTGAGCGACTGGACCCCACCAGTCGCTTCTTTTTTGATCGGCCAGCCCAGTCGGTGTTCCTGAAAAAGCTTAGTGAATCGCGTCCTTCCTACTTTGCATGCCGTTTACCCTCATTTCCCCTCATTGGCATGCACAAATCGGAATTGGTTCGGCCACGAGGTTAGTGAATCGGCTCGGGGTCGCAAACCGATCGGTACATGATTGGTAAGCTTAGTGAATCTAGCCCTTAGACATTCTGCAGGGATAATCAAATGTTTTGGCAGACGTCCTGGATGGAACTTATACGTTTTGAGTTAGAGGCAACTTATGGGATGTATCAACAGAAGCTTCGTTAGCCGCAAATCTGAAGTCATAATGCCACTGTACAGAACCATGGTGAGACCTCATCTGGAGTACTGTGTACAATTCTGGAGGCCACATTACCGTAAAGACGTGCTTAGAGTTGAGTCGGTTCAGCGAATGGCCACTAGGATGATCTCGGGGCTCAAGGGTCTCTCGTACGAAGAAAGACTAAACAAATTGCAGCTCTACACTCTAGAGGAGCGCAGGGAGAGGGGGGACATGATTGAAACATTTAAATACATCATGGGACGTGTCGAAGTGGAAGAAGACATCTTCTTTCTCAAGGGACCCTCGGTCACAAGGGGGCATCCGTTCAAACTCAGAGGAGGGAAATTCAATAGTGACATAAGGAAGTATTTCTTCACAGAAAGGGTTGTAGATCACTGGAACAAGCTTCCAGAGCAGGTGATCAAGGCCACCAGCGTTATTGACTTTAAGAATAAATGGGATGCCCTAGTAGGATCCTTACGAGAGTCGAGTTAAGGAACTAGGTCATTAGTACTCAGACTTAATGGGGTGGGTCAGTAGAGTGGGCAGACTTGATGGGCTATAGCCCTTTTCTGCCGTCATCTTTCTATGTTTCTATGTTTCTATGACCTGTTTTAAAAGGGTACACTTCTCCCTCGTTATTCGCGGGAGATAGGGGCAGAGCCGTACCACGAATGGCGAAAAACCGCGAATATCCGGCTCTGACCCACCCCGCCTCCCTTCCGCCTTCCCCCGGCATCCAGGCCTTACCTGGTGGTCTAGCTGGTTTTCGGGGCAGGTTATCTTCCTACGCTCCTACCCTGTGCAGATAGCCATTAGGAAATGGCTGTGGGGAGTTCCCGTAGTCTCTCGAAAGGAAAGAGCCCCCACACACTTCCCCTGAGCTCACTGACCCCCTCAAACCCTACAAAGGTCAGAACAGCAGTACCTGGTATAGGAAAACCTAGAAGACCTAGGGTTCCTTTTACTAAGGTGCGCTAGTGTTTTTTTTGCGCACGCTTAGCACGTGCTTCAATGCCGCGCGCTAAACCCTAACGCCTCCATAAAGCTGGCATTAGTGTTTTTTGTTTAGCGCTAAATGAAAAATACTAACGCCAGCTTTATGGAGGCGTTAGCGTTTAGCGCGCGTGGCACTGTAGCACGCGCTAAGCGTGCGCTAAAAACGCTAGCGCACCTTAGTATAAGGAGCCCTTAGTGAACCATAGAGAGGAATAACAAGTCCCATAAGCCACTCGAACCACTACATTTATGGTAGAAAGTGTGAGGCAACCACAACCCTACTCAACTGCCCTATAGGTGGTAGACAGGTGTGTATAGTAAGTTTGAGAGGAGGGGGCTCACCATAAATTTTAAAGGGGTTATGGTGAGATGTATATCTGGCACCCTTTATGTGAAGTTCACAACAGTGCCCTCTAAGGTGCCTCACTGCCCTGTTGGGATTTCTGTGTGGCCAATTCATTAAGATTCTGATCACTCCCATATCCAAATGGGCTTTATTTGAACATGGATGTTTTTGTATTTGAAAAAAGCCAAAAATGTTGGACGTCCTAAAGACCAAAATGTCCAAAATAGGTCATTCCCCCCTCCCCCCTAAAGAAAAAAACCATTAGGAGTGATGCTGCTTAAATGAAGTCCCAGCAGTGAGGGAGTGAAGCTGATGCCGGATGGACTTCGCCAGTCTTTGACCCGTATATGGCAAGATGGATCACGACAGGTTGGAGTTAGCTTTGATGGAGACTCCAGCTCGGGGGCAATGTGGCCGATGCCAGACGGACTTCTATGGTCTATGTCCCGTATATTGCAAGATGGATCAGGAGCAAGTATACGTATTTTATACCTCATTCGTATCATTCGAGTACAGGTCTTGCCTATGGGGGGGGGGCATTATATAGAGAAACTTAGCAAGTAAAATGAATAATTACTAAATTGTTGATTCAACATTGCCTTGATGATGAATCTGACTGTTGGACAGACTGGATGGACCACGCACGTCTTTATCTGCCTTCATGCTTCTACTGCCTGAACATTATTATTGCTGTATTAACATCTTGCTTTGTTTTCACTTTTATTTTGACCAGGCACACTTCCAGCACATTCAGAACCAGAAGTGGGACATATGATTAACGTGACCATTTATTTTTGTCATCAAAATGGGACATCTATTAATTGTCAGTCCCGCCCCCAATCCCGCCCCCAATTTCTTCCATTCATTTTTCATGTACACATAATATCTTATTAATTCATAATGGTAACCATAAAATTAAAAAAAAAAACACAAAGCACACTGTACGCAGAGAAAATGTTAATTATCATTATATTTGGGGGGTTTTCAAAGATGTCAAGGCAGATGACTTTAAAATATGCAATGTCACCTCAGTAACTACAGAAAAATAGACAAATATAGTGCAAAATATAGACAGAAGATATAAATTCTCAAAACTGACACATTTTGATCACTAAATTGAAAATAAAATCATTGTTCTTATCTTTGTTGTCTGGTAATTTCATGAGTCTCTGGTTGCACTTCTTTCTTTCTTTCTTTCTATCTTTCCCGGGAAGAAGGCTTGTGGGTTGGTGCCTGGACCTTGTTTTTCTTAAGCTGCAGCAGGCGGCGGACCAGGGGGGGTTTGAATCGGTGGTAGGCCAGGCTTTGGGTGCTGGAGGGAGGTAGACAGGCAGGCTGGCTTTGGCGCTGCAGGGAGGGAGGGGAAGTAATCACCTCTCCCGTTGTCTTTATGCACAGCTTTGGGACACTATCTCTGAAAATGGGACATTTCGGCGTCCTGAAGCTGTGCATGGGGACAACAGGACAGGGGATCTAAAAACAGAACGGTCCCGTTCAAAATGGGACGTATGGTCACATTAGACATGATGCCACCCTCCCAAAGAATTGTCTTCTATTTTGTATCCCTTTTGGTTCCAAGGAGACCTTGTCTGGTCATTGCAGTGATGCCATTGGCAGGGGCCCATGAACCAGGTTCCTTCCAGAGGTCTTAAGTCATAATCCCTGATTTGGGCCGTCATCACTTTTAAGCAATAAACATGATTTTTTTTTTTTCCACCAAGGGTTGTGAAAACTTCCGCCATAACATCCAGCCCACTACGGAGCAGAAGATGCAGGTGAAGGGTCAAACTATAAACCTTCCACGTGGCAATGTACAGCATTTGTAACTAGAGTCATTGGGCTGACTTCTAACATCTTGTTTTCCATGATAATTTTGTTTTGCAATCTGAAGAAATATGATCTACTAACATCAGTGCTTTCTAAGCTGTTAAAAATTATTGTTACGTGTCCAAATCACTTTTTTCCCATTAACTTCAGCTGGAAGGTTGACTGCTGCAGTAAAGCTCTCATAAAGACGGAGCATCAACCTTGAAGGTTTCTTTCTCCCTCATAGACACATGGTGAAGATTACAGCAGCCACAAGTACATGATTTATTTCTGTTAAAGACACAGGGTTCTTTGTTTGTAGGAAAAAAAAACACAACAGCGGCTCTCCTTTCAGGATCACAAGAGCGTTTGGGTCTTAGGAACCTGACTTATGGATTCAATTCTTAGAACAAAGTAGGGGAGGGAGGGAAGTTTACAGAGCATCTCATTTTGCAGCCAGATGTTTTCTGTGACACAGATTTTTCCTATACCTTGAATATGTCACCAGTGGTATAATTTAACATTCAATAAAGCCATCTGCTTTCTAGTTTTTCTCACACTGGAAAACAGGACTGTGGGTTTTTGATCAAACGCTAATCCTAGGACTCCTGCACTAATGTAACATCCTATACCTGTCATACCCAACCCACATGCTAAAACAATTACAAACGGTCCAAAATACAGCTCTTAGACTGATTTACTCGCTGAACAAAATATGACCACATTACCACCGCTTTCCGAGATTCACACTGGCTCCCAGTACAAGCACGCATGCAAGACAAATACTACTGCACCCTAATCAAAGTCCTATATGGAAACGGACCAAGCTATCTGAGCAACCGCCTAATCAGGAAAAACACATCCAGAAGAAGGACACGGTACTACTCGAAATTGTCCAGAGAAGAGCAACTAAGATGGTTAAGGGGCTGGAGGAGTTGCCGTACAGCAAAAGATTAGAGAAACTGGGCCTCTTCTCCCTTGAACAGAGGAGATTTAGAGGGGACATGATCAAAACATTCAAGGTACTGAAGGGAATAGACTTAGTAGATAAGAACAGGTTGTTCACCCTCTCCAAGGTAGGGAGAACGAGAGGGCACTCTCTAAAATTGAAAGGGGATAGATTCCGTACGAACGTAAGGAAGTTCTTCTTCACCCAGAGAGTGGTAGACAACTGGAATGCTCTTCTGGAGTCTGTCGTAGGGGAAAACACCCTCCAGGGATTCAAGACAAAATTAGACAAGTTCCTGCTGAACCAGAACATATGCAGGTAGGGCTAGTCTCAGTTAGGGCACTGGTCTTTGACCAGAGGGCCACCGCGTGAGCGGACTGCTGGGCACGATGGACCACTGATCTGACCCAGCAGTGGCAATTCTTATGTTCTTATGTTCAGACCAAAGAGAACTCATGCACTCTTTACCCACCCTCCAATCAAAGGCATACAAAGCAAAAATATATACGATGGACTGGACCGCCACCGCTCCAATCTGCTACAAAACATTCAGGAAAGAACTTAAAACTTTTCTATTCAAGAAATTTGTCAAATGATCCAACTAAACCTGATCGACCCTGCACAGATCCCGATGCATACTACATCTATTAACCATGTATTCTCCCTGGAAAAGCCCAGGCCAACTCTTGTTGTAAACTGCCTAGAACTGAAAGGTATTGGCTGAATAGAAGACACCAATGTAATGTTTTGTTTTTTTTTAAAGTTTAATTTTTATTAAGAAGAGTGTTTTTCATAAGATCGCATTACTGTAAACTTACCACACAAGGGTTAGACAGCAAATTTTGAGCAAGCCTGAGCCCAAAGTGGGCCACCCTGGAGGAGTGGGACTGTGTGAGTGCACCATCGAGCCTTGCCTGCTCCAAATTCTGGAGTTGGGGCTGCGGCAGGTGGTGACTCA
The DNA here is from genome assembly GCF_902459505.1 of Geotrypetes seraphini. Lineage (NCBI taxonomy): Eukaryota > Metazoa > Chordata > Amphibia > Gymnophiona > Dermophiidae > Geotrypetes > Geotrypetes seraphini. The sequence continues at coordinate 30,639,645 of NC_047085.1, read as the reverse complement.
CCTTTCCTCAGAAGCGGCGCATTGAACTGCATGTACGGTGCCGCAGCGAGCAGGACTGGCACTGCAGCTGGCCCTGGTGCCACCACATGCCCATGCTGTGAGAGAGACTGGGTGGGTGTGAGCTGAGATTATGTGGACAAGGCCCGCTTGTAGCTATGCCCCTGTTGCAAGGTGGCCCACGACACTCAAAAGCAGGGTTCAGTTCAAAATTGCATGTATGGTCCATAAAGCCATATAGGGAGAAAATTCGGCTGGACTCACTTTGGCTATACCGGTCTTACAGTCCTTCAATGACTCGAGGACAATTCAACGCTGGAAGCTACCACTCCCCTCCCCACGCCAGGTCTGGAGAAAAGCTCTCCTCAAGACCACCTTTGAATTCCAAGGACCCAAAGTCTGGAACGAACTCCCAAGCAACTTACGACGACTTACCACAGGGGTAGGGAACTCCGGTCCTCGAGAGTCGTATTCCAGTCGGGTTTTCAGGATTTCCCCAATGAATATGCATAAGATCTATTTGCATGCACTGCTTTCAATGCATATTCATTAGGGAAATACTGAAAACCCGACTGGAATATGGCTCTCAAAGACTGGAGTTCCCTGCCCCTGACTTACCACATACTTCCAATTCGGGATGGCACTGAAAATGCATCTATTCGCTTCATTGCACTGACCTGTTATAACGTATTCAAATATGTGGTCTATACCTCTATCATTACTAATATTATGTAAGCCACAATGGTTCCTAGTCGACATTTGCGGGATACAAGAATCAGTATAGTATGGTATTATTCTTTTAAAACAGGATTCAGCAAGTTGTGGTACCAAGATCCCACAGGTTGCTAAATCTGGGAGTGAATCAAGGAATGGTAAAAGGTGATCTTTTACCTCACCTTGATGAACACCTCCCATAAATATAGATCACCAATCCAATGTTATAATCAGATAATAATCTAAGAAGTTGTGATGGAACACACTTTTACCCTAAAGGGTGATATTGTTTCCTCATTAATTGGTTTCTCAGTGCACATAACTAAAATAATGTTGGATAATAAATAGTTTAAACTGAAAAAAGTAATGGAAAAATCCTATTTAAGTGACCAAATGAAGTTCAAAACTAGCAAAAAATATAGGAACACTTAATATATAATGTGTATTTTCTATATAAACAAGGGAAAAAAGACCTCAAAATACCCCTAGTATGTGATCAATAAGTCACAGCTTTTTCGGGGTGAGTATCATCACTGGTCAAAAACCCTTGATTTTTAATTTATAATTTTTAAATACAATTTTTTCTGTATGCTTTTGTGATTTACTTTCACTTTGAGTCAAATTATGACTATATAAAAATTTTCTTCTTATGAATCAGCATATATATAACTAGCATCTTGTGTAACAAGTATTCACATGGTATTTATCTTATTCAAATGTGAAATACTGAAAAAGCACTTATCTCAACAACCCGACGGAGGCCCAGCCCGTTTCGCACTGATGGGCAAAATGAGCAGCAGCTTTTCGAATGAGTTTTGAGCAATATTGAACATTATACTGACACTATCACAAACTTTATCATTACCCTTGAAGAAGCCCATCAGTGCGAAACGGGCTGGGCCTCCGTCGGGTTGTTGAGATAAGTGCTTTTTCAGTATTTCACATTTGAATAAGATAAATACCATGTGAATACTTGTTACACAAGATGCTAGTTATATATATGCTCATTTATAAGAAGAAAATTTTTATATAGTCATAATTTGACTCAAAGTGAAAGTAAATCACAAAAGCATACACAAAAAATTGTATTTAAAAATTATAAATTAAAAACCAAGGGTTTTTGACCAGTGATGATACCCACCCCGAAAAAGCTGTGACTTATTGATCACATACTAGGGGTATTTTGAGGTCTTTTTTTCCCTTGTTTATATAGAAAATACACATTATATATTAAGTGTTCCTATATTTTTTGCTAGGATAATAAATAGTTCAGATGTTATTGTCCCGAACACACAGCTCTACCTCAGTTTTAAACAATCTCAATAACCCTCTGATGATGTCACAAAAGCAGAATATTAATCCACAATAAGTCATTGATACAAACACTACAGCAATGTCCACGCACTGTTATAATAACTCCCCTTAACACCTATCTGTGAGTTTTGTGCCTGAAAATTGCTTCATGGATTCGGGTGAGGATACATTTTCACTTCACTCCAAAAAGCTGTATTCATTACAGGCTTTCATTTAAAATGGCAGCACGAACAAGGAAACTACTGTATACTATCTGGAAAATAGCTACAAATGTGTGAGGGTCATGCAGTGGGTGAGGTGTGTTCTGAGGGCACCTTCTATCGCAAAACATTACATTATTATCTGATTAGAACACTGAATTGGTGATCTATTTTGTGTGATATAATTTATATCTTGGTTTTTTGGAGGAAAGGCTGGAGAGGGGAGATATGATAGAGATGTTTAAATGAGAACAAAAACACTGTGGAGAAGATGATGTTCAAGATGCAGGCTTTATTGAAAGTACAGTCCAATAATCCACATGAGGAAATACCTAGGACCCAAATCATTGGGGTCTTGGACCCAACACGGTCCGTGTTTTGACAAAACTGTCTTCCACAGGGATCCCTGAAGGTCCTGATACGAAAATTCGTGGATCAAAGACTAAAAACAATGCTGGGTGAAACTCTGCGCGGTTGAGAAATCCTCAAAGGTGGGAGAAAAAAAAAGACGTTTAAATACCTACGTAATGTAAATGCGCATGAGTCGAGTCTTTTTCATTTGAAAGGAAACTCTGCAATGAGAGGGCATAGGATGAAGTTAAGAGGTGATAGCCTCCGGAGTAATCTGAGGAAATACTTTTTTACAGAAAGGGTGGTAGATGCAGGGAACAGTCTCCTGGAAGAGGTGGTGGAGACAGAGATTGTGTCTGAATTCAAAAGGGCCTGGGATAGACAGGTGGGATCTCTCAGAGAGAGAAAGAGATCATGGTTACTGTGGATGGGCCATTTGCCCTTTATCTATGTTGCTAAAGTTCTATGACGTCACAATGCAGGTGTAAAGAGCTTTAGCCAATAGGGAGAGGATATGCAAATGTTAAGAGCCTTAGCCAATAGGGAGAGGAGAAGATAGTGGATGCTGTGGATGGGCAGACTGGATGAGGGCCATTTTGCTTTTATCTGCCATCATGTTTCCATGTTTTTGTTATATTGCCTTTCCAAAACAGACATAAAGTAGGCATGGGAAATTTTCTAGGTGTTGGGTGTTTTATTTTACAACAGGGCTTCTAAGGCCATCAAGGCAGACGGATGCTTATGTTCTGGGTTTTTTTTATAAAGGCGACAACATAATGAAGGCAGACACTTCAGTATAAAGGACAAAAAAAAATACATGAGAAATACAAAAATGTCCCAAAGCAGTCATAAGGTGTCTTGACTTTCAGCACAGTTTTAGACAGAGCCAGTAGAATTTATATGACAAAGAGCGTGCCTGGCATAAAGCAAACGACAGACAAAATCTACTGCTGTAGCACACTTTTCTTGACCAATGAGAAATGCAAGGTCAGGCATGTAGGGAAAAAGAACCCGATGTTCAGCTACAAAATGGGGGGGATCACTACTAGGGGTAAGTAACCTTGAAAGAGACCTGGGGGTGATGGTAGACACAACATTGAAGGCGTCGGCACAATGCGTGACGGCATCAAGGAAAGCAAACCAAATGTTGGGTATCATTAAGAAGGGTATCACGGCCAGGACGAAGGAAGTCATCTTGCCACTGTATCGTGCAATGGTGCGCCCGCATCTGGAGTACTGTGTCCAGTACTGGTCGCCGTACCTCAAGAAGGACATGGCAGTACTTGAGGGAGTCCAGAGAAGAGCAACTAAACTGGTAAAGGGTATGGAAAACTTCTCATATGCTGACAGGTTGAAAAAGCTGGGGCTATTCTCCCTGGAAAAGCGGAGACTTAGAGGAGACATGATAGAAACCTTCAAAATCCTGAAGGGCATAGAAAAGATAGACAGGGACAGATTCTTCACACTGTGGGGAACCACAAGTACAAGGGGGCACTCGGAGATATTAAAAGGGGGCAGATTTAGAACAAACGCTAGGAAGTTCTTTTTCACCCAGAGAGTGGTGGACACATGGAACGCGCTTCCGGAGGCCGTGATAGGCCAGAGCACGTTACAGGGCTTCAAAGAAGGTTTGGATAGGTTCCTAGAGGATAAGGGGATTGAGGGGTACAGATAGGAGTTGAGGTAGGTTATAGGAATAGTCAGGGACCATTGCAAGGTGATGGGCCTGGAGGGCCGCTGCGGGAGCGGACCGCTGGGCGGGATGGACCTCTGGTCTGACCCAGCGGAGGCAAATTCTTATGTTCTTAATATATATTTAAAAAAAACTACATTATTAGTGAAGAAGACTTATTTTGACTGCAGGATTCAATATGTTGGATCACGTGCTAAGGACCATTTTTCCTTAGTAAAACAGTTAACATTGGATAACTTTTCTCTGAGTTCTTTCCAAATTGGTGGATATTATTTTGTGTTAAAAATTTGCAGACACCTTTCATAATAAAGTAGTATCCATTGTTAATTTCTTTCTCTCTATGGAGGACGGTGAATAATGGGGTGCCGCAGGGATCTGGGCTGGGGCCGCTGCTGTTTAACACATTTATAAATGATCTGGACGTTGGAATGACAAGTAAGGTGATAAAATTTGCAGATGATTCTAAGGGCCTGTTTTACAAAGCCATGGGCTAAAAGCCCCGAAGCCCTTTAAATCTCTATGGGCTTCGGGGCTGTTGCCGCGTGGCTATGTGAAACAGGCCCTAAGGGCCAGATTCTATAAATGGCACCGAGCAGCGTCTACACTGTAGGTGTCGCTTGGTAATCAAAAAAATGGCACTGTTTATAGCATCACACCTAATTTGTTTATTTTTCTATACCGTTCTTCCAGGGGAGCTCAGAACGATTTACATTCATTTATTCAGGTACTTAAGCATTTTTCACTTCTGTCCCAGCAGGCTTACTATTGAATGTGCTTGGGGCAATGGGGGGATTAAGTGACTTGCAAAACAATCCTATCAACCAAATGCAGGAGAGTGGGTTTTCTTCAATGCAAAAAATATATACCACTCAACTCTAAAAATTTTTTTTATGAAAATCATTTAATGAAATACTGCAACTACTGAATTTAATATAAGGAAGAAAAGAGCCTCAGAACCCTGTCTTCAGACAGATGAAATCTTGCTGAAAGACTGAAAAGGGTAAGTACCTCACTGGCTTATAAAAAAAAAAAACCTTCTTGAACAGCGTTGATAAATGCTTGTTAAATTTTGAATGAAGTGATATAAACGTCAAAGTCCATTAAAGTGTGGTAAATGTACACAGCCCAGCAAACATTTTTTCAACAGGCTTATGAATATAGCTACAGCATCTTATCTTTTGAAACAGCTGTGCTGGGCCGCTTGTGCGGTGCTATGTAAGCGTCCCTTCAGCCTTCCTCCTCCTCCGATGGTAGCTAGCGTTTCGCTCAAAGCTGCGTCAGGGGGGCAGGACATGATCTTTGCAAATCGGCATCAAAATGAATGCTCAATCGTCGGCTCAAGTGACTTGCCCAGGGTCACAAGGAGCAGTGGGGGTTTGAACCCACAACCTCAAGAGTGCTGCGGCTGTAGCTTTAACCACTGTGCCTTACTCTACCTTCTATTTCTCTGCAGTCTGGCAACTTAGGGTTTCATGTGTGTACCCTAGTATTTTTCGTTTGTGGGCCTGTATTTGAATGTTTTCCGCATGTGTGACTGGGAGCAGGCGTTCTAGTGGATATGGAAACCAAAAAGCATTGGCTGGTGTTATTGTGGACCCAAGTAGGAAAACTTGATGGCTCTCCTTCAGCAGTTTTGGACCCAAATTTAAAAATTAGTGACCACGGCTCTAGAGGGATAGATGCTAGACTGGGATTTTGATACCCTTCATCAGTGCCCTCAGCCAGTGCCCCACTTGGTCTAGCAGGGGAAGGCTTGAGAGGTGAGATGCAAGATTTCTAAACAGACTTAGGCTTCACTAGGCAACCTAGACATAGTTGCCGCTCCATTAGGCCAGCTTTTCACTCACCTAATTTGGAGGCACCTGTGTTGGATGCCTAACGATGCCTAAGTCAACCACATCTATTCTCCAATCATAACCATGCCTACTTTTTAACATAGGTGTCGTTAGGAGTCCCTAGGCATTGGATGGCTCCCCCACTTAGGTATGCAAAGAGTTTGGTGCCAAACTCTTAAATTACTTAACTTTATTTTTGTTGATTGGCTGAAAACTGGCATGAACAATTAAAAAAATTAAGTTTGTTGCAGATCCCGAACTTAGGCATCGCTAGGTGGCCACGATTAGGGTGCCTAGCGTGCTAGGGTATGAGGGGGGTTCCGGGGGGGGGGGGTGTTCATTGGGGGGGGTCTAGGGAAGGGGGTTCAGGCATTTTGATGGGGGAAGTCATTGGGAGGTCCGGCAGGAGGGGTTGGGCACCCTCCTGCTGGTGATATTCGGGGGCGGGGCCTACCGGCAGGAAGGGTTGAGCACCTTCCTGCCAGTAATCGTGGGTTCTGTGAGCAGGAGGGATTGGGTACCCTCCTGCCGCGATCGTCGGGGGGGAGGGGGAGAGGGGAGACTGGCAGCCGCGGCAGGGAGATCCTTGCACCTAGCATCCTAGCAGTGCCGGCGTTTGCAACATGGACGTCGGTTACAGAATTGGGTTTAGTTTGGGCAGGTGTAGGCCCAATTCTGTATAGGACGCCCGGTACGGGCTTATACAGGCCTATACAGAATACGGGCCCTAGTGCTCTGGGCCATGGTAGAAACATCTAACACAGCTTAGTAAAAGGGGGGAGAGGGGTTAGTTTTAATGAAAAAAGATTTTTAATGTGCTCAGAAAAAAAATTAGATTAAAACAGCACCAAAGGAATCAAAGATCACATCTTACAAATTTTTAATCATCCTATTTTTCATGGGATTACAGTTTACCTTGTTCATTCCTATAAATTATGTGTATTATTACAGAATATGCCCACTACGTGCATAGTTTAGGAGCAGAATTTTAGGCCAGTTAAACGTGATTCTGTTGTAGTCGGCACAGATTTTTTTGGTGCTTTATATAAAATCAGGCCCAGAATAAATAATTGTAATTTCAAAATTGTATTGCAAACGAAACATGGGTAGGATAGTTTTCAAAATCAGTTACCCGGGTAGGGCTAGTGTTAGACATGCTGGAATGCAGGGCAGAAATTAAAGAGGAGGGGCCTCCAAATTCCTCTCCTCCCTGCTCCATTCCCAGATTTTCCCCACCCACCATTACTACCACATATAAAAGAACTTTCAATAACTTCTACACACACAAAACACAGACAGACCTACACCAAAATTCAGAACATAGGATCACAAATTAGAAATAGAAATATAAACACCAAAACTGAAATGGGAACCCCCAAGAAGTTAAACTTGGCAAGTACTGCAACAGTGGAGAAATAAAATCAGAAATGCACTTCATTTTGTATTGAACACAAATAGAGGCATAACCACGGGGAGAGGGGGTAAGATGGGTCTCCTACTCGGAGCTTAGGCCACCAACAATTACTCATCTCCTTTGCTGTGGCTGGTGGAGATTCCCCAAGCTTCTCCAGCTGATGACTAGCTCCTCCCTCTTCTTAGGTCCAGCAACCAGAACTCTTCAAGCTCTGCCGCATGGCAGCAGTATTCTGGAACTGTTGCTGCAGACTTCTCCCCCCCCCCCCCATTCTTGCATGGCTTTCACGCAGCATGAAAACCAAGCATGCAGAGCGATGGGTTTTGCAGCAGTGGCAGCTTGGGAACATTTGTAGAGCCATTTGACTGGCAGGCTGGAGGAGGAGGAAGAGGAATTCAGTTGGGAGGACTTGAGGGATCCCCATCAGTTCAGGCATTTACAATTTGCATTCAAGTGAAGAGAACATTTGGTGCCCACACATTTTGGCTCAAGCTCTCCCTCCCCCCAGCCCCACCCCCACATCAGTCATCTGACTACACTATTGACTATAATACAAAAACATCTGTGATGATCATATCACAAAGGTAGCATATATTCCAGTTAATAAATTACAAATTAAACACTTTTATCTGAACATTTTGTTTTTCCGTAATGGACCTTGTGCATTTTATTTTCCAAAATAATTCAGTTCACACACAATGGAACCGACACTATAAACTAATTTTTTTTTTTTTTTTTTTTTTTAATTCTTTATTCATTTTTGATATCAAATACAAAATGCAAACACATGAACATTCAAGTAAATATAATATAAAATATAAAACTGTTTTATCCCCCCTTCCCACCCTAACGCCCCTCCCACCTGGATATGTATAATGTTCATTCATGAACCAAAGGGAAATAATAGTAGCAATAATAATGATAATAGTTCGTATTCATATCTTACAGTATTTTGTTAACTATAAACTAATTATTAATTCTACTAATCCATAGAGTAGGTACCAAAGGCCCAGATAATATATTTCCTATCATAAGGTGGAAAAATGGCCTCAGACTTAGCCATCTGGTGTTGATATTCAACTCTAATCGCTTTTGATTGTAATCATTAGCCTAAACCACCATCCTCCCAAATATCTTTTTTTAATCTTTTCTAATCCTTTTTATTTCTTATTGTTCACTTTCTACTTAATCTTTTTTTAGTTTTTAAGTTCTTTCACGTATTCTCTTTCTTTAAAAAATTTAAATCTTCTTATCAAGAGAAATGAATATCTTCTTATCGGGAGAAGCTAATATTTACAATAGGCACTTTCAGCAGTTTGTAACATGAGACTTTACACAGTCACGTTATCATTTTCTGGGTCTTATGGCACTTAGCAACGAGAAGAACATGCTAGAGTCAGGAACTATTCAAGACTTGTAGTACTTATCTGAAATATTACATTCAGTAGTAATAACTTCCGACCACTTTCAATCTTTTAAGCAGTCAGGGATTTCACAGCGTGAGCCGCCTCAAACTTCACCAACGTGGCCAGCGTTTCGCGGTTCAATCTTTCTCCCCGCTTCTTCAGGGTTTATTTATGTTAGAACGGTTTTCTAAACAGAAAATAGAATGATAGTCTTCAGTATTTTCTAATATATTAACCTTCTAGTGTTACAAATTCCACGTACCTTTTTCAATTCAGACTTCAAGTCTTTCCCGTGCATAACAAAAATGGTGATGGCATCTTTTAACTTTGTTGTGTGTGATGACGTCAAACCAATCAGGAACAGTTGTATTTATTTAAATAGCAGAAAAGGATCTCACTTACGTTATAAGTTATGTATTCTTGCTAATTATCATTGCTTATTATTCAATAAAAATGATGCTACTCCATATTATTGTTTAACCCATATGGGGTTACGGTATTGTTTAAATATCCACTTCTGCGCCAAATAGTTTTCTATCATGTCGGTCCTAGTTTCTCTTTTCTGCTTTCTAGTCTCTTTTTCTAATTCTCATTCCAATGCCTGCTGTCAATTTTTTTTTCTTTCAAAGTTCCATTCCCTCACTACATGACTAATGTTGAATTTTCACTTTTAACTCCTTCTTCCCTTTCTTTTCTGTCTCTGTCCACTCAAATTTTACCATCTTCCTCACCCTTCTTTCTTTTTTCATCTAGTTATCAACTTTCTATATCCTCTCAGTCCCTAGCTCTCCCATTTTCCATCTCGCTCCCTTCCTAGCCTCCGATTCCTTTCCATCTTCTCCCCTTTATGACATTTTACCTCTGAACTTACTATCCTCCTCTCAATCATTTTTTTGACACCCCCCTTTTGACCTCTTTCACATGGTTCTACCTTGTCTAGTATCCCCCTCTCTCTCTTTACTCTTGTAGCCCACTCCAACCTCCTATCGTTGCCTGTCATCTCCTTGTCCCTTTCCCACCTATCTTCCCTCCTGCCTCCCATGGGCCTATTTCTCCTCCTTTTCCTTCTTTGATGCTGCATCTCGTTCTCTTTCCTTCCTTCATCCTATTGTTCAGCATTTCACCCTCCTTTCTACCTCCAGAACCAAAATTTCTCCCTCTCTTTCTCCCTAGGTCCAACATTTTTCTCTTTCTTCTAGACTGCCCTCCCATCCAGCATCTCTTTCTCCCTCCCTACTACTGCTGACTGCACCATCTTTCCCTACCTCTTCCCAACTGACCTCCTATCCAGTATCTCACCCACCTTTCTCAGTACCCTCAGGCCCAACTTATTTCCCTTTCTCTTTTCTCTCTTATCCCATTCTCCTCCCTGTTTTCATCCTATTGTCCACCATCTCTCTCCCTCTCCTTTGTGACTGAGCTCACCATTTCTTCCTTTAATTTAAAAAAAAAACCCTCCGGGGGGCCTCTGTGGGCAGGCATGTCTATTTTGTAATTGCTGATTTTCAAATGGAAAACATTTCTGATAGCTTTGAAAATTAGCTGCAATGAACTTGGGTTAACAGTGTCCTGGCATATTTCAAATAATCTGAAGTATTCAGAATTGTATACTTGATCATTAGCACTGGTGAAAAGTTCAGGGGAATGTATGATAGGGTAATGGTGATAATTAACACCTCTTTATCGGTGGGAGTCCTTCCTGAGATGTTAAAAAAATATATATCAATGGTGAAGCTGTTGTTATAAAGGCAACCTCTAGATTGACAGAAAGATCGCTATTGATCAGTTTCAAATCTCCCCTTTATGAGATTTCAATATAGGTTCCTTTTCCATCCGGTGCATTTCTGAGTGAACGAAAACCTATTGGATACATTTCGGTTTGGATTCCCGGAAAGACATTGCATAGAGACCATACTGACTGCATTTTGGACGATTTCCAGACCTAGGGAATAGGAGGAGGAAAACAAGTTTGTGAATGCCTTCAGTTACCGTAAATCTCTAACCATTTCTTTTATATAACACACTAGTATAAATATTCCATTCTCGTTTCCAAATTGACACACTTTCCAGATTACCTCTTAAACCCTGCAGTCCTATTACTGTAAAATTATCTTTCATCTACAGTTCATAGTTTATTAGAATTTGATTAAACACTAAACATAAAATTTGAAGCATTGTACATTAAAATAATACATGACAATTAAAGAAAGGAGGAATTAATATAAAAAAAACAAACATGAATTACCACAGACCAACTAACATAACATAGGGTAGGATAATAAAACAGGAGGAGAGGAGGGAGAACTACTTTTTTTGAAGAAAAATAGAACAAAAAAGGAAAAAACATCAAGGAAGGGAAGGGGTAAGATAAAAATGGTAATACAGTACTCCCCCAAAATTCGTGGGGGTTCTGTTCCAGGAATACCCGTGAATTTCGAAAAACCGCGAATGCAGTTTTGAGTCTATAAAAAGGCAGGAGAGGGCAGCTGGGGCACCTGCGGGTGCAGTAAATCATGTGCTCCAGGGGGGAGAGGAGCAGGAGGAATCGGATTTGTAGAAGGCTGATTGGCTGAGCGGGGGGGGGAGGGGAGAGGAGGAGGAATCGGCTGTGCAGAAGGCTGATTGGTTGACCGGGGAGGGGGGGCGAGGAGGAGGAATCAGCTGTGCAGAAGGCTGATTTGCGGACTCAGTCCCTGTATTTTCTGACCGGAAGAGGCAGTCAGAAAATACTGCGAATAACTGAGTCTGCAAATCGCGAATTCGCGGGGGAACACTGTATATCAAGAATGGTAAATTACTCATAATCATCTTTGAAAAGAAAACATTTTAAACTGCCCTTAAATTTATCTAGATTTTGTTCTGCTCTAATATGTGATGGGAGGGAATTCCAGAAAATAGGAGCTCCTCCATTTCTACCTACCTTTTTTTTCTACTTTCTTTTTCTTTCCACTCTTGTTACCTTATTTTCCTCCCCCCCCTCCTTTTTACAAAACTGTAGCATGGTTTTTAGAGCCGGCAGTGGCGGTAACAGCTCCTACGTTCATAGAATTCCTATGAGCTTCACAGCTGTTACTGCTGTGGCCGGCGCTACAAACCGTGCTATGGTTTTGTAAAAGTTGTGGGGGAGGGGGGTTTAGCTATCCCAGCATATCCTTCTCAATAACAGTCTTTCATTATGCTTATATTTATTTTAATTATATTGGGTTACAACCGAACATACATAAAATAAAATACATATACGCTCCTTCCTCCGTATTTGCGGGGGTTAGGGGCAGAGCCCGCCCGCGAATACGGAAAAATTGCAAATAACTTTTCTAGGCACTTGCCCAGACTCAGAACTCAGTTATGTCCCCACGCTTTTCTGGAATGTGGCGGCCAGCGAAAATCAGAAGGTGCGTGTGTCTCTCGACTTCAAGGAAGCCAACGAAGGGATCTTTAACTTTTCTTTCTGGGAAGGGAAAGAAGGGGGGCGCGCTGTTTACAAACAAGGCGGAGTGCCTGGGGTACATGGCAACACAAACCTGTGCACCCGATGCGCATGCCCAAGCCCAGATCGCGGGTTGCAGAAGGCTCCTGACCACGGAGGTAGATACCCGCGGAAATACAACTTCCTCATTCATCTGGCTGCCATCCTGATCTGAGGTCTAAGCGCGGCAAAGACGATCCCCCACACGGCACTGGCAAGCAGCTCTCCCACTCCGGTGGATCTCATAGCCGCCTCAGGCGCTCGGCTCCTCCCTGTCCTGCACGTTTCCTCTCTGATCACCGGGCGTGTGTACACGCCAGTTTCCCACTCTCAGATCTCAAGCCGGGCAACTTTTTTTTATTTTTTATTTTTTATCTGCACGCTGAAGGACGACTCTGGGATGATGTCATTTGGGGGAGGAGCCAGCAAGCCCAAAACCGCAAATAATCGAAACTGCGAATGCCGAAACCGTGAATATGGCGGGAGAAGTGTACAACCAAAATTCATAGGCAAAATATACATATAAATGCTTATAAACGTGTCATCACAGTTCAGAGAGCTTGACTAAGCATAGCATTATTATCTAGTCCAGTGTATTGCAAACTGTGTGCCTTCTGAGATTTCGGGTGCGCCATGAGACGCTGGGGAGGAGGAGAGGTGCTGGTACTGGCTCACTGCCTACAGGATGTGCCTCTTGCGGTGAGAGGCATATCCTGTAGGTAGTCCACTGGCACTTCTCCTTCTCTCCATGCATCTTCCCTTCTGGCACCCCCCACTGACCGGTCAGGGCCCATCTGGAGAGCCTTCGCGCTTGCACGGATGTCAAAGTGTGATGATGTCACACATGCATGTGATATCATTGTTTTGATGTCTGTACACTTCTGGATGCCTCGAGCCGTGGCCACTGCGTTTGGTGTGCTGCGGCTTGACAAAGATTGTGAGACACTGATCTAGTCAATCAGCACACTTCCACACATGTCATACCAAGCTCTAATTGCACCCCGTGTGCTTTGTGAGTCTGGTGTCCCCTTGACCCTTTATGACATCAGAATTTATCAATTGCTTATTTAATATTTTATCCGGACAATATCTCCAACTTTACATGGGCTAGTTGTTTAATAAAATCATGGAAAAACACAGTTAGCTCACAAACAAAAGATAAATCCAACAGGAACTGCAGCAAAACCAAGCGAAAAGCAAAAACCAAAGACAACTGCAGACTATGTACGAGATGCAGGCACTGTTTATTTCAAACTCTAATGGTATATACAACCTTATTACCAATCGAGGGACCCGACGCGGTCCATGTTTCAGACAACAAACCTTCCTCAGGGGTCCGTGGTAGATAAGGTTTTGCAACAAACAGCATTAAAGGAAAAAACAAGTGCCCGAATGACTGTAGAGCTGGATTGTAAAAAGCATTTCCCTTGAGATTGCAATGCCTCGGTTGGTAATAAGGTTGTATATACCATTAGAGTTTGAAATAAACAGTGCCTGCATCTTGTACATAGTCTGCAGTTGTCTTTGGTTTTTGCAAAACACAGTTAGCTATCAGCCTGCAAATTGTGTAAGTCATGAACATAAGAAGAACATAAGAATAGCCTAGTGGGTCAGACCAATGGTCCATCAAGCCCAGTAGCCTGTCCTAACGGTGGCCAATCTAGGTCACGAGTACCTGGCCAAAACCCAAGGAGTAGCAACATTCCAGCATTTTAAAGAATAGCAACATTCCAGAGCTGAGATTGTGATGTCAAAATGCCTCATTCCATAGTGCCTCAGAGCCAACCTCATGAGTGATGTTACAATGGCTTGATTACCCTATACTAGGCACAAGTAAGAACATAAGAAGAACCATACTGGGTCAGACCAATATTCCATCAAACCCGTTCTCATGGTTGCCAATCCAGGTCACTAGTACCTGGCCAAAAACCAAGGTGTGGGAATATTCCATGCTACCAATACAGGGCAATCAGTGGCTTCCCCCATATCTTTCCCAAGAACAGACTAAGGACATTTCCTCCAGGAACCTGTCCAAACCTTTCTTAAAACCAGATCCAAAGAACCTAAGGTCCTACTCCTATAAGGGTTTACAGAGCCCTCTACTGGTTCTACCATAGTACTGTATGTTGATTTTTTGACTTTAGTTTACAAGTACCTGTAGCTTCTGGGTCTAGTTTCAGTCATTGATAATGGTAAAAGGAGATACCTCATGCAAAGAAATTATGCTGGTATAAATATGAAGTCTGATAGGAGTTTCTTTGTCTTTGACCCCAGTTTCCTTATAAAAAGGGAGAGGAGATTTATCTTGTTATTTTCCAGTAGCTGTCTAGTAATTGAAAATGGAAGAACGTTTTTGGTTAACACAGCCACTGGAACTGGAGGAAGAAGGAGTGCAATGCAAGCAGAGCAGAAAGCTTGAACAAGAACTAACTTTCCATTACATTCCAACTATGAGAAAAGGGAGAGCCATGTTGAACAATAAAGTCCTGAGGAACAGGAGGAGTCCAGAAGAGGGTCCCAGAAGAATTACAAGGATAGAGAACCCCCAGTACCTCAGTTTCTACTGGGGAAAGAACCCCCTACTAAGGACTATGCACCAAAAAGGCTCAGAGATCCTGTCTAACTGATAAAGATACTTACAGAGCAGCTTCTCTTTGAGGAGGTCCCAGAGACAGAGTAATGCTATAAAGAGGACTTTATGCAAGAATCTTTACCATTAGAGAGTGTTCCTAAAGAAAATAAGAAAGTAAATGTTGGAAATCAATGGTCACTCGAATTTGTTATGGCCTATTGAGCAGCCAGGTTTGCTCATGGGTGGATAAAATGAATATGACAAATGACAAATGACGTAAAAGGTTCCAAAATATTATTTTTTATTAATTATTCATATTAATTCTCAAAAGGCTATTACATCACTGGGAGATCTTTACAGATGCCAAAACGCTGCCTTCCTGACAAAGATCTCAACTCGATAATTCGTTGCTCCCCAATATGTACCTTTTGTCCTGCATGACATCATTACTTGTCAGCCAATCCACTAACAGAGGTTGTCCTTAAATTTGGACAAACAAAAAAAACTTTTGACCTACAGGCTAATGATCTCTTCGCCTATTACCAGATCCGTCACTATGTTCAGTCCCTCCCAGTGGTTGCCCTTACTGAAGTCTGCAGGGAGGCGCTTTCGGAACTCTTCAGCCTTTCAGCCTAACAGAGGATTCCTCTACGATTTCATATTGTGGGGATCCAGGATTGCCAACCAAGTATGAATCTGGATATATTAGCGACAGCGTGGGCTGAGGACTTGCATTGCCAGCTGACTGCTCAACAGTTACAACGGGTCCTGAAGAACATTCAGAAGGTGTCACCCAATATTACTCACTGGGAAATGCAATTGAAAATTGTTCTTAGACTTTACATTCCACCGGAACGTGCAGTCCGGATGGGGATTACTGCGTCACATTCTTGCCTGAAATGCAATCAGGCTCACGCATCTTTGAGACACATGTTTTGGGCCTGCCCTGCAATCCAACAGTTTTAGAGACATCTTGGCCTATATACCACATCGCTTTGGGGAAGGCAATGGCTTCTGCAACCGAAGGTGTTATTTGGATTTTATAATATAGCCTCGCCCAAACCCAGGGGAATGTCAGCATTTATCTCCAGAGCCCTTTTGATGGGAAAAAAAAACCATCCTCACCAACTGGCTCTCCCGTGATCCTCCGTCATATGCACAATGGAGATCCCTAATGATAGTGCACACAACACTGGAGAGACGCATGGTGGGAGACTTGACTCTTGGCCTGGGTCGCAAATTTTGTCTGGTGTGGGAGCACTTCTGGCAGGACCTCACACCGCGTGCTCGCAGTAGACTTTTGAATCTTTAAGATTTTATTCCCACTCTCAGCTGTTGGACTGGCCATGGATTCTTGGGGAGGGGAGGGGGGGATGGGCGGGGAACTGATTATATTGTTGAAAATGTTATTTCCTGAATGGTACTACTGTTTGAATTTGCTTCTTACTGCTGGAATAATAAAAATCATTTAAACATTAAAAAAAAAATTTGGACAAAAAACTTCCTTTTAACATGAAATAAAAGTTTCAGAACTCATATTTTCATTTACATTTATTTCTGAATATACATAGCCATTTTATAACATAGCCAAAAACTTTAAATCTAAACCTGCTTATCTGTTTCAAAAAAGCCTGCATTCAAAAGTGTTGAAAAGTTCTTGTCTCTACCTGTCAGCACAGAAAAGAAGGAGGAGGGATATTCCCCCTGCTCTAAAAAACTGATTCAGTGTTTCTGATTCTAACTATTTCCAGATGTTTCCGCAGGATTTCTCCTTAAAGTTTCTTGCATCTTTAAACTATATAAAATATTGGAAATTAAATACACACCATTCTTTCACATATCTTTCTAACATCCATCATTCATTCTGGGGCCCTTTCATCCACAGATCCACACAATATATTTCATTCATATTTAATACATGTTATATCTCAGTTTGGAATATGGAGTCCAATATGCTCTTCCTAACCAGCCTAAGCACATCTGTTATCAATTAGAACCACGAGGCTAAAGGCAGGAAGCTGAACAAAGACAGACAGAGAGAGAGAAAGAAACATGGAGGCAGTTTCATACCTTCATGTATTATATATATCCTGATTTCCTCTATTGTCTGGCTTAATAGTGAAGTACATAAAAAGAATATTATTATGCTTTTCCTTAATATTAATCTGTAGTGTGTTTTTCTGGCCTTGGCTACATCCATATTCAGATTTTTATTCACCAACTTTTCGTACGCTTCTATTGGGCATGGCCTTAACTAACACATATGCTTGTATCTAACTAGAGTTACCCAGAACCATACGAAAAGTAGGCGTTTTTGTAGAAAAACTCCACAAAATGCTGCACCATCATGTCCTGCACTGTCAATTCCATTAACATACAACAGCTATCGCCCCCTACAGTCCACGGGCCACTATTCACTATGTGCACAAAAATTTCAAGGCATGCAAAACATTTTCCAGAGTCAAAAACTTGTGCAAATACCAAGGGCCCCTTTTACTAAGCTGTGTTAAAGTAGAAAGCATGGGCTTTACTGCATTGTAGACATTAACACAGATCAGCACTAACATAAGAACATAAGAATTGCCATACTGAGACAGAACAAAGGTCCTTCAAGCCCAGTATCCTGTTTACCAAATACCTGGCAGAAACCCAAAGAGCACCAACATTCCAAAGCTGAGATTATGATGTCATAATGCCTCATTCCACCAGTGCCTAACAGCCAGCCTAATCAATGATGTCACAATGGCTTGATTGCTCTATACTTGGCTCACAAGAATTTAAGAGTTGCCATACTGAGACAGACCGAAGGTCCATCAAGCCCAGTATCATGTTTCCAACAGTGGCCAACCCAGGTCCCAAGTACCTAGCTAGATCCCAAGTAGCATAACAGATTCTCTGCTGCTTATCCTAGGAATAAGCAGTGGATTTCCCCAAGCCATCTCAATAATGGCCTATGGACTTTTAGGAAATTACCCAAACCTTTTTTTAAACCCTGCTAAAATAACTGATTTCACTGCATTCTCCAGCAACGAATTCCAGAGTTTAACTACACATTGTGTGAAGAAATATTTTCTGTGGTTTGTTTTAAATCTACTACTTTGTAGCTTCATCACATGTCCCCTAATTATAGCCGTCAGAAGGAGGGATGGGCACAGGGGTCAAGGCCTCCCTAAAAAATTGGAAGTCAGAAGAGTCAGTTATGGCTCTCCCGACTTCCCCACCTACCTCCTCCTCCCCAGCTGCTTTAATTTTAAATCTTCAGGCAGTCAGCAGCGGCAACCAGATGAGCCTGCTACCATTGGCCTGCTCCAGAAGCTTTCATTCTGCAGCATCCCATCTATGTAGAAAGAGGAAGTTGCTGTAGAATGAAGACTTCTGGGGCAGGCCAACGATAGCAGGCTCACCTCGTTGCCAACATTGGCTGCCCGAAGATTTAAAATTACAATGGTGGGGAGGTTCTGAGGGTTTGGGTTTGGGAATGGAGGGAAGAACATATGCTGCAGGGCTGGGGGGGTGTTGGGAAGACAGGGAAGGACAGATGCTGCATGGGCTGGTGGGATTGGGAAGGCAAAAAGGACAGATATTGCATGTACTGGGAAGGGCTTGGGAAGTCAAGAAAGGTTAGATGCTGCACAGGCTGAGAGTCGGGAAGGCTGGAGGGTTGGGAAGGCAGGGAAGGGCAGATACTACACAGGCTGCCACATTGTCGATGGTTGTGACAGCATACAGTACCAGCCTGCACATTAGCTCAGTACAAAACCTATACTAGCTGCCTGATGTGGGAGTGGGAGACAAAACAAAAACAGGAGGGTCAACTCCACAAAGCAATAGCAAGCAGACAAACAGTGGAGGTTTCCAAGAAAGTCAGGGTGCTTTTTGTTTCAAACCTCTGCTTTTATTGAAATATTGGCTCGACACGTGTTTCGGCCTATCCGCTTTACATTCACTGCGAGTGACTTCATGAAAAAGCACCTCATAGGTGTTTTATTCTGGACACAACATACTCTGCACTGAACAAACTGTCTGCTCCAAGGCTCCTGAGGCAGGCCGGATAGGCCGAAACAAGTGTCGAACCAATATTTCAATAAAAGCAGAGTTCTGAAACAAAAAGCACCTTGACTTTCTTGGATACCTCCACTGTTTGTCTGCTTGTGGGAGAGACATGGGTGGGTTGGAAGAGTGGCTGGCTGTGACAGCTAATGTGCAGGCTGGTACTGTATGCTGTCACAACCGTTGACAGTGCGGCAGCGCTTGCTGCCACCTCAAGAGGAGGTAAGTTTTGCTGCACCGATGGCATTCTAGTAGTTTGGCTATTGTCAATGGAAATGCTGCGGCGGTATTCCACTATTGTTGTCTGGTTCCTCTTTGCACATCCAATCCTCCCTCCAGACCCCTATTCTGTTTCCACTCCTTAGTCAAATCCCCCCCCCTCCCCGGATCCTCTCCCCCATCAGTGAGAGCCTCTATCTCTCAATACCTTTCTGATCTTTCAATACCCCTCTGATTGGATCCATCATCGAAGACCCAAACCCATCCCTTAAGTCAAAAACTCTGCTCCCTGGGTATAAGCACTGATCCCCTAAAGTCCTTCTGTCTACTAACTATTCTGCACCCCCCAGGACTTATCCAGGGTTTGCTATTGGTGGTTCCAGTGGGCTCCGCTCCTACCCAGGACTGTGCCAGAATCCAAAATGATACTGATGACCCCCTAGCAGCAGTTGTGTGGTATTACTACTAAGGGACTTTCTTCCGTATAAAGAAAAAATTGTCCCCCTTAATATACGGCACAGGCTTTAAACCTAGCCACACATTCATTTTTTCTGTTAATTTGCGGTAAGTGCAAAAACCTCTACAGAACTTTAGTAAAAATGCTTCTAAATTGAGTGTATGTAAAATTGTAAAGCCAAAATTATATTTTGTCAAAACACATTCTCATAGCTTCCAAAAATTGTATTTGCATGTTTTAATGGAAAATATGAGGTACTTTTTATGCAAATAAGCAGGCCATCTACATAGATATTGTTTTATTCTTATATTATGCAATTTATAATGCAAATAAATATCCCTACAGACTGCACAGTATACAAATAATTCATTTGTTGTTTTTATTTTTTTTTCTCTCTCCTGTCTTTGGCATTTGCCCATTCTGTGTAAGCCTTATCCAGACTAATGAGCTCTTCATCCAGTTGAAAGCTTTGAATTCTCATCAGCGGATCCAAATGACACTCTCCTAAGTGCTTCTTAATTTGTTTTTGAGTGAATTCATTAAGCTGAAACCCTATTTACAATCAAATCGGGATTCTAGGAAAGTTCTCTCAATATCCAGCAGCTTTGCAAGGTCACAAAATTGTTCATTTTTGAAGTGCAAATGTCACCATATCAGCAAAGTTTGTAACTATCTGGTACTTAATCTTTTCATGCACAGCAAATTTAAAGTCATTGTACAGTTTAATTATGACGGTATTTTCATCTTTAAAAGTCTGAGTATTTTGAGCCTAAAGCATTAACTTGCTCAGCGCCTTAGGTGAAGCCAGTGGTTGCAGACCAATGTACAGAAGGTGAGTCTTTTTCAACTGAAAGAAAACTCCGGAAGGAGAGGGCATGGGATGAAGTTAAGAGGTGATAGGCTCATGAGTAATGTAAGAAAATACTTCTTTACAGAAAGGGTGGTAGAGGTGTGTTATGGTCTCCCAATGGAGGTGGTGGAGATGAATTCAAGAAAAAGTGGGACAGATATGTGGTATCTCTTTAGGGATGGGAGGAGACAGTGCATTGCAGGAAAATTAACTCCCTAGACTCCACCAAAAATATATAAACCTCAACTCTAAATTTTTAAGATAAGGAGCACCCTCAGCGGGAGTTTGAAAGCTTTAAAGAGCGACTCAAAGAGCAGCTCTAGTGCTTAGAATAGCAAAGCCAGCAAACACTGAGCAGAGATTACGACTCACTGCCAGTCACACACCATCATCTGGGTGCTCCTGTGTGCTTTAAAGTGCAAGTCAAGTGCAAACAATGTGCAATAAATAAATGTATATAAAAGTGGAAGACAAAAAGTTCACTGTCCTGCAATGCCCCGAATGCCTAACCCACTGACCTGAACAGAGAATGAAAAAATTAGTCACTTGTCCCTCCAGTTACTTAGCTGAATAAAGGGGTGACGGGACTAAATCACACGAGACAACGGCGCGCCGACAACTGAGCGCAAGATTGACGGCGCGCCGAAGAAAAGCACTATTTTAAAGGGCTCCGACGGGGTGTGGGGGGGAACCCCCCACTTTACTTAACAGACATTGCGCTGGTGTTGTGGGGGGTTTGGGGGGTTGTAACCCCCCACATTATACTTAAAACTGAACTTTTTCCCTAAAAAACAGGCAAAAAGTTCAGTTTCAAGTATAATGAGGGGGGTTACAACCCCCCAAACCCCCCACAATGCCAGTGCAATGTCTGTTAAGTAAAATAGGGGGGTTCCCCACCAACACCCTCCGTCGGAACCCTTTAAAATAGTGCTTTTCTTTGGTGCGCCATCAACCTTGCGCTCAGTTGTCTGCTCTCAGTTGTTGGTGCGCCGTTGTCTCGCGCAATTTTGTCTATGAACCAAATAAAGGTCTGTAGTCAAATACAGTGGTACCTTGGATTACGAGCATAATCCGTTCCAGGAGTATGCTCGTTTATCAAAGCGAGTTTCCCCATAGGAAATAATGGAAACTCACTTTGATATGTTCCCACCCTCCCCCCTCCCCGAGGCCAGCAGTGCTGCTCCCCCCCATGAGAACCGGCATTGCTCCCCCCGAAGGCCCCCCCCCCCGCAATCCGGCACCTCCCGCCGCCATCGGCCACCCCCCCCGCCGCCATCGGGCACCCCCCCGCCGCGACCTGAGGTCCCCCCAACCCACCTGAACCCTCTTCTTACTTTAGTGTAGCCTCCGCACCGGCACCAGTATGTCCTGTGCGTTGGTGCTGGTGCCCGAAGATCTGCCTCCTGTGCTGGGCCTTGAGCATGTGCGCATGCTCAAGGCCTGAGAGTTCACTTCATCTCGCAACGTCTCCAACTGCTCGCACCGACACCAGGATCTGCCCTGATGACTTTCATTCAACTGCCGCCCTGTTCCGTCGGTGCTACCTTTTCTCCCATATGCCTCACCCGGTTGGCTGTGGAGGAGGGATTGGCAGTGGCTACGCACCAAAAACTAACGCCAGCTCAATGCTAGCACTAGCATCTAGCGCGTGGCAATTTAGCGCATGATAAGCGCGCGTGCTAAAACCGCTAGCACAGCTTAGTAAAAGGAGCCCTAAGTTGAAGACTTTCCGATTCATAGATGCTTTTGGTACATAACTGCCCTCGTAAGGTTAACAATCTCATTGTTGCTCTTCTCTCCTTATAATAATAATAATAACAATAACTTTATTCTTCTATACCGCCATAGTCGAAAGACTTCTAGGCGGTTTACATTCGAAGAAGACTGGACAATCAGCAAGATACAGGTAAAGGAACAGCAAAAAAACAGTGAAATTACATTGAGGTAGAGAGAGGGAGAATATATCATTTGGAGGCTTCTGTTTAGGAGATGAATTTGTCAAACCAGAATGGTTTTGATTGATTTTCGGAATGCGCCGGAGGTCAGACTGGCTCTGTTTATGTAGTTGTCCAGCCAGGACTGCTGTCTGCCTGCTTGGAACTTGAAAGTCCTGTCCAGAAAGGATTTGTATTTGCAGCCTGTGATTTTTGGGTAAGTAAATATGTTTCGGTTTCTGGTTGGTCTTATGGGGTTGTGAATTATGAAGTGTGGTAGCAGGTAGGAAGGCGCTAGACCCCACACCTGCTCAAAACAAATGCAGGCAAATTTGAACAGAATTTGCATCTCCATTGGCAGCCAGTGCAACTTTTTGTAGTAAGGGCTGATGTGGTCGTTTTTCCTCAATCCGAAGATCAGACGAACCGCTGTGTTTTGCACTATTTTTAATTTTTGTACTGTTTTTTGGGGGATACCTAGGTAAACGATGTTACAGTAGTCTCTTATTAGTTCTCCCCTTTTCCCTCTTGTTTTCACTTCCGTCTGGCGTATGTATTTTTGTTTTTACTGACCAATCCCCTGTAATGATATGTTCTGTTTTTAATCATTTGTTTCTATGCCATTGTATGCTGATAATGAATTTCATTGTACACCGTTTTGAATTTTAGATTAAGCGGTACAACAAATTTTTAATAAACCTTGAAACCAAACTGCTGCTGGCTGCCTGAACACTAATATAATTCAATCCACTGCAAAATCACTGTGCAAGCGCAGCAAAGAGACGAAGTATATAACGAAACGAAAAAGCACTTAGCTTTAACTTCCCTACGGGGGCTGCCACCGTTTCACACAACTCTTGTTGGCTTCCTCGGGGGATTAATTCGATTTGCCCACAAGCTTCTTTCTTACTCTGCAACAAAAATTCAAAATCACGAGCTGTTCACAGGATTAAACATTATCATAAGAGCATAAGGATAGCCTTACTGGGTCAGACCAAAGGTCCATCTAGCTCAGTATCCCGTCTTCGCGGAAGCCAATCCAAGTCACAAGTACCTGGCAAAAGCCCAAATAGTAGCAGCATTCCACGCTACTGTCTCATGCCTATGGACTTTTCCTCCAGGAATTTGTCCAAATCTTTTTTTTTTTTTTTTTTTAAACCAGCAATCACAGCAATTTTGCAGTGGATTGAATTATATTAATGTTTCAGAAGAAAAAAAAAGAGAAAAATACATTTTGAATTTATAATCACTGAGCTCTGGAACAACCTTACCTCCCCTCTTCGGAACTTGAGCTCTCTCCAAGTTTTCCGCAAACACCTGAAAACCTGGCTTTTCTCAAAAAATGTAAGTCTCCCTCCAACTTAGGAATCAAGGAAACACTTATATCTTGGCATCCCAAGTCCTGTAAATTTTCTTCACACTTCTACCTCTAACCCTCTGCTGTAGTTCCTTCCTATTTCTCCTACTGTAAACCGCGTCGAGCTCTACGAACGTGGAGATGATGCGGTATACAAACCTAAGGATTAGATTAGATTAGATAACTGATAGAGAGGTTTTTTTTAAGTGAGACCGATGAAACACAAGACCTTTTGATGATTGTTTCAGTCAGGTCACTGAGGTCTCCTTTTTCTCTCCACTCTTTTGAAATAAGTACATATTTGAACCTTGTGCTAGTTAGTTGATTGTGATCTGCAAGAGTGATCCGCTCTCACACCTGTCCCTAGTGGTTGCGTGAGTTAAAATGACTGCTGCCTGCTCGAATCAACTTTGTCTATTCAGTCTGCCCATTTGTAAAAATCCTTACTGCTAAGGCTATATATCTCAGCTCCTGAACATGGAGCTTTGACAGATTGTAGGACATGGACCATTTTCTTAGTCAATTTCTGTTGTCTTGCTCCCAGGCAGTTGAGCAATTAAGCATGCAGGATCTCGTATGAAATCTAAGACCCGATTCCTGCGCTTCTGTCTCTGCCTTATTACCTAGTTTTGTAATACAGTAATTTGAATAGCTGTCAAAGCGAGTGATGCTCTCCACGAATGCCCAACTGAATATGTCCTCAAGGCTTTGCTTGACTTTACCCAGTCAGCGCTCGGGAAGGAATTGATTTAGCTGGTTTCTGGGGAGATTGCAACCTGCTGGTTCTATTGTAGCTTCTCTGTAGGCCTCTGGTGTTGCTAAGTTGTGCTCTTTGTACTGTGACAGGAGACAGTCATTCAGATAAGAGCAAATTTATTTTATTTTTAAAATTTATATACCTTTTAAACCTAGACGGTTTACATTTCGTTACATACATAATTCAGTAAGACAAATAAAATCAAACAAACATTAACATGTAATCATCAGAAATTCACGTGAAGTGCCCATCAAAAGAACAATCACAAAGATCAGTTCCTAGAAAAATGCATTAACAAATAACTGCGTTTTTATTAGTCTTCTGAAATTTTCGTAATTGACCGACACGTGAATTCCACAATTTGACCCCCGCACAGCAAATGTAATGGAAGACTCAGCTATGACCGGGTTGCAAGTGACGCTTTTCACCATATCTGCCCGACTTCTCTTGAGCACCGAACACTGGTGTAGTCAGGAGGGTGGGGGTGGGGCACGGTCTGACCCGAGCTTGGTCTTTGGAAAGGGTGCAGGCACCCATCCTTCTTTCTGCCCCCTCCTTCCCGTCCCCGTCCCCATCACGGGCCTACGCCCCTTCCCTCCCCTTGTACCTCTTTAATTTTTCCTGCGCGAGCAGCATTATGAACTTGCCGTGTCAGTGTCACCTCTCTCTAACGTCACTTCCGGACCCTGCTCCTAGGAAGTGTCATCAGAGGGATCCTTGGGTCTCCCCATTTTTCTTTGTTGTGCTGCCCTTAGCTTTCCTGTCATGCACGCATTTTGAATTACCCAGAATGCTGCTGTTGAAAGAAAAGGAAATCATCTGTATCACAGACGTCAGTCTTGTTTTCGCAAAATCACTAAGGTCTATTAAAGATCGTCTTTCAGGAACAAATAATGAACGTAATTCTGGAAAAAGTCTCTGGATAAAATACTCTTCTTGGCAGCATTGTTAGGCACTAAACCAGGGGTGTCCAACCTTTTGGCTTCCCTGGGCCGCCTTGGCTGAAAAAAATGTTTCTGGGGCCGCACAAATGCGCAAACGCTGCAGCAAGACAGAGGAGGAAGCCGGCAAGATGGTAAACACCCAGGGGCAGCAGAGGAAAACACTGCATCGCCCTCGACCAGGGCCACACAAAATACTTCACTGGGCCGCTTGCGGCTCTTGGGCCACAGATTGGACACCCCTGCACTAAACCTTCATTAGATAACTGTGCTGCAGCTATGAGAAGAGAGAAGTTAGTAAGCCTGCTTCTTTTAAGTCTCTTAGGGGGTCCTTTTATTAAGGTGCACTAACTGATTTAGTGTGCGCTAAATGCTAAGACATCCATTATAGTCCTATGGGCATATTATAATTTAGCATACGCTAAATTGGTTATCACACCTTAATATAAGAACCCCTTATCTGTGATTTCTATTTTTTTAATAAATCTTTATTCATTTTTTAAAACTCACAATAAGTATAACACAAAATACAATAATTTTATACTTTAACATTACTTATTATATCATCAAATTATATCTTTCATCAAATATCCCCCCTCCCTTATATCCAACAATTAATCATACACAAAAGAAATCATAAAATATTCCCACCCTCCCCCACCCCACCCTGGACGTGTATGAACAAAAGGGAATTAAAATTTATTCTATGCAATAATTTCAATCTTTACAGATTTCTATTTTTTGCTTTTGAAATGTTTGATATTAAACACCAGCTCTTAGAGGATACGTTTACAGAGGGCATGAACATTCTGATAGTAAGGGTGATGGAACTTGATAAATCACTTTTTCCTCTGTGGCTAGAATCAAAGTAGTTTATATATTTTAGACAAGTATTTATTTATGCCTGGGGCAACAAAGGGCTCCTTTTACTAAGGCACGCTAGCGTTTTTAACGCATGCAGGATATTACCGCAGTTAGAACTAATGCCAGCTCAATACTGGTGTTAAGGTCTAGCGCGTGCTATTCCGTGCGTTAATGCTCTAATGCACCATAGTAAAAGGAGCCCAAAGTGTTAAGTGACTTCCCCAGAGACGGAAGGAGCTGCAGTGAAACAGAAACATGATGGCAGATAAAGGCCAAATGGCCCATCTAGTCTCTCATCTGCAGCATCCACTATCTCCTCCTCTCCCTATTGGCTAAGGCTCTTAACATTTGCATCTCCTCTTCCTATAGGCTAAGGCTCTTTACACCTGCATTGTGAGGTCATAGAGCTTTATGGTTATAGAAACATGATGGCAGATAAAGGCCAAATGGCCCATCCAGTCTCTCATCCGCAGCATCCACTATCTTCTCCTCTCCCTATTGGCTAAGACGCTTAACATTTGCATCTCCTCTTCCTATAGGCTAAGGCTCTTTACACCTGCATTGTGAGGTCATAGAATTTTATGGTTATAAAAACATGATGGCAGATAAAGCCCAAATGGCCCATCTAGTCTCTCATCCGCAGCATCCACTATCTTCTCCTCTCCCTATTGGCTAAGGCTCTTAACATTTGCATCTCCTCTTCCTATAGGCTAAGGCTCTTTACACCTGCATTGTGAGGTCATAGAGCTGCCCATCCACAGTAACCATGATCTCTTTCTCTCTCCGAGAGATCCCACGTGACTATCCCAGGCCCTCTTGCATTCAGACACAGTCTCTGTCTCTACCACCTCTTCCGGGAGACTGTTCCACGCATCTACCACCCTTTCTGTAAAAAAGTACTATTTCTTTAGACTACTCCGGAGCCTCTCACCTCTTAACTTCATCCTATGCCCTCTCATTGCAGAGTTTCCTTTCAAATGAAAGAGACACAACTCATGCGCATTTACATTATGTAGGTACTGTATTTAAATATATACTGTGCACAGTTGTGGGGTTTTCCCTTTCAGATCTTTTTACATTGTGCTGCGGGTGTGAGGTTTTTTTTGCCTATGATAAGAAAAGAATGCCAGCTGTGAATCATCAATGATTGCTGCTTATTTAAAACGTTTTTGAGGCTTTTTCTCCACCTGTTTTTGAATTTCAATGTTGCATCTTAGAGAGGTAGCCCACTGCTGGTGAGTGACACTTTTTTGGATCGTTTGGGATTTAAACGTCTCTATCATATCTCCCCTCTCCCGCCTTTCCTCCAAAGTATACAAATTGAGATCTTTAAGTCTGTTCCCATACGCCTTATGATGAAGACCACTGACCATTTTAGTAGCCTTTCTCTGGACCATAAGAACATAAGAATTGCCGCTGCTGGGTCAGACCAGTAGTCCATCGTGCCCAGCAGTCCGCTCATGCGGCGGCCCTCTGATCAAAGACCAGCGCCCTGAGACTAGAGAGTTGCGCGGTGACAGAAATCACACCCATCCCCGCCCGTCCCCACCAGGATCCTCTCCGTCCCCACCCGTCCCCGCAAGGAATTACCTCCATCCCCGCCCGTCCCTATAAAAAGCAGCAATTACTTCTGACAAGATCATCAATTCCACAGTTTCTTTTGCTGTTTTCCTTGTGGAATCTCTTTGGTGGAACCCTTTTTTTGTTTTCTGTTCAGGTAATTAACTTATAAACCCCCTCTTTTACTAAGGCTGACGCGTCCATTATATTATATGGACGAACCCTGCTTCCAAAGCCTTCCATCCCCGTGGGAGTTCCGTGGGCCAGAGGGGGGTCCCCGTGGGAGTCCCGTGGGTGAGGGGGATTCCCGTGATCCCCGTTCCCGTGCAGACCTCTACCTGAGACTAGCCCTACCTGAGTACGTTCCGTTTCAGCAGGAACTTGTCTAACTTTGTCTTGAATCCCTGGAGGGTGTTTTCTCCTATGACAGACTCCAGTTTTCTACCACTTTCTGGGTGAAGAAGAACTTCCTTACGTTCGTACGGAATCTATCCCCTTTCAATTTTAGAGAGTGTCCTCTCGTTCTCCCTACCTTGGAGGGGGGGGGTAACAACCTGTTCTTGTCTACTAAGTCTATCCCCTTCAGTACCTTGAATGTTTTGATCATGTCTCCTCTCAATCTCCTCTGTTCAAGGGAGAAGAGGCCCAGTTTCTCTAATCTTTCGCTGTACGGCAACTCCTCCAGCCCCTTAACCATCTTAGTCGCTCTTCTCTGGACCCTTTCGAGTAGTACCGTGTCCTTCTTCATGTACGGCGACCAGTGCTGGATGCAGTATTCCAGGTGAGGGTGCTGCTCCCTTTTTCTTTTCTTTTTTTATTTCATTGTATATGGATCCCCCTTTTCCCGAGGGGTTTTCCTTAATCTTGCTTCTTCTTCTTAGATTGTGGACTGTATATGATAACTATTACATTGTTCTATCTCTTGGTGCTTAGTTTGTATAGCTAAGTAATGTTATACTTTTGTAGTTCCTTTTACATCTATGTATTTGGATGTGAAAGGAAAAAAAAAAAGATATCTTGGTTTGTGTTCATGATTATGGCAGCTAACAAGTTATACCACACTTTTCTTGACAATTTTAATTTCACAGGTATAGGGAAACCAAGCCATTGTGACATCACTGATGAGGCTGGCTCTTAGGCATTGGAATGAGGCATTATGACATCACAATACGAGGGTCTGCTGAAAAGTTCTCAGCCCAACCAAGAAGAGAATGATGTGGAGCCATGAAACTTACAAGTTATTCCACACTACTCTTGACACTTTTTATTTTCATATCATTTTCTTCATGGTCAGGTTGAGAACTTTTCAGCGGCCCGTCATATACCCTTACTCTGGAGTCAGAATTCAATCTCAGTTCTGAAGTAATATGGCTATATTAGACTTTATTAATTGGTAAAAGTAAGACCGAACTTTTCTTCCCAGTGAAATGGGATTAATACAATAATTGGGGTGTCTCAGCTCTCGACATTGTTAAAGCAGAATGGCGGAGGGGGAGGGAAGGGCCTGGAGAAAAAGGAGAGGACCGATGAGCGATTTGCTGGTGCATTTTAAACCACCTTTCAATTAAAACAAAATTAATAGCTTTATTACATTCCCAAGCTTTTTGATAATTGAAAGGGAGTAAACTAGCTAATTTAATTTCGTTTATGTGTTATACTGATTTGCCGGGCTTGCTTCAGCGATTTAGCCAGCGCCCGCAGTGACAATTTTTAGCTCCATGTCTCATCAGCTTTCCCGCTAAAAGGCTGCAGCATCATTAGCTTCCAGTTTTAAGGGCAGCATTTTCCCCTTAATCAGGAGAATTTGTGGAAATGATTCTGCTGGAAATGGAAGGGGGTGGCAGGAGGGAGAAGGCTCGCCACCGATACTTACGGTAACCAGAACATTCCGCAATTACTAATCTGCATTTCCAATTCCTGTAGCTGATTGAGCGTCAAGTACTCTGCTCTCAACCATATATTTTTCTTTTTCTGAAAGGAGGTTGATATTAGACTTTCTCCACATATACCCCCCCATGACTCAGAGCAGAACTGTCTGGCAGCATACAGCTGTCATTCTCCGCCTCGCTGCTGTCTGAAGCACGGTTTGGTGGAGGACTCAACGGTGCCTTTTGTTGCTAGCATCTGGCAATCTCTGAAACATGTGCAAAAAAGGAAGAAAACAGAGTTTCTTTATGTTTCCACTTAACTGCCCAGAACCACAATTTCCTCTCCAGTCTCTTACGCTAGACAAAAATATAAAGGCAGATGGGCAGAGGAGATATTAGTATAGAGAAAAAATCTAAAAAAACATGTAGGGAGCCACTGCAGGTTGGGTTTTTTTTGGTTTTTTTTTTGCAGTGGGTTGTACCTGGATACTGGGGATGAATATCTGGGTATAATGTGGACACCAGCATTTTGGTGGAATAGATAGATAGAGTTCCCCAGGGGTCTGTGCTGGGACCACTGCAATTTTTTTTAAAAAAATCTTTATTCATTTTCAAAAGCCAACAATAAGTGCAACAGATTAACAAACAAATAAACAGCACTCGATACAATCAAATGATATAATAAATATATAACACCCCCCTCCCACACCCTCCCACCCACCCTTCCTGGATGTGCATAACAGAAATTAATTTCATACTAAATTTTGTTAATGGATTCCAAATTGCTTTGAATTTATTATAGTGTCCCAATTGTAACGAATTCATATGTTCAAATTTATAAATTTGGCATAAAGTTTCCCACCAAAAACTATAATTTATATTTTCCCAATTTTTCCAGTTTTTTCATGATCAGCTGCCTAGCAACTCCTGTCATAACGAGAAGCAGCCTATTCTGATTTGCATTGATTGGACTTTTGGGCATTAATAATATTCCAAACACCACTCCACAAAAAGGGATGCAGGACAGAGGCTGCGAATTATAGACTGGTGAGTCTCACATCGATAGTGAGTAAACTTATGGAAACACTAATCAAACACAAATTAGATACGATCCTGAACGAGGAGAATCTGTGACATCCCCATCAACATGGATTTACAAAGGGAAGGTCCTGCCAATCCAATCTAATCAGCTTCTTTGACTGGGTAACAAGAAAGATGGATATGGGGGAGTCCCTGGACGTCGTGTACTTGGACTTAAGTAAAGCTTATGATAGCGTCCCACACCGCAGGTTATTGAGCAAGATGAGTTCGATGGGATTAGGTAAAACATTAACTGCATGGGTTAAAGACTGGCTTAGAGGTAGACTTCAGAGGGTGGTGGTGAACGGTACCCTCTCTGAAACGTCGGAGGTGATCGGTGGAGTGCCGCAGGGCTCAGTCTTGGGCCCGATCCTATTTAACGTCTTCGTAAGGGACCTGGCTCAGGGGCTTCGAGGTAAAATTACATTATTCGCCGATGACGCAAAACTATGCAACATAGTAGGCAAAAGCACAGTGCCCGACAGTATGATGCAGGACCTACTCTTACTGGAACATTGGTCCATGACTTGGCAACTAAGTTTCAATGCCAAAAAATATAAGGTCATGCACCTTGGCAGCAGAAATCCATGCAGATCTTACACCCTAAATGGTGAGACCTTAGCAAGGATTACAGCAGAACAAGACTTGGGGGTAATCATTAGTGAAGACATGAAGACTGCCAATCAAGTGGAGAAAGCTTCATCCAAGGCTAGACAAATGATGGGTTGTATCCGTAGAAGTTTCGTCAGCCGAAAGCCCGAAGTCATAATGCCGTTGTACAGATCCATGGGGAGACCTCATCTGGAATATTGTGTACAATTCTGGAGACCACATTACCAAAAAGATGTGCTGAGAGTTGAGTTGGTTCAGCGAATGGCCACCAGGATGGTCTCAGGACTCAAGGATCTCCCGTATGAGGAACTGCTGGGTAAGTTGCAGCTATACTCACTCGAGGCGCGCAGAGAGGGGAGACATGATTGAGATGTTCAAATATGTCACGGGCCGTATCGAGGTGGAAGAAGATATCTTTTTTCTTAAAGGACCCACGGTAACAAGAGGGCATCCGTTGAAAATCAGGGGTGGGAAACTTCATGGCAACACCAGGAAGTATTTCTTCACCGAAAGGGTGGTTGATCATTGGAATGATCTTCCACTGTAGGTAATAGAGGCCAGCAGCGTGCCAGATTTTAAGAAATTAGGGGGGAGTGGGTCATTAGAGTGGGCAGACTTGTTGGCCGTGACCCTTTTCTGCCGTCATTTTCTATGTTTCTATGTCAATGATAATGGAACTTCCAGGATCATAGTAATTTGACCCCATATAGATCCCCAAAATTTAAGTATCAAGGGACAATAGAACAATAAATGATCCAGTGCCCCTATATCGAGATGACAGTGCCAGCATCTATTTGACTTAGAACTATCTAACTTTTGCAACCAAACAGGGTTCCAGAAAATTCTATACAACAGAAAAAACCAAGTCTGTCTCATAGATGCTGATGCTGTACATGTCATCCTCCAAGTCCAAATCTGTGGCCATTGCGTAACAGAAATTTGCTGCTTTGTTTCAATGCTCCAAATATCTTTTAGACTAATTTTCGTTTTTTTATTCAAATACTCCGATATTAATCGCATTTTTTTAAACATACTGTATTTATCAAGAATCTATATAGTTTATTAAAATTTGATTAAATGCTTAACATAAAATTTCAAAGTGTTGTACAATAAAGTCTAAAAAAACCCCCCAAATACCGTACAGTACAGACTGACTTGAGGAAGGGAAAGGGTATACCAAAAGGATAGAAGGGAAAAATTACAATTCTTAAAAAAAACAAAACAACAACAACCCAAAAAACAGGATAAAAACAAAATTGTAGGATGGGGAAATATTTTAATTTTAAAAATAAAAATGAATTTATAAGGCATGGGATAAATCAGTCATAAGCATCTTTAAAAAGGTGGAGGGGCATAATAAAAAAAAAAACGTCTAAGTCCCCTTTTGGCCTAAGGCCTTAAACATTGAAAGTAGAAGTTGATAATGGCCTGCCTCTATGTTCAGCTGTTTAAACGCCCAGACCACCACTACATCTAAACTTATACCATATAATCAACCACAGGGTTCAGTCCTGGGCCCTCTCCTCTTCAACATATTCATTGGGGATCTGACTCAAGGGCTTCAAGGCAAGGTAACCTTATTCGCTGATGATGCCAAACTATGCAATATAGTAAACGACTATAATCTAAAGGATGCTATGGAGCAAGACCTGCGTACTTTAGAAAGCTGGTCCTCGATCTGGCAGCTGGGCTTCAACGCCAAGAAATGTAAGGTCATGCATCTCGGAAACAGAAATCCTTGCAGAACTTACACCCTGAATGGAGAAACTTTAACCAGAACTACGGCAGAACGAGACTTAGGAGTAATCATCAGTGCTGATATGAAAGCTGCCACTCAAGTGGAGAAGGCTTCATCTAAAGCACGGCAGATGATAGGTTGTATCAGGAGAAGCTTCGTCAGCAGGAAGCCTGAAGTCATGATGCCATTGTACAGAGCCATGGTGAGACCTCATCTGGAATACTGTGTGCAATTTTGGAGGCCACATTACTGTAAAGATGTGCTCAGAGTTGAATCGGTTCAGCGGATGGCCACCAGGATGGTCTCGGGGCTAAAGGGTCTCCCGTACGAGGAAAGACTGAGCAAGTTGCAGCTCTACTCTCTCGAGGAGCGTAGGGAGAGGGGAGACATGATTGAGACATTTAAGTACATCACGGGACGGGTTGAGGTGGAAGATGATATCTTTCTCCTGAAGGGACCCTCGACCACAAGAGGTCATCCGCTCAAACTCAGGGGAGGGAAGTTTCGTGGAGACGCCAGGAAGTACTTCTTCACGGAGAGAGTGATTGAGCATTGGAACAAGCTTCCAATGCAGGTGATAGAGGCACACAGCGTCCCAGACTTCAAGAATAAATGGGATACCTATGTAGGATCCCTACGAGGGTCAGCCAAAGGATAGGATCACTAGGGTAAAGACTTGAAAGAGCGGGTCAGTAGAATGGCATTATTACAATTCTACTTAAAGGGGACATTAGACTTAAAAGGGAGGGTCGATGGTGTGGGCAGACTTGATGGGCTGTAGCCCTTATCTGCCGTCATCTTTCTATGTTTCTATGTAAAAAAAGCCTAAGCCCCCAAACGTCCAAAACAAGGGCTTTTAGACGAAGGAGGAGCCAGTCCTTCGCCTAAAAACTGGATTCTGTTACCGGTGTCTGTCAAAAACAACACTGGTTACAGAATCCAACCCCCCCCCCCCGACCTACCCCTCCCCCCGACGACATCGGGGCAAGAGGGAGCCCAAGCCCTCCTGCCCCGTGGCACCCCTGAACCCCCGATGAAGATCGGGCATCTCTCCTGCCGTGGGTCGCGGCAATTCAGGTAGAGGGGTGATCGCGTCACAGTAGGGGAGATGAGGCATCTCTCCTGCCACGATGGTTGCGGTGGGGGGGTGGGTAGGTTGCCGGGCCGCTGAACTGATGCGCCAGCCGCCATCAGCTCAGCGGCCCCTTTTTCGGCACTTATACCTGTTTTGACTGTCAAAACGTATAAGTGCCGACTAGGCAACCTGTCAAAACATTTGGCTATACCTGTTGTACGCCTAGGTGTAGGTCGGCCCACCTCCTGCCCACCGCCCACCCTTTCCCCTCCTCTAAAAACGCCTCTTTTCTCTCTGTGCGTTTAGAGGCAGGGGAAAGGCCTAAGCTAGTTTTAGATACGTCTAAAATCAGCTTTGATTATGGGTACTTGGACGATCAGGCTTTTTGATCGTCCAAGTAGCCATTTAGGCCACTTTTTAGACGTATGGGGTTTTTTTTGATTATAAGCCCCAAAGCATTTTAGACTACTCTTAAATTTATCCAGAGATGGGAATAACAAGTGAGGTGATTAAATTTGCAGATGACACTAAACTGTTCAAAGTTGTTAAAATGCACGCGGTCTGGGAAAAACTGCAGGAAAACCTTAGGAAATCGGAAGACTGGGCATCCAAGTGGCAGATGAAATTCAATGTGGACAAATGCAAAGTGATGCACATTGGGAGAATAACCCACATCATAGTTACCGGATGCTAGGGTCTACCTTGAAGGTTAGCACTCAAGAAAAGGATCTGGGTGTCATCATAGACAATACGCTGAAGCCTTCCACCCAATGTGCGGCAGCGGCCAAGAAGGCAAACAGGATGCTAGGAATTATTAGAAAAGGGATGGTAAACAAGACTAAGAATGTTATGATGCCTCAATGGTGCAACCTCACTTTGAGTATTGCGTTTGGTTCTGGCCTCCTTATCTCAAGATATAGCAGCGCCAGAAAAGGTTCAAAGAAGAACAAGCAAGAGGATAAAAGGGCTGGAACTCCTCTCGTATGAGGAAAGACTAGAAGAAGCAATGGGTCTAAAACAGAGGAGAGGGAGAGAGATGGTGGACGATGGGATTTAGGGATGAAAGGAACAGAAAGGGAGAGATGGTGGACCCTGGGGTGGTGGGGAAGGAGGGAGCAATGCTGGATGAAAGGGTAGTTGAGAGAAGGTGTATCTGTGGATGGAGACGAAAAAAAGGAAAGATGCCAGACCTCTGGGAAAGGGAAGGGAAACGGAAGGGGAGGACAGAGATGGAAGATTGATGGTTAGCACGGAGAAAGAAGAAAGAAGGAGATCCTGGCAAGCAAGTTATCAGAAGGCAACCAGAGCCTGGGACCAACAAGATTTGAATAATGACCAGACAACAAAAGGCAGAAAAACTAATTTTATTTTCCGTTTTGTGATTACAATATGTCCGATTTGAAACGTGTATCCTGCCAGAGCTGGTGTTAGACCGCAAATGTGAGCTAGGATTTAACAGAGAGAGGAAAAGTCTTTTTTGTTTGTTTATTTTGTTTACACTAAGTGCCAGTGTGGTTAGGAGAGGGCAAAGGGAGTGAAGAGGCTATAAAAGGGGTGAAGAGGCTATAAAATAAACCCACCAGGATGTTTAAAAAAAACACCCAATTGGGCAGGAAAATTGAATCGAATCGAAAAATCGATTCAATAGACTGAATCAAATCAAATCAAATCGAAATTTTTTTCCTGAATAGGGCAGCACTAGTTATAAGTATGGGATTATAGCTGTTAAATCTATTCCTTATATTGATTTAGGGCTCCTTTTATCAAGCCGCGCTAGCGGGGTTAGCGTGTCGGACATTTCATCACGTGATAACCCCCGCGGCTAGCTAATAAACTAATGCCTGCTCAATGCAGGCATTAGCGGCTAGCACGACAGGTGGTTTAACGCACGGTATTACGCGCATTAAACCCCTACCGCAGCTTGATAAAATGACACCTTAGTCTTATTTTTCCTCTTTTTTTAGTCTCTCCTCACTCTTTTGGAATCCTCCCCCCCCCTTATTTGAAAGATTGAATATTTTTTGTTGTTAATTGGCATTTGTTAATTAGCATTGTAATTTTAATTTCCTTTAAATGATTTTCTTTCTGTGTTTTCTTGTAACAAGAGGATTCTTGTGACGTTATTTGAAAGTTCAATAAAAATAAAGTTTAAAAAAAAGATAAAAGTTTCCTACACAGGAAAATTGAACCATCAGAAAATCATAATAGGAGGTTCAACCTTCGCTTATTGAATTTTCCCAAATCTTTTGGAGTAAAGCCTTTGGATATGTTTAAAAAATATCTGGTTGAAGTTTTGAAATTTTCTGCTGAAACTATTCCCCCTTTAAATCGCATATACTATTTGCCAACTAAGAAGCAGCCAGGCACCGCTTCAGAAGAAGAAGTATTAATCCTGGATGAGCCTCTAAATGTCACTGATTTGTTAGAATCCACGCTCTCATCAGATACAAAAAGAGCTACGCTACTAATCTCTCTTGTGTTTGAGCAAGATCTTAATACTATTCTAAGATTATATTTCCGCAATTCTCAGTTATTGTTTTATGGGAAAAAAAAAAGTTTAGATTTTCCTGCGATGTAACCAGGAGTACACAAGACAGAAGAAAATTATTCCTGGCATTGAGACCTGAGACATTATCTTTGGTGCATCATTTTTACTGGCACATCCATGTAAATGTTTAATTAAATGTCAGGGAGTGAAATATGTTTTCTTTATGCTGGAACAACTTCGAGCCTTCCTGGATATGAGGAAGTTGGCAACTGGGAAAGTTTAATAAGATCTTTAACAGTCTTAAGTAAGGGTAATGGGCCCTTGACCGCTAAGCTTATTCTTTACGTACAGAGTATTTATTTTGTAAGCTGCTCTGCACTTTTGGCGCTCCTTCCTTCTTTATTGTAGTCTAAGAAAGATTAAAGTTAGGTATGCCTTATTCACGTGGTGTATAGGCTTTATACACTTCTCCCTCCGTATCCACAGGGGTTAGGGGCAGAGCCAGCCCGCGAATATTAAAAAAACGCGAATAATATTCGGGCAGGTTCTGCCCCTAACCCTGTTTCCCCCTGGCTATTTTAAGCCCTGTAAGCCCCCCCGTTAAGCCTTACCTGGTGGTCTAGCGGGTTTTCGGGGCAGGAGCAATCTTCCCACGCTCCTGCCCCGTACACATCACTCATAGGAAATGGCTGCCTTGAGCTCCCGTTGTAATCTGGTTAATGGACAGACTTTTGCCGCTTATTGGCTAACTCTAGACTCCACCCTCAGAGTACTCTGGCACTGGCTGGATAGTGTCAAGGTCTGCCCAGATAGTGGCAGATCTGTTCAGATATTCAATAGCAATCTATTATTAAGAGCCACTGAATATTTGGGTTTGACCTAAGGTTACCAGATTTTCGAGAACGAAAATCCAGATCCATGGCCCTGCCCCCAGGCCCGCCCCATTCCACCAAAGCCATGCGCCGTTCTGGCCCCATCCCTGCCCCCTCAAACTGGTCACTTGTTGAGAGGGCATCTGTGCACGCGCTGGTGTGGCATAATGATGTCACATGCGTGCGCGTGACATCACTGTGCTTTATCGGCGCATGCGCAGATGCCGTCCTGCCGTTGCTGCTAGCTGGAAGCTTTTCAAAACCCAAAGTGCCAGACACCCGGACATGACCTCAAAAAGGAGGACATATCCAGGGAATCCGGATCTCTAGTCACCCTTGTTTGACCTGCTCCGGACAATTTAACTGTTTAGGCGCCCCTACTGTCTAGCTTTATCCTTTTCAATATTGGGTTCTTGGAACTTAACCAGCTATCCTCATCCTGTTCTGAGGTTAGATGTGGTTAAAACTCCTTGAAGTTAATGCAGTCTGAAGAAGAAAAATACCCTAAGGACATTGGAAGAACAAGGCATGGAATATCTGCTCCATAGAGAGACCTAGATGTGTTGGAAGGCCAGTTTTCATTTGCTTCTAGGAGGCAAAGACCAGTGTATCATTGTGGTGTTGGGTTATGATGTAGCCAAGTATCATTGTGGTGTTGGGTTATGATATAGCCATGATCTAACCAGTGTATCTTTGATGTGTTGGGTTATGATGTATCATTGATGTGTTGGGTTATGATGTATCATTGATGTGTTGGGTTATGATGTATCATTGTGGTGTTGAGTTATGATGTAGCCACAATCTAACCAGTGTATCTTTGATGTGTTGGGTTATGATGTATCATTGATGTGTTGGGTTATGATGTATCATTGTGGTGTTGGGTTATGATGTAACCACAATCTAACCAGTGTATCTTTGATGTGTTGGGTTATGATGTATCATTGATGTGTTGGGTTATGATGTATCATTGATGTGTTGGGTTATGATGTATCATTGTGGTGTTGGGTTATGATGTAGCCACAATCTAACCAGTGTATCTTTGATGTGTTGGGTTATGATGTATCATTGATGTGTTGGGTTATGATGTATCATTGTGGTGTTGGGTTATGATGTAGCCAAGATCTAACCAGTGTATCATTGTGGTATTGGGTTATATTGTAGCCTGAATATTAAAAGACAAATGCTTTGACCTGCCTCTGAGAAGGATACTAGCCATGGCCCCGAGAAACTGTCTATCAAGTGACTCACCTGGCTCAGTTTGGAGGCAGGCTGATAATTGGCAAGGATTATTGTTTCTGCAGTGCCAGACCACTTGGTGGCTCAAGAATTAGGAGATATCCAAAAATGACATCATAAGAACATAAGAACATAAGAACACAAGCAGTGCCTCCGCCGGGTCAGACCATAGGTCCATCCTGCCCGGCAGTCCGCTCCCGCGGCGGCCCAAACAGGTCACGACCTGTCTGAATCACCAGAAGGGGCTCCATTGCCACCTTGGTTTCTCATTTAAGTCCTATCTTCCCATCGTAGTCCTAACCCTCCGATCTTGCACATGCACGACCTGTTGGGTTTCTTTACTTATTTCCTGGTTAGCTTTCTATACCTGTGTTACATCCCAGCACCTCTCTCAGTATCCCACGATCCCCCTATCCCTCAGGAATCCATCCAATCCCTGTTTGAATCCCTGTACTGTACTCTGCCTGATCACTTCCTCCGGTAGCGCATTCCAAGTGTCCACGACCCTTTGGGTGAAGAAAAACTTCCTTGCATTTGTTTTGAACCTATCTCCCTTCAGTTTCTCCGAATGCCCCCTCGTACCTGTTGTCCCCTTCAGTCTGAAGAATCTGTCCCTATCCACCCTCTCTATGCCCCTCATGATCTTGAAGGTCTCTATCATATCTCCCCTGAGCCTCCTTTTTTCCAGAGAGAAGAGCCCCAGCCTATCCAACCTCTCGGCGTATGGGCAGTGTTCCAGCCCTTTTACCAGTTTCGTTGCTCTCCTTTGGACTCTCTCAAGTACCGCCATGTCCTTCTTGAGGTGTGGCGACCAATACTGAACGCAGTATTCCAGATGCGGACGCACCATCGCTCGATACAATGGCATGATGACTTCCCGCGTCCTGGTTGTTATGCCCCTCTTTAAAGACACTCTTGTGGTTTGCCTAGCTCCTCCCCCCAAAAGGACACGTGCCAATCATCTGTCATGATGATATTGTGAGGTGAAGGACATCACTGATAAGAAATAATATATTACTTGTACCTGCAAAAGGCAGAGAATAAGACAATACCGCATCAATAACAACAGACAATGACGCACAACATTAAGACCTAATAACACACTGATATACCAAGGGGCTCATTTTCAAAAGAGAATCAATGTTCAAAAAGTGGCATAAAGTGCCAGATGGACGTTCTTCTCACCGAACCATCCAAATTGCTGCTTTCGTAAACATTTTAAAAGCATAATAATCACTTGGTTGCCTATAGGAATTGCTGCAACATTTTCCTGGTTCCTCCTGGCACCTCTGGAATGCAAAATAATATATAAAGAACACCCAAATGAAATCTCAATACAGTACCCCCCGCGAATTTGCGGTTCAGCGTTCAGGGCCTCAGTCATTCGCGGTTTTTTTTTTCTTCTTCCTCCTGCTTTCGATAAGGGCCGGCGCTCAGGTGAAGGAACCATGAGGAGAAGCAGCAGCTTGCGTCCGTGTGGGAGGCAACTCGGAGGACACGGTTCCCAGCGCCCGGTACTGGTGCTTATCTGCCCCACCCCCACCCCTCACACTGTGGAATCTGGTCCACGAGCTGCAGCAGCGGCACCTACTACTTCCAGTGCGGCCGCTGTGAGGGAGATTGGGGAGGGGGGAGAGAGAGAGGAGATTAGTGGCAGTTTCAGCGGTAGAGCGTGCATATGCATGTGCGATGGAGCGGGGATGGAAATTTTGTACCACATCCATTTTTTGCGGTTTTTCACTTTTCGCGGTCGCTTTGAGAACCTAACCCCCGTGAATTTCAGGAGAGTACTGTACTCTTTTCACTTCGATGCCGGTAGGAAGACCACAACCGAGGGTCTAGCCCCTAAATGCAGTGATCAAAGTGTGATCAAAAGAACGGAAGGAAGAAGCTGACCACATATTGCAATGGAGAGTTCTCGGACTGGGAGAAGGTGACAAGCGGCTTGCCCCAGGGCTTGGTTCTTGGGCCCATCTTATTCAATATTTTCATAAATGAACTGGAAGAGGAAACAACAAGTAACATAATCAAGTTTGCAGATGACACAAAACTATGTCGGGCAGTTGGGTCGAAAAAGGACAATGAAGAACTCCAGAGAGATTTGAACCACCTAGAGAAATGGGTGGAAAAGTGGCAGATGAATTTTAATATAGCAAAATGCAAAGTGATGCACTTGGGCAGGAAAAACAAAGAACATGAATATAAAATGTTAGGTGTAGCATTGGGCAAGAGCCAACAAGAAAGGGACCTGGGGGTACTGATAGACAGGACCCTGAAGCCGTCGGCTCAATGCGCAGCGACGGCAAAGAAAGCAAACAGGATGCTGGGCATGATAAAGAAGGGAATCACGAGTAGATCGGCGGACGTCATAATGCCGCTTTACAGGGCAATGGTCAGACCACACTTGGAATACTGTGTCCAACACTGGTCTCCCTACCTAAAGAAGGACATAACCCTGCTGGAGAGGGTGCAGAGACGAGCCACGAAGATAGTAAAAGGAGTGGAGAATTTGGACTACAAGGAACGCCTTGAAAAACTGGGGTTGTTCACCCTCGAGAAGAGAAGACTGAGAGGGGATATGATAGAGACTTTTAAAATACTAAAAGGTTTTGACAAGATAGAGCAAGAAACACCGTTGTTCACATTGTCAAATGTGACTCGGACAAGAGGACATGGGCTGAAACGGAGGGGCAACAGGCCCAAGACAAATGTCAGGAAGTTTTGTTTCACGCAGCGAGTGGTGGACACTTGGAATGCTCTCCCAGAGGAGGTTGTGGCAGAGACCACCATTCTGGGATTCAAGGGCAAATTGGACGCACACCTTCTTGCGAATCACATTGAAGGATACGGGTAAACAGGGTCTCCATCAGGGAGCACCTAGCTTGGCCTCCGCGTGTGCGGGTCGCCGGACTAGATGGACCTAAGGTCTGATCCGGTGAAGGCATTTCTTTCTTATGTTCTTATGTCTGTACTGGTGCTATTTAACTTATTTATAAATGATCTAGAAATTGGAATGACGAGTGAGCTGATTAAATTTGTAGATAACACTAATCTTTTCAAAATTGTTAAAACACATGCAGATTGTGAAAAATTGCAGGCAGACCATAGGAAATTGGAAGACTGGGCATCCAAATGGCAGATGAAATTTAATGGGGACAAATGCAAAGTGATGCACATTGGGAAGAATAACCCAAATCATAGTTTCCAGATGCTAGGATCCAACTTGTGGGTTAGCGCACAAGGAAATGATCCGGGTGTTATTGTAGACAGTGCACTGAAACCTTCCGCCCAATGTGTGGCAGTGGCCAAAAATGCAAACAAGATGCTAAGGATTATTTTAAAAAGGGATGGTTTAACAAGACTAAGAATGTTATAATGCCTCTGTATCACTTCATGGTGCAACTGCACCTTGAGTATTGCATTCATTTCTGGTTTCCTTATCTCAAAAAAGATATAGCAGAACTAGAAAAGGTTCAAAGAAGAGCGACCAAGATGGTAAAGGGGATGGAACTCCTTTCGTGTGAGGAAAGGATTAAAAGGTTAGGGCTCTTCAGCTTGGAAAAGAGATGGCTGAGGGGAGATATGATTGAAGTCTACAAAATCCTGAGTGGAGTAGAAGAGGTACAAGTGGATCGATTTTTCACTCCATCTAAAATTACAAAGACTAGGGGGCACTCGTAGTTACAGGGAAATACTTTTTAAAATCAATAGGAGGAAATAATTTTTCCCTCAGAGAATAGTTTTAAGCTCTGGAACGCATTGCCAGAGGTTGTGGTAAGAGCGGATAGCGTAGCTGGTTTTAAGACAGGTTTGGACAAATTCCTGGAGGAAAAGTCCATAGTCTGTTATTAAGACATGGGGGAAGCCTCTGCTTGCCCTGGATTGGTAGCACGGAATGTTGCTACTCTTTGGGTTTTGGCCAGGTACTAGTGACCTGGATTGGCCACTGTGAGAACGGGCTACTGGGCTTGATGAACCATTGGATATGCTCTTATGATAAGGTATTTTAACCGTTTAGTCTAATCTTTTGTGGTTTCCTATAGTGTGTGTTGTTTGAGAGCTGTCTGTGTCTTCCTCGAATGTAATTTTGTGTGTCCACAATTACTACAGAGCCTCCTTTGTCTGCAGAGTTGTTGAAAATGTTTTGATTATTTTGTAAACAATACAATGTCTCCAAAAAAACCAACCCTGCTATAGATACTTCAAAAGCCACACAGAAAAGGAGTAAAAGTCAATAGGTTCTTTGAGTGGGAACAACCTGATATCTCAGCACTTGAGGAAAAGACCAAGTAATAATGTTTATAAAATAAATCATACAAATTATTATAGTGAAGCGGGGTGTCCTCAGCGTGAGAGGTAAGCGAGGGGAGAAAATTCTCCAGCGCTTTACACAATAAGGCACAGGTTAATCACCCTCTGCCTGCACACCATCATAGGACACCTCACGTGTGCTCAAATTAATCAATGTGATAAATTAAACAGTGATATACAATTGGTCAATCACACGAGTGCAAGATCAAACAGGAAGTGCAAGATCAAACAGGAAGTCCCGCTCTGAGAACTCCCCAGCCAGCTCCTAAAAATAAACTTAGACTTAGCTTGAAAATATGTCCATTGGTCCGTAGTCAAGGAAAGAAGGCAATTGTATATCACTGTTTAATTTATCACATTGATTAATTTGAGCACACGAAAGACTACTAAGGAAGCTATGGAACCATGGGGTGCAAGGGGAGGTCCACCGATGGATCAAACACTGGCTGGCGGACAGGAAACAGAGGGTTGGAGTAAAGGGACATTACTCAGACTGGCAATGAGTCACGAGCGGAGTTCCACAGGGGTTGGTGCTGGGACCGCTCCTATTCAATATATTCATTAACGACCTGGAACAAAATGTGAGGTTATTAAATTTGCGGATGACCCCAAACTATATCGCAAGGTCAGTAACATGGAGGACTGCGAAGATCTCCAAAAAGATCTGACAACACTGGAAAAATGGACCAAAAAGTGGCAAATGAGTTTCAACATAGGGAAATGCAAGGTCATGCATATAGGGAAAAAAACCCCGATGTTCACTTACAAAATGGGTGGATCAGCGCTAGGGGTGAGCGACCTTGAAAGAGACCTGGGAGTGATGGTAGACACAACATTGAAGGTGTCGGCGCAGTGTGCCACGGCCTCATGGAAAGCAAACAGAATGTTGGGTATCATTAAGAAGGGTATCACGACCAGGACAAAGGAAGTCATCCTGCCAATGTATCGTGCTATGGTGCGCCCGCACCTGGATACTGTGTTCAGTTCTGTTCGCCGTACCTCAAGATGGACATGGAGGTACTTGAGAGGGTCCAGAGAAGAGCAACTAAGCTAATAAACGACATGGAGGACCTCTCATATACTGACAGACTGAAAAAGCTAGGGCTTTTCTCCCTGGAAAAGCGGAGACTTAGAGGAGACATGATAGAAACCTTCAAGATCATGAAGGGCATAGAAAAAATAGACAGGGACAGATTTTTCAAATTAAGGGGATCAATAAGTACAAGGGGGCACTCAGAGAAATTGAAAGGGGAGAGGTTTAGAACAAACGCCAGGAAGTTCTTTTTCACACAGAGGGTAGTGGATACATGGACGTGCTACCGGAGGATGTGAT
The DNA here is from genome assembly GCF_902459505.1 of Geotrypetes seraphini. NCBI lineage: Eukaryota > Metazoa > Chordata > Amphibia > Gymnophiona > Dermophiidae > Geotrypetes > Geotrypetes seraphini. The sequence continues at coordinate 30,595,081 of NC_047085.1, read as the reverse complement.
AAACAGGAGCACGCTACAGGGGTTCAAAGAAGCTTTGGATAGGTACTTGGAAGACAAAGGGATTGAGGGGTACAGATAAGAGTAGAGGTAGATTATAGGGATGGGATTAGAGGTAAGTTACAAAATTAATCAGGGACCACTGTTCAGGCACTAGGCCTGATAGGCCGCCGCGGGAGCGGACCGCTGAGCAGGATGGACCTCTGGTCTGACTCAGCGGGGGCAATTTCTTATGTTCTTATGATGGTGTGCAGGCAGAGGGTGATTAACCTGTGCCTTGATTATTTTGTATGCTTACTGGGGCAGCTCATTTTGACGGGGAAAAGTTATATAGCATTTTCATGTGTTTGTTTGAAAGTTGTGATTTTACCCTGTGTCTGAAACTTTCAAGGTAGTTGTTCAATTGTGTGTTTTCTCCATTGTGTGGGGTAAAATACACATTCTTTTGTTTAAAATTGCATTCCAGTCTATTGGGAGTATATTTATTGTGGAAATACTGTATACTTTTGAACAGAGTTTTTTTGAAGAATTCTTCTAGATCTGAGTATAGTTGAATTTTCATCCATTTTGCTGGCAGGGCAGAATGAGATTACAGAGATCTCCTGCTATGTTTTCTGTTTATTTATGTGTCAGATAGGGAAAATGCTTGGCATACCTGCATGTAAACTGCTTTGAGTGTGGTTATAAAGCTACAAAAAAGGTGGTGTACAAATCCCTTTCCCCTTTATTGAAATAAATGGACATGGAATATATGATCAAGGATCGATGCATCTGAAGCAAATCCTGTTAAGTACTAAATGGATAGGATTTGCCCCACTGAGGTGACATTTTCCATTATTTCAGAGTGTGTTGTTTGAATTAAAGCCAGATGGAATAGGTTCATCCCAAGTAAAAGTGTTTGGAAAATTATTCAGTCGCTGGCTTTGTACTAACACTTTCCCAGCTTATATTAATGACACAGAAGTTCCTGTTTGCTTGTTCATGAGATGATACACCAGTGACCTTTCCCACTGACCCTACCAAAATCAGAGCCATCCTCTACTTAACATTAACACAGATGTTCCCATCCTTAGTAGAGGTGTGCATAGAAAAAAAATTAGTTTGTTTATGTATCATTTTTGCTTTTTTTTTTTTACTTTCTTTCAATGTTTCTGAACTAGATAGGCCACTGTTGGAAACAGGATACTGGGCTTGATGGGCCTTCGGTCTGTTCCAGTATGGCAACTCTTATGTTCTTATGTGAGCCAACTACAGATCAATCAAACCATTGTGACATCACTGATTACATTACATTACATTAGAGATTTCTATTCCTCCATTACCTTGCGGTTCAAGGCGGATTACAAAAGAGATAAAAAAACGAAGGGTTACAATGGAAGAATATTTGTCCTTTCTCGAGAGGCAATGAGTAGGTTATGTAGTTTCTGTGTGGCGGGAAGAGGGGGGAGGGAGGGTGGTAAGTTTGAAGTTAGGGCTGTTTCAGGAATTTCTTGAAGAGTGTAGTTTTTATTTCTTTTCTGAATGTTTCTTTTCTGATGAGTTTGACTCTTAGACATTGGTGGAATGAGGCATTTTGACATCACAGTCTCAGCTCTGGAATGTTGCTCTCATTGGGGTTCCGGAATCTTGCTTTTCTTTGAGATGCTGGAATGTTGCTACTCCTTGGGTTTTGGCCAGGTACTAGTGACCTGGATTGACCACCCTGAAAACAGGCTACTGGGCTTGATGGACCATTGGTCTGACCCAGTATGGCTGTGCCAAGTATAGGACAATCAAGCCATTGTAACATCACTGATGAGGTTGGCTCTGAGGCACTGTGGAATGAGGCATTATGACATCACAATCTCAGCTCTGGAATGTTGCTCTCATTGGGGTTCTGGAATCTTGCTATTCTTTGAGATGCTGGAATGTTGCTTCTCCTTGGGTTTTGGCCAGGTACTAGGGACCTGGATTGACCACCCTGAAAACAGGCTACTGGGCTTGATGGACCATTGGTCTGACCCAGTATGGCTGTGCCAAGTATAGGACAATCAAGCCATTGTAACATCACTGATGAGGTTGGCTCTGAGGCACTGTGGAATGAGGCATTATGACATCACAATCTCAGCTCTGGAATGTTGCTCTCATTGGGGTTCCGGAATCTTGCTTTTCTTTGAGATGCTGGAATGTTGCTACTCCTTGGGTTTTGGCCAGGTACTAGTGACCTGGATTGACCACCCTGAAAACAGGCTACTGGGCTTGATGGACCATTGGTCTGACCCAGTATGGCTGTGCCAAGTATAGGACAATCAAGCCATTGTAACATCACTGATGAGGTTGGCTCTGAGGCACTGTGGAATGAGGCATTATGACATCACAATCTCAGCTCTGGAATGTTGCTCTCATTGGGGTTCCGGAATCTTGCTTTTCTTTGAGATGCTGGAATGTTGCTACTCCTTGGGTTTTGGCCAGGTACTAGTGACCTGGATTGACCACCCTGAAAACAGGCTACTGGGCTTGATGGACCATTGGTCTGACCCAGTATGGCTGTGCCAAGTATAGGACAATCAAGCCATTGTAACATCACTGATGAGGTTGGCTCTGAGGCACTGTGGAATGAGGCATTATGACATCACAATCTCAGCTCTGGAATGTTGCTCTCATTGGGGTTCCGGAATCTTGCTTTTCTTTGAGATGCTGGAATGTTGCTACTCCTTGGGTTTTGGCCAAGTACTAGTGACCTGGATTGACCACCCTGAAAACAGGCTACTGGCTTGATGGACCATTGGTCTGACCCAGTATGGCTGTGCCAAGTATAGGACAATCAAGCCATTGAAACATCACTGATGAGGTTGGCTCTGAGGCACTGTGGAATGAGGCATTATGACATCACAATCTCAGTTCTGGAATGTTGCTTTCATTGGGGTTCTGGAATCTTGCTATTCTTTGAGATGCTGGAATGTTGCTTCTCCTTGGGTTTGGCCAGGTACTAGGGACCTGGATTGACCACCCTGAAAACAGGCTACTGGGCTTGATGGACCATTGGTCTGACCCAGTATGGCTGTGCCAAGTATAGGACAATCAAGCCATTGTAACATCACTGATGAGGTTGGCTCTGAGGCACTGTGGAATGAGGCATTATGACATCACAATCTCAGTTCTGGAATGTTGCTCTCATTGGGGTTCTGGAATCTTGCTATTCTTTGAGATGCTGGAATGTTGCTTCTCCTTGGGTTTTGGCCAGGTACTAGGGACCTGGATTGACCACCCTGAAAACAGGCTACTGGGCTTGATGGACCATTGGTCTGACCCAGTATGGCTGTGCCAAGTATAGGACAATCAAGCCATTGTAACATCACTGATCAGGTTGGCTCTGAGGCACTGTGGAATGAGGCATTATGACATCACAATCTCAGCTCTAGAATGTTGCTCTCATTGGGGTTCCGGAATCTTGCTTTTCTTTGAGATGCTGGAATGTTGCTACTCCTTGGGTTTTGGCCAGGTACTAGTGACCTGGATTGACCACCCTGAAAACAGGCTACTGGGCTTGATGGACCATTGGTCTGACCCAGTATGGCTGTGCCAAGTATAGGACAATCAAGCCATTGTAACATCACTGATGAGGTTGGCTCTGAGCCACTGTGGAATGAGGCATTATGACATCACAATCTCAGCTCTGGAATGTTGCTCTCATTGGGGTTCCGGAATCTTGCTTTTCTTTGAGATGCTGGAATGTTGCTACTCCTTGGGTTTTGGCCAGGTACTAGTGACCTGGATTGACCACCCTGAAAACAGGCTACTGGGCTTGATGGACCATTGGTCTGACCCAGTATGGCTGTGCCAAGTATAGGACAATCAAGCCATTGTAACATCACTGATGAGGTTGGCTCTGAGGCACTGTGGAATGAGGCATTATGACATCACAATCTCAGCTCTGGAATGTTGTTCTCATTGGGGTTCCGGAATCTTGCTTTTCTTTGAGATGCTGGAATGTTGCTACTCCTTGGGTTTTGGCCAGGTACTAGTGACCTGGATTGACCACCCTGAAAACAGGCTACTGGGCTTGATGGACCATTGGTCTGACCCAGTATGGCTGTGCCAAGTATAGGACAATCAAGCCATTGTAACATCACTGATGAGGTTGGCTCTGAGGCACTGTGGAATGAGGCATTATGACATCACAATCTCAGTTCTGTTATGTTGCTCTCATTGGGGTTCTGGAATCTTGCTATTCTTTGAGATGCTGGAATATTGCTTCTCCTTGGGTTTTGGCCAGGTATTAGGGACCTGGATTGACCACCCTGAAAACAGGCTACTGGGCTTGATGGACCATTGGTCTGACCCAGTATGGCTGTGCCAAGTATAGGACAATCAAGCCATTGTAACATCACTGATGAGGTTGGCTCTGAGGCACTGTGGAATGAGGCATTATGACATCACAATCTCAGCTCTGGAATGTTGCTCTCATTGGGGTTTCGGAATCTTGCTTTTCTTTGAGATGCTGGAATGTTGCTACTCCTTGGGTTTTGGCCAGGTACTAGTGACCTGGATTGACCACCCTGAAAACAGGCTACTGGGCTTGATGGACCATTGGTCTGACCCAGTATGACTGTGCCAAGTATAGGACAATCAAGCCATTGTAACATCACTGATGAGGTTGGCTCTGAGGCACTGTGGAATGAGGCATTATGACATCACAATCTCAGCTCTGGAATGTTGCTCTCATTGGGGTTCCGGAATCTTGCTTTTCTTTGAGATGCTGGAATGTTGCTACTCCTTGGGTTTTGGCCAGGTACTAGTGACCTGGATTGACCACCCTGAAAACAGGCTACTGGGCTTGATGGACCATTGGTCTGACCCAGTATGGCTGTGCCAAGTATAGGACAATCAAGCCATTGTAACATCACTGATGAGGTTGGCTCTGAGGCACTGTGGAATGAGGCATTATGACATCACAATCTCAGCTATGGAATGTTGCTCTCATTGGGGTTCCGGAATCTTGCTTTTCTTTGAGATGCTGGAATGTTGCTACTCCTTGGGTTTTGGCCAGGTACTAGTGACCTGGATTGACCACCCTGAAAACAGGCTACTGGGCTTGATGGACCATTGGTCTGACCCAGTATGGCTGTGCCAAGTATAGGACAATCAAGCCATTGTAACATCACTGATGAGGTTGGCTCTGAGGCACTGTGGAATGAGGCATTATGACATCACAATCTCAGTTCTGTTATGTTGCTCTCATTGGGGTTCTGGAATCTTGCTATTCTTTGAGATGCTGGAATATTGCTTCTCCTTGGGTTTTGGCCAGGTACTAGGGACCTGGATTGACCACCCTGAAAACAGGCTACTGGGCTTGATGGACCATTGGTCTGACCCAGTATGGCTGTGCCAAGTATAGGACAATCAAGCCATTGTAACATCACTGATGAGGTTGGCTCTGAGGCACTGTGGAATGAGGCATTATGACATCACAATCTCAGCTCTGGAATGTTGCTCTCATTGGGGTTTCGGAATCTTGCTTTTCTTTGAGATGCTGGAATGTTGCTACTCCTTGGGTTTTGGCCAGGTACTAGTGACCTGGATTGACCACCCTGAAAACAGGCTACTGGGCTTGATGGACCATTGGTCTGACCCAGTATGACTGTGCCAAGTATAGGACAATCAAGCCATTGTAACATCACTGATGAGGTTGGCTCTGAGGCACTGTGGAATGAGGCATTATGACATCACAATCTCAGCTCTGGAATGTTGCTCTCATTGGGGTTCCGGAATCTTGCTTTTCTTTGAGATGCTGGAATGTTGCTACTCCTTGGGTTTTGGCCAGGTACTAGTGACCTGGATTGACCACCCTGAAAACAGGCTACTGGGCTTGATGGACCATTGGTCTGACCCAGTATGGCTGTGCCAAGTATAGGACAATCAAGCCATTGTAACATCACTGATGAGGTTGGCTCTGAGGCACTGTGGAATGAGGCATTATGACATCACAATCTCAGCTATGGAATGTTGCTCTCATTGGGGTTCCGGAATCTTGCTTTTCTTTGAGATGCTGGAATGTTGCTACTCCTTGGGTTTTGGCCAGGTACTAGTGACCTGGATTGACCACCCTGAAAACAGGCTACTGGGCTTGATGGACCATTGGTCTGACCCAGTATGGCTGTGCCAAGTATAGGACAATCAAGCCATTGTAACATCACTGATGAGGTTGGCTCTGAGGCACTGTGGAATGAGGCAATATGACATCACAATCTCAGCTCTGGAATGTTGCTCTCATTGGGGTTCCGGAATCTTGCTTTTCTTTGAGATGCTGGAATGTTGCTACTCCTTGGGTTTTAGCCAGGTACTAGTGACCTGGATTGACCACCCTGAAAACAGGCTACTGGGCTTGATGGACCATTGGTCTGACCCAGTATGGCTGTGCCAAGTATAGGACAATCAAGCCATTGTAACATCACTGATGAGGTTGGCTCTGAGGCACTGTGGAATGAGGCATTATGACATCATAATCTCAGCTCTGGAATGTTGCTCCTATTTGGGTTTCTGCCAGATACATGGGACCTAGGTTGGCCACTGTTAGAAACAGGATACTGGGCTTGATGGACCTTCGGTCTGTCTCAGTATGGCAACTCTTATGTTCTTAGGTACAGAACGAAACAACAGTCAAGCATAATTCAGACTTTTAGAAGAAATTCAATGCAGTGTTACTAGAGGTAGACCATATGGTCTTGCACAGAAGTCAGGAAACGAGAACTGAAAGTTTGACTGACTGCATTCATGAGAAAAGTTTCAGTTTCCATAAACCTAGCTAGATAATTATAGTAAAGGTCATTTTTTCCTCATTACCTTGAAAATTCTCATGCTCCCGGACATGAGAAATGTGCAACAATGGTCATCTGTCATAGAGCTTGCAGCATGTACATTTCAATCCTAAACAAGTACATGCACATATAGGCCCTGATTCTGGAAATGGCGCCTGCCACGGTAGGCGCCTGCAAAATGGGCGCCTACTGCGTGCCAATTACCGGTAGATGCCGTTTCCAGAATCACATCTATTTTCTTCTACAGAAGCCTTAAATGTTAGGCCAACATTTTACAGGCCTACATTGAAGATGTCTGACTTGGGCCTATGAGAAGCACCTAGGCACGACTATGGACGCTTAAGGCCGCTTCCAGCATAAACCACGCCTACTTTGGCCTTAGGCATCTGTAGCCATACCTAGACATCTGTGTACACACGTGAACAACAGCTACATTGTAGGCATCCTTCACCCCATCAATTAAAAAAAAAAAAGTGCATCCTGATTGGTCCGTTAGATGGTGGTAGGACACTTACTGCCACCTACAATTGGGACGCTGTTTTTAGAATCAAGGGTCAATGCTATAACCAGGGTCAATGCTATAGGGGTCAATGCTATAACCAGGTGCCAAAGTTAGGCACCTAGAAGCAGCATGTTGAGTGCAAAATCTACAAGTGGCACCGAGATTCCATTATAGAATGCTAGCATAAACTGGAATCTACATGTAAGCCCCTGTTTGTTATATATATGGACAGATAATGTAGAAGTAAAGTGGTCATCTCTGAAAGCTACCATACAAGAAGCAACCAACCGCTATATAAAATCGGTAAGTAAATGGCGAAGAAACAATAAGCCACAGTGGTTCTCTGCGGTGATCTCAGACCTCATAAAAGAGAAGAAAAGAGCGTTCATCTCTTACAAACAATCAGGGAAGCAGGACTCTAGAGAAGACTATCTGGCCAAGTCAAGAGCTGTCAAAACAGCAATTAGAGAGGCCAAATTCCAAATGGAGGAAAATCTAGCGAAGAACATCAAGAAGGGCGATAAATCCTTCTTCAGGTATATTAGTGACAGAAACAGAAACACAGGCGGGATAGTACGCCTTAAGAAACCAGACGGGAACTATGTAGAATCGGACTCCAAAAAAGCTAAACTTTTAAATGAATACTTCTGCTCAGTCTTCACCCGCAAGGTGCCGGGATCTGGCCCTCAGCTGCAGACAAGGGATAGCTCGGTAGACCCATTTCGTAATTTCGAGTTTACGCTCAACACTGTCTACTATGAGCTGTCTAATCTCAAGGTTAACAAGGCGATGGGGCCAGACAACCTACACCCCAGGGTACTCAGGGAGTTAAGTGACGTCTTGGCGGAACCGCTATCCGCGCTCTTCAATCTCTCCCTTAGTACAGGTAGAGTCCCGTTGGACTGGAAAACGGCTAACGTCATTCCACTCCACAAAAACGGATGCAGGACAGAGGCTGCGAACTACAGACCGGTGAGTCTTACATCAGTAGTGAGCAAGCTAATGGAAACTCTAATCAAATGCCAATTGGATACGATCCTGAATGAGGAGAACCTACGAGATCTCCGTCAACATGGATTTACAAAGAGGAGATCCTGCCAATCCAACCTAATCAGCTTCTTTGATTGGGTGACGGGAAAGCTGGATGTTAGGGAGTCCCTGGACATCGTATACTTGGACTTCAGCAAAGCATTCGATAGCGTACCACACCGCAGGTTGTTGAGCAAGATGAGTTCTATAGGATTGGGAGACACATTGACAGCATGGGTTGGGGACTGGCTTGGAGATAGGCTTCAGAGGGTGGTGGTGAATGGCACCTCCTCCGAGACGACGGAGGTGATCAGTGGAGTGCCGCAGGGTTCGGTCTTGGGCCCGATCCTATTCAACATCTTCATAAGGGACTTGGCTGAGGGGCTTCGAGGTAAAATAGCGCTATTCGCCGATGACGCCAAACTATGCAATGTAGTAGGCAAGACCACAACAGACAAAAGCACAGTGCCTGACGAAAACTCAATGCCCGACAGTATGGTGCACGACCTACTCCTACTGGAGCACTGGTCCAGGACCTGGAAACTAAGTTTCAATGCCAAAAAATGTAAAGTCATGCACCTTGGCAGCCAAAATCCATGCAAGATTTACACCCTTAGTGGTGAGATCCTAGCTAGAACTGTAGCAGAACGAGACTTAGGGGTGATCATCAGTGAGGACATGAAGACTGCTAAGCAAGTGGAGAAAGCTTCATCTAAGGCTAGACAAATCATAGGTTGTATATGTTGGAGTTTCGTCAGCCATAAGCCCGAAGTCATTATGCCATTGTATAGATCCATGGTGAGACCCCATCTGGAATACTGTACAATTCTGGAGGCCGCATTACCGCAAAGATGTGCTGAGACTTGAGTCGGTCCAGCGAATGGCCACCCGGATGGTCTCGGGACTCAAGGATCTCCCATATGAGGAACGACTGGATAAATTGCAGCTATACTCACTTGAGGAACGCAGAGAGAGGGGAGACATGATCGAGACGTTCAAATATCTCAAGGGACGTATCGAGGTGGAAGAGGATATCTTCTTTTTCAAGTTTCAAGTTTTATTAAATTTTAATATACCGACCATCAACAAGTATCTAGCCAGTTTATAAATTAAGATAGGATAAAACTAATACTAATAAAAGAGATATTTAAAGTGGGGTTGTGAACATTCAGACTTTGACTGGACATACTAGATAGTGATGGTAAGGAAGAGAGCGGGGAAGGGAAAAGTTACATTGTTAGATGTTAAAAAAAGAAAGAAAGAAAGTGGAAAGGGGAAGGATAAAACATTAGGGAACTTCAGTACCCGGCATTCATAATATAGATAGCCATTCAATTTTCTTCATTGAGCCCTGCAGGAACCAAGGTCTTCAAAGTATAAATCCATTTTTGTTCCTTGTATGCTAAAGCTTTCTGAATATTGCCTCCCTCCCACCCTACTGTAACTGAATCAATGATTCTCCATCTAATGTCAGACCATGTATGGCCCATAAGTTGCCAGTGTCTCACTAATGGTGCCGTGTCTCGTTCCGTATGTACTCTAGATTTGTGTTCATTTAGCCAAATTTTTATAGAACGCATTGTATGTCCAACATACGTCCAACGTCCAACGTCCTCTAAGGTACAGCATGCACAACCGCACACTGCTCTTCATGTGGCCAGGCATCATTCCTGAATCTGTTGCAGGAGAAGTGTAGGAGTCTATGTCACTGGAAATCCTGCTCAGTATAATCAAATGAAGCTGCAACCACTTTCTTAAGTATGAGTCGCACTTAAGACAAGACGTCTGTAACTCAGGGACTGCCTGTACTTATCTCACATAAGAACATAAGAGTTGCCATACTGGGACAGACTGGAGGTCCCTCAAGCCTAGTATTCTTTCCAACAGTGACCAACCCAGGTCATAAGTGCCTAGCAAGATCCTAAGGAGTAGCAACATTCTAGAGCGATATTGTGAAGTAGCGTACTAAGGGGGGGGGGGGGGCGGTCCGCCCTGGGTACAAGCCCTGAGGGGGTGCTCCCGGTCTTGGCATTCAGTTCCCCCCACCCCCGAAGGACCGCTCGCCCCCCTGGCCTCCCCCACCACCTACGAAGCAACCCGCAGCGGGATCGCGATGCTATTCTTTGAGATGCTGGAATGTTGCTTCTCCTTGGGTTTTGGCCAGGTACTAGTGACTTGGATTGACCACCCTGAAAACAGGCTACTGGGCTTGATGGACCATTGGTCTGACCCAGTATGGCTGTGCCAAGAATAGGACAATCAGGCCATTGTAACATCACTGATGAGGCTGGCTCTAAGGCACTGTGGAATGAGGCATTATGACATCACAATCTCAGCTCTGGAATGTTGTTCTCATTGGGGTTCCGGAATCTTGCGATTCATTGAGATGCTGGAATGTTGCTACTCCTTGGGTTTTGTCCAGGTACTAGGGACCTGGATTGGCCATTGTGAGAACGGGCTACTGGGCTAGATGGACCATTGGTCTGACCCAGTAAGGCTATTCTTATGCTCTTACATGTGCCAAGTATAGGACAATCAAGCCATTGTAACATCACTGATGAGGTTGGCTCTGAGGCACTGTGGAATGAGGCATTATGACATCACAATCTCAGTTCTGGAATGTTGCTCCTATTTGGGTTTCTGCCAGGTACTTGGGACCTAGGTTGGCCACTGTTAGAAACAGGATACTGGGCTTGATGGACCTTCGGTCTGTCTCAGTATGGCAACTCTTATGTTCTTAGGTACAGAACGAAACAACAGTCAAGCATAATTCAGACTTTTAGAAGAAATTCAATGCAGTGTTACTAGAGGTAGACCATATGGTCTTGCACAGAAGTCAGGAAACAAGAACTGAAAGTTTGACTGGCTGCATTCATGAGAAAAGTTTCAGTTTCCATAAACCTAGCTAGATAATTATAGTAAAGGTCATTTTTTCCTCATTATCTTGAAAATTCTCATGCTCCCGGACATGAGAAATGTGCAACAATGGTCATCTGTCATAGAGCTTGCAGCATGTACATTTCATTCCTAAACAAGTACATGCACATATAGGCCCTGATTCTGGAAATGGCGCCTGCCACGGTAGGCGCCTGCAAAATAGGCGCCTACTGCGTGCCAATTACCGGTAGATGCCGTTTCCAGAATCACATCTATTTTCTTCTACAGAAGCCTTAAATGTTAGGCCAACATTTTACAGGCCTACATTGAAGGTGTCTGACTTGGGCCTACGAGAAGCACCTAGGCACGACTATGGACGCTTAAGGCCGCTTCCAGCATAAACCACGCCTATGTTGGCCTTAGGCATCTGTAGGCCTACCTTAGGCATCTGTGTACACACGTGAACAACAGCTACATTGTAGGCATCCTTCACCCCATCAATTAAAAAAATAAAGTACATCCTGATTGGTCCGTTAGATGGTGGTAGGACACTTACTGCCACCTACAATTGGGACGCTGTTTTTAGAATCAGGGATCAATGCTATAACCAGGTGCCAAAGTTAGGCACCTAGAAGCAGCATGTTGAGTGCAAAATCTACAAGTGGCACCGAGATTCCATTATAGAATGCTAGCATAAACTGGAATCTACATGTAAGATATATATGGACAGATAATGTAGAAGTAATGTGGTCAACTCTGAAAGCTACCATACAAGAAGCAACCAACCGCTATATAAAATCGGTAAGTAAATGGCGAAGAAACAATAAGCCACAGTGGTTCTCTGCGGTGATCTCAGACCTCATAAAAGAGAAGAAAAGAGCGTTCATCTCTTACAAACAATCAGGGAAGCAGGACTCTAGAGAAGACTATCTGGCCAAGTCAAGAGCTGTCAAAACAGCAATTAGAGAGGCCAAATTCCGAATGGAGGAAAATCTAGCGAAGAACATCAAGAAGGGCGATAAATCCTTCTTCAGGTATATTAGTGACAGAAACAGAAACACAGGCGGGAAAGTACGCCTTAAGAAACCAGACGGGAACTATGTAGAATCGGACTCCAAAAAAGCTAAACTTTTAAATGAATACTTCTGCTCAGTCTTCACCCGCAAGGTGCCGGGATCTGGCCCTCAGCTGCAGACAAGGGATAGCTCGGTAGACCCATTTCGTAATTTCGAGTTTACACTCAACACTGTCTACTATGAGCTGTCTAATCTCAAGGTTAACAAGGCGATGGGGCCAGACAACCTACACCCCAGGGTACTCAGGGAGTTAAGTGACGTCTTGGCGGTACCGCTATCCGCGCTCTTCAATCTCTCCCTTAGTACAGGTAGAGTCCCGTTGGACTGGAAAATGGCTAACGTCATTCCACTCCACAAAAACGGATGCAGGACAGAGGCTGCGAACTACAGACCGGTGAGTCTTACATCAGTAGTGAGCAAGCTAATGGAAACTCTAATCAAATGCCAATTGGATACGATCCTGAATGAGGAGAACCTACGAGATCTCCGTCAACATGGATTTACAAAGAGGAGGTCCTGCCAATCCAACCTAATCAGCTTCTTTGATTGGGTGACGGGGAAGCTGGATGTTGGGGAGTCCCTGGACATCGTTTACTTGGACTTCAGCAAAGCATTCGATAGCGTACCACACCGCAGGTTGTTGAGCAAGATGAGTTCTATAGGATTGGGAGACACATTGACAGCATGGGTTGGGGACTGGCTTGGAGGTAGGCTTCAGAGGGTGGTGGTGAATGGCACCTCCTCCGAGACGACGGAGGTGATCAGTGGAGTGCCGCAGGGTTCGGTCTTGGGCCCGATCCTATTCAACATCTTCATAAGGGACTTGGCTGAGGGGCTTCGAGGTAAAATAGCGCTATTCGCCGATGACGCCAAACTATGCAATGTAGTAGGCAAGACCACAACAGACAAAAGCACAGTGCCTGATGAAAACTCAATGCCCGACAGTATGGTGCACGACCTACTCCTACTGGAGCACTGGTCCAGGACCTGGAAACTAAGTTTCAATGCCAAAAAATGTAAAGTCATGCACCTTGGCAGCCAAAATCCATGCAAGATTTACACCCTTAGTGGTGAGATCCTAGCTAGAACTGTAGCAGAACGAGACTTAGGGGTGATCATCAGTGAGGACATGAAGACTGCTAAGCAAGTGGAGAAAACTTCATCTAAGGCTAGACAAATCATAGGTTGTATATGTAGGAGTTTCGTCAGCCATAAGCCCGAAGTCATTATGCCATTGTATAGATCCATGGTGAGACCCCATCTGGAATACTGTACAATTCTGGAGGCCGCATTACCGCAAAGATGTGCTGAGACTTGAGTCGGTCCAGCGAATGGCCACCCGGATGGTCTCGGGACTCAAGGATCTCCCATATGAGGAACGGCTGGATAAATTGCAGCTATACTCACTTGAGGAACGCAGAGAGAGGGGAGACATGATCGAGACGTTCAAATATCTCAAGGGACGTATCGAGGTGGAAGAGGATATCTTCTTTTTCAAGTTTCCAGTTTTATTAAATTTTAATATACCGACCATCAACAAGTATCTAGCCAGTTTATAAATTAAGATAGGATAAAACTAATACTAATAAAAGAGATATTTAAAGTGGGGTTGTGAACATTCAGACTTTGACTGGACATACTAGATAGTGATGGTAAGGAAGAGAGCGGGGAAGGGAAAAGTTACATTGTTAGATGTTAAAAAAAGAAAGAAAGAAAGTGGAAAGGGGAAGGATAAAACATTAGGGAACTTCAGTACCCGGCATTCATAATATAGATAGCCATTCAATTTTCTTCATTGAGCCCTGCAGGAACCAAGGTCTTCAAAGTATAAATCCATTTTTGTTCCTTGTATGCTAAAGCTTTCTGAATATTGCCTCCCTCCCACCCTACTGTAACTGAATCAATGATTCTCCATCTAATGTCAGACCATGTATGGCCCATAAGTTGCCAGTGTCTCACTAATGGTGCCGTGTCTCGTTCCGTATGTACTCTAGATTTGTGTTCATTTAGCCAAATTTTTATAGAACGCATTGTATGTCCAACATACGTCCAACGTCCAACGTCATCTAAGGTACAGCATGCACAACCGCACACTGCTCTTCATGTGGCCAGGCATCATTCCTGAATCTGTTGCAGGAGAAGTGTAGGAGTCTATGTCACTGGAAATCCTGCTCAGTATAATCAAATGAAGCTGCAACCACTTTCTTAAGTATGAGTCGCACTTAAGACAAGACGTCTGTAACTCAGGGACTGCCTGTACTTATCTCACATAAGAACATAAGAGTTGCCATACTGGGACAGACTGGAGGTCCCTCAAGCCTAGTATTCTTTCCAACAGTGACCAACCCAGGTCATAAGTGCCTAGCAAGATCCTAAGGAGTAGCAACATTCTAGAGCGATATTGTGAAGTAGCGTACTAAGGGGGGGGGGGCGGTCCGCCCTGGGTACAAGCCCTGAGGGGGTGCTCCCGGTCTTGGCATTCAGTTCCCCCCACCCCCGAAGGACCGCTCGCCCCCCTGGCCTCCCCCACCACCTACGAAGCAACCCGCAGCGGGATCGCGATGCTATTCTTTGAGATGCTGGAATGTTGCTTCTCCTTGGGTTTTGGCCAGGTACTAGTGACTTGGATTGACCACCCTGAAAACAGGCTACTGGGCTTGATGGACCATTGGTCTGACCCAGTATGGCTGTGCCAAGAATAGGACAATCAGGCCATTGTAACATCACTGATGAGGCTGGCTCTAAGGCACTGTGGAATGAGGCATTATGACATCACAATCTCAGCTCTGGAATGTTGTTCTCATTGGGGTTCCGGAATCTTGCGATTCATTGAGATGCTGGAATGTTGCTACTCCTTGGGTTTTGTCCAGGTACTAGGGACCTGGATTGGCCATTGTGAGAACGGGCTACTGGGCTAGATGGACCATTGGTCTGACCCAGTAAGGCTATTCTTATGCTCTTACATGTGCCAAGTATAGGACAATCAAGCCATTGTAACATCACTGATGAGGTTGGCTCTGAGGCACTGTGGAATGAGGCATTATGACATCACAATCTCAGTTCTGGAATGTTGCTCCTATTTGGGTTTCTGCCAGGTACTTGGGACCTAGGTTGGCCACTGTTAGAAACAGGATACTGGGCTTGATGGACCTTCGGTCTGTCTCAGTATGGCAACTCTTATGTTCTTAGGTACAGAACGAAACAACAGTCAAGCATAATTCAGACTTTTAGAAGAAATTCAATGCAGTGTTACTAGAGGTAGACCATATGGTCTTGCACAGAAGTCAGGAAACAAGAACTGAAAGTTTGACTGGCTGCATTCATGAGAAAAGTTTCAGTTTCCATAAACCTAGCTAGATAATTATAGTAAAGGTCATTTTTTCCTCATTATCTTGAAAATTCTCATGCTCCCGGACATGAGAAATGTGCAACAATGGTCATCTGTCATAGAGCTTGCAGCATGTACATTTCATTCCTAAACAAGTACATGCACATATAGGCCCTGATTCTGGAAATGGCGCCTGCCACGGTAGGCGCCTGCAAAATAGGCGCCTACTGCGTGCCAATTACCGGTAGATGCCGTTTCCAGAATCACATCTATTTTCTTCTACAGAAGCCTTAAATGTTAGGCCAACATTTTACAGGCCTACATTGAAGGTGTCTGACTTGGGCCTACGAGAAGCACCTAGGCACGACTATGGACGCTTAAGGCCGCTTCCAGCATAAACCACGCCTATGTTGGCCTTAGGCATCTGTAGGCCTACCTTAGGCATCTGTGTACACACGTGAACAACAGCTACATTGTAGGCATCCTTCACCCCATCAATTAAAAAAATAAAGTACATCCTGATTGGTCCATTAGATGGTGGTAGGACACTTACTGCCACCTACAATTGGGACGCTGTTTTTAGAATCAGGGATCAATGCTATAACCAGGTGCCAAAGTTAGGCACCTAGAAGCAGCATGTTGAGTGCAAAATCTACAAGTGGCACCGAGATTCCATTATAGAATGCTAGCATAAACTGGAATCTACATGTAAGATATATATGGACAGATAATGTAGAAGTAATGTGGTCAACTCTGAAAGCTACCATACAAGAAGCAACCAACCGCTATATAAAATCGGTAAGTAAATGGCGAAGAAACAATAAGCCACAGTGGTTCTCTGCGGTGATCTCAGACCTCATAAAAGAGAAGAAAAGAGCGTTCATCTCTTACAAACAATCAGGGAAGCAGGACTCTAGAGAAGACTATCTGGCCAAGTCAAGAGCTGTCAAAACAGCAATTAGAGAGGCCAAATTCCGAATGGAGGAAAATCTAGCGAAGAACATCAAGAAGGGCGATAAATCCTTCTTCAGGTATATTAGTGACAGAAACAGAAACACAGGCGGGAAAGTACGCCTTAAGAAACCAGACGGGAACTATGTAGAATCGGACTCCAAAAAAGCTAAACTTTTAAATGAATACTTCTGCTCAGTCTTCACCCGCAAGGTGCCGGGATCTGGCCCTCAGCTGCAGACAAGGGATAGCTCGGTAGACCCATTTCGTAATTTCGAGTTTACACTCAACACTGTCTACTATGAGCTGTCTAATCTCAAGGTTAACAAGGCGATGGGGCCAGACAACCTACACCCCAGGGTACTCAGGGAGTTAAGTGACGTCTTGGCGGTACCGCTATCCGCGCTCTTCAATCTCTCCCTTAGTACAGGTAGAGTCCCGTTGGACTGGAAAATGGCTAACGTCATTCCACTCCACAAAAACGGATGCAGGACAGAGGCTGCGAACTACAGACCGGTGAGTCTTACATCAGTAGTGAGCAAGCTAATGGAAACTCTAATCAAATGCCAATTGGATACGATCCTGAATGAGGAGAACCTACGAGATCTCCGTCAACATGGATTTACAAAGAGGAGGTCCTGCCAATCCAACCTAATCAGCTTCTTTGATTGGGTGACGGGGAAGCTGGATGTTGGGGAGTCCCTGGACATCGTTTACTTGGACTTCAGCAAAGCATTCGATAGCGTACCACACCGCAGGTTGTTGAGCAAGATGAGTTCTATAGGATTGGGAGACACATTGACAGCATGGGTTGGGGACTGGCTTGGAGGTAGGCTTCAGAGGGTGGTGGTGAATGGCACCTCCTCCGAGACGACGGAGGTGATCAGTGGAGTGCCGCAGGGTTCGGTCTTGGGCCCGATCCTATTCAACATCTTCATAAGGGACTTGGCTGAGGGGCTTCGAGGTAAAATAGCGCTATTCGCCGATGACGCCAAACTATGCAATGTAGTAGGCAAGACCACAACAGACAAAAGCACAGTGCCTGATGAAAACTCAATGCCCGACAGTATGGTGCACGACCTACTCCTACTGGAGCACTGGTCCAGGACCTGGAAACTAAGTTTCAATGCCAAAAAATGTAAAGTCATGCACCTTGGCAGCCAAAATCCATGCAAGATTTACACCCTTAGTGGTGAGATCCTAGCTAGAACTGTAGCAGAACGAGACTTAGGGGTGATCATCAGTGAGGACATGAAGACTGCTAAGCAAGTGGAGAAAACTTCATCTAAGGCTAGACAAATCATAGGTTGTATATGTAGGAGTTTCGTCAGCCATAAGCCCGAAGTCATTATGCCATTGTATAGATCCATGGTGAGACCCCATCTGGAATACTGTACAATTCTGGAGGCCGCATTACCGCAAAGATGTGCTGAGACTTGAGTCGGTCCAGCGAATGGCCACCCGGATGGTCTCGGGACTCAAGGATCTCCCATATGAGGAACGGCTGGATAAATTGCAGCTATACTCACTTGAGGAACGCAGAGAGAGGGGAGACATGATCGAGACGTTCAAATATCTCAAGGGACGTATCGAGGTGGAAGAGGATATCTTCTTTTTCAAGTTTCCAGTTTTATTAAATTTTAATATACCGACCATCAACAAGTATCTAGCCAGTTTATAAATTAAGATAGGATAAAACTAATACTAATAAAAGAGATATTTAAAGTGGGGTTGTGAACATTCAGACTTTGACTGGACATACTAGATAGTGATGGTAAGGAAGAGAGCGGGGAAGGGAAAAGTTACATTGTTAGATGTTAAAAAAAGAAAGAAAGAAAGTGGAAAGGGGAAGGATAAAACATTAGGGAACTTCAGTACCCGGCATTCATAATATAGATAGCCATTCAATTTTCTTCATTGAGCCCTGCAGGAACCAAGGTCTTCAAAGTATAAATCCATTTTTGTTCCTTGTATGCTAAAGCTTTCTGAATATTGCCTCCCTCCCACCCTACTGTAACTGAATCAATGATTCTCCATCTAATGTCAGACCATGTATGGCCCATAAGTTGCCAGTGTCTCACTAATGGTGCCGTGTCTCGTTCCGTATGTACTCTAGATTTGTGTTCATTTAGCCAAATTTTTATAGAACGCATTGTATGTCCAACATACGTCCAACGTCCAACGTCATCTAAGGTACAGCATGCACAACCGCACACTGCTCTTCATGTGGCCAGGCATCATTCCTGAATCTGTTGCAGGAGAAGTGTAGGAGTCTTTGTCACTGGAAATCCTGCTCAGTGAAATCAAATGAAGCTGTAACCACTTTCTTAAGTATGAGTCGCACTTAAGACAAGACGTCTGTAACTCAGGGACTGCCTGTACTTATCTCACATAAGAACATAAGAGTTGCCATACTGGGACAGACTGGAGGTCCCTCAAGCCTAGTATTCTTTCCAACAGTGACCAACCCAGGTCATAAGTGCCTAGCAAGATCCTAAGGAGTAGCAACATTCTAGAGCGATATTCTGAAGTAGCGTACTAAGGGGGGGGGGGTGTTCCGCCCTGGGTACAAGCCCTGAGGGGGTGCTCCCGGCCTTGGCATTCAGTTCCCCCCACCCCCGAAGGACCACTCGCCCCCCTGGCCTCCCCCACCACCTACGAAGCAACCCGCAGCGGGATCGCGATGCCAGCGATCCCTGAGCTGCTTCGGCACTGCTTCCTGCGCCGCGGTCCCGCCCCTCCTCTGATGTCATAGTGGGGGGTGCACAGCTGGCCAGTTCCCCTTACCTTTGTAGCGCTTCCTCCGACCGACCGACAACAGGCCCAGGTTTGGGTGATCATGGGTGGGGGTGCGCGGCACAGGGGAGGCTTTTTTTTTAATAGGCCTGATATTATGCGGCCTGTTAAAATAAAAAAAAAGCAGGCAGAGCCCTGACAGCAGTGACAGGAGGTGGCTTCTACTGTCACTACTGTCAGGGCTCAATCCGATCCGTGCAGTCGATTAGGGGCGTGCCTCCGATCGCCCCTATTTGCATGCAGATGGTTGGTGAATCGGTCGGCCTGCCTCCAATCACACACGGATTGGATATGGATCGGAGGGTTAGTGAATCCTGGCCTTGGCCTGCTTACACCATTTCAGGCGTGTGCCTCTGTTGTGTAACGTTAACTCTTGGGCATGACTCATTTTGAAGACCCTTTAATTTCAGATTGTCATGAATTGTCTTAACCACGGTTGTCTGGCTTATTCCTGCTTCTTTTGCTATTTGGCAAGTTATTCAGTGTTTTTACGGCACATCCTCCTGGCTCAGTTGATGATCACATACATCGTCAATGCGCTCTTGTGTGCGAATCGAGCGCGGCTGTCCACTGCCTGGCTTACAATTCACAGTGCCCGTTACTTGGATCTTACGTAGCAGCACTTCGAGGCCGTTTTTGTTCCAACCCTTCTGTGGGAACTCTTTCAGCAATCATCAGCTGCTGTATCCTTTTAGCAGTACCAAGTTCTTTATCCGAATTCGGTCTTTTGCTGTAAAAACCATTTTGATACAGAGACTGTTTACTAGGTTACCAGACATCTGGACTTCCCCAGTCATGTCCTCCTTTTTGAGGACATGTCCGGGGTCCAGACGGCTTCTCAAAACCCGGCACTTTGTCCGGAGTTTGGGGTTTTTTTTTTTAGTTCAAACATTTTATTGAAATTTGTGTATTACAATTAAACCACCAAATAATCCAAGTTCAAGAAGAGTAAAAGTAATGCAATATACGAATTACAATCTGTGAAGCTACTAATATCATTAACTAAAAATTAAGAAAGAAGTAAAATAAATGCAGAAACATATAATATATACGAAAGGTAAAAGAATTGAATGTTGAAATATGTCAAAGGACCTTTGTCTGGGTTTTGAAAAGCTTCCCTTCAAAATCGCGTCGGGAAGAAGCATCCGCGCATGCATGTGATGTCATCGTGTCACGTCCGCGCGGATGCCGTCTGGGGCGGGACTGAGGGCGGAATGGGGTGTGACGCAGGTGAAACGGGGTGGGGCAGGGGGGGCTTGGCCGTGTTTACAATGTTTACAAACGATGTCATCTGCTTCTGCGCGCGTCCCATAGCAACGATGCATTTTCACGAGGTAGTGTCGTGACGCGTTGGGAAACATTTACAACATTTTACATCAGCATCATTCAAGACACGACACACTAACCCCCTCTTTTACTAAGCTGCGCTAGCTGTTTTAGCGCGCGTTAACCACTAACGCGTCCATAGACTATAATGGAAATGTTAGCGTTTAGCGTGTTATAACAGCTAGCACGCCTTAGTAAAAGGACCCCTAACTTTCATAAGAATTGGCTACGTTATGTGGAAGACACGACAAAAAAACATTTTTGGTGTGTTTATTATTTTTTTTTTGGGGGGGGAGAGTCATAGTGTAAATTCATATGCTTGACATGGCTTGATTTTGTCACTTTGAAGAAGCATCTTAGTCCGTTAGCTGTGATAAAACTTTTGATTGTGTTCTACAAACATTGTCCCATTTAGCTCCTGGTTGTCTCAGAATAAATGAATAGACCTGTCTTTAACTTGTATCTAAAGTTCAGACGTTGTGTGTTGACTATTGATTGATTTCTTTGTGAATTCAGCTGTTTAGAAAATTACCTCAAGAAGAATATTGATTTGTACTGATAGACTATTACTTTGTCTGTGAAGCCTGCTGGTTTAGACCGTAATTCAAGCGGGAGACCATTTTCTTTGTACATTATATCTTGTGGGTTGTATTTTCTCCTATTGAGCTGTGTCGGAAAGCAATATTGGTTGCCTGCAACAGTTGTTTTCTGTAGGCATCAGAACATAAGAACTGCCACTGCTGGGTCAGACCAGTGGTCCGTCGTGCCCAGCAGTCCGCTCACGCGGCGGCCCTCTGGTCAAAGACCAGCGCCCCAACTGAGACTAGCCCTACCTGCGTACGTTCTGGTTCAGCAGGAACTTGTCTAACTTTGTCTTGAATCCCTGGAGGGTGTTTTCCCCTGATAGACTCTGGAAGAGCGTTCCAGTTTTCTACCATGGGTAACATCATCCAATGGCCCCAGAATAAAACTGATCTCCCAGAACTTGGTAGCTCAGGCCCTGATGCTCAAAAACTTACCATGCAAGTCAGACTGGCTGTAGCAAGTCTAGCTTGAAAGTTAGCTCAGCCTCTGAGTCACAAAAGGGTTCTCAAGGGTTTTACTGATCGCGATCGTAGCCACCGAGAGTCCTGTGCAAATGCATTACAAGGAGCTCATTAGTATTACTGTATAATTAGGGTTACCAGCGCTATCGAAATGATAACTAGTAGTAGTAGTGGTAAAATACCAAAACAAAAATAAGTCAACACTATGGGCTCTTTTTACAAAGGTACGCTAAGGGTTTTAGCGCACGCACTGGATTAGCGCGTGCTAAAGTGCGCGCTAGCCAAAAATCTACAGCCTGCTCAAAAGGAGGCGGTAGTGGCTAGCACGCGCTATGCCATGCGTTAAGGCCCTAGCGCAGCTTTGTAAAGGGAGCCCTATGTACTGCAAAAGTTTATTGACGCGGCTATGTTTCAGCGGTGGTGCACTGCCGACAGGCTACATGCCAAAAATGCCGACCATTGTAGTTTTGGGGGTTTGGATCACTACAAGTATTCCCCCAAAATTCACGGGGGTTACGTTCCTATAACCCCTGCGAAATTTGAAAAACTGCAAATACTTGTAAACCCTCTACTTCACCCGCATCATTCCCTTCTCTGGGGTCCCGCCCTCTTCCGAGGTTGCTTCCTCTTTCCGGCAAGGCGGGACAGCTGTTGGGTCAGAGGGGGACGGGCTGATGCTGAACTGGCAAAATTGGTGGGACTATGGACCCTGAAGCCCATCCCTTTCCACTGCGTTATGTCAGACGCGCATGCTCAGCGCTACCTCAAGTTCTTGGTGGTGGGAGAGAAGGTCGACTGGGGGCAGACTGAAGACAGAGCTTGCAAGAAAGAAACTCTTCCACTGTGTGACTGACACCGCTGGGACGGTGCGCGAGAGAAAGGAGAGGAGTTGTACTCATGCGACTGTTTGCTAGAAGGGAAGGGGGAGGAGCTGTGCTCACTGCAGAGTGCACGCCGGCTGAGGGAAAACCCCGCAAATTACTGAGTGTGGTAACAATAATGAAAGTTGCTTTTATTGTTGATATTGTGACGCTTGAAAGGATTAAGAAGTATTAGTTTATTCAAATTTGAATTATGTTTTTTCATCCTGCCTTTCTCTAGTTCTACCCTACTGTGACGGGGTGTGTATCCCATCACCAGCCAGAAGAGGGAAGTCTCAGCATTAGATGAAAGCTCATTTGCATATAGATGCTGCAAAGATACCTGGGAGCTCTCTAATCACCCTGAATGGAGAAGAGAGCTGAAAACAAGAGTTCCAGAACAAAGAGCTGTGTTCTGGAGCGCAGGTGATACTTGAGGGAAGGTATGCTGTCACAAGCATGTTGACTGTGAATTTGTGGGGGGGGATATACTGTACATTAGCTGTGTGATATCAATAATGGATTGCATGGCTCTTGAAACACAGCCATGATGAACCTACCTTTAGGCCTATCTCTTATACCCCTAAATTTGAAAGGATCATTGAGATTACTTTCGGATATGCAAAAATTTAAGAAGATACTTAAAACCATTCTGTTTAAGGAAGCTTTTCACATAATGAGTAGTGATATTTTAAGAGAACGTTGAAATTATCACGTCCTGTTTGTATGACTGTTATTTTGTGCTTATGACTGTGCTTTGTAAGCTGCTTAGGTTTAAGCGGGTAAGAAATTTTTTAAGAAATAACCCCTCCCTGTTACAAAACCGTGATAGCAGATTGTAGCGCAGGCCGGTGTCGCCGAATGCACTGCACTGCTCCCGACACTCATAGAGTTCCTATGAGCGTGGG
This sequence comes from Geotrypetes seraphini, assembly GCF_902459505.1. NCBI lineage: Eukaryota > Metazoa > Chordata > Amphibia > Gymnophiona > Dermophiidae > Geotrypetes > Geotrypetes seraphini. The sequence continues at coordinate 30,571,588 of NC_047085.1, read as the reverse complement.
GAGCAGTGCAGAGCATTCAGCGCGCTGGCCTGTGCTGAAAACCGTTATTGCAGTTTTGTAAAAAGGGGGGGATTAAAATAAATAAATATGCAGCTGAGTGCAATACTTTGCCCCAATTCCTGTTGGAACCAATATACTTTTACAGAACATGGGTCTTGGCTCTTTTTTTTTTTTTTTTAATTCTTACTGTTTTGTTTCCCAGAAGATTCTGTGAGGATTGTTTCCTTCTTTTGCATATACAGTAAAACCTTGGTTTGCAAGTAACATGTTTTGAATGTGTTTTGTAAGACAAGCAAAACATTTTATTAAATTCTAACTTGATATTCAAGCAATGTCTTGCAATATGAGTACATACAGTATACACGCATCACATAATCACAACTGAGCCGATGGTTCTTCTCTCTCTGATGCTGCGGGAGTGTAGTGACTGTTCTAAACGAGCAAAGTCTTGCAATACGAGTACATACAGTATATACGCACCACATCAACACAACTGAGCCTCTGGTTCTTCTCTCTCTGACGCTGCGGGAGTGTAGTGACTGTTCTAAATGAGCGAGGTCTTGCAATGCAAGTACGCATAGTATTTTGTATTCAAGTTTTTGGGTTGTGAAACGAATCGTCTGAATTTCCATTATTTCCTACTAGCTGATGCCCCGGCGTTGCACGGGTATTTAATTATAGCAATAACACTGTAAATGGATTCAAATAAAGATACTTTATAGTGGTGAATGAAATTATTTTTTTACAGCTTAATAAAAAGTACAATATTCAAATTATAATGTGAAATATTTGACAAAATGAATACAATACAACTAACGCAAAACGTGATTATAAACAACATTTTTAGTTTCACCTCCTGGAGCAAGAACATATAAATTCTTGGGTGAACCCACCCTTGAGCAAGCAACATAGAGTTGTGGGCCACGAGACCCCCAGAACATATCACCCCAGGTAGTGAGGGATCTGCATACCAAGTTTCGTTCAAATCGGTCAAGCCGTTTTTGCGTGATCGCGACACATACACACATACATACCTCCGATTTTATATATATAGATGGGGAAATTCGCTTTGATATATGAGTGCTTTGGATTACAAGCATGCTTCTGGAACAAATAATGCTCGCAAACCAAGGTATTACTGTATTTGGGAATAAAATATGCGCAACAATGCATATAGGGGTCCTTTTACTAAGGCGCGCCAACTGATTTAGTGTGTGCTAACGATTAACGCATGTTCAATTCTAAGGCACCCATAGAATATAATGACACTATAAAGCAGGGTACAATTAACCAAATTACCTATCTCAAAAAGTATTTAATACATATAATATAACTGGACAGGTTTTTAATTTAAATATACAGTACAGTGGTACCTCGGTTTACGAGTGCACTGGTTTGCGAGTGTTTTGCAAGACTAGCAAAACATTTGCAAAATCGGCGCCTCGGAAACTGAGCGCACCTCGATTTGCGAGCGCCCCCCCCCGCTAACCGGCACCTTCCCCCCCCGTGATCCGGCACCCCCCCCGCCACCATCAGGCACCCCCCCCCCCGCCGCGACCTGAGGTCCCCCAACCCACCCGAACCCTCTTCTTACTTCAGTGTAGCCTCCGCACCCGAACTGGCACCGGCACCAGCATGTCCTACCAGTGCCCGAAGATCTGCCTCCTGTGCTGGGCCTTGAGCATGTGCATGAGTGAGTTTCCATTATTTCCTATGGGGAAACTCGCTTTGATAAATGAGCATTTTGGATTACGAGCATGCTCCTGGAACGGATTATGCTCGTAATCCAAGGTACCACTGTACTGTATTTTTAAATTAAATAACACAGATCTGAACACTATATTATACATTAAACCTAAATGAATCCATATTGCACTTCCAGTTACTAAAATCTGTGTTATCCCACAATACAGTGGAAGAAAACCTGGAGCTTGTACTCAGTCCATTCCCAAGCCTTTTCTGATGAAAATAAAGCTGTTCCACATCATAGTCTGTGTGTATTATTTCATTTCTCCAATGTTCAAAACTAGCATATATTGATTCTTAGACAAAGCCGTTATAATGTCTTCTCACTCCAATTCAGACTGTGTCCAGCCAGCCCGACGTAGCACCACGTTTCGCTATTACAGCGTCTTCAGGAGCTGAAACTGTGGCAGGTTTTCAACGTCTACAACATAATTACTTGAATCATTACAAGATCCATTCCCTCTACTGAACATATACCTAACATTATTAATCCAGCAAAATCAATACCATAACATCCCTTTACTGCTTCATTTCATTAGAGATTAGCAACTGCACGGGTACGCAAGCCCACTCTCCCCTCAGACAGGATGCAAACAGTTGAACACCCCTATGACACACATATTTCATTTAAACTACCCTGCATATAACCCAGAGTCTATCACTGAAGCACAGAAAGTATGACATCATAGAATGTTCCACTCCTTGGTTAAGGCCAACAGACTTGTGCCAGCATACCTCCCCTCAAGTGTCACCTGAGTTCCAGAAAAAGCTCTTGCTTTACCCAGCTCTTTGTTCTGGAACTCTTGTTTTCAGCTCTCTTCTCCATTCAGGGTGATTAGAGAGCTCCCAGGTATCTTTGCAGCATCTATATGCAAACAAGCTTTCTTCTGGCTGGTGATGGGCTACACACCCCGTCACAGTAGGTAGAACTAAAGAAAGGCAGGATGAAAGAACATAATTCAAATTTGAATAAACTAGCACTTCTTAATCTATCCCATTTTTTGTAAAAATAATGGAAGGCTTGGTACAAACCCAACTGATGGACTACCTAGATCGGTTCTCACTGCTACATGAAACCCAATCAGGCTTCAGACCTCTGCTCAGCACTGAGACGGTGATAGCAGCAATCTTAGAATACCTACGTGGGGGGGGCGCTGCTGAGCCCGTGGAGAATGGCAGCCTGAGAACGGAGCTCCTGCACCCATAGCTGAGAATCGATAAACTACTATCTTTATATTATACACCGGCAAATAGCGCCTGCAGAAATCGATATTTATAGACCTACACTATCATCTGGTTCGAGTAAATACGATTGGGATGGCGGATAAAAAGCTGAATAAGAGACATAAGCCAGAGCCGACATCACCGTCCAAGACGCCATTACCAGACGCGATTACTGACGGTAACCGCGAAATCCTGGCAGAACTAAAAGAAATTAAAGATCTAATGACAGAAACCAAAACGGAAACGACTGAAATAAATGAGAAGCTGACAAACCTCACCACGGAGTTCACTGCATTGCAGACGCGTGTGACCACGCTAGAATCCAAAATGGACGTCAACACGAACAACGTGGCAGAGCTAAATAAACAAACACACAGAATCGCGATGCTTGAAAGAGAACTTGAAGACAGCAACAACAGATCTCGCCGAAGCAATTTTAGGATCCTTGGGCTATCGGAGAATATTCCTGATAGAGATCTCATCACCCATCTTGAGACCTGGATACCGAAACTGCTGGATTTAACGTTCAAGAAAGATTTTGAGATTGAAAGAGCACATCGTGTGCCCTCTCACCGAAATTCTAATGATAAATACCCGAGGCCGGTTGTGGTAAAGCTGCTGCGGTACCAACAGGTATTAGAAATCATGCAACGCGCTAAAATAAGAGCACCACTGAAATATGAGGGTGACAACATCCTTTTTGTGCCTGATCTCAGCAAAACAACAGCAGCTAAGCGTAAACTACTACTTTCATACAGACCTAAACTTAAGATACTGAATGCTAAATATGGCTTGCTTTACCCTGCCAGGATGAGGGTGACCCTCAACAACCAAACAAAAGATTTTCTCAACCCTGAAGATCTGGCATCCTACATAGAGCAGCATGCTCCGACTCCAATTCACCAGGTTTGAGTAGTGTGTGATTCACTTTGCATGCTGCTCACAAACCACAAACCATGCATGACTGTTTGAATGTTATTTCTGGACTTGTGCTTTTCACTGTGCACCACTATAAGTTCTTGCATGTGCTATTTCTTAAGTTATAAGTAGTTTATTATTAATAGAATTAAATCTCTAAGGTGCTCCTTCCCTGCCATTCTTTGCATGTCACACAGCTGCACTCCCGAAAGTCTCTTAGAGATGTTTTCATCACCTTTCCACTGTGTTTTTTCTTTGCATGCTGAAATATACCACATTTGTTGTGTTATTTATTTTTCAATGCATCAATCCAATGCTAGGTGCACATGGGTGACCAGTGTTATAATATATATGCTTGTATTATGTACAGATTCATATTTAGGTCTTGCTGATGTCACTTAAAATTGTATCCTTAAATGCAAAAGGGCTGAATAATAATATCAAAGCAAAAAAAGTAATGTCTTATCTAGAAGGGTTATCCCCGGACATCATACTGATCCAAGAGACACACCTAGACGAACCTGCATCACGGAAAATCAAGCTTCCCTGGACGCTCACACCAGTCTTCTCTCCAGCGATTGAAAAAAAAGGTGGAGTATTAACACTCATTAGAAAGAGTCCTGACATCAAACTTCTATCCTCTTCGTCAGACATGAATGGCAGATGGGTAAGTGTGTCACTCTCTTGCGGATCTTCAAATTATAATGTCTACAATATATACGCACCCAATGCTGATAAACCTGAATTTTTCCATGAACTGTCTGCCTCGACAACCTCTAATTCACATATTGTTATTGGTGGTGACCTTAATATAGTTATGGATCCTGACAAAGATCGTAAATCTCAAGTCAAATACAAAAAACCGAGAGCATGGTTTGCACTACACCAAATGTCTGAATCTTTGAAATTGACGGATACATGGAGACTTCTGCATCCTGCTCAGAATGAATATACCTTTTTCTCACACCCACACCTGTCTTACTCTAGGATTGATTACCTCCTAGTAAATAATTCTATAAGTCCTGACATATTAGACACAAGTATTCAACCGATCATTATTTCAGATCATGCTGCCATCACCCTAACACTTAGAGTACACACTCCTCCTGCTCCGCCTAAACAATGGAGGTTCAACTCGGCACTCCTTAAAGACTCTAACTTTATAGAACATACCAGAACAGCCATAACAGATTATTTTCTTTTTAATTTACCGGAACATACTTCCTGGTCCACATGGTGGGATGCTTTCAAAGCATACATACGAGGGGTTATTATCTCCTACGTTGCACACCAGCATAAAGTTAGAAGAGCTACACTGAATGAGATGGAATCAGAAATACAACGTCTGGAATCCTTACACCAACAGTCTCCTTTGGATATTACGTTATTGTCTGAGTTGGGAAAATTAAAACTTAAATATAACCTCCAGCTAAGTTCCTCAGCAGCTAACACCATCTTTCAACAATCGGCATCATATTTTGCGGATAATAATAAATGTGGTCATCTCCTCGCAGCTTCCCTCAAACACAAAGAACAAAAAGTTGCTATCTCTAGCATAATAAAGGATGATGCTTCCATACTGACCAATCCAGTGAATATTTCTCAAGCCTTTAAGGATTATTATAATATCTTGTACACTTCTGAACTGGTTTCGGATACATCATCAACATCTGATTTTCTATTAGACTTACCTCATCCTACCCTAGGCGAGTCAGATGTGACATTGTTAGATTTGCCTATTACACTAGAAGAACTGTATACAGCTCTTAATTCCATGGCAATCGGTAAATCACCTGGACCAGATGGTTTAACAGTGGAATTTTACAAAACATTTTAAGATATTTTGTTTCCTTTTTATAAAAATTATATTGACCACCTTATTGAATCTGGCGAGGTCACTGGATCCTTCACAGAAGCAATGATAATTGTACTACCCAAACCTGACAAAGACACCAAATACATCCCAAATTATAGACCACTATCTTTAATAAACGTGGACGCTAAGATATTTGCTAAATTGCTTTCCCTTAGAATGCAACCAATTATCACTAAAATCATAGACCCTGACCAATGCGGATTCATCAATGGCAGATATTCATCAGATCATACGTACACATTCTCCACTGTTATTTCACAATTACATACTATCCCTAATGCTCAGAAAAAACAGATTTTGGCTATTGGTCTAGATGCCGAAAAGGCGTTCGATCGTGTTGAATGGCCTTTCATGTTTCAGGTATTGCATTGGTTTGGCTTTCCTGACAATTTCATTCAAAAAATTAAAGTGTTATACACCTCTCCCACTACAAAAACCTGTATTAATGGCATTTTATCTTCCAAATTTACACCTAGTAGAGGAACAAGACAAGGTTGTCCACTTTCCCCACTCCTGTTTGATATAGCATTAGAACCTTTGCTAATTGCTATTCGTACAAATACCATGATTCAGGGATTTCATTTAAATGATAAAATAATTAAAGTCGCTGCTTATGCAGATGATATTTTGTTATACATTACTCCGTCTTCATTGCCTTCCTTACTATCCACAATAGAACAATACTCACGGGAGTCAGGATATAAGTTGAACACGAATAAGTCTGTAATTATGCCGCTCAATTGCCCTGAAGTTAAACATGACATTTCTCAATATGGGTTTCAATGGACAGATACCAAAATGAGATATTTGGGAATCTTTTTAGGTCCAACCATTGAGGAAATGATACAACATAACAGTGAATATGTATTAGAAATTGTGTCAATATGTACTACCAAATGGTCCCCTCTCCTACTCTCTTGGTGGGGAAGATTAGAGTCCATTCGCATGGTCATATCACCGAAAATAACATATATACTTAGTATGCTCCCTTTTATTCTCCAAGGTTCAATATATAAGAAAATGGATTCAATACTTACCCAATTCATATGGAACAAAAAACACCCTCGTATTGCCTTATCTAAGCTGAAGGTTTGTAGAATAAATGGAGGTGTAAATTTTCCACACTTTATACAGTATCATTACGCATTTTTATTGAGGCGTTGGTCATATTTTTTGTCAACCTCTACTAAGAGCGCCTCTCCTACCTGGGTTCAATTAGAAAATGCAATATATGGTAACGCCAAACTACAAGGCATTGCTAGCGTTTTGCTCTCTAAATCAGATAAATTAGACCACATCCTATCATCTACAAAGACAGCGGTAGTAGCCATAGATTCAATCCTTCCGATTCCATGGTCTGAATCTCGCATGATACCTATATGGAATAATCCACTATTCACTATACAGGGAAAGTCGATTTACTGGCCTGCTTGGCAACGTAAAGGTATTCAGTTTCTTCAAGACCTTATGGACTCTGATCATTGGCTGTCTTTTCAGGAACTAACAAATAGATTTAACCTTAATCCTACTCAATACTTCCAATGGATGCAATTAAGGCACTGTTTAACAAATACTCTTCCAAATGCTCTCAAAACTGACTTACAACCTTCTTTACTTACTCATGTCTCTCAAATCTCCAACATGGGTAGTTCAGCTTCTTTATGGTATCGATTATTTCAAACGATAAACACGGAATCAACCTCCAAAGCTGAAAATAAATGGGCTCATTAACTGTCACTGCCCTCGGATGCCATAGATTGGAATTCTTTTTGGTTTCTTATATTCAAATCCATAAGAGCAGCATCATTACTACAATCAATATATTTCTTGTTTCATAGAGCTACATGGACGCCCATCCTTTCTCACAAGATCGATTCTTTAGTCTCACCTAATTGTTGGTCATGTCAAAAGTATATAGGTACGCTGCCACATCTAATATTTCACTGTGACCAACTTACAGATTATTGGACCACTGTCTGGAAAACCATATGTGCTGTTATGGGGCTGACAGATAATTTATCACTCTCTATTATAATTTTGATGTCAAAAGGTCTTTCCACACCGCTAGACATCCATGAATCCAAATTATTTACAATTCTTATGGCTTTAGCATTACAAAATATTTTATATAATTGGAAAGATCTTTCTAAAACTGAATACCATGCTTGGTGGAATTCTGTCTGTTTGACTGGAAAATATGAGAAAGTATTAGCTGAGAGAACTAATTCTTATTCTACTTACAATCTTATTTGGGCTCCTCTTTTGAGATATTGTGATAAATGATTTAGCCCGATTTTGCTAAATGGTTTATGTATTGATTTACATAGTTTACTTCATGCTTGCACTTGCTACTCCCATGTGTACATTTAAATTTTAAATTTTAAGTTTAATTACTCATTTTGATTTATGCATTGATAAGATTCTTTATATCTTTTTATCTAAGATAACACAGTGTTATTGTTGTAACCCTTCCCCATGAACATGTACCCTATACATTTTGAAATATAATAAAACCATTTGAACTTAAAAAAAAAAAGAATACCTACGTAACTTATTTAGTAAGGGCCACAAAGCCTTAGTGATGCAATTCGACATGAGCGCAGCCTTCGACTTGGTAGATCACAAAAAACTACTACAATGCTTAGATTCAATCGGTATCGGAGGTGAGGTGCTGGACTGGTTCAGAGGTTTCCTTACGACCCGCACCTATCAAGTTCGCTACAATTACAATCTCTCTAAAACATGGAGAAACCCATCAGGCGTTCCACAGGGGTCCCCACTATCCCCACTACTCTTCAACGTCTATATAGCTTCACTAGGTACGAAACTAACCCAGCGAGGCATAAAAGTATTCAGCTATGCAGACGACTTCACAATCATAATCCCATTTACAGCATCCCCCTCCGAAACACACCAACAGCAACTGAAGCACTAAACACGATGGAGCAATGGACCACAGATTTCAAACTGAAGCTCAATTCAGAAAAAACTAAATTCTTCATAGCCTCGCCACACGCACAGAATACGACAATATCATTACACATTAACAATCTAAACTACCCCATTCAACCAACGATGAAGATTCTAGGAGTAATACTAGACCAAGGACTAACCATGAAAGATCACATAGACTCCTTAATCAAAAGAGGGTTTTTCACTCTCTGGAAACTTAAGGCCATTAAGGCGTACTTCCACACTTCAGCTTTCAGAATTCTAGTACAATCCCTAATACTAAACCTCCTGGACTATTGCAACATCACCCATCTGACAATCCCCCAGAAGCAAATGCAAAGACTACAACTGATACAAAATGCAGCAGTCAGGATGATCTTCGGGCTGAAGAAGTCCGATCACATAACCCCCTCCTACCGACTCCTACACTGGCTGCCGATGGAGGCGCGCACGAAGTTCAAGCTAGGATGTCTATGCTTCAAGGTATTAAATGGTCTAGCCCCATTACAGACCTCTTCTCATTCCCAACCAACAAACATGAAAGAAAAACACACATGAAATTTGTCTCCCCACCGGCTAGAGGGTGCAAATATAAGAGACACCATCAACAACTGCTATCATATCAAGCAGCCATATGGGGTAAAGACCTAGAAAAACTAATTGCGCACACAAACAACTATGAAGAATTCAGGAAACACCTAAAAACTTACCTATTCTTGAAATACCTAGGTAACGAACCGGAACATCATCCCCCCTCGTAACATCACCACATACCTGAACTTGCAAACTGTTAACCCCAACCCCTTAATCACCAAATATGAATACTCTATGAACTTACCGAATATTTCTACTTCTGTGTAAACAACTTGGCACTTCCTGGCCTTGCAACACACAAACTAACGTTAACAATACTAATGTTATCAGATGTACACTGCTATACTCTTTTAGTCGTTGTACGAGATATACACTGCTATACTCTCTAATTCGCTGTATGTAAAACTTCTCTTGATTGTATTTACAGTTTCTTTTATTGTAAACCGCCTAGAAGTCGCAAGATTACTGGCGGTATATAAGAATAAAGTTATTATTATTATTAATAATCCTTTCAAGCGTCACTATATCAACAATAAAAGCAACTTTCACAATTGTTACCACACTTCTTGTGCAAGTCATGCCTAGCTCTGAGGTTGCCTGCATCTGATTGTGTCCAGTTTGGCATCTTCAGTGCTACCTCCCTGGGACATTTTTTCTACAGAGCAAGTTGTTTTACCAGCCTTAGCTCGGCGATGCAGCTAGGACTGACATAATCAGTGCCCACAGTATTTCAACTGTTAAAAGCATGCCTATCACTGAGACCTTGTAATGTCCCTTAGTGTGCCCCTTTGTGTGCAACCTTGTGGGTAACATCGAGGATATTTTGTAAGGTTTTATCTTGTGAAACACTGTGGTCTGTGTGTTCCCCACAAATGGCAAAAGACGGGAGAAAGATTGGCCACATTCAGCATGGGGGAAATGAAGCCAATGGCGGACAGACTTCTACGCTCTGTGTCTGGAAGTGGCGAAAGGCAGGTGAAGCTTCAGTAACTCCAGTTTTGTAGATCACTTTATTGTTATCTGCTGCAGGTGAGGGGGGCCGTGCAACTCAGGTAGGAGGGGAAGACATTTTGACTGGCAAGTTGAATACTGTCAGCAGTACTTAGGGATGGTTTTAACCAAGACTCCATCATGTTTGGCTGCCTATATGAATTGCATGGTAGAAACTTGACAAGCAGTGTTTAATCATCGGTGGCTCGTGTGGCTCTAGCCAACTTGTTGGGCCAACTGGATGGACCATGCAGCTCTTTATCTGCTATCATTTACTGTGTTACTGTGTTTTTAATAATTATCTTTTCATTCTTTTCATTAAATAATCCTTTTGGACAATGTACATTCAGTGGAAGAACTTCCGATTTACTCCAATTTATTTTATATCCAGAAAATTTACCAAATCTACCAATCAAATCTAGTAAATGTGGACTGGTAGTTTCAGAATTCCTCAAATGAAGCAAAATATCATCTGCATGAGCAGAGACTTTATATTCCCGACCTGCATAAGGAATACCCTGTATCTCCTCTGCTTGCTGAATAGCCAATAACAAGGGTTCCAATACAATGTCAAAAAGCAAAGGAGATAACGGACACCCCTGTCTAACTCTCCTCTCCAGACACAAACGTTCAGAAAAATTATTATTAATGTATAATCTGGCAGAAGGGGAACTATACAGAGTTTGAATCATTTGTATAAATCCAGAACCAATACCAAACCAATTCATTGCTTGATACATGAAGGTCCCCTCTACATGGTCAAAGGCCTTCTCTGCATCCAAGGACCAATCAAAGCAAATTTCCCTTACTTCCTATGGGGAAACTTGCTTTGATATACAAGCAATTTGGTTTACGAGCATACTTCTGGAACGAATCATGCTTGTAAACCAAGGTTCCACTGTACTTTTAAAATGGAACGTCTGACGACTATACAGCAGGGAAGGTACAGGAAATGTATGGATGTTTGGGAGCCGTTGACTAAATTTTGTAAGGAATGATAACTGACTTTATTTTACTGACCTTAAAACATACACATCCAGGGTGGGAGGGAGGGGGAGGGGTTTGTACTGGAATTGTTTTGGGGAATTTTTAGATAGTTTCATGTGGGTATTTACTTTCTTGATTAATAGTGTGATATGCAGACTGTACCTGCTAGGTCTGGCCCTAGGGTGAGACCTGTATCAAAAGCAGACAATTCCCAACCTGCTAAACCCCAGTTTAGCATTTTGCCTGTCGTTCCTTCTGTAACCAGTAGAGGGAGTCCTGGGGCTAAGCAGCAGTTTTCCCTTCCCCCACGCAATCCCAGAGGAAGTAACCGGATATCCTCTACACCTGAGGGTTTGGGGCGTGGTTGCCAGCTCCTAAACCAGAGGTCTGACCTGCTGGAGAGACAGAGGGAGAGATTGAGGGAACAGGGGCAGCGGGGCAGGAACTGACCGATTGGGACCTAATGATTCCGTGGGTTTTGTATGCCAGTCAGGAAAATATTCAGGTCTCTTTGGGGGTTAGCCCGTTTGAAATGTTGTTTGGTCGGAAGCACAGGGGGTTATTGGATATCCTGAAAGAATAATGGGATCCTCCCCCTGAGTGCAGAACCAATATAATATCCTACTTGAAAGACCTTAGGCAGAGGCTCAGTGAGGTGGTGGAAAAGGGGAGAGCTCATATCAGGAAAAGCCAACTCAAGCAAAAAACATATTATGATAAAAGGACCCAAGAAAGACAATTAAGGGTGGGGGGAACAGGTGCTGGTGTTGGTGCCCACTGATCCGCATAAGTTCCTTGCTCAGTGGAAGGGTTCGGGAACAGTGGTTCAGCAAGTTAATGAGGTAGACTATAAAGTTCGTGATGGCAAAGGAAAAGAGCAAGTCTACCACATTAATCTTCTGAAACCTTTGAAAGAACGCCAAGTTTTGACTTTCATTGCCCAAAATTGTGAGGACGATGAGTTTGTGCCCCAGGTTGGGGAGTTTAGCGTGACGTCTCAGGTCAATATGGGGGAAGAACTGACTTCCACACAGAAAGAAGAAGTGAATTTACTCAAGTTGTAATGCAGTAGTAAAAATAAATGAATAGTGCAAAATTTAAAAAAATAAATAAATAAATATTGTCTTTTCATTACCAAAATTTTATTAAGACGCATTGGTTATTTCTGTGCTTCTTATGCCTGTTAGGGTAGATTGATATAAGCGACCCTATTCCATTGCTATTTAATAACAGAACTATTTTAGCTAGCGGTAATAGGAATTTATTATTTAATTACCAGGGGTGTCCAACTTGTGGCCCAGTGAAATATTTTGTGCGGCCCTGGTCAAGGGCGATGCAGTGTTTTCCTCTGCTGCCCCCGGGTGTTTACCGTCTTGCCGGCTCCCTCCTCTGTCTTGCTGCAGCGTTTGTGCAGCCCCAGAAACATTTTTTTTGGCCAATGCGGCCCAGGGAAGCCAAAAGGTTGGACACTCCTGGATTATACCTTTACCCCTCAGATGATTGAGGTTATAATTGTAAATCACTCTTGTTGTAGACTAAGGTCTCTTTTACTAAGGTGCGCTAAATGCTAACGCGTGCATGTTAGTCTAAACTAAACCTTAAGCTTATATACCACAACCTCTCTATAAAGATAGAGCTAGGCACGGTTGGAAAAATACATAATAAGAATTTGCGAATATGGAAAGAGCAGCGAAATTTACATTTTTGAGAACAGCCAAGTTTTCAGATGTTTTCGGAATAATTGGAAGGAGCCCAGATTCCGCAGCTGAGTAGGAAGGTTATTCCAAAGCTCAGTGATTTTGAAGAAAAGAGATTTCCCTAATTTACCAGCATAGATAACGCCTTTTAACGAGGGGGAAAGATAGTTTAAGTTTTTGGATGGATCTGGTGGCATCAGGTCTCGCAGAATTCCAAGATAGTGGAATTTGATGAGGAAGAGTGCCATGCAAGATCTTGAATGTTAGGCAGGCACATTTAAAGTGAAGCCTAGAAATTACTAGAAGCCAGTGAAGTTGTGACAGAAGCAGGGAGACATGGTCAAATTTTGCTTTTTTGCAAAGGTCAACCTAGCCGCAGTATTCTGGATCTGCTGAAGTCTTTGAAGACTTTTCTTGGTTAGACTTAGATAGATGGAATTACAGTAGTCCAGTCTGGAAAGAATGATTGATTGTACAAGGACAGCAAAATGTTGTTGTTGGAAACAGGTTTGTGTCTATGGATACGTTAGCATTTAGCGCACGCTAATTGGTTGGCACACCTTAATAAAAGAGGGGGGTAAGAAGCCAAATTAGCCTAAGAATGTTTCAGAGGTCTGGGCTAAAGATAGACCATGTTGTAAATTCCTCTTCCTACCAGTTCCTTGTTTGTGTTTTAATGCCTGATAAATCTGTAACAAGACCTTCATTATCAAGGATTTGATAGATGATTCCCAGGTTGTTTTTGTACTTTTAACTGAAACTTGGCTCATGAACAATGATGATAATTTTTTTTTTAATACTTCTTAAGTGATCGACTTAATCTTTCTTTTTGATAGGCGAGCTTATGTTTAAGCTATAGGTATGAGAAAATGAATGCCGACATACTAGGACATTCTAACTTAGTTTGGGGTCCATTGACGTCTTTTATACAATTGTTATAGTTCTTTTATCTTTCTTTTTGCTGGTATAATTCAAACACATCCGGGGGGGGAGGGATATATCTTTAGTGTGATTCCTTGATGTAATTGTGGGGTGGGGAAGGGCTTATATTGTTGCAATGCTATTGATCAAATTTAAGTGCTTAGTGGTTATTGTTACTGATATGAATATTGTGTTGCACTTTTTGTTAGTAATGGAAAATCAATAAAGACATATATATATATAAAAATACTTCGTAAGTAAAAGTACAGTAGATGGGATGGCGGATGTGATAGTATGATAGTAAAAGCAGCATCAGATGAACCAAAGCCTACTCTACCCTTCCTTAGGGTTACCATATAGCTGCAGAAAAAAAGAAGATGGAAAGCAATGGAAGTAAAACCCGGATGTTTCAATCGGTCCTTCTTTTTCTGGAGCCATATGATAACCCTATCCCTCCCAGCAATAAATTAAACTAAAGCTTAACTTTATATAAAGGATCATCAACCAAAAGAAACTCGACACGGTTTACAACAATTAAGTAAAAACTGAAGAAAGTAATAAACAAAAGTTTGAAAAGAAATTAATTTTTGTAAAGTTTAGCAAATAGAAAAGATTTTAGAGATGTACGAAAAGATTGAAAAGACTGGGACTCCTCAGTTGCGAAAGTTTAAAAGCCAAAGATTGACTAAAGATCTTAACTCGTTTAATTCCTTTTCTGGAAGGAAGGGAGAGTTTGAATGGTTGGGTGCCTCTTGCATAGGAAAATCTGTAAACGTTCCGTAATAAGGGAACGAGGGAAATAAAAATACCATATAAAATTTTAAAACAGATACAAGCACATTTGAATTGAATTCTAAGATAACCCCTCAGACCACACAGTCCCATCATAGAGTTACCCTATGATAAACTGTGCTGACCAGCATAGTATCGGAAAACTGGAGGGTGGCCAATGTGATGCCGATTTTCAAAAAGGGTTCCAGAGGTGATCCAGGAAATTGCAGACCAGTGAGTCTGACGTCAGTGCCAGGCAAAATGGTAGAGACTATTATAAAGAATAAAATGACAGAACATACAGTCAGCTCTGCTTAAGTGCACGCCCTTCGGACTGGGTCTCCACATGCGCTTAATAGGAGTGGGGCGGAGGGTAGGGGGAGGCTGTAGTTAGGACAGCTCAGTTTAAATATGGCGCATGGGCTGCTGGAGCCTAAAGTACAGGAAAGCTATGCCCTACAGCTTGAGTGGAAGCGGAGCACTCACTTTCCCAGCTGTCCCAGCGCTTAAGCTGCTGTGTGAAGCCCAATCAGAACGTGATTGCATTTAACCGGAGTGAAGGTAACTCGAAATCATAGAGGTGGGACCTATGACATCAGTGCGCATAAGCGGATTGGGTGCTTATCCAAATTGCAAATATCCAGACTTTACGTCCATTGACTTTAATGTTAAAAAAAAAAAAAAATGGGACCGTGGTGGTAGGCTGTGGATAACCGAAGTGTGTGCTTAACCGATGTGCACTTAGGTGGAGTCGACTGTATATGTAAGCATGGATTAATGAGCATGGATTTAGTCAAGAGAAATCTTGCCTCACCAATCTACTGCATTTCTTTGAAGGGGTGAATGAACATTTGGATAAAAGTGAGCTAGTCTATGTTGTGCATTTGGATTTTCAAAAGGCATTTGACAAAGTTCCTCATGAAAGACTTCTGAGGAAATTAGAAAGTCATGGGATAGGAAGTAATGTCCTTTTATGGATTGAGAAATGGTTGAAAGACAGAAAACAGAATGGGTTTAAAACGGCCAATATTCTCAGTGGAGAAGGATAAAAAGTGGCGTTCCTGCTCACTTTTGACACATTAAATTTCAATTTCAATCATGTACCATGCATAACGTGACCATTTATTTTTTTTCCTCAAAATGGGACGGGACAGGCAACACCCCCCCTCCCCCCGGATCCTCTTCCCCCCCCCCCCCCTCGGAACCCATTAAATATAGTGCAAAATATAGACAGCAGATATAAATTCTCAAAACTGACACATTTTGATCACTAAATTGAAAATAAAATCATTTTTCCTACTTTTGTTGTCTGGTGATTTCATGAGTCTCTGGTTGCACTTCCTTCTGACTGTGTGCATCCTTTCTTTCTCTCTTCCTCCCCCCTTTCTTTCTTTCTGTCTTTCTCTCTCTTTGCCTCCCTTTCTTTCTTTTTCCCTCCCGGCCCCCCCCCCTTTTCTGACTTTCTCTCGCCCCCCTCCCCATGCCGCCACCGCATATTACTCCAAGCCACCGCCGCAGTAACAGTCTAAAACAGCAAAGGTATTTAGAAGGTGTCAGATTTATTGCAGCCTGTCTCCTTCCCACAAGCAACTGTCTGGATTCCAGGGCTGTGACCTTCAGTGCTCCCTATGGGATTTCTCAGAGGAAACTTTGGCTTTGTCCTTGTTTCATGGAGGATGTAGGGTGCCATTTGTGAAGGCTACATGTCTACTATTTCATACCTTGACAAACACAACCGTTTCTGCTGGTGGGCAGAAAGGGAGCTGGTGGTCGCTGGGCAAGGAACAGGTCCTGTCCTGGCTTTGTAAATAGAAGTCCCTCTGCCTTCCTCCACTGGACAGTCCTCATCGTGTCAGGACCTGTGGCAAGTATTTCATATCCACTCTCTTCCCTGCATTATCTCTTTTAGCGTTATCAGACACTGGGCTAAACTGAGGCAAAGAGAGAGAGAGAAAAAATATGCTTCCCTGCTCCCCTCTCCCTCAAAGCCGCCACTGCCGCAACACTCCCCTAACTTTTTCTTTCTTCCTCCCTGCCTTCCCCCCACACCACCGCCACCACCAATTTCTCCCTGCTTCTCCGCCGCCAATGCAGCAACAAGACCAGCTGAGGCAAATGTAGCGACTGCACAATGGCCGGCCTAGAAGCCTTCCCTCAACGTCAATTCTGACATCAGAGAGGAAGTTCCGGGCCAGGCAGGCAGTGAGTGGCTGGCCCAGAACTTCCTCTCCTACATCAGAATTGACAATGGGGGAAGGCTTCTGGGCCGGCCGTTGTGCAGTCGCTGCACTTGCCTCGGCTGGTCCTGTTGCTGCATCAGCGGCAGTGGGGAAGCAGGGAGAGAGGCCAGTTTCTGCGATCGCCTGCCCCATTGTCCCCACACACAGGTTTGGGATGCTCTCTGTGAAAACGGGACATTTTGGTGTCCCGAAGCTGTACGTGGGAACAATGGGACAGGCGAGCTCAAATGGGATGTATGGTCACTTTAACCATGCATTACACTTCTGCAAGGAGGAAAAAAGTCTCAGATCCCTGTCCTCAGCCAGAACGAATCTTGCTGAAGAACTAGATAGGGTAAGTACCTCACTGGCTTAAAAAAAACCTCTTTGTGCACATCCCCATCCCTAATACATAGTAACATAGTAAATGATGGTAGATAAAGATCTGAATGGTCCACCCAGTCTGCCCATATGTTATACCCATGAAAAAATTCATGATTAGATTAACTTGTCTCATCTGTAATATTTTTGGGCCATAGACTGTAAAGTCTGATATTATTCTAGGTTCCAAATGCTAAAGTTGCCATCTAATCAAGCCTTTGTGACATCACTGCTGAAGCTGGCTCTTAGGCATTGGTTGTAGGAATGCCACATAGGAAACACACACACGCAGTCTTAGAGTCAGGATGGAGGCACTGCCAGGGGCTAGCTCCGAGTCCCTTTTTATTATGGTTCTAAGCTAATGACATCATAGTAATTCCCTTGTTTACACATCTCATGATTGGTGGGTACAAAGATACATGCTTTTACATTGGTGGATACAAAGAAAGATACATGCTTATACATCGTGATCACCCTCCCTTTACCTCGTGATCATCCTCCAACTCAGCACTTAGACAAGGGCCTGATTAACACGTGGACAGAGCCTGAGTCTTTGCACATATGCAATGCTTGTGCAATGCCTGTCAGCTGATGTCCTTTCCAAATAAGGACAGCTCAAATAAGATAAGCATGTGACAGTCCAAAGGTTATAATGCATGCTCCTTAAGCTCTCTTGATTAGCCTTAAGCTCAGGGCCTGCACGTAGGCAAAGTCTGATTGTTGCCCATATAAGGGATAAGGGTAAACCTGTGTCAGGTTAATATGTGACAAGGGTCTTGTGACAAGATGCTAGCATTTTCCTTTATGTAGAATGGCTGAATGGCAAGAAGGGAGAGGGAATGGGAATAATTCATAATTCTTTCACAGGGGCTCAGGTCTTCACACAAGGCCTAGATCCGTACACAGGGCCTAGATCAGTGTGCCGACCTGGCCTGGTTCAGAACTGCCTGTGTGCTGACCTTGCCTGTATTCTGATGCCCTGGATCAGAACTTATCAGATCTCCATCCCTACAATTGGTGGAATGAGGCATTATGACATCACAATCTCAGCACTGGAATGTTACTACTCTTTGGGTTTCTGCCAGGTAACATAGTAACATAGTAAATGACAGTAGATAAAGATTCGAATGGTCCATCCAGTTTGCCCATAAGCTATACTCATTAAAAAATACATGATTAGATTAACTTGTCTCTTCTTTGATATTTCTGGGCCGTAAACTGTAAAGTCTGGTATTGTTCTAGGTTCCAAATGCTGAAGTTGCCGTCCAAGCTCATCACAACTTCATATGAGCAGTTATGTGTTGGACACATAATATCAAACCCATAATGTACAAATAAGTAGAAATGATCCCACATTTTTCCATATGTAAAAAAGTCTACAATGGAAAGCTTTTTTATAATGACTCACAATAATACAGAATACAGCAGTGTGCCTGATTTTTGGTCTTAAAAAACATGATCATGTAAGCCCTTAATTTTTAAAGATCCATTGGTTGCCATTTGAGGCTAGAGGTTCTTCTTCACACAGAGGGTTGTGGACACATGGAACGCGCTCCTGGAGGAAGTGGTCAGGCAGAGTACACTACAGAGATTCAAAAGGGATTGGATGGATTCCTGAAGGATAGGGGGATTGAGGGATACAGATAAAGGGAAAATAAGAATATGGAAAGAGTATAGCTGAAAACAAGGGGGCTAAGGCTAAATCAAGATAACATGACAGGTCATGGACCTGATGGGCCGCCGCGGGTGCGGACTGCTGGGCGCGATGGACCTCTGGTCTGACCCAGCGGAGGCAGTTCTTATGTTCTTATGTTCTTATGTTCTTTCCCTCCCTTCCTCTCTCCCAAGTCGATGCCTTCTGTGCCAAAAACCCATTCCCTCCCCCACCTCAGCATCTCTTTTCCTCCCTTCCTCTCTCCCAAGTCCATGCCTTCTGTGTCCAAAAACCCATTCCATCCCCCACCTCAGCATCTCTTTTCCTCCCTTCCTCTCTCCCAAGTCCATGCCTTCTGTGCCAAAAACCCATTCCCTCCCCCACCTCAGCATCTCTTTCCCTCCCTTCCTCTCTCCCAAGTTCATGCCTTGTGTCCAAAACGCACTCCCTCCCCCCTTTTGTGTTCCGCGTTTGCCTCCCAGCCCATCTTTGCAATTTTCTCAGCAAAACGGAGCTCGAGCCGCGAGGCTTGTCTTCTGTTTCCTGCCTGCCCTACCGCGCACAAATAGCCGATCGGAAGTATTCTCCGACGTCAGCGCTGACGTCGGAGGGCAGGCTTTGCTTAAGCCCTTCCTCCGACGTCAGCGCTGACATCAGGGAACACTTCCGATTGGCTATATGTGAGCGGCAGTGCAAGCAGAAACAGAAGACGAGCCTCGCGGCTCGAGATGTATTGAACTCCGCGGGTTCACCGTCCAGCTCTCTCCTGCGCACCTGGGGTGGCCCGCCCCCTCCCTAGACTGTAGCCTAGGACCCTGGGGGAGCCCGGGCCCCCTGTCAGCTCCGGGCCCCTGAATGCAGGACTGGTAGTACTGCCCTGATGGCGGCCCTGGTAGAAGGACCGAGGTTGAAATAGACACTAGAAAATGACATGGGATTATTTCCTGCGGTTATCCACGGGGACAGGAACGGTGATGAATTTTGTCACCGTGTCATTCTCTAGCCCCTGCCTTCCTGCCCTCCCCAATCCAGGACAGAATACTGCGGATGCTGAAGCACCTACAGAGCGAGCAGCTAGGATAGCCTAGCGTACTATTTCAGCAAATAAATAAATTAGTAGATATTAAATATAAAAAGACCTGCTTTAGTATTCACAAAATTAACATTCACACAGTTACACTTCAAAGATATGATCAGATATGTCCATTTCCCTAATTACCATACTTCCTAATTAAACTCTAAATTAAACTGAGAACAGTGCTGAGGCTGAAGCTGGTTCTGGAATGAAATCATTTTGTGAAATTCTAACAGCTCATATGCGTTCACCTATCATGCATGCAGATTTCACGGAAAATAGCCTTTCGCATGTCTGGCTACACACAGTAAAAATATTATAAACACTTTGCAGTGCTTAAAGCTAAAACATGTAGAGGGAAAGCACGTGAATATTGTAACAGGGAAAAGGCAAAAGTCATAAGAACATAAGAAATGCCTCTGCTGGGTCAGACCCGAGGTCCATCGTGCCCAGTAGTCCGCTCACGCGGTGGCCCAACAGGTCCAGGACCTGCGCAGTAGCTCCCTATCTATACCCCTCTATCCCCTTTTCCAGTAGGAATTTGTCCAATCCTTTCTTGAACCCCAGTACCGTACTTTGCTCTATTACATCCTCTGGAAGCGCATTCCAGGTGTCCACTACACGTTGGGTAAAAAAGAACTTCCTAGTATTCGTTTTGAATCTGTCTCCTATCAACTTTTCCGAGTGCCCTCTTGTTCTTTTATTATTAGAAAGTTTGAAGAATCTGTCCCTCTCTACTCTCTCTATGCCCTTCATGATCTTGTAAGTCTCTATCATATCCCCTCTAAGTCTCCTCTTCTCCAGGGAAAAGAGACCCAGCTTCTCCAATTTCTCAGAATATGACAGGTTTTCCATACCTTTTATCAGACGCGTCGCTCTCTTCTGAGCCCTCTCGACTAACGCCATATCCTTCTTAAGGTACGGCGACCAATATTGGACGCAGTACTCCAAATGCGGGCGCACCATCGCCCGATACAACGGCAGCATAACTTCTTTCGTTCTTGTTGTACCTTCTTGATTATACCTAGCATTCTATTTGCTCTCTTAGCGGCCGCTGCACACTGTGCCGACGGCTTCATTGTCATGTCCACCATTACCCCCAAGTCCCTTTCCTGGGTACCTAAACATAGGCTCTCTTTTACATTACATTACATTAGTGATTTCTATTCCGCCATTACCTTGCGGTTCAAGGCGGATTACATTCAAACTAAAAACAAGAATTACATTCAAAATCTGAAGGAATAGAATAAGCGATGACATAAAATTTTTTTAAGGTAATAAAAACGTTGGGTAAAGAGTTACCAACTGGAAGTAGAAGTCTTTAGGAGATAAGAATAGGGTGAATTATGGGGTTTTTACAAAGGTGCGCTAAGCGTTTTAGCGTGCGTTTAGTGCATGCTAAATCAACACATGTGCTAACCACTAACGTGTCCATAGGATAACATGCACGCGTTAGCCTTAAGTGTGTGATTAGCGCACACTAATATTTACCGTGCGTTAAAAAGCGTAGCTCACCTTAGTAAAAGAGGGGGATAGGGTTACCGGACGCCCGGATTTTCCGCGGACACGTCCTCCTTTTCGAGGACACGTCCAGGGTTATCCGGACGGCTTTTCAAAATCCAGCACTTTGCCCAGGTTTTGAAAAGCTTCCAGCTTCCAGCATCGGGAGGCCTCTGCGCATGCGCGGATGCAATGCGGTGACATCACATGCGGGCGCGCAGGCGTGTGATGTCATGGTGTCACATCAGCACATGCCCTCCCGATAAGCGAACAGGTTGAGGGAGGCGGGGCCGGGCTAAGGATAGAATGGGATCCTGTCTTGTTGGCAACTATTTAAACAAGATTTAAACAATATTATTTTTAGGTTTTTTAGATTACTTGTATTTAATTTTTTTTCTCCTTTTGTCCTTATCTTTTCTTTGCTTTTCTATTTAATATGGCGTTCTTTTCGTTTCCAGTTTTTATATTTTTTTTGTATACCGTGCTGTTGATATATTGAAGTGCGGTTAAAACTTTTAATAAACATAAATAAACACAAAAACATCATGCAAACAAACACCTGAATAAAACAATATCTAACCATAAGATTTGAACGCTTACTGGAAAAAAAAAAAAAAGATTTGACTTCCTTTCTTGAAATATTTCCTTTTGTGACACGTATTCAGGGGTTCAGATTGAACTTTTTTGGATGTTGGGGGTACAATCGCACGTCTAGGCTAAAAGTGATTCTTTCTCAGAGGGGATAGATAATCATCCTTTCCCATCAGAACAAAGTGAACGCACAGAATGGTTTCTCGCACATCAGGCAGCATTATGGGGTAAAGACCTGGAACAACTGCTTATGCCTACTACTTATGGGGAATTTAGGAAAAACCTAAAAACATATCTGTCCCTGAAGTATTTAGGTAACTGACCTGTACAATCTTAGTCCACTAGCTCTTAACTTTGTTAATTCTACTAAATCGGTAGCATCTGTTAATCATTGTAAACCGCATAGAACTTCACGGTCCTGCAGTATATAAATTGTTGTTATTATTATTTAAGATAGTGTGTGGCTTTGTTATGTAGACCAGAACCACTATCTTGAATTTTAATCTCCTGACTACAGGAAACCTATGCAGGGCGTGCGATGAAACAGCCCTTACATAACCTTGCAGAACTGCGCATCCAGAATGTGTTCTACTGTATTTTCACGCATATAACACGCGCGTTATACACGATTTTACAAACCGTGCATAACCATGCGCGTTATACGTGTGAGCGCGTTGTACAAATTTTTTTTTTCATTCTGATCCGGCATTCCCCCTGCGAACCGGCATCCTCCCCCCCCGCTCGCGTCACCCCCCCTCCCCCACGATCCTACATCCCCCCCAGCACCGCAAAGACAACTCTTACCCGATTGGGCACCGGCACCAGCACCAATGCACAGGATGTGCCAGTGCCAGTGCCCGAAGATCCTCCCTCGTTGGGTTGGGCTGGGCTGGGCTGGGCTGGGCAGTGAGAGAGAGATCCTCCTTCTTCCTGTGCCGGGCTGGACTAGACTTTGACCATTTGCGCATGCTCAAAGCCTTCTGGTCTCGCTCTCTCCGAGATAATCTCGGAGAGAGCGAGACCAGAAGGCTTTGAGCATGCGCAAATGGGGAGGGGGGGGTGACGCGAGCGGGGGGGGAGGATGCCGGTTCGGAGTAGGCGGGAGGAGGTTTTAGCATGCGCGGTATACGCATGTGCGCGCTATATTAAAATTTTATTACATAAATTTCTGTTCCCCGCGCGCTATACCCGTGTGCGCGTTTTACACGGGTGCGCGGTATATGAGTGAAAATATGGTAATACTTTGACAAATGAGGAAAGGAGGCCACGTTATATGTAATTATCAAAAATATCTCTAGGAGATAGCATCATCCATTCTAACACTTTCTTGAAACTCTTGTTCTGCAGTTGACTATAGAAGCCTGTGTGCAGTGGTATTGACTGCCTTTTAAAGCTCCGCATGATAAAGAAAGCCTGCCTCAGCCTTCATCTGAGAGCGGAGGAGTAGCCTAAGAATAAATGGAATGGACTGAGAACCCAGGGAATGAGGTTCGGTTCTCGCGGCAGCTCCTTGGGATCCTGGGCAAATCAGATACAAAAGTTAAATCTGCATTCTTTAGTAGAAAGGAAAATTAAATTGAAACTGAAAATCCAAAGTAAATAATTTAACCATAAAATATTGCCTATTGTTCATCAAGCACTTCTAACATTTAAAATCCACCAGTCAAAACAACCTGTTTTCCTGGATAAGCTACTTACCCCTTATGCCCCCTCAAGGACGCTAAGATCAACAGATCATATTCTATTATCTATCCCATCCTTAAATGTTAGCAATATGAGCCGATATTTTTTCAGTATCCGCACCGCAAGTATGGAACTACTGTGTTGCCCCGAAAATAAGACCTACCCTGAAAATAAGCCCTAGAATGATTTTCAGGGTAGGTCTTAATATAAGACCTACCCCCCAAATAAGCCCTAGTATTATGGTAGTAGTGTCTCGCTGTGGCACACGCGTGCCTGTCCATGCAGCTGGCAGGGGGTGGGGAGGTCTACGCTCGCGCGTCTCTGGACCCACATCATGCAACTGTAAAAGTAGTCTTGTTTCCTCCCTCATGTTAAAATCGTAGCGCACTTACCCCGGCTTTCTGTCCCTGCCGGTGGGTTACGAAAGCCGGTGTCCCGCAACCATGCAATGTCACTATGAGGCGTTGGGGGTTTGCCGAGACGCCACTGACAATGAGCCGAAGAGGGGTTACCGGAGACTAGCACTAAAATGGCACCCGGGTAAGTAACGGAGCCTGGAACTTCTTTTCTCTGTGGGTACTGGGACCGAAAGGTCGATGAGAGGCTGGGGCCTAGCTCTCCCTGTGGGCGGGAGTAAGGATGGACCGGGATGCAAGGCGACTCATGCTGCATTTGGATGGAGGCGAACTCTGTTCCTTTCTCGAGATGTCATGGCTTTGGTTTGTTTAGTCTCCATGAAGCTGAGTATGCGTTCTCTCGTGGTTTAGGCCCACTGGCTTAAGTTATTGTATTTTTGAGAAAACCTAAACTTGTCAGACAGTTACTGTATTTCCCTGAAAATAAGGCCTAGTGCATTTTTTGGGCCCAAAATTAATATAAGATAGTGCCTTATTTTCAGGGAAACACAGTACTTACCATCCTACATCAGAGAAGAAACGCGATTAGACAGATTCAAAAGCTTCCTTATAAGTTTTCTTTATAATGGCGCCTTCGAGATTTAAATACAGAGATAAATTACAGATCCTCAGTTTAGCACAATCACAAACCAGCCTTCTCTAATGTTTTATCCATTTAGGTTACTTTTCTCTATCATAATTGTAATTCTACCCTCATTCCTTAACCTCCAGTAAGTGATCGTTTTGTATCAATCTGGTTATGTGTTTTTGCCTTAACTTTTTTTAAAATGTAAATCACTTGGAAATTTTTATAAGCGTTTTATCAAATTTTAAATAAAATTTGGAAACTCTATATGCTCCCGCTTCTTTGTATTTTAAAGATTCTTTGACGGTGTACTAGAGAATGACACGGGGACAAATTTGTCACCGTCTCCGCAGGAACTCAATTTCACCGTCCCGCCCCTTGAGTTTTGTCGCTGTCGCTATCCCTTCCCCATTCCATTAAGTTTTGCCTTAATCACACAGGCCTCAAACACTTATGATTTTACAGTGTTTGAGGCTTGTGCAGATGAAGACGGAGCTTAGGCATTGGTGGAATGAGGCATTATGACATCACAATCTGAGCTCTAGAATGTTGCTACTTATGATTTTAAAGTGTGTGAGGCTTGTGCAGGTGAGGACAGAGCTTAGGCACTGGTGGAATGAGGCATTATTACATCACAATCTGAGCTCTAGAATGTTGCTACTTATGATTTTAAAGTGTTTGAGGCTTGTGCAGGTGAGGACAGAGCCTGCAGGAATGGGGCAGGGGCAGGAAAAGAAGTCATGGGGACGGGAAAATGAGTCTCCGCAGGGATGGGGAGAATTTGTCCCCGTGTCATTCTCTACTGTGTACTATCCAAGTAGATCATTACGATCTGAGAGCGCTATGTTGTCATCGCAGGATAGGATGTCAAAACTTCACTATGCTGACATTACATAGTAACAGAGTAAATGACGGCAGATAAAGACCCAAGTGGTCCATCTAGTCTGCCCAACCATATATGCTCCATAAATTAATTTAGTTTAAATGGTTCTTTTTCTTAGATATTTCTGGGCCAGAAACCCAGAGCCCTGTCCAGTAGTGTGCTTAGGTTCCATCTTCTGGAGTCTCCATCAATGCTCACTCCAGCCCATCTTAACCATCCCAGCCATCAAAGCCCTCCCCAGCCCGTTCTCAACCGAATGGCCTTCTACTGTTGCTATTGCGGGAGCAAAGTTGTGGAATAGCCTTTCTGGCCATTAGTGACTGCGTGCTAATAGATGGAATTTTAAAAAGCTTTTGAAGACCCATCTTTTTGCAACCTCTTTTTCATTATCTGTATAATTTGGAGACCGTATTATGCTGGATTATTTGTGGCAATGCAGAGATTTTCATGTGTCTGTGTTGTGACCCATGATATCTATGGTTATTTGTAAACTGCTTAGCTATAGGCGGTATATAAACGTTTAAAATAAATAAGACCACAAAGGATAGAGAAAGTACCTCCTCTATGTAATATAAAAAACACTGTGATTGTCACTGAAAGGTGGTCTATCAAGAATCTGAGAAA
Organism: Geotrypetes seraphini; assembly: GCF_902459505.1. Classification (NCBI taxonomy): domain Eukaryota; kingdom Metazoa; phylum Chordata; class Amphibia; order Gymnophiona; family Dermophiidae; genus Geotrypetes; species Geotrypetes seraphini. The sequence continues at coordinate 30,545,321 of NC_047085.1, read as the reverse complement.
TTTGTTTATTAAAATCTTGATATACCGCCATTTCTTAAAGATCAAAACAATTCACATAAAATGAAAATAGATTAAAAATAGGACAGGAAAACAATGCCCTTAAAAATAGGAAAGAAACGTACACCAAACAATTATATTAGAGCAGCAACAACTCAACAAATAAATAATAAAACACATTCAAACCCTAAGGTCCTCTTTAATCAAGCCCATTACTATGGGCTGGAGCGGTAAAGGCATCAAAGCCTATAGGGATTCAAAAGGCATCGGTGCATTTCTTAATAATGGCTTATGTACTTTTGTTTGAGGAAATTATCCAAACCTTTTTAAGACCCTGCTAAGCTAACTGCTTTCACTACATTCTACAGCAACAAATTCCAGAGTTTAATTACACACTGAGGCCCTGCTAATTAGAGGAAAAGATCCATTAACTGAAGCACAGCATATGAAAAACAGAGGTTTATGTTTTTTGCTAAAAAGCTACCCTTTTTTCTGATTAAACAGTGCTCCAATCAGATCATTATTGAAAGCAAGAATGCACATGAAAAAAAATATATAAATTGCATACATAACTTCATTTGCAAAAGCTTAAAAACAGAAACAGACCTCAGCACGGCTTCTAGTTCATTGCAAATGGAGGTGTGCAGCTGCACAATGCTGACCTCATTGTGAGATCATCAAGGTGCATCTGCAAGGTAGAATGCCACAATTAAAATATGTGCTGGGATTTGAATCTATGACCTCTGGAAGATGGGAACACGGCTTTTTACTCGTTGAGCCAGAGCAGCTTCCACTAATGTCTTTCTTCCTCACATCTGATATGATAGCTTAGGGATCTGCTAAGCTATGATCTTGTCAGGTATTTTCACTTTCACATGGCTAGGATCACTAAGCTCTCATGGTAGGAACCCCCATGACTGAAAGGAAGCAGCTGTGGCACTTAATCGGATGTTAGGTCTCTAACTTGGTAGGCACCTAGTCCAAGGCACCTATCACAAAGTAGGCGTGGTTAGGAGGTGGGACATGAGCATATTTTTCATGTAGGAGCCTGTTTTAGACTTGGGTGCACCCATTTAGGCGAAGAAAACCCTAGCATAAATAGGGTGCATCTAAAGTTAGGATGCATAGCTATGCCTAAGGCCTCTTAGGCAGCACTGTCATTCTTTAAAGTGCACCTAATTTTATGTGCCCTATATAGAATCGAGCCCTTTTTGAAAATTGGGTCTGCAACATACTATAGCAGTGTTAAAGACAGTGAGGACACAGTAACACTACAATGTTGGCCAACTCAAATTACTACATTCTAAACAGCCAAAGTAAAAGGTACGGTCAATACTACGAGCCCCCACCTTCCCCATTATGAATCCCTAGTCCTCCTATCTCCAACCATATTCTGATTGGGTTTCTCATGTTCTATAACCCCAGAAAGCATTGGAATGCATCAACATACAAACTCGCCTCAAGTCAACGTTCAGTTCAATGTCTTGCATTAAAAAGGATGCATTAACTCTCTTGTTATTAATGCTGGGTGTGCATCTAGCATTACAACCTAATGAAGGTATAATTACATAGTAAGATGGCAAATAACGGCAGATAAAGACCTAAATAGTCCACCTAATCTGCCCACTCATTACACCAATTGGCTTGGCCAATCGGGGCTTTAGGCTCCTCCCTCAGTATCCTGGATACAGTGGGAGGTGTCTAAGGCCTACTTGACTCGGATGCCTATGGCCCCACTCTTTGGGAGGGGCCTTAGATGTCTGAACCAATCAGGGCCATTGGCCCCTCCCCGTGCATCACATGATGCACCGGGAAGGCATTTAGAGCAGGCTTCCTGCTTCCAATGTTTTAAAAAGGTATGGGGGAAGTTTGGGTGGGGGGGCGCCTAGTGGCAGGAATGAGGGGCATCCCTCCTGCCATTTGTTTTGGATTCAGGGGAAAGTGACTTAGGGGTGCCTGGTTTGGGGGGGGCTGAGTTTGTCAGGGGGTCATTGGAAGGGTTGTCATCAGTGGTGGGGGACTTTTTTCATTTTTGTTTTATGTGACAGATATTTTGCATATGCAACACACACAAAATATCTGTGCCATTGGAAAAAAATGAAAAAACAAACAGGCAGACCTGTTGGGGTTAGGGAGGGGTATAGGTAGGGGTGGAGGGGGGACTGAGAAGTATTCTGGGTGGGGTGGGTGTGGGGGGGGGGGTGTCGCAAAGATCGCGCTGCTTCAGGGGAGTATCTGGTAGAAGGGACTGGCCATATCTCCTGCCGACGAAGATGCGCCGCTTCAGGAGAGGTGCCGACAGGAGGGACTGGGCATCCTTCCTGCCACTGAAGAGCAAGCCGCTTCGGGGGGGGAGGGGGGGTGGCAGGAGAGATTGGTGTATGGTACAGGGGAACCAAATCCACAAACGCAAAGATGCAAAATAAGGGGTGGAATTGTCCTAAATAGACTGGTGGACACAATCTATTGTATAAATGTCCTTTTTTTCATCCAATAACTCAATGACTCTTTTATTCTCTAAGCACATCTCATCTTTGTCACAGTCTTCTTGCCTCCCCTACTCCCTTGCTCCTTCTCCTCTCTGCTGGGGTTGTCTGATCCAATCCTGGCCTCAAAATCAACTCGCCCAATCTATGCAGGTCAATCCACAATGTCTGATCTTATTTCTGTTAGTCTCCTTTCTCCTTCTCTCATCCCATGTACCATGTGGAATGTCCGCTCTGATTGCAACAAACTTGCCTGCATTCATGACCTCTTATTTCTTACACTCTCCATCTGCTTCTCTAAGACTTGACTTTTCCTTGAAGACTCTGCTTCAGTTGTTGCTTTGTGTCACATGGATTCTTTTCCCCCATAGATTTGCCTGGTTGGCTGCAATGCTTATGTTGTCTATGACTCGACTCAACATCTACATGTTTCGGCCCAAAGGGCCTGCTTCAGGAAAGTCTTCAGGGCAATATCAGATGATGTTTTCAATAATATGCGAGATATCAAATTGCTAAATACAATACTGTGGATGATTGAACGGTTGAGTCTTCTGAAAAGGAAAAAAATGGCAATTAAAATCTGGGCCTCATCGACCTTCATGCCCAGCACAAACTTTTACAAAGACAAAGCAAAACTTCATACGAAAAGCAAAAGCAGGAAGAACTAAGGGAAAATTTGAGAAAAGATACTTGGAAAAGACTAGCAGTATCTACAGAAAAAAGACTAATTATAGCCTACAGCTCAAATTGCTACTTTCACAAATTGAAACTGCAAGATACAAAAGTGCATGCTAATGAGAATGCTAAAACTAGATATTTATTAATTGAAATGCTAATCATACATTCTTAATACACAATTTGAAAAATACCTTCATAGACTTACTCTACTGATGTAATTGCAGAGACAGCTACAGAATCTGACTTGGAACTAAGGATCTGTCCTTCTTATGTGTGTCATCGATGATCAGTTATTATTATACATTTCAACAAGTATTTTGAACTTAATGAAACCCTGCTTGCTTCAAGCCAACTTATAATTAGGACGGTAACACACGTAAAATAGAACCATAAACTGAAATATAGGAAGGAACAGCAAGACGGGGACAGCGCTAATCCCTAGAGCGGCAAGGCAAAGAACAGGGGAGGTGATCTCAGGAGACAGCAGACGTAAGGTGAGATATTTCCAATGGAATCTGTGATACCAAACCAACTGATTAGTTGCTTTGTTCATTTATAACCCGCTTTTCCCGAAGCGGCTTACAATGTACACACGTCATTAAAAAAATACATGTAGAAACACACACAAAATAAGCGACCAGCGCTTACACCAAAGCAGATACCTTAATGCCCTATTTCATATTGCAAAATAAATGTCTCTTCAATAACTTCTTAAACCCATCAAGATTACAGTGCTTCTTAATTCCATTCTTGAGGTCCCCTACAGGAAAACATAGTTACGTGTGAGGTATTCAGTCTCAATTATAAGTTGGCTTGATTCAGACGTTCAAATACTTGAAGGGTATTAACGTAGAACAAAATCTTTTCCAGAGAAAGGAAAATGGTAAAACCAGAGGACATAATTTGAGGTTGAGGGATGGTAGATTCAGGGGCAATGTTAGGAAATTCTACTTTACGGAGAGGGTGGTGGATGCCTGGAATGCGCTCCCGAGAGAGGTGGTGGAGAGGAAAACGGTGACTGAATTCAAAGAAACGTGGGATGAACACAGAGGATCTAGAATCAGAAAATAATATTAAAAAAATGAACTAAGGCCAGTTCAGGGCAGACTTGCACGGTCTGTCTGTATATGGCCGTTTGGTGGAGGATGGGCTGGGGAGGGCTTCAATGGCTGGGAGGGTGTAGATGGGCTGGAGTAAGTCTTAACAGAGATTTCGGCAGTTGGAACCCAAGCACAGTACAGGGTAAAGCTTTAGATTCTTGCCCAGAAATAGCTAAGAAAAAAATTCAAAAATTTAAATTGAATCAGGTTGGGCAGACTGGATGGACTATTCGGGTCTTTATCTGCTGTCATCTACTATGTTACTATGTTACAGATGGCCAAGGCAGGATGAATTCTTCGAGGGCCCCTAGGCACACAAGTACACTGGGCCCCCCTGGCCCTGCCCTGCCCCCACCCCGCCCATGAAATATATTTATAAAAATTTATTTAATAATATCGAATCTAAAACTTTGGATCCTATGACGATACAACACATAAAGCTCTCTGTAATGAAACTATTGAACACAAAGTGGTGTTTCTGAGGATCGTGAAACTTTGAATGGGTGTTATATCATTAGGGAAAATATGAGAGATTATCCCTAAATCCTGATGTTATATGGAATAACCCTACTACGATTTATTACAAGGCTGCCGATTATTTGATAGTTCTATTAAAAGTTTCAACTACACTTTGGTTTATCAACAGCGCGGTGTACAGCATATATTTAAAAAAAACAAGAAAAGAAAGGAACGCCATGTAAAATAGGAAAGCAAAAGGAAAAAGAGAGAGTGAGAGCCCACTGGGACAGTGAGGAAAAAATGCTTGAGTACCTGAATAATTTGTAATCCGCATAGAATTGTAGGATATGTAGAGTCTAAATTATTATAAATAAAAAGAAGAACAAAAATGAAATTGGAAAAAAAAATTAATGAATTAAATCTAAATAATCCAGGAATTTGCTTTCTTAGGCACCACCGCACATTGAGCTGAGGGTTTCATAGTTTATTAAAATTTTGATTAAACGCCAAACATAGAATTCAAAGCATTGTACATTAAAATAAATTGGGGAATTAATAGTAAAACAAACATGATTTACTAACAAAACATAGGGTGTGATATAAAAGAAGAGGAAAGGGGGAGAGAACTCCATTATTTAAAAAAAGAGAACAAAAGGGAAGGGGGTAGATTAAAAATGATAAAATATCCAAATGATGAATTACTCATAAGCATTTTTTAAAAGAAAACATTTTAAATTGCCCTTAAATGTATCTAAATTTTGTTCTGCTCTAATGTGTAATGGAAGGGAATTCCAAATAGTAGGAGCTGTGACAGAAAAAATAAAAGCATGGTGAGTCCCAGTAATTTTTTATGAAGGGACATGAAAAGTATGTTGTGAGGCAGATCTTAGAGTTCTAGAAGGCTCCTATCGTGGAACCCTGCATCATGTAGCCATAGTTCGGGTTCCTGGTTCCCACATGCATCACTTTTGCACTTGCTCACATTAAAGTAGGAAGGAACCGTATATGCTGGGAGGAGAGAAGCTGATATGCACGGACGGGGAGAGGGACCTTGGGGTGATAGTGTCCGAAGATCTAAAGGCGAAAAAACAGTGTGACAAGGCAGTGGCTGCTGCCAGAAGGATGCTGGGCTGTATAAAGAGAGGCGTAGTCAGTAGAAGGAAGAAGGTGTTGATGCCCCTGTACAGGTCATTAGTGAGGCCCCACTTGGAGTATTGTGTTCAGTTTTGGAGACCGTATCTGGCGAAAGACGTAAGAAGACTTGAGGCGGTCCAGAGGAGGGCGACGAAAATGATAGGAGGCTTGCGCCAGAAGACGTATGAGGAGAGACTGGAAGCCCTGAATATGTATACCCTAGAGGAAAGGAGAGACAGGGGAGATATGATTCAGACGTTCAAATACTTAAAGGGTATTAACGTAGAACAAAATCTTTTCCAGAGAAAGGAAAATGGTAAAACCAGAGGACATAATTTGAGGTTGAGGGGTGGTAGATTTAGGGGCAATGTTAGGAAATTCTACTTTACGGAGAGGGTGGTGGATGCCTGGAATGCGCTCCCGAGAGAGGTGGTGGAGAGTAAAACTGTGACTGAGTTCAAAGAAGCGTGGGATGAACACAGAAGATTTAGAATCAGAAAATAATATTAAAGATTGAACTAGGCCAGTTACTGGGCAGACTTGTACGGTCTGTGTCTGTGCATGGCCGTTTGGAGGAGGATGGGCAGGGGAGGGCTTCAATGGCTGGGAGGGTGTAGATGGGCTGGAGTAAGTCTTAACAGAGATTTCGGCAGTTGGAACCCAAGCACAGTACCGGGTAAAGCTTTGGATTCTCGCCCAGAAATAGCTAAGAAGAAAAAAAAAAAAAAAATTTAAATTGAATCAGGTTGGGCAGACTGGATGGACCATTCGGGTCTTTATCTGCCGTCATCTACTATGTTACTATGTTACTATGTTACTATGTTACTATGTAAAAGTCATCTGCCATTTTGATGCCTAGTCTCCCAAGGTCCTCCTGCAATTTTTCACAATCCTCTTGCAATTTGGCAACTTCTTTGCCTCTGCCTATATTATTATTGGCTGAATCACTTTCTTAGGGGTTGCACCAATAAAATAAAGTTGACTTTTCTGAGAAAGTGTGGGACTTGTTCTATACACAGGAAAAGATTCATATAAAATTGCACAGCTGAATACATATATTCGTACCTGTGCTGAAAGATTTATTACTAGGTCAACATTTAAACTCCATGCTCAATGTTTCTATTAAACTCTAGCTTTGGAATTTAAATACATTCCCAGATATTCAACGCTGGTTGCTGACCACAGAATATCTAGATACTCTGCAGTCCACTGGAATGAATCTGGATAAGAACATAAGAATAGCCTTACTGGGTAAGACCAATGGTCCATCAAGCCGAGTAGCATGTTCTCACGGTGGTCAATCCAGGTCACTAGTACCTGGCCAAAACCCAAAAAGTAGCAACATTCCAGCATCTCAAAGAATAGCAAGATTCCGGAACCCCATTGAGAGCAACATTCTAGAGCTTGTGATGTCTATGAGATTGTGATGTCATAATGCCTCAGAGTCAACCTCATCAGTGATGTTGCAATGGCTTCATTGTCCTATATTTGGCACATATAAGAGCATAATAACAGCCATACTGGGTCAGACCAATGGTCCATTAAGCCCAGTAGCCTGTTCTCACGGTGGCCAATCCAGGTCACTAGTACCTGGCCAAAACCCAAGGTGTAGCAATATTCCATGCTACTAATACAGGGCAAGCAGTGGCTTCCCACATGTCTTTCTCAATAACAAACTATGGATTTTTCCTCCAGGAAATTGTCTAAACCTTTCTTAAAACCAGCTACACTATCCGCTTTTACCACAACCTCTGGCAACGCGTTCCAGAGCTTAACTATTCTGAGTGAAAAAAAAATGTCCTCCTATTGGTTTTAAATTTATTTCCCTGCAATTTCATCGAGTGTCCCCTAGTCTTTGTAATTTTTGATGGAGTGAAAAATTGATATTCTGAACCACTATCCAGATAACTATCCCCACTATCTGGATAATTTCTTGCTCCACTCCTGGGCTGCCAGCTATGTTAGCAGACAGCACAAGGGCAGATTGCAATGATGTTTGGCAAAAAAAAGCAGTAGGAAAAGCCCAATGGACTTCCAAAGGTGAAAAAAGGAAGAACCGCAAGGTTCTGAACGGCATTCCAACATCAACTATGGTGACACAAAAGTTTGTATATTGTGTTGCTTATATTGTTATTAAGGAACTTGGGTATGAAAACCAATGAAAGGAACCAAGATGCGAATTATGTAAAAATAGCCCTGAAAAGCTACTGATTAAAATTCAAAAGGAAGGACACATTGCAGTTCTGGAACCAAGCAGGAATAAAAAACAACAACCCAATAACAACTCAAAATGAGATTTAAAAAAACCTGGAAAATCAAACCCTCCCTGGACAGTTGTTGAAATACAGAAGGAAAATTGAACAATAGAATATGGCAGTGGCTTAACAATAGTACATTGAAGACGGAAACTGAATGCGTGTGTACCACAAAGTAGAGGTGGACCATGGGCAGATCATCAGCATGTTTTGCATGTAGCTGCCGAAAACAAAAGCAAGTGAGGAAGAGAATGTACCCATCAGCCTTTAGAACAACTGTGCTTTATTAAACATACTCAAACTCTTAAAACAAGTACATATATAAATATAGGCCAATTTGGAGAGCCCTTTGTCCTCTTTCATTGGACCCAACACGGTCCGTGTTTTGGCTTGGGAAAGAAAGCCTTCTTCAGGGGTATATTAGTAATCTCCAGTAGATGGCGCCAATATGATGAGATTCTCTGGGCTTGTGATGTGAAGTACACTCCTCCCTCCGTATTTGCGGTGGATAGGGGCGGAACAGACCCGCAAATATGGAAAAATGGCAAATAACTTTCATCATTATAATAAAAAATAAAAAATCGGCACCAACGGCATAAAATTATAAAAAAAAAAAAAAAAGAAGCAGGTGCATTCAAGGCTACCCCCTTGAAATGACCTACCATGTTCCTCATCACTGGAAGAGCACGAGCTTCCTTCTTCCCAACACTTGGTGCCATTCCCATTTGACGCCAAAGTTTTGTTATTGCCGTTGATGACGATGTTATTCCTGCCTCGTATTTTCGCCGAGACCTCGGTGCCCTTTTTCAGCATGGCAGACATGGGAGAGCCGAAGTTGTGACTCGAATCCAACGCCTCCCGGGCGAAAACCACATACGGGTTGCTGCAGCCACTTTAAATTCCCAGCGATGAGAGGAGCCCAACTTTCCGTCTCATCGCAAACCACACTCCAGCTGTGCTGCCACTAAACCCTGGATCTGCAGCGCCCGCCATGTGACACATCCCGGCATTCCCATTGGCCTTACGGGATTTTTGGAAACCCTCCGCCTCTCCCATTGGGCGAGGGCCACGACTGTCAAACCGGTTTTGGTGCTTCCGTTTCTCAAGCTCGGTGGAGCCAGCACTGTCTACACGTAGTTTTGGCGTTTGTAAAATTTTTATCGGTGATTGGATGATGTCATTTGGGGGGGAGAAGTCAGCATGCCAAAAATCTCGAATAAGCGAAGTCACAAGCGCTGGAACCGGGAAGTGTAAATCAGGCCATTTATATGTAGATTTCTCAGTGGCAAACTGAACCAGTTTTATCTATTTCCACATGTGATGTAGCTCACATCACAAGTCTAGAGAATCTCATCATATTGGCGCTGTGTGGAATTCCATGCCTAATCTTATTTATTTTTAATTAATCATTCAATTAATTTAAATGGTGCAGTCACCATTTAAGCTCATAAAACATAAGAATTGCCGCTGCTGGGTCAGACCAGTGGTCCATCGTGCCCAGCGGTCCGTTCACGCGGCGGCCCTCTGGTCAAAGACCAGCACCCTAACTGAAACTAGACCTACCTGCGTACGTTCTGGTTCAGCAGGAACTTGTCTAACTTTGTCTTGAATCCCTGGAGGATGTTTTCCCCTATGATAGACTCCGGAAGAGCGTTCCAGTTGTCTACCACTCTCTGGGTGAAGAAGAACTTCCTTACGCTCGTACAGAATCTATCCCCTTTTAACTTCAGAGAGTGCCTTCTCGTTCTCCCTACCTTGGAGAGGGTGAACAACCTGTTTTTATCTACTAAGTCTATTCCCTTCATTATCTTGAAGGTTTCGATCGTGTCCCCTCTCAGTCTCATTGAAATAATTTAAGTTGGGCGCAGATTTCAGTTAGGTATCGCTAGGCGGCCTCAATGATTACACCTAGTGGAGCCTAACCAATGCACCATTTATAGATTCCCACCCAAAGTGCCTAAATGTTGGCTGCTTCCCTCCCCCCTCTTTTACAAAATCATAGCACAGGTTTTAGCACCGGCTGCGGTGGTAACCGCGCAGATGCTCATAGGAATTAGAACGTCGGAGCTGTTACCATTGCGGCCAGTGCTAAAAACCGCACTACGATTTTGTAAAAGGAGGGGGGGGGGGTTAATTAATAAAATCGCACATGTATTTTTATAGACTAGTGTTCAGTGTGTATGAATCTGGCATGTGCAATAATTTCTAGCACCCAATTGTAGACCGCCTCCCGTATCTTTAAATAGACTCATTGAAACAGCAAAACTAAAGAAAAGTATATTCGTAACAAGATATATGTTGTTTTAAAACCAGGAACTGAATGGTGAGCACTGTTCAGGAAATCAAAAACCCGACTGCTGTGAATCTCAAAGATTTCAGTTATGCAATTCACATGAAAACCTTGCTCTCCGTTCTAATAACATTAGCTCCGTGGGGAACAGAGAGACTATGAGGGTTATCTATCAGAGGCAGAGCAGATTTTAAATGTTGACTTAACCTCAGTCTGCAGTATTTCTAGCTCCCGGGCATTTGACTGAAGAATAAAGGCACACCGAAATTAAAGGCCAAATAAAATTCAAAAACATAAAGGCAGAATTACTAAGGGATTTCTTCCTTTCGTTATCAATAGAAAAGTATTCTTAATCTCCTAGAAACTTCGGAACACAGAACCTGACAGCAGTCAAATACCACATGGCTGGCTAGGTTGCATTTTATTTTTTCTTTCCAATTTCAAAAACTTGGCTCCTTTTTGATGTCTGGCTTCCTCTTCCCAACTCCCCCTGTTGTTTTCATATCTACCAAGGATCTTATGGGTCTTACGTACTCAGATATATCATTGTTCTAGCTTCAGAACCACAAATAGAATATAATTGAGGTATTTTTGGGGGGGAGGGGGAGGGAAGTATGTGTGTGTGTGTGTGTGTGTGTTTCTAAGGCTTCGGCGTTGTTGTTTTTTTTTTTTTAATTAGGATTTTATATACCGCCTATCAAGGTTATCTAAGCGGTTTTTACAATCAGGTACTCAAGCATTTTCCCTATCTGTCCCGGTGGGCTCACAATCTATCTAACGTACCTGGGGCTATGGAGGACTGAGTGACTTGCCCAGGGTCACAAGGAGCAGGGCGGGGTTTGAACCCACAACCCCAGGGCTGAGGCTGCAGATCCAACCACTGTGCCATGCACTCCTCCCAAGTTTAATCATTTGACCGAGGTAGATTCTCCTTCCTTTTTCAAGACGTTTCTTCTTTTTTTTTTTCTGTAAATGATAGCTGCTTGGAGGGAATTTTTATTAAATTCAACACGATTTTTGTTCCTGGGCAATAAGGCCCGGATTCTCTATAGAGCACCGATATCAGTGGCTGCCTAAAAGCGGCCGCCAATCGCGTGATGGCACCGTATACAGAAATGCACCTCCGTTCTGTTGGTTCTTCTGGCTGACCTTTTCAATGCTTCTCTAGAGTTGGGAGTGGTGCCGGAGGACTGGAGAAGGGCAAATGTGGTCCCTCTATACAAACGTGGAAGAAAGGAAGAAGTAGGGAGCTAAAGGCCAGTAAGTCTGACCAATTTCTTTGACTGCGTGACCAGAGAATTAGATAGAGGGAGGGAGCTAAGTATGTTGTATTTAGATTTTAGCAAAGTCTTTGACAGTGTTCCACACAGGTGTCTAATAAATAAACAGAATTCCCTCAGTATAGACCAGGGGTCTCAAAGTCCCTCCTTGAGGGCCGCAATCCAGTCGGGTGTTCAGGATTTCCCCAATGAATATGCATGAGATCTATGCGCATGCACTGCTTTCAATGCATATTCATTGGGGAAATCCTGAAACCTAACTGGATTGTGGCCCTCAATGAGGGTCTTTGAGATCCCTGGTATAGACCCCAAAGTGATGGACTAGGTCAGGAAACGACAGAGAGTAGTGGTCAATGGAGATCACTCTAAAGAAAGGGATGTTACCAGTGATGTGCTTCAAGGTTCAATCCTTGGGTCTGTTCTGTTTTTAATATTTTTATAAGCGATATTGCTGAAAGGTTGTCAAGATTTGCCTCTTTGCAAATGATAGCAAAATCTGCAATAGAGTAGATACCCCTGGTAGTGTGAATAACATGAGGAAGGATTTAGCAGTGCTTGAAGAATGGTCTGAAATTTGGCAGCTAAGATTTAATGCTAAGAAATGCAAGGTCACGCATTTGGGCTGCACACACTCAAGAGAACGGTGCAGTATAGGGGGGTGAAATATTTTTGTGCACAAAAGAGGAGCGGGACTTGATAGTATGTGATGATCTTAAGGTGCAAAACAGATTGAAAAGGTGACAGTGAAAGTTAAAAGGATACTTAGGTGCATAGGGAGAGGTACGGCCAGTAGGAAAAAGGAGATATTGATGCCTCTGTATAAAACTCTGGTGAGACCTCATGCAGAATATTGTGTAACAATTCTGGAGGCCGCACTTTCAAAAAGATATTAAAAGGATGGAGTCGGTCCAGAGGAAGACTACTAAAATGGTGTGTGGTCTTCATGATAAGGTGTATAGGGACATTCTTAAAGATCTCACTTTATTTTAGTCAAAGATGAATGCTGATCGCTCACAACAATCACAACCACATACAAAACCAGTGTTAAATGCAGCTTCTTTTCATAATCAAAAGTATTGTTAATTCATCACAGAATCTCCCAATTGCTTAATTTATTTATAATAATAATAACTTTATTCTTCTATACCGCCACAGTCAAATGACTTCTAGGCGGTTCACATCGAAGAAGGCTGGACAATCAGCGAAGTACAGAATGCAGGAAGTGAGGGTACAATTTAGGAGAAAAGGACCTCAGAAACCATAGAAACATGACAGCAGATAAAGGCCAAATGGCCCATCCAGTCTGCCCATCCGCAGTAACCATTATCTCTTCTTCTCTCTAAGAGATCCCATGTGCCTATCCCAGGCCCTCTTGAATTCAGACACAGTCTCTGTCTCCACCACCTCTTCCATATAAGCGTCGGAGCATTTAGCGCTCTGAGCCATGGTAGAAACCTCTACCACGGTTTGGTAAAAAAGGGATGAGTGGGTGGAGAGCGTAGCATGTTTTAAGAAAGGTTTGGACAATTTCCTGGAGGAAAAGTCCACAATCTGTTATTATTAAAACATGGGGGAGCCTCTGCTTGCCCTGGATCAGTAGCATGGAATGTTGCTACTATTTGAGGTTCCGGAATCTAGCTTACTCTGAGATAATGGAATGTTGCTATTCCTTGGGTTTTGGCCAGGTACTAGTGACCTGGATTGGCCACTGTAAGAACGGGCTACTGGGCTTGATGGACCATTGGTCTGACCCAGTAAAGTTATTCTTATGTTCTTATGTTATCTTATGTTCTATTGTTCAAGTCTAATTGCTGAGTAGTTATCCTTGTGTATAGTTCAGTGTGTGGACATAATGTTGCATAAACACATTTATGTTGCATAAAAGTGGAATTAAAACTTGTACTATATTCCACCATTCTGGGAATTCATACCTAGCAGGCTGCCAAAAATTCTGTTATTGCAGTTTCAGGCCAGAACATTCTGACCCCTTCTCCAGTAAAGTGCTGTTAATCAAAGTGTAACAGTAGGATGTTTAAGTTGTGACCTAGGGCCTCCTGCAGGGCAGCTGTGGTATTGCCAGTCTGTCCAACTTCTCCTCCAGCATTCTTTGACCCAGAACTTGGGGACCACTATTCCTTCATAAAATTCTTTAGTGCCATTTAGCCAGGAAAATTCACTATTTGACAAACTGCTATTAATTTTCTGGGCAAAGCAGAATATATCAATTCAAAACAAATCTATTTGTCCTGTCTATCACATAAGAATTATTGTCCCAGGTACATTAGATAGATTGTGAGCCCGCCAGGACAGACAGGGAAAACTGCTTGAGTGCCTGAATAAATGCATGTAAACCGTTCTGAGCTTCCCTGGGAGAACGGTATAGAAAATTGAATAAATAAATTTTAAAAAAAATTTATCACCAGTGGAGCTGTGGCTGTAATGCAGAACAAAGCCCCCCTTTTTACAAAGCCACACTAGCAGCAGCCGTGCGGCAAAAGCCCCGAAGCCCTCTAGGGCAGGGGTGTCAAAGTCCCTTCTCGAGGGCTGCAATCCAGTCGTGTTTTCAGGATTTCCCCAATGAATATGCATGAGGTCTATTTGCATGCACTGCTTTCATTGTGTGCTAATAGATCTCATGCATATTCATTGGGGAAATCCTGAAAACCCCGACGATGCGGCCCTCGAGGAGGGACTTTGACCCCCCCCCTGCCTTAGGGGCTTTGGGGCAGTTATCGCAGCAGCAGCTACTAGTATGGTTTTTTAAAAGGTGGGGGTGGATAAGTAGCTTTTGGATCCTTATATGCTTGATAAATGCACACCTTTTCTACCTGTATAACAGGTGGGCTTGCACATGCTGGACCCTTTGCTTTTAACTGTTCACCTCTCTTTCTTTGGACCCCTACACTACTAGCCTCAAGTTCTGCTTCCTGCTTTACTTATAAGACAAACTGCCAGGAAAGTTATAAATTGGGTTTTAAGGTTCATATTAGACTTTACAGCTTCCTATTTCACATAAAAGGGCATGACTATTGCATAGGCGAGGGCAGGGGTGGGCAATTCCGGTCCTCAATAAAGATGCATGAGATAGATCTGAATCTTAAGGAGGCAGTGCATGCATATCCGTCTCGTCTCGCATCTCCGCCTCAATTGTGGTGATGCTGTGGAAAGGTTCTGGTTTGGAGCTCTCACCCGCGTGTGTGGCCAAGACATAAAGTATGATGAATAATAAGAGATTGTGAATAATTGAAGCCGTCAGCAATCTAAGGCCCCTGACGACGCTGAAAGGCGAAACACAGGACTATGTTGGGCTTAACTGTTCAGTTTGATCGAGGTGAATGAGAAGAGTTGACCACGGAAAGAAAAGACAAGAAAAGTGAACGTTGGCACAGTGATGAAGATTTTTTATGATCTATTGATTGGACAGTGCTTCATATAGTGAATGAACTTTTAAGTTGGGATAAATAGGGTAGATTGAGAGGGTTTCATATGTATTAGTATGATGTGAATGTATGTATGGGAGAAGATATTGTTTAATTGAATTTTAAGATATAATGGTATAATAAAATTTAATGATTTAATAAATGATAATTATTTATAAAATATATGGTTTAAAAATATATTTCCTTTTTGTATGGAATTACTGTACATATGCATTGTGGATATCCTGAAAACCCGACCTGCCTGTGGCGCTCAAGGACTGGAATTGCGTACCCCTGGGTTACCAGACGTCTGGATTTATCCGGACATATCCGCACGGCTTTTCCAAACCCGGCACTTTGTCCGGGTTTGAAAAGCTTTCAGCTCTGGACCACTTCGGGAAGGCATCTGCGCATGGGCGGATGCAACGCGGTGACGTTACGTGCGTGCACGCATGCACGCGGCGTTATCGCGTAACACCTGCACGTGCGCAGGTGCCCTCGCGACTTGGCTCCGAGCGGAAGGAGAGTTTGAGGAGGTGAGGCTGGGGGGGCGGGGCTTTGGCAGGGCAGGGTGTGGCTTGGGTTAAACGGGGCGGGGCTGGGTGGAACGGGCCTGGGGTGGGGGCCTGGATTATACATTCATAAAATCTGGTAACCCTACTATAGGCTCACCTTATATTTATAAATTTACAGGTTTTCAGCTTTTGCTTATTATACCTTCAAAGCTTTACACTTGAAACAGGATATTTGTGAACTGAATCCTAGTCTCCTTAGTCAGCTTTATTCAGTGTAGAGAATGACACGGTGACAAAATTCATCACCGTTCCCTTCCCCGCGGATAACCACGGGAAACCATCTTTATGTCATTTTTTAAAGAGAGAGGGAAGAATCAGAGTATGAATGGCCACAACCACTGACCCGCAAGCTTTGCTTTGAAGAATGCTGGTGTAGAAGGACTGAGGTTGAAGCAGACACTACAGAATGGCAGTCTCTGGTATCCAGAGCAGATATTGTGATGTCATAATGCCTCATTCCACCAGTGCCTAAGAGCCAATCACATCAGTGATGTCACAATGGCTTCATTATCCTTGGCTCACATAAGAATCAGAGTATGAATGGCCACAACCACTGACCCACAAGCTTTGCTTTGAAGAATACTGGTGTAGAAGGACTGAGATTGAAATAGACACTAGAAAATGACATGGGATTATTTCCCGCGGTTATCCGCGGGGATGGGAACGGTGATGAATTTTGTCACCGTGCGCTTTCTCCTGAGCTGTTAAATGACTGCTTAATTAGGGGCACAACTCCATGGCGGCCTCTCTCTCTCTCTCACAGCTTTCTTAATTACCCTTGCAATCCATGAAATGTTTCTCCAAACTCTGTAGGACTTAAACCAGAGGTCTCCAACTCAAACCCTTTGCAGGGCCACATTTTGGATTGGTAGGTACTTGGAGGGCCGCAGGAAAAAAATAGTTAATGTCTTATTAAAGAAATGACAACTTTGCATGAGGTAAGTACCTACCAATCCAAAATGTGGATTATCTGAAATTATCAGAAGCAATTAAGGAAAGATTTATAAACTGCTGAAAGCAGTGCAACCTGCAGAAAGTGAAAAACGATCAAAGTATCAACTGCAAGAGACAAGATTTGGGACCAACTATTTTGAGGCCCTCAGTATTATAAAGAATGATTCTTTATGGAAAACTTGTGCCTTAAGTGTCCGGCGGTCGCAACCGCCTTCAGCCCTCACCTCCTCCAGCACCGGACATACGCACAATCTGCACTGCCTCCAGTGGTTGGTTACCTTACGTTCTGGAACGTTGCCCGCCTCGCTGCTGGAACCTCACGCAAGCGCTTTCCTGCGTCTGTACGCGATTGTGAGGTGGAGTGGAGAGGACAATCGCGTACAGACGCAGGAAAGCGCTTGCGTGAGGTTCCAGCAGCGAGGCGGGCAACGTTCCAGAATGCGACCCCCGGGCACGACTGCCGGATAGTTAAGGCACACGTTTTCCATAAAGAATCATTCTTTATAATAGCGAGGGCCTCAAAATAGTACCTGGCAAGCCACGAGTTTAAGACCAGTGACTTAAACACACAACAGAGCTACACAACCTCCCTCCCCCTCCCTCCTTCCCGTTAGCTTTTCCCTACCAAGTTCCAGAGACCTGCAGCAAACAAACAGCCACACAAGATTCTAGCTCCAGCTGTTTCTCACTACGACTTTTACTGCTCATTTATATAGCGCTACTAGGCAAACACAGTGCTTTCTATCAAAACATAGCAGAAACAGTCCCTGATCAAAAGAGCTTACAAACTGGACAAGCAGGTGGATCTATACACAGTGCTAAGGTGGGGGAATTACGGAGAGAACAATACGACAGATATTGATGCTTAGAAGGTGGGCTGGAGTTTGGAATATCTGCCATTTCTCAGGACCCGCCCATAAGCAGGTCTCCCTGACTCACATATGTAATCTTTACTGTGGTTCCCTACCTTCTTTCCTGCTTTAGAGAAGACAACCTCTGTGCATTCCAGGCCCTTTCTTCCTTTGGGCTAGATTCACTAAGTAAACCGATCGTGTACCAATTGGTTTGCGACCCCATTGCGACCCGATTTCCCTCCAACCTGATTCACAAACCTTTGTCCCGATCATCCTTCATTCCGCGCATGCAAATGAGGGGTAACGGCATTGAAATGATGGCAGGCAGCGATTCACAAACAAAAACCCTGCAGCACCGACTGGGCTGGCACAAACAAACGATTGCTGGGGGCCCAGTCGTTCACTGCTTTCCGACTGCCATCTCCTGCTCTGCCTGCTGTCTACCCCGAGTTTCTAGCTCTCTGCCCCCGACTCTCCTGCTCTCTCTGCCCCGACTTTCTGCCGCGATTTTCTCCTGCCGCCCTGCTCTGCCCCGAATCTGCACTCCTGCTCCTTAAGCCCCGACTCTGCCTTTTTCTCTGCCCCGAATCTGCCCTGAATCTGCTCTCCTGCTCCTTGCCCCAACTCTCTGCCTTTTTCTCTGCCCCAAATCTGCTCTCCTGTTCCTTAAGCCCCTACTCTGCCTTTTTCTCTGCCCCGAATCTGCTCTCCTGCTCCTTAAGCCCCGACTTTGCCTTTTTCTCTGCCCCGAATCTGCTCTCCTGCTCCATGCCCCAACTCTCTGCCTTTTTCTGTGCCCTGAATCTGCTCTCCTGCTCCTTAAGCCCCAACTCTGCCTTTTTCTCTGCCCCGAATCTGCTCTCCTGCTCCTTGTCCCGACTCTCTGCCTTTTTGCTTGCCCTGAATCTGCTCTCCTGCTCCTTAAGCCCCGACTGCCTTTTTCTCTGCTCCAAATCTGCTCTCCTGCTCCTTAAGCCCCGACTCTGCCTTTTTCTCTGCCCCGAATCTGCTCTCCTGCTCCTTGTCCCGACTCTCTGCCTTTTTGCTTGCCCTGAATCTGCTCTCCTGCTCCTTAAGCCCCGACTGCCTTTTTCTCTGCTCCAAATCTGCTCTCCTGCTCCTTGCCCCGACTCTGCCTTTTTCTCCTGCTGCCCTGCTCTACCCCCAATCTCCTGTTCGGCTCTCTGCCCCAAGCGCTGACCTAGCCTTCCCTGCAGTGCTAGCCTGTGGTTATAACCCCATGGGTTTAAAGCGGGTTAAAACCACGGGCTTGCTTGGCTAGTAAAAGTAAAAAAATAAAGTTGCGACTCTTAGATGCGTGCACAGATCATCTACAGAGCCCTAAATGTATCCAAAAATAAAATGATTATGGGCTCAACTTAGGGGTATAATGTCATATTTTGCAGAACTCATATGACCA
Organism: Geotrypetes seraphini; assembly: GCF_902459505.1. NCBI lineage: Eukaryota > Metazoa > Chordata > Amphibia > Gymnophiona > Dermophiidae > Geotrypetes > Geotrypetes seraphini. The sequence goes on along the minus strand of NC_047085.1, from coordinate 30,526,420 downwards.
ACTAACTACTAATGTTCTCTCACATCAGCAAGTCAGAAGAACTTTTTAAACTTCTATCATGGCTAAACCCAATCAACATTTTGATTTGTGAGTCAAGAGTGGATTGATAATATTTTCCAATGTTTGTGGTGATCATCAATATTTTTGAAGCCAATGAAGAATAACACAATGCATATACCAACTGTTGATCATGTTTTCTATTTCTTTCTTCATGTTTTATATTTTCTTTTTTAAACTTTGAACTTTATTAAGAATTTTTGATTTTACAGAGAAACCCAGACCAAGGAAATAATTATACAAACATGAAATATAATCAAAAACAGCAAGAAAACATATTTCACCTCCACCCTTCTTCCCGCTTCCAGATTTATGCAAATCTCCAAACACCACCTTGGAACATCAACAAACAAAAGCACTTTTAAAATGCCTTTCTGATGCTTTTTCGAATGTGAAAATTTACTCTCTCAGGACCAGGTGCAAATGTACAGTATATGCTGATGGTTCTTTGCCTTTCTGTAGCTGTAAAGACCTGAGTGAAGCTGTTCCTTGTTGCCCCCTCAGAAGCTGACACTCTAGGTCAGTGGTTCCCAACTCTGTCCTGGAGGACCACCAGCCAGTCAGGTTTTCAGGATAGCCCTAATGAATATGCATGGAGCAGATTTGCATGCCTGTCACCTCCATTATATGCAAATCTCTTTCATGCATATTCATTAGGGTTATCCTAAAAACCCAACTGGCTGGTGGTCCTCCAGGACAGGGTTGGGAACCACTGCCTAGGTAACTGCCTTAGTTTGCCTAATGTAGGGCTACCATATGGCTCCAGAAAAAGGAGGACGGATTAAGACATCCAGGTTTTTTACTTCCATTGAAAGCAATGGAAGTAAAGAGGATAGGCAATTCCGGTCCTCGAGAGCCGGAGTCAGGTCATGTTTTCAGGATGTCCACAATAAATATGCATGAGATAGATTTGCATCTCAAGGAGGCAGTGCATGCAAATCTATCTCATACATATTCATTGTGGATATCCTGAAAACCTGACCTGGCTCTGGCTTTTGAGGACCAGAATTGCCTACCCTTGGGATAGACTGAGACATCTTGGTTTTACTTCCACTTTCAATAGAAGTAAAACCCGGATGTCTCAATCCGTCCTCCTTTCCTTGGAGCCATATAACCCTAGCCCAGGGGTAGGCAATTCCAGTCCTCAAGAGCCACAGGCAGGTCAGGTTTTCAGGATATCCACAATGAATATGCATAAGATGCAAATCTATCTCATGCATATTTATTGTGGATATCCTGAAAACCTGGCCTGCCTGTGGCTCTCGAGGACCGGAATTGGTTAAACCGACCCGAGCAAGAAGGAGACATGGACAAGCAGCAGTCATGGAACTAGGCAAGGACAGAAAAGCAAGGTCCTAAATGAGACCTGGTATGATAACAGGAACCAGGAAGCACAAGATGGCAGGTAAGGCCCATTTTGCATTTCTAAAAGAAGAAGAAGTTACATACAGGAGCCAGCACTTTCTGATTCCTGCTGGTTCAATCAGGGAGACCAGAGGTGGTCTCTGTTACAAATCATGGAAGTAATCATAGGTTCCACAATAGATCATTTAGCACTAAACAGCTGGATAGCACATTAGAGAAGTCAGTAGCCTGGGAGGCCACAGGGTGCCTTTTCAGACCCAGCTGGAGTTGAAAGGAGTGGGTGTGTGTGTGTACAACAAGGGGCAGATTTTCATTAGGTAGATTGAAGTTGCCATGGCATCTCTGATTTCCATTCCTGGCAGGGTCCTGTCTCTCCATAGTCACTGCACTGATCCAGTGCCTGTTTCGTACAGATTCATTGTCGGAGCTCTCATTATGATTGGAACTCATAGGATTCTATTATCGGAACGCTTTTTCAAAACAGTTCATATTTAGAGACTTTCTGGACAAAAACTCACTTTAATATATGCAGAAGGTGATTTTAGAAGCTGAACTTCAGTCAAAGATGCCATTTTGAAAGGCTATTAAAATGTACCGCAGTATGCCTTGCACTTCGACTGAACTTTAGAAAGTGAGAGGTTTAGTTAAGATAGAGTGGGAGGCTGTTGTTCCAGACGGTGGGAGGAATGATAACAAATCTAGGGATACCAGATTTTACGATTGTAAAATCCGGACCCATAGCCCCATCCCGAGGCCCGCCCAGTCCCACTCAGCCCTGCTCCATTCCGAACGAGTCACGCCCCATTCTGCCCCAGCCTTGCCCCCCCCCCTCAACCTCATGCTCGGAACCAAGTCAGGAGGGCATCTGCGCATGCGCAGGAGTGCCACAATGATGTCACATGAATGCGCATGATGTCACTGCGTTGCGTCAGCTGATGCGCAGATGCTCTCCCGATGTGGTCCCGAGCTGCAAGCTTTTCAAAACCCGGACAAAGTGCCGTGTTTTGAAAACCCGACTGGATTCTGGCCCTCGAGGACCGGACTTGCCCACTTCTGTTCTAGAGCCATTTACTGAATCTAGCCCCTTATAAGCATATATGTCAGGGGTGTCAAAATCCCTCCTTGAGGGCCGCAATCCAATCGGGTTTTCAGGATTTCCCCAATGAATATGCATGAGATCTATGTGCATGCACTGCTTTCAATGCATGTTCATTGGGGAAATCCAGAAAACCCGACTGGATTCTGGCCCTCGAGGACCGGACTTGCCCACTTCTGTTCTAGAGACATTTACTGAATCTAGCCCCTTATAAGCATATATGTCAGGGGTGTCAAAATCCCTCCTCGAGGGTTGCAATCCAGTCGGGTTTTCAGGATTTCCCCAATGAATATGCATGAGATCTATGTGCATGCACTGCTTTCAATGCATGTTCATTGGGGAAATCCTGAAAACCCGACTGGATTGCGGCCCTCAAGGAGGGACTTTGAGATCTCTGCGTCTAGCACCAAGGTGAAAGAAAGGATACCTGAAGATGTTTCGTAGAGTGGAGAAACCTTACAGAAGAGTGCGGAGTGAGAAGAGATTAACCAGGAAAATAGGAAGACCCAATGACCGAATCCCTTCTGAGAAAACAAGTATTTTGAAAGTTACCTAAATTAAATTGAAGGGAATAAAAGTTCTTTCTACCACCGTTGTGTATGTTATTTACATTGCACATTTAACAGAGACCTTTTTTATGTTATGTTACGTTAATCAGGTTTTCGATTCCACCTTTACCTAGTCAGTTCAAACTTGGATTACATTACAAGAGGTTGGGTCAATTACCCAGGAAGTTAGAATGGGCAGATTGACTCGGACATTCAACGGGGTTCCTAGTATAGGTAGATCAGTACAATTATTAATACAGTTAGGTCATAGTTACAAGTTCAAGTAGGTCATCGTTGGCTCTTCGTGTTGTCCCAGGAGTTGCAGTAGACAGTTTAGAAAAGGACTTTTACAATTGCCATTTCAAATACTTTAGGGTTGACTCCATGTCAGTTTTCTGAACCTGAGATAGTGGTCACAAGATCGTAGTGTAAGTGATAGTTGGTTTCAGCATTTTGCTAATTGATATTGGATGGATAAGGTAACTTGCCTGGCAGACTTTTGGGTCCTTTTATCAAGCTGCGGTAGGGGCTTAGCGCGCATAATACCGCACATTAAACCGCCTGCCGCACTAGCCGCTAACGACTGCATTGAGCAGGCATTCGTTTTTTAGCCGGCCGTGGGGGGTTAGCGCGTGATGAAATGTCCAATTTGTTACAATTTATAAATATAACAAACTCAAGAAAATCAACCCATGTCTTTATAACATTTACAGAAGAAAATAAAATTCTTAAAGATATAGCCCACGTTATCTGGCCAACAGTGCCCTCCTAAAAGCAACATAAATTTAGTAAAAGAAAGAAAAAAGCAGAATGAATGTGGCTTCTACTTCTATACTTTCCTTCAAAAATCCTCCCTAATTAGAAATAACCAAATAAGTCTAAGATAATATTTGAACCGGTTTATCTTTTAGAAAACCTTCTAACTGGACTGGCTCTAAAAAGACAAAACTTATCACTTGCATATGAAATTAGGCATTTACAAGGAAATTTCAAGAAGACGGTTGCGCCCACCGCCAGTGGTATATAAATATAAAAAAAATATTCAAAGTATTTTCTGATGGATCTTAGCTTTCTCATCCCCAAAAAAGATTCATTTATAATTGATTATTTGTGGCTTTTCCTGGATAGGTGGTTATCAATTTCTACTCCTAAGATTCAGGATTGTAGTTCTAATGGAAATTCTGTGTCTTCTACTGTAATCTTTGGAGTGTAGCATGGTCAGCTGAGGGTCCTTGCCAAAGGAATTTGTTTTTGTTCTTATTTAGTTTGAGGTGGGTTGAGGTCCAGTTTTCTATGATGTACACACATTTTTTTGACAGTGGTTAATTATTTTAATTGACTAATACAGCTGTTACAGATAGTATGATCGTTATGTCCCCTGCATGCTTTTATTCATGCAAGAACTAGGTTGGCTCTCAAAGATTGCATTAGGAGGTTGAATATTGATTGTGAAAGTGGGGATCCTTGTGGGAGTCCGCTGGGGCGTGGGGTGCCAGCTATCTGAAAGCTCACCATCTTTATGTACAGCATAGTGTCAAGTGGTTAGGAAGCCTTGGAACCAGGAGAAGACTGGGTCACTAAATCTGAAATCACTGAAGATCTCAGAAATTTATTTGCATAAGGTCTAATGCGCTGCTTAGGTCAGATTTAATTATGATGGCGCTGTTCTTTGCCGTATGTTACTAGTGCTGCAATCACTCTCAGTGATTTTTCCTGAATCCCGATTGTGATGGGTGGAGCATACTGAAGTGTCGTAAATAGCATTCGAGTTGTTTTATGACATACTGTAGCCTTCCATCATTTTGATAAATGGAAGCTACTGGCCAATAATTGGTCACATCAAAGGGGCTGAGTTCTGGGTTCTTGGGAATGGGCGTTCAGATAATTCCTCCTCCTGATTTGGGGAAAAAGCCAGTTTTTAGGTGATAGTTGAGCTGCTTTGATCAGGTAAGGTGAACAAATGTCGAGGCTGCAGTATGCTTTGGAATATTTTAGGAGAAATCGTTTTGAATTTAATCTCTTCAAAATCATTCCAAGATCTGCCTACTGCTATTTCCATAGGTGCTTTTGTTGCAGTGGGTCTAGCTGGATTGGTGGGGGGTAGCTGGTCTTTTTTGCACTGAATATTTGTTTTAAAATAGTTGGCTAGTTCTAGGGCTGTTGGAATAGAAGGTCGTTGCCATTTCTGATCTTGTTCTTGTTGGTTAGATTATCTAATATTGAGAACAGTTTGTTAATTTGAAGATTATCTTCTGTACTGCTCTGTTTACTTTAGACTAATACTCTTTCTTCTTTTGCTTCAGTAGTGATTCATATTCTAGGATGTTCTGGCGTCACTTAGGGCTAGTTTCATAAAACTTACCAATGATTTTGCAATCGTTTCCCCGATCCGATTCACTAAACAGTCGTGCGATCAATATCCGATCCGATCCGCACATGCAAATGAGGGGAAATGCCATGCATAAGTAGGAAGGTAGTGATTCACTAAACAGAAGAAGGAACACCAATTGGGGTTGCCGATCCAAACTGAAGCGACTGCTGAGGACCAGTCGTTCACGTCCTAGCCGACTGTCCTGCTCTCTGCTGTCCTGAAATCCTAGCCCCCAGTATCAAAATAAAAAGTAAAACTATCTAAATAAAACTGAAATCCCTGAAATCTCCCTGCTCTCTGCCGCCCTGCCTCTCTGTGAGCCCGTGGTTATAACCTGCAGTTTTAACCTGCGGGTTTAAAGCGTATTCTGTTCCATAGCTCTTCCCGTTTTTTTTATTTTCTGTCCTACGGCAGACTGCAGCCAAGCTCAAAGGAGAGGGAGGAGGAGTTAACAGAAGTGGGCCGTTCTGTGGGCGGAGGCACTCCTTCCCCCTGTAGTGCTGATTGGGTAGACGTTCTGTTCCGTTCTGGCTGCACAAATTGAAATGATTCCTGTGCAGCGTCTTGATCGCTCTACAGCGATCCATGGGATTGCTTGTGGGCGTGCGTCCGATCAGATCATTTGAATGCAGGAATTGTTGTGAATCGGTCGCCCATCAAGACTCGGCCACGAATCATCCAACAATGATCCGGAACACAGAATTTAGTAAATCTAGGCCTTAGTATTGTTTTCTGGGGATGGATGATTACGCCAGTAGCACTCAGCTTGTTGGTTAGCTCATTTTAGAGGCATAAGTGCTGAGTTGAACCACTTCTCTGATGATCTTTGAATTCTTTTGCTGTATTTGAGTGGGGCTAGTTTGTTTAGGATTTGTTCCAATGGTCCAGGAAATCTTGGTCACGGACGGGGAGGGATAATAATGAGTTATCTTTTTCATTCCAGTATGATTCAGGGGCTACTTTGTTTCTATAATAAGATGCTTCTTGGGGGGGGGGATTGATTTGGTCACTGATATCTCTTTCCAGAATATGGTGAATTTTAGGAGTAGGTAGTTAAATTCTAAGCAGCTTGTGCTTTTTGCTGATATGGAGAAGGTGAGTAGTTCTAAGTGATGGCCCTTTTCCTGTGTGGGTTGATGAAACAAGGGTTTGAGATCCAGCTCATTTTAGAGGCTGAGGAATTTCAGGGTTTGAGAATTTGAGGTTAAATCTAGGTGGAGGTTGAGGTCTCCTATGATGAAAGTGGAATCACATTGTACCGTGTTTCTTGAGATGATATCTGATAACCGTGGTTTAGCTTCTAGCTACTTTCCAGAAGCGATGTAGAATAGTATGCAGCAGATGGGGCTTTGGGAAGAGATGCTGTTTATATCTACCATGAGTGGGGAAGGTGGATATGGTGGAAAAGTTCCTTTGAGTTGGTAGAATAGCTATAAAGTAGTGAATTGTCGGTTGGTTTTTATGTATAGGGTAAGAGTGAGTCTGTGATAGTTAAGTGGGGTAATGAGAGGTTTGGAAGTCGGAGACTCAATTAGTGAAGATCTTCCTTAATCAGGGTCAGTTGGAGAATTGAGAGTAATGCTTAGTAGTATAAGTGCAATGTTATCCTAGGGTGGGTGGAATAAGGAGCAGGGTGGGAGGTCTTAGGCAATAGCAGAGATGTGTGCATTTGAAGATTTTTAACACTTTTATTCTTTTTGAATTTTTTCCTTCCTGTTTCATCCAAGTACTACATATATTTTTTGTCCACTGTTTTTCCTGTGTTTCCTTTGTTCCACCCCCCCCCCCCCCCCCCCCCGGCAGACTGGATGGACCATTTGGGTCTTTATCTGCCGTCATCTACTATGTTACTATGGGGTTTTTTTTGTTGTTGTTGTTGGTTTTGAAAACCACACCAGGGAACAGATGAGCATCTGAAGGCGTGAAGTACAGGAACGCTTTTTGATCTGACGCCTGTGTGAAGGTATGCACTCCAGGCACCAAAGAGCAGCTGTGAAAACTAATGGCTTGCAACCACGGTCTATTTTCCTAGCCATAGCAATAGTTCTTTTCCCTACGGAAACTTCTCTAGGGTTGATCTTTCCGTTACCCAGAACACTGAGCCACTGTACTAGGGCCGCATTCAAATGCAAATGAACATCCCTCCCTGTCCATTTGCTTAGCAGTCTCTTGTCTGGCCAACAGCTCTCCTCCATTGAGAATAAGCAAAGAGCTGGATAGAGGGGACCCTGTCTCGCAGAGAATTACCCAGAGAAGCACTGAAACATCCTTTACCAGCTTACAATATGTTACTCTCAATACACTAAAACTAAAGAGCCTCTTGAACTAATGCCCGATGTGTGATTAATTAAGACAGAAACAGTAGGTTCACTGAGGTCCACTGTGGAAGAATCCAATGATTTCTATTGAACCTTTAAAATAAAATAAAAAGAAAAGAAACATGAAAGAAAACAATACTGTACTTTCTTTTTACTTGTTCAATATTTATATAAAGGGCTTTGCAAAATCATTAATCCCAGTCTCTAGTAGCAGCAAGATCATTCTGAGAACAGAACCAATAGTCTTTAGACTAAATAAACGAACCTGATCAGCTTGGTGTGCATTCGTGTATTGAAAATTCAGCCTCTTTAAGAGAATGGAAATTGTTTTCAGGTTAAGTTGTTCCTTTCATGCCCTTTTCTTCCTGACAGCTTTTCTGTAACTGTTGCCCCGTGTTTAAGGGATTGATCGTAGTTTGGAGTACTTTAGCTGCTTTGTAGCAAGCAGGAACACTGTGTGCTTTGAGCGTGAGCCAGGGGGTCTAGATGGTCACTTGTGGGGCTGATCCAACTTGTACACTGACAAATCCGTGCATGACAATTGCGCCCTGTCAACTGTGAAATGCGCGCACCAAAGAGGGAACGTTTGAAAGGTATATCATCTACCACCAGACAATCCTCCCCCAATTATCACACCTAATCACCCTTCAAGTAAACAGACCATAAAAAGATTGTAATCTTGCCTACTCTAACTGTATTCCATTTGCTAATATCACACTGCTAGGCACTGTCAGTTTTCTATCCAACCCATAAGATCCCCAAGAAAAAAAAAAAAAAAAATTGTATCCTCACTGGAAAATGTCCAGTCAAATCTTTTGTAATCCGCCTTGAACTGCAAGGTATAGGCGGAATAGAAATCCGTAATGTAATGTAATGTAATATATATATATATATATATATACATATATATATATATATATATATATACATTGTGCTACTCTAAATCTGCCATAAGTGGATATGTGGAAGGCCCTGATTTGCTCAGACTCCTCAGGCCCCGTCTATTGGGAGGGGCTTGAGGCACTTTGATGCCTCAAGCCCCTCCCAAGGGACGGGGCCTGAAGAGTCTGAGCAAATCAGGGCCTTCCACATTTCCACCTATGTAAATGGTTCACATAATCATAATCTAAACCTTACTCTAACGCTAGATACCAAGTGAATCTTTTAAGTGTAGTGGGGGAGGTCCCCCTAGCCCCCTCAAAAAGAGTGTTACTTTGTAACCCTCAAAAAGACAAAATAGTATCCACATGGAGCGTAATTGTCGGGGCGCATTTGATGGGTCACCTCCCATTCAGGGCGCGCATTTGTCATGCGGCAATTGTTGGGGCACATTTGTCGGGGCGCAATTGTCGTGCGCGCATTTGACGGGTCACCGATCCCACTACACCACTTTTTTTTTTTTTTTTAATTGACCTCTGAGGCTATTCTGATGCAAATTTCTCAATCAATATAAGAGAGTAAAAAATATTTTTAAACAAATTAAAGGAATCCTGTAGAAGCATCAGTGATATCCAAGCAGAACCTCTGTTTTCCTTTTATTAAATAAAACGATTAGGGCATGCATTCATTTGAAGTGACATGTTTCTGGTGTTCTTTTATATATCACCCTTAACCTGAACAGGAAAAAGAATTCATCGTTTTCCAGTGTCATTAAAATGACGCACTATGGCGTCAACAAATCGTTCAAGCTCCCTGATCGTAATCTGAACTTCCCAATCATCGCCTCACCTACCTGACTCCCTCCAGTTTTTACCAAGTGTCAGAATTAACCTCTACAGCAGTGTATCGCAAACTGTGTGCCTCCTGATATTCCAAGTGTGCCGCGGCACACTGAGGAGGAAGAGACGCCCCTACCCGGTACGGCACCAGCGCTGCATGGTGCTGCCCGATTCGCCAATTCGAAATGATTCATCGATTCACTTTGGTGAATCAATTTGAACTGATTTGTTTTCTAAAAAAAAAAAATAATCGGGCTCGCCGATTCGGTGACCAACCCTCCTCTCTGTACCTTCGGGCCTCCTAAAGAAGGAGCAGCAGCTCTCTGGCAGCAAACAGCCCGTCCTAAGCACTGCCTCTTGCTGGTCATCCACTGCCACTGCTGATCCTGCTTTAGGGGGTGAGGGTCAGTCATGAAGTGCTGCATAGATGCCAGCGCTGGGTACCCTCAGCTCTGCAGATTTAGGACCCCCCCCCCCTCCCAAAGACATGTTTCCACTTATCTCTAACATCCTCCGGCTTTCCCCTGGCCTCCTGGTCTCACCTTCAAAGCTATTACGGCAGCCTGCAGAGGATCACTGGTGCTGTAGCGATCCTAGCAGGCTGCCATTGGCCTCCGCAGCATGTTCCCTCTGCTGTGATCCCGCCCCTCCTCTGATGTCAGGGGCAGGACTGCGGCAGAGGGAACGTGCTACAGAGGTCGACGACAACCTGCTGGGATCACTACAGCACTGGTGATCCTCTACAGGCTGTCATAATTAGCTTTGAAGGTGAGACCAGGAGGCCAGGGAGGAAGCAGGAGGATGCTAGAGAGAAGGGGGAAATATGCACACCTTCAGGAGGGGGGGGGGGGGCCCTGGGGTAGAAGTACACGGAGGGAGGGAGGGAAGGGGGTCCAAAGAGGCGTAAACATGCCTGAGGGGGGGGAGGGAAGGAAAGAAAATTGTTGCAGGAGGAGTGACAGTGATGAGAGAGGGAGAAATAAACATGGGATGGAGGAGAGAGAGAAATGGTGCATGGGGAGAGAGCATGTTGGGTTGGGGGGGTCGGAAGGAGGGATGTCACTCGAGGGAAGAGGCAAGGAGAGAGAGAGAGGCAGAAAGTGTTGGACTCATGGAGAGGGTGAGATGGATGGGGAGGACAGAAAGGAGGGAAGAAAAAATGTCACACTCGGAGGAAGGGGGAAAGGGCAGAGAGTGAAAAGTTGGACTCATGGAGAGAAGTTGGTTGGGGGAGGGAAGGAGGCCCAGAGGAGAAGCAGCATGCAGGAGGAAGAGAGAAAGAAATGTTGGACTGGTGGAAAGGAGGAAGAAATGGACTGGAAGGGGGGCCCAGAAAGGAGGAAGGGAAGGGAAATGGACTGCAGGGGGCAAAAAAGAAGAAGGGGGAGAGAAATGTTACATTTGGGGGAGGAGTTGTCTAACGTGGCAGAGGCTTCTGAAACCCCAAGTTGGAGAGGGTTTGAAAGTTATGTATGCTTGAACTGTGTTATATTTTCCTACTGCTGTTTCAAAGCTGTTCAAGCCTTGTGGCACAAGTAATCTGCAGTGCAGGACTTTTGGGACTGAAAGCTTGAAAGTTTTTGCTGCTTGGGTTTGTTTTTTTCTTCTTTTCTTGATTAAAGTTTGAGTCCAGCCACCTGTATGAAGGTGAGAGAAACCTTTTTGCTATGAAAGAACTTTAACCTGGTTCCCTGGTGAAGCAAACTTTCTCCAAAGAGCTGCAAAGCCCAGGGAATGGAATGTTGACCTTTTTTGTGTTTTCCCAGTTTATTTTCATGCTCCTTTGAATAGTGACCAGCTAAAGGTCCAAATAAAATCCAAACCTTATGATTGAACATTGTCTCCTGGGATTCATATTTCATTTGCACTACATAGCATTTGCTGAACATACTAGGCGGTTGCCTATTTTGAGACTCCTGAAGGGCCTCCTCATTTTCCCAGGGGGATCCACGCCAAGCTTGAGAAGGTCGCTGTTAGCACTGCCTGCAGACCTAGGCAGGGGCCTAGCATGCGACAGTCTATATAACTGTATAACTGTTAATGAATGTCTAATATAACTGACTGTGTTATGTGTCTACTGTAATCTACCGTGAACTTGCTTTTGTAACTCATTCCGAGCTCACGGGAGGACGGGATAGACATCTAAATAAAGGGCTGTGTTCTTTGCATATTGCTTCTCTCGTTAATTTGTGCATTATTGTTGCACCTTCCTCTCCTCCAGATATTTCTCTGCGTTTTCCTGCTCAAGTTCTTTTATATTAATCTTCTTATGTGAACAAAACTGATTGGGGATTAATTGTGAGGAGAGAAGTACCAAAAATAATTTGGACACAAAATGAAAAATCGCTTCAGATTAATTTTTATTATGTTACTAGGAAAGTCAGTGACAAATTATACATTTTCTCATTTCTTACCAATACGGAAACTGATTATGTCCAATTGTTCTTTGATAAGAGCTTAGATGCATACTGAAAGCAAAATATCATCATTTATCCTACAAATAATGTTTGGAATATAGGCCCAAATTCTGTAACCAGCCCCTAAATGTTAGGCACCTATTTCGGAGGCCCCCGACTAGATAGGCGCCTATCTAAATTGAACAACGAGCCCAATTAAGCTTTTTAATCAGCACTGATTGAAACTTAGAAGCCTATCAAGAAAGATCAATTGCGTAACACGGCGCCTCTAAATATTTAGGCGGCCTTCCCAAAAAATAGGCACTATGCGTGTTAGGCGTAGGCGTGGCTTCGTCTTAGGCGCCTTGTTACAGAATCGCTGCTCTTAAGGGTGTTTAAGCGCTCGCAAGGCCGCCTAGCATTTAGCTGTGCCTAGAACTGGCCAATTGATTGGGCACCTCCAAAATAGGTGCCGCTCAACGCGATTCACTAAACAGCGCCCAATTTTACTTGAATCGCGCTGAGCGGCACCTAATTCGGCGCCTAACTTTTGAGCGCTTCTTATAGAATTTGCCCTATAGTTTATACCCCCCTTCCCCCCACGGCGACCAATACCATGAAGATGATCACGATGATACATTAGGCATGGAGTCGTCAGATCAATCTTTGTCAAAGAAACTGCGGTATGTCACTGTAGTTTTTAAGTCCTAGGTCAGGGGTAGGCAATTCCGGTCCTCGAGAGCCGGAGCCAGGTCAGGTTTTCAGGATATCCACAGTGAATATCTATGAGATGGATTTGCATGCACTGCCTCCTTGAGCTGCAAATCTATCTCATGCATATTTATTGTGGATATCCTGAAAACCTGACCTGGCTCCGGCTCTCGAGGACCGGAATTGCCTACCCCTGTCCTAGGTCAAAATTACACATCCTGCAGTTAGCATGCTTGTCCTCCGAAGATAGTATAGAACAGTGTTTCTCAACTCGGTCCCGCAGTACACCCTTGCCAGTCAGGTTTTCAGGACATCCACATTGGATTTGCATAAATTGGATTTGCATACACTGCCTCCATTATATGCAAATATAATAATAATACTAGTTTATTTTTATATACCACCATACCCGGGAGTTCTAGGCGGTTCACATCAATCAATCATTATACATACAGTACAAATAGATATTTAAAATTGAAATCATCTAAAATTTCGACAAAGTTAAAAGCTTACAGTGGGACGATACAAACAATTTAAAATGAGATAAAAATTACAAGTAAGTAATAAGATACATTAGGTTGCCAGTCTATTGGATAATTGAGTTTTTATCTGTTTTCTAAAATCAAGATAAGAGGAAGCTTCTAACGCAATTTTGGCAAGCCATGTATTCAGTGTGGCCGCCTGAAAAGAAAAGGTTCTGTCGAGGAACCTTTTGTAATTTCAGGATTTTATTGAGGGATATGCAAACAAGTGTACTCTTCGAGAGCTCTTATTAATCTAACTGAGGGTAAAATGAGGGGTAAGATAGCTTGGTAGCATGCCAAATACTGCTTTGTAGCAGATACATGAGAACATAAATAAGACTCTGGATTCCAATGGCAGCCAATGAAGCTTTTGATAGATTGGAGTAATACGCTCCCATTTTTTAAAACCAAAAATAAGACTTATTGAGAATTTTCTTAAAAGCACCCAAATATATGATGTTACAGAAGTCCAGAATACTCCAAATGGAAGATTGAGTCAACAAGCGAAAAGACGCTTCATCAAAGTACTTCTTGATGGTGCAGAGCTTCCAAAGCACTGAAATACCGTGACCAGCGAGAGACAGATCGGGTGAAATCTGGACTGCCCACGGCGCGCAGCCGTTCGGCGCGCCGACGAAGGCGCACGACAAAGGCGCATGCGCCTTAGTGAGTGCCTTCGTGAAGCGGCAGTAGTGAAGCAAACTAGAAACAAGCAGCTCACCAGCTCCCCTAAATAGGATAAAGCAATAGCTAAGAGATAATCCTTTCAATCAGATCACTCACATCGTTTATTTAGCAACCAACACCCCAGCAACCCTACTCACCAACAATGGCAACCCGCCTTCCTAAAACCCTGCTTGTCCTTCTGTTGCTCGCCCTCCTCATATCCAACTGGAAAACAGCAGGCTTCCATACTTACTCCATCCCAATCATTACAACAGACCTCAGGCAAACTCCACCAGCCAGGAAACTCCACTCCTTCAGAACTCTGACACCATGTCCTAATTCCAGCCTAGAAAGCATCCCAACATTCTGGGGTAAACGACCTCCGCCAAAACCCAAGATAAACAGCCATAAACACTTGACACCCCCAAGAATCTTCCTCAACTCAATCAGTTCACAACTCTCCTTCACAAATTTCACACCAATAAAATGTGCTTACATGAACATAAGATCAATCAATCCAAAGGTGGAATTAATCAAAGATTGGCTAATCAAAGATCATCTAGGATGCCTATTCCTAGCTGAAACCTGGATCACTTCAGACTCCGACCCAAGCATAATAGATCTCTGCCCAAAAGGATATAAATTAGAGCTTGTCTGTCGAGAAAACAAACGAGGGGGAGGGTTAGCCATCATAGTAAAAAACAACTTTAACTTAAAAGTCCTAGCCAAGAACTCATCCCCTCACCTGGACCTTCTAGCATGTCAACTCTCAGATAACACTCTCTCTGGAAACCTGACCTGCATTCTATGCTATGTCACACCAGGGAAATGGTCCACATCAAAACAAGAACTCGAAGAATTCATTCTCCAGAATTCACTAACTTCCACCCACAACTTACTCCTCGGAGACTTAAATCTCCATCTAGAAGACCACTCCTCCAAACAAGTAGAGGGAATACTCTCATATCCCGATACCTTATCCTATCAGATACTTAACCCCGAACCCACACACGAAAAAGGCCACCAACTGGACATTGCAGCATTCACGACCCATAATCTTGACACTCAAAACATACACACATCCAACGGTATATGGCACCCCTCCCTCTGGTCAGACCACTACAAATACACTTTCACCATAAACTGGGCTCAAAACAACCACAAACCCGCACCCCAAAAAATCCACATCAACACACGACAGAAAATCAATCCTACTACATTTTGGGAGAAGGTAGATCCAGCATTCGACCAAATCAACCCCAAAGAATTTGTAACTCACTGGCGTACCATTAGCGAAGCTACTTTGAACGAGCTAGCACCAATAAAAACAAAAAACAAAATCTGTAGACCTTCAGACAAATGGTTCGACGCTGAACTTCTCCATTTAAAAAGACAATGCAGACACCTCGAAAGAATATGGAAAAAACAGAAACAAGACCAAACAAAAGTAGCATGGAGAATCCAAATCAAACAATATAACATCAAACTAAAGGAAAAAAGGAAAGCATACTATTCCAAACTAATAGGCACTGAAAACCCAGACTCAAAAATACTCTTCAATATTGTAAGAAAACTCACAGACACCAAACCTTTCCTAGCTACTCAAGGAAACCAATCTCCTTCAGCTCACCAATTAGCAGACTACTTCAAGCACAAAATCACCAATATCAGATCCACATTCAACAATTCATTAACCCTCCTCGATGAGATTATAACAACACCAACAATAGATGAAGCCTTAGTAGCTGACAGAACGTGGACTAACTTCCCCAAAATACAATGGAACGACATGACTCGACTATACAACAAATATAGTAAAACTTCTTGTGACCTAAACAGCTGCCCATCGTACCTGCTAACAACCGCATCCATCAAGTTCAAAGCTAACCTCATGAACTGGCTACAATCCACGCTCACAGATGGTCACTTCCCACCAGAACTAGGCGAGATTATTATCACCCCCATACCGAAAGATCCCAAAGCTCCAAACAATAATCCAGCCAACCACAGACCCATCGCTTCAATCCCATTATATATCAAACTACAAGAAGGTCTTGTAGCACAATACCTCACCAACTACTTAGAAGACCACAACATACTACACCCATCACAATCAGGTTTCAGAAAAAACCACAGCACAGAGACACTACTTGTATCTCTAATGGATATAGCCCACCAACACCTCAGCAAAGGGAACAGGATACTACTTATCCAACTAGATCTTTCAGCAGCTTTCGACCTAGTGGATCACAACATACTACTCCAGATACTAGACGCCATAGGGATCACAGGTTTGGTACTCAACTGGTTCCAAGGCTTTCTAAAAACTAGAACTTATAAAGTAAAGACAAAAGACCACATATCTGACCCTTGGTCAAACCCCTGTGGAGTACCACAAGGATCTCCATTATCTCCCATACTTTTCAACCTCTACGTATCCTCACTGGGCACCACTCTAGACTCCCTAAATATAGTCTCATTCAGCTACGCAGACGACATAACAATCCTTCTCCCCTTCAATACCCAAGACCCCAACTCATCAGGACGACTGAAAATAACTCTGGAAACGGTAGAAACATGGATGACCAACCACAAACTGAAACTGAACACGGATAAAACCAAATTCCTGCTGCTAGAAAAAGACAAAGAACCTACCTTAACTGATCTGACGACAAATGCAATCACATACCCAATACAGCCAGCACTCAAAATCCTGGGAGTAACAATAGACAGGAGATGCACAATGCAGACTCATACTAACAAAACCATCCAAAAAGCCTTCTACACCATGCGCAACCTGCGAAAAATAAGAAAATTCTTCGACAAAATTCAATACAGGATCTTAGTCCAATCACTTGTACTAGGACTTGTAGACTACTGCAACAGCCTTTATCTACCCTGCCCCGCTTACATGACCAAACAATTACAGACAGTACAGAACACAGCACTCAGACTTATCTACTCGCTAGGAAAATACGATCACATCACTAATGCCTATCTCGACTCACACTGGCTACCGATACAAGCAAGAACTCAATTCAAACTATACTGTTTATTATTCAAAGCACTAAACGGAACAGCACCTCTCTACCTAAACAGCCGCCTAACCCGAAACCTCTCAACTAGAGTAAGGAGAACCCAGACTCCATTCACCTACCCCTCACTCAAAGGCACAAAACGCAAAAAGCTATATGACAACCTACTTGCTACACAGGCCGCGAAAATTGACCCCACCATATCCAAGCTGCTGACCACAACTACGGACTACAAAGCGTTTCGAAAAGATATAAAAACCATACTATTCAAAAAACACATCCCAATATTATAATCTACCATCATCTTCTCTCCCTTCATAACCTACTGCAATTCACAACCAACTGCAACTTCGTCCCCATAGGCAACATCTAATCTAGCTGCATCGGGCGTAAAGCCAATTCATATCTAGAAACACAGTCTCCCCAAATACCGAAAAATCAGATATAGCAACCTAGGAACAGACGATTTTTTAGTAACATAAGATTATGCGTTGTAATATTATGTAAAGTAACATAAGGTTATGCGTTGTAATATAACATAAGGTTATGCTTTGTAATATCATGTAATGTAAGTTATGCAATGTACTGGAATAATAAGGTAAAATAACATAAAATAACTCTACGTAAAGTCTTGTAAAGTTATGTAAGTTAAATTATGTAAGATAAATTATGTAAACTTAATGCAAGTTATGCAAGCACGGTAAGGACAATGTAAAGTAACACAAAGTAACTCCACGTAAAGTTATGTAAAGTTATGTACGTAAAGTTATGTAAAGTTATGTACGAAAAGTTAAGTAAAGTTAGGTTTGCAAAGTTTGTAAAGTTATACAAATAATTGTATTGTCATCGCCTGGAAATGTCCAGCCATCTTCTAATGTAATCCGCTTAGAACCGCAAGGCACAAGCGGAATAGAAATCACTAATGTAATGTAATGTAATGTAAATACTTTTTTTAAATGTTAAATCAGAATGTTTTTCCAGTGTGAGGTGTTTATCCAAAGTTACTCCCAATATTTTTAAAGATTGTTCGATAATGTAATCCATCCCATTTACATGTATCATTGTTTCTTTGATTTTATCATTGGGAGTTGCTAAAAAAAATTTGGGTTTTTTCTGAATTTAATTTGAGTTTGAAGGCAGCCATCCAGAGTTCAATCTGATTTAAAATATTTGATAATGAATTTGTAAACTTGGATGACAGACAGGTTAGCGGGATGACTATAGTGATGTCATCCGCATAAATATAGAATTTAAGCTTTAAGCTCTGTAAAAAATTTCCCAAAGAAACAAGATAGATGTTAAATAGGGTGGGAGACAAAGGGGAACCCTGAGGTTCTCCGCAGGAATTAACCCAGCGGTAGGACAGAATATCGTCCTTAAACACCTGATAAGATCTTTTGCCCAGGAACCCATGAAACCAGTTCAGGACTTTTCCCGAAATTCCAATGGATTCCAAGCAATCCAGAAGAATGTTATGATCTGACCTCAGAGGAGGGGTGGGACCGGGGCGGAGGAAACAGCCGAAGCAAGCAAAGATCGCTGGCATCGCGCGATCTTGTTGCAGGCTGTTTCCCCAGGGCAGTAGCGTACCAAGGGGGAGCGGGGGGGAGGTCCATCATGGGTGCCGCCTTAGGGGGGGGTGCACAGTTGGCTCGGTCCCTATCGCGCTCCTACCATCCCAGCGAAAGCAGCATCGGCGCCATTACCGAAAAAGGTAATGGCGCCAGGCCTTGGAGCACCGAGGCAGACCGCTTCTCCCCCCTCCCAGCCGAAACCCCGCTGACCATCCTATCTCTCCCCCCCCAATTGAACCTTTCCGACCCTCCCAGCGAAAGCAGCAAACCTCCCTCCAGTAGCGTCGGCTTTATCCTCCCTCTGCCGCATCACTGATGACGTCATCAGTGACGCGGCAGAGGGAGGAGAAAGCTGCGAAGGAGGTTTGCTGCTCTCGCTGGGAAGGTCGGAAAGGTTCACGGGGGGGGGAGATAGAAGGGTCAGCGGGGGTTCGGCTGGGAGGGGGGAGAAGCGGACTGCCTCGGTGCTCCATTACCTTCTTCGGGCAGCAGCAGCGTTTACAATTCGCTGCTGTTGCCGGCTTCAGGCCTTGTTCTCTGCCGGGTCCTGCCTACTTCCTATTTTCATGAAGACAGGACCCGACAGAGAGGAAGGCCTGAAGCGGGCAACAGCAGTGAATTGTGAATGCTGCTGCTGCCCGATAAAGTTCAGGACATCAGGACATCGGGGAAGGAGCAGGGAGAAATCGGCTGCTGGCTTGGGGGTGAGGGTAGGGAAAGAATCATGGAAGTGGATAAATTGCCACGATGGCTTTGTGCGGGCTAGGGGGAGAGAGAAAGAAAGGAAAAAATAAAGAGGGGGGGGGCCAGGGGGAGAGAGAAAGAAAGGCAGAAATAAAGAGGGGTCAGGGGGAGAGAGAAAGAAAGAGGGGGACCAAGGGGAGAGAAAGAAAGGCAGAAAGAAAGAGGGGGTCAAGGGGGAAAGAAAGGCAGAAAGAAAGAGGAGGGCCAGGGGGAGAGAGAAAGAAAGGCAGAAAGAAAGAGGGGGACCAAGGGGAGAGAAAGAAAGGCAGAAATAAAGAGGGGGTCAAGGGGGAGAGAAAGAAAGGCAGAAAGAAAGAGGAGGGCCAGGGGGAGAGAGAAATAAAGAGGAAGGCCAGGGGGAGAGAGAAAGAAAGGCAGAAATAAAGAGGGGGGCCAGGGGGAGAGAGAAAGAAAGGCAGAAATAAAGAGGGGGGCCAGGGGGAGAGAGAAAGAAAGGCAGAAATAAAGAGGGGAGCCAGGGGGAGAGAGAAAGAAAAGGGGGGGGGGGCAGGAGAAGAAAGAAGAAGGACCAGAAGAAGGACCAGAGACTCATGAAATCACCAGACAAAAAAGTAGGAAAAATGATTTTATTTTCAACTTAGTGATCAAAATGTGTCCGCTTTGAAAATTTATATCTGCTGTCTATATTTTGCACTATGGCCCCCTTTTACTAAACCGCAATAGCGTTTTTTAGCGCAGGGAGCCTATGAGCGTCGAGAGCAGCGTGGGGCATTCAGCGCAGCTCCCTACGCTAAAAACCGCTATCGCAGTTTAGTAAAAAGGGAGGGGGAATATTTGTCTATTTTTGTATAGTTGTTACTGAGGTGACATTGCATAAAGTCATCTGCCTTGACCTCTTTGAAAACCCGCGGAATATAAATGATAATTAACATTTTCTCTGCGTACAGCGTGCTTTGTGTTTTTAAAATTTTATTGTTGGTAGATCATTTTGACTTGGCCACAAAGGTAAGGGGGAGGGAGGGAGGGAGCTGCTGAAAGACATCTAGTAATCCTTGCAGGCTTGACTGTGCAAGGAATTATTTTTGTAAAATCATGTTTTGTTATGTGACTGGCATTATCTAGACTTTAATTTCTATGAATGAATAGCATGACAATGATATAAAATTACTTGCTTGTTTTTATGTGCGTGCGCTGAAGGAAAGTGGAGAGAGAGTGGGCTGAGGATGCTGAAGGGAAATGGGGAAGAGAGTGGGGAGAAGACGCTGATTTATAAATTGACAATTGTACAGAATATTGTTTCTTTTTATACTTTAATATAAACAATTCAAGGCTTGTGTGGATGGAATCAGGTGGTTTGCAGGGATGGGGACCAAGCTTACGGGGATTAGTCCAATAAAATGGTATTTTTTTAATTTCTCATTATTTGTTTTATTTTTATTTGTTAATTTATAAAGTGGTGATTGTTATGTATCAGTTTTTTCAAATTTACATCTACTGTCTTTATATTTTGCACTGTATTAGAGGACATGCGTTACTGTTTTTTGTGGTGTTGCATTGTATCCAGGGTCTGGTTTCTTGGCGGATCAATTTAACTTTTGTCTACATATTTCTATTTTTAGTTTGTGATTATTCCATTTTGGGCGAGGGTGTATCTCTGTTCTGTGTGTATGAAAAGAACACAGTTTTCAGTTGGCATTGACTACAGGATCAATTGACTGTGCGGGATCTGGCTTGTTTAGTTTTACAATGTATGTGTTGGTGTTCTAGTGCTCACTGCAGTGTTTAAGATGCAGCCTTTTCCTAAGTACACTCTTGTGGTGCGATATGTAGATTGTTACTAAAAATCATATTTTTCATATAGATGGGGGGGGTGTCAAAAAATGATGGGCCCCGGGTGCTACATACCCTAGGTACGCCACTGCGTAGCTTCCTTTCAAATGAAAGAGATTTGACAAGACACTCATTCAGCGGCACACTCAAGAAATGAAACCAAAAATACAACTCAAACACTAAGGTCTAGATTCACTAAACTCACCAATCTGGGCGATCCATGGCCGAGTCTTGCCGGGCGACCGATTTACAACAGTTCCTGCATTCATATGATCTGATCGGATGTTCGCCCACAAGTGATCCCACGGGTTGCTGTAGAGTGATCGAGACACATGCACAAGAATCATTTCAATTTGTGCAGCCAGAATAGAACAGAACGCTCACCCAATCAGCGCTACAGGGAAGAAGTTCCTCCGCCCACAGAACGTTGTGCAACCAATCATGTTAGGCGCTACCTTTGGCTCTGGCCCACTTCTGTTAACTTCTCCTCCCCCCTCTTTCTCGAGCTTGGCTGCAGTCTCTCGTAGGACAGAAAAATAAAAAACAGGAAGAGCTACGGAACAGAACACGCTTCACTCACAGGTTAAAACCGCGGGTTAAAACCATGGGCTCGCAGAGAGGCAGGGCGGCAGAGAGCAGAGCGGAAGAGAACAGGGTGGCAGAGAGCAGGGAGATTTCGGGGATTTCCAGTTTTATTTTGATGGTTTTATTTTGATACTGAGATTTCAGGGCTGCAGGGCTGGGATTTCAGAGAGCAGAGAGCAGGACAGTCGGCAAGGACGTGAGCGACTGGTCCTCAGCAGTCGCTTCAGTTTGGATTGGCCAGCCCAATCGGTGTTCCTTCTTCTCTTTAGTGAATCGAGGGCTTCCTATTTTGCATGCCATTTCCCCACATTTGCATGGGCGGATCGGATCGGGCAGTAGGTTAGTGAATCGGGTCAGGGTTGGGGAACGCTCGCAAATTGGTCGGAACACGATCGGGACACGATCGGAGCGTTTCGTGAATCTGGCCCTAAACATCTTTTCCCCCTCTTTTTTAAATTCTATCTTGTAAACCAGTAAGAAACTTATATTTAAGCAATGGCCCCTAACAACACTCATTCATCTATCAAAGCATATGTAGGGAGAGGGGAGACATGATCGAAACATTTAAGTACCTCACGGGACGTGTCGAAGTGGAAGATGATATTTTCTTTCTCAAGGGACCCTCGGCCACAAGAGGGCACCCGCACAAACTCAGGGGCGGAAAATTTCATGGCAACACCAGAAAGTATTTCTTCACAGAGAGAGTGGTTGATCATTGGAACAAGCTTCCAGTGCAGGTGATCGAGGCAGACAGCGTGCCAGACATTAAGAATAAATGGGATCCCTACGAGGGTCAAGATAAGGAAATTGGGTCATTAGGGCATTGACAGGGGGTGGGTAAGCAGAGTGGGCAGACTTGATGGGCTGTAGCCCTTTTCTGCCATCATGTTTCTATAATCAGAAAGTTCTATGACATCACAATGCAGGTGTAAAGAGCCTTAGCCTATAGGAAGAGAAGATGCAAATGTTAAGAGCCTTAGCCAATAGGAAGAGGAGGAGAGAGTGGCTGCTGCAGACACCAGAAAGTATTTCTTCACAGAGAGAGTGGTTGATCATTGGAACAAGCTTCCAGTGCAGGTGATCGAGGCAGACAGCGTGCCAGACTTTAAGAATAAATGGGATACCCATGTGGGATCCCTACGAGGGTCAAGATAAGGAAATTGGGTCATTAGGGCATAGACAGGGGGTGGGTAAGCAGAGTGGGCAGACTTGATGGGCTGTAGCCCTTTTCTGCCGTCATCTTCTATGCTTCTATGTTTCTATGTCACAATAGATAGGAAACACTGACAAAGGCGACATACCCAAATACAGATGTCTCTGTATGAGGAAGTATAAATCCCCCTCGCCTGGGTCCTTTCACAGTATCTTTCCAGCAGCAAGCCAATATTAACATTCATACATATTCATAAGTTGCAGCAACTCTTGCTTTACAGCTAGTTCAAACTGGCTTGCTTTTTAGTTATTTTTCATAGCTAGTTTCCTGTCTTTCCTATTATACCTTGATAAGTGATAATATACCTCAAATGGGAAAGGATAAGGGATCAAGTTAGGGTTACCAGATGTCTGGGAAAACCGGACTGTCCAGGTGCCTGGATGGATTTCCAAAACCCGGAAGTTTGTCCAGGTTTTGGAAAGCCTGAGCTTGAAGCTGCATCTGTGGTGGGGTGGGGGTGGGGAGGGTGGGGGGAAGGAAGAGGCCTCCAAGCATGCATGGATGTGATGCAATGACATGAAATTAGGATTACTAGACGTCCGGATTTCACCAGACATGGCCTCCTTTTGAGGACATGTTCGGGAGTCCGGACAACTTTTCAAAACCTGGCACTTTGTCCGGGTTTTGAAAAGCCTCCTCTCAATCGTGTTGGGTAGGAGGCAATCTGCACATGTGCGGATGCCATGCGATGACATCACTCGAGTGTGCGCATGATGTCATTGTGTGCCATCCGCGCATGTGCAGATTGCCTCCTGCCCGACCACAGCAGGCAGTGGGGGGCGGAGCTAGGACAGGTCTGGAGGCGGGTCTGCATCCGGATTTTACAGTCGTAAAATCTGGCAACCCCACATGAAATACATGCATGCAATGTCATCATGTTGCATTTGTACTTGCTCGGAGGCCCTCCAGATGTGGCCCCGAGCTCAGGGAAGACAATGAAGGTTTGTGTGGAAGCATTACTGGGGGCAGGATGGGGCAGAGCCAGGGAGGAATGGCACTTGACTGGGGTCAGAACAGGGTGGGGCCACATGTTTCTTTTTTAATACTTTAACAATCTGGTAACCCTAGATCAAGTTCTCTGCTTCACCTTAAAATAGTAGATGTTCCTAAGGCACTGTGAACAGCAACTTTTCTTCTGTGTATATCTCAGCACATGATCAGATAAGTTCAACACCTAGGCCTTGTACCAAAGCTTATCTGGTGCTTCATACCATCACTAGGCTTGCATAAGTTCCTCATTCTGCAA
The DNA here is from genome assembly GCF_902459505.1 of Geotrypetes seraphini. Taxonomy (NCBI): domain Eukaryota; kingdom Metazoa; phylum Chordata; class Amphibia; order Gymnophiona; family Dermophiidae; genus Geotrypetes; species Geotrypetes seraphini. Next base: position 30,502,462 of record NC_047085.1, on the reverse strand, counting down.
AGCCTGGACATCTACAGACTAGCAGTGCGACCAGTCAGACTCCGTGCCTGCCATGTTCCCAGTAAAGTTTCCAAAAAAGTGTAGAATCAAGACTAGAAATGGAATTCCTAAGGTCAGACCTCCACCTCAGACAAGACACACTGAATATGCTGAGGAAACATGAGCAGCGACTGGAAACCCCTCGGAACCTGAATGGGAAGAAATGGAAACCCTCCCCAGTAACAAAGCACCACAAAGCAGACCCATAAACATAAGATTTAAATCAGGTCCTGCTTGTAGAAAGCTCTGCACTTTTCAGAACATATACCGGGGGAGCTCATGAGAGCTACAGGTGAGATCGGGCCCATCTAGGTCAGGATGTGGCTCTCACACTGAAAAAGCTGATTTTTCTTCTCCGAGAGGTTAGGGAAGAGGGAAGGAACCCAGTCTAGGTCAGGGTATTGGCCTAGACCCTATGGAGGTGGATGAAGCAGCTTCCACCCCAGAGCTTGTAACTCAGTTCCAGAAGGAACCGATGGAAATTCAGGAGGAGCCGATTCCTAAATTTGAAGCGATGGACGTGAGTTTGGCTGCCAAGTCTTTCTAATGGCAGTGTTGTGTTTTGCTACACTGTGCTGGGAACTAATGTGAAGTGATTGTTTGCAACAGTTTGCTTTTGGAATTTTTCTTTTTCATGATTCTTTTTTGATTGCAGACTGAGCAGGACTGTTTGTGTTGCCAGCATTAAGTTTTTTGTTGCTGGCTGATGTAAGAAAGTGCCTGCAAAGAGCCCATGGACTCTGTGTGTGGGTGGGGCACCAGTTTGTGTCCTGAAGAAAAAAAAGTAAAGGACTGTTTTTGCTTGCTGTTTTTTTTTTTTTTTTTTGTGCACTGCAGTTTCTTGGCTAGAAATGTTTTGCTTTTGCTTTCAATGCAGAGACTAATAGGAAGCTGAGAACTGCCTTGCTTGAGGGAGAAGTTTGCAGTGATCTGGGTGAGACTTTTGGAAGCTATTCTGATGAGCTTTTGAAAAGCCAAATTTGGGAAATTATCCTGGCCCCAGCACTGCTTGGATTTCTAGGTTTTTGGAGCCTGTGAACTATACTTACTTGTACCATGTTTAGGGCAGGATAAGAGAATTGTGTGCTGGTTTTTAAGAACCCAGGACTAGGCAGGGCCCTTGCCCAGCCAAATATAAAGGAACTGCTTGTTACTAAAGAAAGTTGTTTATGACATGTAACAAACTGTGGATGAAAATCCTGAATGCTGCACAAGAGTTTGCCTTGGAGTTTTGTTTAACTACAAACCTGTACAGTAAACTGGCTTATTCTGACAGACAGCATTTGGGAATTCTTGTAGCCAGATTTTTGGTTTCTTTGTGCACTTTAAATACTTTACCTGTAGGGACGATCTCCATCCAGAGCAGCGCACCTTTTGCTGTTTTGCCTGTGGCCACTAGGGGTGCTGTTACCCTTGCTTTGTGACACTGGTGGCTACAGCAGAGATGTTGGTAAGTAGACATGTAGCAAGCTCAGCTTCTCTTTTTATTACATTTTCTTTATTTTAAAGTATTATTAAGACCATATTATTTCCAATTAAACCAAGTAAGCCAGTTTCTCACAGAACCCATGTTCCCATTAGTTTAATCATTCATTCCCTTGTATCCCCATTAAAGAGGAATATGATCTATATGTTTTTTTCTCTTTCTTGCCAGATTCTAGCCGCACCTGAAAGGACACAAGATACAGGACACATTTGAATGCAAACTGTCCCAGCTAATCAAGATGGCCTTCTGTCACAATTTGCACCCCGTTTTGGTATTTTTTAAAATGATTTTTAGAGCTTAGGATTGGCAATATAGATCATTTCCATCCCTGCACTAAATGTCCTTTTTCTTGATGTTTTAGGAAATGGGGTATGATTCCCGCACATATATTACTTTTGTTCATATACTTTGAATAATAAAGGCCCGTTTCTGGAATTTATCACCCAGAGCTTACCGTTACGGTTTAGTCTGTCATAAGAACATAAGAAGTTGCCTCCACTGGGTCAGACCAGAGGTCCATCACGCCCAGCAGTCCGCACCCGCGGCGGCCCCATCAGGTCCACGACCTGTCAGGTTTTCTTGATTTAGCCCTATATCCCTATCTACCTCTATCTGTACCCTTCAATCCCCCTATCCTTCAGGAATCTATCCAATCCCTCTTTGAATCCCCGTAGCGTACTCTGCCCGATCACATCCTCCGGGAGCATGTTCCATGTGTCCACAACCCGCTGAGTGAAGAAGAACTTCCTGGCGTTGGTTCTAAATCTGTCCCCTTTCAGTTTCTCCGAGTGCCCCCTTGTACTTGTGGTTCCCCGTAGTCTGAAGAATCTTTCCTTGTCTACCTTCTCTATGCTGTTCATGATCTTGAAAGCATCACCTCTTTCTCTGATGTCACTTCCTGTACCTAGGAAGTGACATCAGAGGAAGAGCCGACGCTGGCACAAGCAGCAGGTTGGGGTTGCTTCTCTTGCTGAGAATGTTAAAGAGTGTGTGGGAAGGGGGCGGGGCACGCAAGCGCTTGGCAGGAGGGGACGGGGAAGTAGCAGATGGAGTGGGAGGCGGAGAAGAGGGCGGGGTAGGGGCGCCTCTCACCCTTGCTACGCCACTGATTAAGGTTACCATATGGCTCCAGAAAAAGGAGGATGGATTGAGACATCCGAGTTTTACTTCCATTGCTTTCAATGGAAATAAAATTCAGATGTGTCAATCCGTCCTCCTTTTTCTGGAGCCATATGGTAACCTACCTGCTTCTGCATCACCATTTTCAGTGTTAAAATCATAAGGCCCAAAGAACACTTATTACACGCATCAGAGTTTAATCATCTCTCAGATTTCTGATGGCCTTTGAGCTCATTCAGGATTCATCCATTTTAAGTATTCTTTCAAACCTTCAAGAAACTACAGCTATGGAGCAATGTAGCTGATTATGACACTGACGAAGATTCAATACTTTGGCTTTAAGCAGAAATTAATATTGGTTTAAACAAAGAAAGTTGTTTAAACAAATATCTCTGTCTAATCATTTGTTAATCAATCTGACACTTAAATCCTCAACAATACTCAATTGAATATCTGAAAGCAAATATTTGGCTAAGTGTCATCGTTGAGGATATGTTGAAACCCTCTGATCAGTGTGCGGCAGCGACAAGAAAGCAAACAGAATCCTAGGCATTATTAGAAAAGGAATGGAAAACAGAAATCAGAATGTTATAATCCCGTTGTATTGCTCCATGGGTGGGTGTGACCACATCTTGAACACTGTGTACAATTCTGGTCACCACATATAAAAGAATGTCGTCTTCATTATAAGGCGTATGGGGACAGACTTATAGATCTCAATCTGTATCCTTTGGAGGAAAGGTGGGAGAGGGGAGATATGATAGAGACGTTTAAATACCTACGTAATATAAATGTGCATGAGTCGAGTCTCTTTAATTTGAAAGGAAGCTCTGGAATGAGGGCATAGGAGAAAATTAAAAGGTGATGGGCTCCGGAGTAATCTGAGGAAATACTTTTTTACAGAAAGGGTGGTAGATGCTTGGAACAGTCTCCCAGAAGAGGTGGTGGAGACAGAAACTGTGTCTGAATTCAAAAGGGCCTGGGATAGGCATGTGGGATCTCTCGGAGAAAGAGAAAATGGTTACTGCGGATGGGCAGCTCTATGACTTCACAATGTAGGTGTAAAGAGCCTTAGCCTCTAGGAAGAGGAGATGCAAATGTTAAGAGCCTTAGCCAATAGGGAGAGGAGGAGATAGTGGATGCGGATGAGAGACTGGATGGGCCATTTGGCCTTTATCTGCTATCAGGTTTCTATGTTACTAAAGTTCTATGACATCACAATGCAGGTGTATAGATCTGTTAGCCTATAGGAAGAGGAGATGCAAATGTTAAGAGCCTTAGCCAATAGGGAGAGGAGGAGATAGTGGATGTGGATGAGAGACTGGATGGGCCATTTGGCCTTTATCTGCTATCAGGTTTCTATGTTACTAAAGTTCTATGACATCACAATGCAGGTGTATAGATCTGTTAGCCTATAGGAAGAGGAGATGCAAACGTTAAGAGCCTTAGCCAATAGGGAGAGGAGGAGATAGTGGATGCGGATGAGAGACTGGATGGGCCATTTGGCCTTTATCTGCCATCAGGTTTCTATGTTTCTATGCTGCCAATTAAGTGCTCGTTAACTCCAATCATTGATTGCTAATGTTTATTTGACTAATAGGTTTATGCACAGAACTGCAATTCACATCTAAAATTGTGTCCAAATTTGGCATCCTATACAGAATCTGGAGGTTAATGACCAGTTTAGAAAAACCACTGGAATAAAAACCCATTCATTAAAATACCCATGATATAGCAAGAGAGTAACCAATCAGTAACCAGGATGAAGGGAGGCTAGTGAAGTGAAAGCATATGCTGACCTTTCATTTTCAAAGCCCTGCATCTACTTTTGACATGTACGTTTGCGCCTGCTTTAATACAGATGCAAATGTATACAATGAAATGGCATTAAGGTTGCCATTCTGGTACAAACCAAAGGTCCATCAAGCCTAGTATTCTGTTTCCAACAGTGGCCAACTCAGGTCACAAGTACCTGGCAAGATCTCAAGGAGTAAAACAGATTTTATGCTGCTTATCCTATGAATAAGCAGTAGATTTCCACAAGCCATTTCAATAATGGCTTATGGACTTTTGTTTTAAGAAATTATCCAAACCTTTTAAAACCCTGCTAAGCTAATTGCTTTCACCATATTCTCCACCAATTAGACACTGAGTGAAGAGCTATTTTGTCTGGTTTGCTTAAAATCTACTGCTTAGTAGATTCATCTTATACATCCTAGTTCTAGTGTTTTTGGAAAGAGTAAACTTAGTAATTTACATCTGCCCGTGACATGCCACTTAATATTTTATAGATCGCTATCATATTTCCCCTGAGACATCTCTTTTCCAAGCTGAAGAACCCTAGGTACGTTAGATAAATTGTGAGCCCCTCGGGACAGAGAGGAAAAAATGCCTGAGTACCCGATTGTAAAAACCACTTAGATAACCTTGATAGGCGGTATAAAATCCTAATAACTTGAATAATAGCCACTTTAGCCTTTCCTTATAGGGAAGTTGTCTCTTCCCTTTTATTATTTTCGTACGTTTTCTAATTTTGCTATATCTTTTTTGAGATACGGTGACCAGAATTGCACACAGTATTCGAGGTGCGGCCACACCATAGAATGCTACAAAGGCATTATAATATTTTCATCTTTCCTATCCTGTGCATCATTTTCTCCTGGAAAATAGACCCACAGAAGGTGCTCCTGGATCCTTGAGGGATGGTATGGATATGAGAGGGGAAGGAGAAAGTGGGTAAAGGACAAAGGAATACATGAACAAGGAGTAATAACATTGTTCAACGGTAGAGAATCGAAGCAGAATTTGGGTAAATATGGAAGAAAAGGCTTGTGTGTGGATAGTTATAAAGTCCCTGTGTAAGGCCTTTGTTGAAATTTTAAAAAAAAACAAAACAAAAACATCGTGGGTTTTTTGTTGGGTTTTTTTTTTGAAAGAAAATAAGCTTGCAGACTCATAGAATTTCTATGATCGGTCTCAAAATTGCTTATTTAAAATTACCTTACTACCTGGATGGTTGTACAACTGAAATCAAGGATCGGAAACAGAAGAGGCTGGAAGCACGTCTACCTTTATAGCAAAGCTGATGAAATAATAATAACCAGCAGATGGAAGACCTGGTAACATGAAAACCAGTCTTTGCATAAATAAGGCCACTGGGGGGGGGGGGGAAAAGACCAAGTTCTAACGCAAAGCAGATGGCAGGCTAATGTTAGGTTTACTTCCTTAGGCCCAGAACATTTCTTGTCAGGCCATGAAAAGCCTGTGAATTGTGAGCAGACTCTGTGATTGCTCTCTTTACCAGCGTTTTAAGAAGATAAAGTAGTAAAGTTTAAAAATGTTAAAAATAGATCAATTCTGAATGGGGACTGGCTGCCTCATTGAGGAAAACGAAAAGATTCTGTCAGAGGCTACAGACCTAGGGCTTGTAGAAAGCCACGGTAAAAGCACTGAAACCCTTAGCAATTGAATGGGCTTTGGTGCAGTTACCACACCAGCAGCGCTACCGTAGCTTTGTAGAAGGGGCCCTTTGGGTCTCATTCACTAAAGTCTACATTTTTAAACAAGGTAAGGGAATGGGCTATGGGTGATGGGTGGGAACTCGGCTAGTTTTTTCCAGACATCCAGGGCAGCTAGATGAAAGGAACAAAGTCTGGAATTGGCAGTGGAGGACATGGGCATCAGAAAGGGGGTGGAGGGGGGGGTCACTGGGGCCAAAAATTCCCAGTGGGAATGGAGCCGACGGTGTATCTACACAGGAGCAACTCTCTCGGGAGCGGCATCTTGCTGCCGGCCAGCGTACCTGCTGGTTGGCTCTCTCTGCCACGAATCTTTCCCCGACATCTACTCCTCTTCCCCCCCCTCCCTCACCGTGCATCCACTTTACATTTCTTGTAAACGTTGCAGGGCAGAGGAACTGATTCTCAATGCTGCCTTGCCACCGGCCGGCGTCTTCTCTCACTGCGACCCGCCCTCTCTGACTACTTCATCTTTCCGCTGGGGCAGGGAGTATAGAGAAGATGCCGGGTGGCGGCAGGACGGCGTTGAGACTTTGTTGAGACTTGGTTCCTCCACCCGGTGTGCTGGTGTTTTGCATCAACAAAGGGTTTTCCCTCGGGGCTGCTGTGGAGTCCCTTTTTTTCTTTATTTGCACTGTGACATCATATGTTTATTTTATTTTTATTTTTCCTCTAACTCTACGTTTCACTTCTCTATTACCCTCCAGGTACTTTAGTTAGATTGTGAGCCTTCGGGACAGTAAGGGAATTTTCCAAGTACCTTTCTTATTTCTAATCTTAATGTATATTTTCTGTAAACCGCTTAGAACCTAACGGATGTAGCGGTATATAAGAAATAAATTACATTACATTACATATGGAAGATTGAATCTGAGTGAAGTTGTTTGCAAGAAGTGAAGTTTTTTTTTTTTTACCTAAGAAGGTTTTTTTTCTCCACTTCTTTTTGAATGCCTTTGTTTCAATGAGCCTAAGTCCCACCATTCCACCGCTGTTATAATTTTGAACTGCGGGAAGAAATTACGTGCCGACTTTCATCATTGGCTCTCGTGCATTAAGCAGTAATCCAATATTAGTGTCTATTTTTTTGCATTTAAATTTTCATTTTCTATTTTTCTTCAATTATTTTAACATATATAATGTGCACTTATCTCTGCATTGGCCAACACCTGGGAGCCTGACCCGACATGTTTTGCGCCGTTGCGCTTTATCAAGGGTCTCCCGAGGTGGCTTACACTTGGAGTCGGATGACAGCAGCCACCTCGGGAGACCCTTGATAAAGCGCAACGGCGCGAAACATGTCGGGTCAGGCTCCCAGGTGTTGGCCAATGCAGAGATAAGTGCACATTATATATGTTAAAATAATTGAAGAAAAATAGAAAATGAAAATTTAAATGCAAAAAAATAGACACTAATATTGGATTACTGCTTAATGCACGAGAGCCAATGATGAAAGTCGGCACGTAATTTCTTCCCGCAGTTCAAAATGATAACAGCGGTGGAGTGGTGGGACTGAGGCTTTTGCATTTAATTAACCACTACTTTATAAGATTTGGTATCTAGTCCTATTTCTTACCATCAAATCACTGTATTATATGGACGGATATTAAGGCTGGAATGGTACAACTAGTATAGCCATTATTCGTTTGTTTCAATGAGGCCACGTATGTGTGAGTGTGCAATTTAATAGGGTTTGAAAGTGACGTGTGGGGCCCTTTCATTTCCAAGTAGGGCATAAGGGGGTTTCTTTAAAGTGATTTTTGTGTGCCCTTTCCTTAGGATTAGTGATAATTGAAATCAGCCATTATTATACTGTTGCCCAATTTGCCAGCTTTCTTTTAATCTCTGAAAACATTTCTTCATCTGTCTGCTCATTTTGTCCCGGGGGACGGTAGTATAACCCTACCTTTATATTTCTTCCCTTCACACATGGAATTTCTATCCATATGAATTCTACACTTTTATCTATGTCATGCACAATATTTGATTCAATTCCCTCCAATTTGATCTACTCTATCCTTGCAATATAATTTGTACCCAGGTAACACAGTGTCCCATTGATTGTCCTCCTTCCACCGAGATACCTATTATATCTATCTTATCATTCAGTGCTATATACTCTAACTCTCCTATTTTATTTTATAGGCTTCTAGCTTTTGTATACAGACACTTCAAATTGTGCTTTTTCCTTGTATTTACAGGCTGTTGAGAAGATGAAAGGGATAATTGGCATCTTTACTCTGCTTTCCTCTTACGCACTCTTGGCTTTCTTTCATTTTTGAAACCTCTCTATTGGGACTCCCTAAATGTTCTGATTCAACAGTATCCTTCAAGAATACTCCACACTGAACCATCTGCTCCTGGGCAACTTCTGGCTCCCCACCCCCATCTTAGTTTGAAAACCAAGTTTCCAAGATTATTTAATCTTTGATATACCGTTTATCAAATCTATACCTAAACGGTTAACAATTATCAATGCTATTAAAAAAAAACACCAAAAGAATAAAAAGAAAATTAGAAGGGAGAACAATACTGGAACCAATAAGAAAGAGGCGGGAACTGGTAAGTGAATAAATACATCGAGATGAAAAAAACCATAAGAGGGAGAGATGCGAGGGACGGGGGTTTGCTCTATCTCCTTTTTAAATGTTAGCACCAGCAGCCTGGTTCCATCAATTCAGACTTCTCATATTTCTGACCTCCCATCAAGTCGTTCTCCTGATTAAAAGTTGATTTTCATTGCATTTGTTAATTCTTTTGAATTCTACCGTCTTTCATCTGAGATTCTCTTAAGTTTTGTGCCTAGAAGTGCTTTGAATCACTTTGATCAGATTTTTCTGCTTTATCTGAAGAAAATACTCCCCTTTCTTTTGATTCTAAAATGTGTTTTTCTAGAAAACAGAAATGCTGCTTAGTCAAATGACCTACAAACATAAGTAAGACATTTTGCAGCAGCTTGATGGGGTTTTGTGTGTTTCTTTTTCCCCCCCATTTAATTTAGAATCTAGTATTACACACTTTGCAGTGTCTCTCTCCTGTCTCATAGATCCACAATACTGTTGTAACCTCACTGGAAATGTCCAGTTAGCTCTTTTGTAATCCGCCTTGAACTGCAAGGTATAGGCGGAATAGAAGTCCCTTAATGTAATGTAATATAATGTAATGTAAAGGTGGATTAACCTTTTAGTAGACCTCATCACCATCTTAATACGAGTAAAAACATAGAACATGATGGCAGATAAACGTCCAATGACCATCTAGTTTGCCCATCCACAATAAGTTTCAAGTTTCAAGTTTATTAGGTTTTAATATACCGACCATCAAATAAATATCTGGCCGGTGTACATTACAATAAAAATATAAAAAAGGAAGAGGAGTTAATATATTCAATATTTAGAGGTACAGACAGTGTATATTAAAACATAGACTAGACAAACTTGATTGTGAGGGAAGAGGTTTATGGTAGGGTAAAGTTACAATGTTGAGAGAAAAGGGAGAAAGAGGGGATGGGAAAAAAACATTTGGGTGGGGAAAAGTCTTTGAAATAATTTTTTGAAGTTAAATAATTAAAATAACTGAGAAATAGATACTAAACTGAAATAAATGCATCACGGAATAGAAAAGTCTTTAGGCCTATCTTAAATTTATCCAGTTGTTGTTCGTCACGAAGAGGTTGTGGTAAAGAATTCCATAGTGTTGGAATTTGGGCCCTAGACACATAACCATTATCTCTTCCTCTCTCTAAGAGATCCCACGTGCCTATCCCTGGCTTTCTTGAATTCAGTCTCTGTCTTCACCACCTCTTCCGGGAGACTGTTCCATGCATCTCTCACCCTTTCTGTAAAAAAGTATTTCCTTAGATTACTCCGGAGCCTATCACCTCTTAACTTCATCCTATGCCCTCTCATTCCAGAGCTTCGTTTCAAATGAAAGAGACTCGACTCATGCGCATTTACATTACGTAGATATTTAAACGTCTCTATCATACCTCCCCTCTCCTGCATTTCCTCCAAATTAAGTACAGTACTCTCCCGATAGTCGCGGGGGTTCTGTTCCAGGAACCCCCGCGAATACGGTTTTTCATGGGGGGAGACTGGAGAGGGCAGCGGGAGAGGCAGGACAGAGCAGCCGGAGTGCCGGCGAGTGCAGGAAATCACTCGCTGTATGCTCTGACCGCCTCTTCCTGCACTAAGACGGGCCTTACCAATCAAGAGCTGCGTGTCAAAGCAGCTCCTGATTGGATAAGGCCCGACTTAGTGCAGGAAGAGGCGGTCGAAGTATACAGCGACTGATTTCCTGCGCTCGCCGGCGCTCCGGCTGCTCTCTCCTGCCTCTCCCGCTGTCCTTGTTGGCGGTTCGCGGACGGAAAATACCACGAATGACTGGGACTGCGAACTGCCGACCGCAAACGACCGGGGGAACACTGTACACAGATTGAGATCTTTAAGTCTGTCCCTGTACGCCTTATGATGAAGACCACATACCATTTCAGTAGCCTTCCTCTGGACTGACTCCATCTGTTTTATATCTTTTTTGAAGGTGTGGCCTCCATATTGGACACAATATTCTCAATGAGGTCTCACCAAGGTCTTATACAAGAGCATTAATACCTCCTTTTTGCTACTGTCCATTCCTCCCCCTATGCACCTAAGCATCCTTTTAACTTTCACCGTCACCTTTTCAATCTGTTTTGCATCCCATACTATCAGACCCAAGTCCCGCTCTTTTTTAAAAAAATTCTTTATTGATTTTGCAAACTTCAATAGTGCAATACACAAATATATAAAACATAAAAAGTCAATAAAAGCACATTTATCTTACAAATATACATAACCAACCATTTTCTCCCACCCACCCATCCAATGATTATTCAAAACAACACAGAGACATAGATTTTCCCATTAACCTTACACTATTCAAATTAATATCTTCCCATCCACCACTCACCCAAAGTGTACCTACTCAAAAATCGAAATTAGAACAAAAATAACTCCCCCCCCCACTCTTCCCTGGATGTGTACAAAAATAAATTTAAATTGGTTTAGGGCCCATTGACATCCTACATTACTTTTATTGTAGTAGGTCTTTGATTATGAATCAATCTGTTTATTTTTGTCATGTTCATAATTTCTTCACTCCCTAAACTGTACCATTTGTTCGGGTTTGTTTTGACAAAATAAGAACAGGTAGGAAAAGCAGTTTGCCAACTGCTTCTAATGACTGGAGAACAGTTCATAGGGGGTGGGGAGAAAAGACACATCTGTGCTTGCAGCAGTGGCTCTGGTTGTCCCTTCTCCCCCACCCCCCTCCCAACACCATCACCATCTTTCTTTTTGCCTGTAGTTGACTTACCAGACAAAAGTCTACCTTGGAAACCATACAGTACACATCTACGAGGTTCCCTCCTAAACATTTGGGCCCTAGACACATGCCTAGTTTGCCTATGACTTAAACCTCCTTTGGACATAGGGCATCAGGCTTCACTTAGATTATCTCTCTCACATTTGGTTCTTCCTCCCTGGTGCTATTGGCCCTTAAATTTGTATATCTGATTTTAGGGGCAAAAAAACCCTCAAGCTGCGTTCTACCAAGGGGGGGGGGGACGGGTGGGGAGGGGGGGGCCACCCCGGGTGCTCGTCCCATGGGGGTGCACAGCTGGCCACCCACCGGGGAATAGGCTGCCATTGGGGAAAAGCTGCCACTGGCCATCAGGAACAGGCCAGCGCTGAGTTCTCCCTCCCTGCTTCTCTTCCCCGCGGGCCGACCAACTCTCGCTGCCCGACGTCAATTCTGACGTCGGAGAGGACGTTCTGGGTTAGCCAATCGCTGCCCGGCTGGCCCGGAACGTCCTATCTGACGTTAGAATTGATGTCGGGCGGCGAGAGTTGGTCGGCTCCGAAGGGAAGAGAAGCAGGGCGAACTCGGTGTCGGCCGGTTCCCAATGGCCAGTGGCAGCCTTTCGCCGGTGGCGGTGGCAGCAGCATGTTTCCCAATGGCAGTGGCATGGGGGAGGGCAGGGAGAAAGAAAGAAAGACAGGGGGGGGTGAGACAGGAAGCCAGAAAGAAAGAAAAGGGGGGGAGGACAGGGACCCAGAAAGAAAAAAAGGGGGCAGGGTGAAACAAAGAAAGAAAGAAAAAAATGGGGCATGGGGGGAGAGAGAGAAAGACAGACATAGAGAAAGAAAGGGGGCATGGAGAGAGAAAGCAAGAAGGGGGCAGGGTGAAAGAAAGTAAGAAATGGGGCATGGAGAGAGAAAGACAAACAGAGAAAGAAAGGGGGCATGGGGAGAGAGAAAGAAAGAAGGGGGCAGGGTGAACATAAGAACATAAGAAGTTGCCTCCGCTGAGGCAGACCAAAGGTCCATCTCGCCCAGTGGTCCGCTCCCGCGGCGGCCCATCAGGTCTATTGCCTGAGCAGTGGTCCCTGACTATTTCTATAACCTACCTCTACTCCTATCCCTATAACTTACCTCTACTCCTATCTGTACCCCTCAATCCCTTTGTCCTCTAGGAACCTATCCAAACCTTCTTTGAAGCCCTGTAACGTGCTCCTGCCTATCACAGCCTCTGGAAGCGCGTTCCATGTATCCACCACCCTCTGTGTGAAAAAGAACTTCCTAGCGTTTGTTCTAAACCTGTCCCCTTTTAATTTCTCAGAGTGCCCCCTTGTACTTGTGGTTCCCCATAATCTGAAAAATCTGTCCCTGTCTACCTTTTCTATGCCCTTCAGGATCTTGAAGGTTTCTATCATGTCTCCTCTAAGTCTCCACTTTTCTAGGGAAAGAAAGAAATGGGGCACGGAGTGAGAGAGAAAGACAAACATAGAGAAAGAAAGGGGGCATGGGGAGAGAGAAAGAAAGAAGGGGGCAGGGTGAAAGAAAGAAATAGGGCATGGAGAGAGAGAGAGAGAAAGAAAGACAGACATACAGAAAGAAAGGGGGCATGGAGAGAGAAAGAAAGAAGGGGGCAGGATGAAACAAAGAAAAAGTTGGGGGAGGGAATGAGGTCTGGAGGAGAGGAAGCATGCAGGAGGCTGAAAGAAGGGAAGAAATATTGGATGCACAGTCAGAAGAATAAAGTGCAACCAGAGACTGATGAAATTACCAAACAAAGGTAGGAAAAATTATTTTATTTTCAATTTAGTGATCAAAATGTGTCCATTTTGAGAACTTATATATTCTGTCAATATTTTGCACTATGGCCCCCTTTTACTAAACCGCAATAGCGTTTTTTAGCGCAGGGAACCTATGAGCATCGAGAGCATCATGGGGCATTCAGCACAGCTCCCTGTGCTAAAAAACACTATCGCGGTTTAGTAAAAAGGGAGGGGGTATATTTGTATATTTTTATATAGTTGTTACTGAGGTGACATTGCATAAAGTCATCTGCCTTGACCTCTTTGAAAACCCGCGGAATATAAATGATAATTAACATTTTCTCTGTGTACAGTGTGCTTTGTATTTTTAAAATTTTATTGTTGGTAGATCATTTTGACTTGGCCACGAAGGTAAGGGGGAGGGAGGGAGGGGAGTTGCTGAAAGACATCTAGTAATCCTTGCAGGCTTGACTGTGCAGGGAATTATTTTTGTAAAATCATGTTTTATTATATTACTGGCATTATTTAGACTTTAATTTCTATAAATGAATAGAATGAAAATGATATAAAATTACTTGCTTGTTTTTATGTGCGTGTGCAGGAGGGAGAGAGGACCGACTAGTGACATGTCTCCCGGGGGCGAGAACGAAGGACGTCATTGACAGAATAGAGAGAATCCTGGACGGAACTGAAACAGAGGAGACAGCGGTGATAATCCACGTTGGAACCAACGACATCAGCAGGAGGAGCTACAACAGGACTACACTAACTGAGCAGTTCAGGATCCTGGGGAGGAAACTGAAGCTGAGGACAAGGAGGATAGCCTTCTCGGAGATCCTGCCAGTACCGAGGGCAGATGCTAAGAGACAGACCGAGCTGCAAGCAGTAAACGGTTGGCTGAGGAGATGGTGCGAAGAGGAGAGTTTCCACTTTGTACGGAACTGGACAACTTTCTGGGGGAAGAACAAGCTCTACAGGAGGGACGGACTGCACCTGAGCACGTCTGGGACGAGGTTGCTGGCACGCAACGTCCAGAGCAGCATAGACTTGGCTTTAAACTGAGGAGAAGGGGAAAGCCGACAGTCGACCTGACCTCGACACATCGGACCAAAGTATCAAACAAGGATACTGAACCAGAAATTTGTAAAAGAGGGCTCGGGACTGAGAGGGAATTTTTGGGAAAAGGATACATGGATGCAATGCAGGGAGCCAATGCACAAACGAACCTAGCAAGCAGAATTAAGAGAGAGCAACAGGAGCCAGAGGGTCATCCAAACATGGGGGAGCAAGCTGAGGACAACATAGACACACCGCAGGATGGGGATGAACACAACAAAGCTCCGGGGCTGGCAACCCATGAGGAGGTTGGCAGGGGCGCCAAACCACGAGGAAAACCAGCGGAAAAGGCAAACAACCAGGACTTAAATTGCCTATACACTAATGCTAGGAGCCTAAGAGCCAAAATGGGAGAACTAGAAGTCATAGCCAATACAAAGGACCTGGACATAATAGGAGTCACAGAAACGTGGTGGACTGACGACAACAAATGGGATGTGGCCATACCAGGGTACAAACTCTACAGGAGGGACAGGACACACAAGAAGGGTGGAGGAATAGCGCTTTATATAAAGGACTCCATACCTTCAACCAGGATAGAAACAACAGTAAGGGCGGACGACTTGGAATCACTATGGATTAAGCTACCTGGAGGAGCTGGAGCAGACATAAAATTGGGCCTGTACTATCGCCCACCTGGACAAACGGAAGCACTCGACCAGGACCTGGAGGCTGAGCTGAGGCAGATATGCAAAAGCGGAAGCGTGATGGTGATGGGAGACTTCAACTACCCTGGGATAGACTGGAGTATTGGACACTCAAACTGCACAAGGGAGACCAAATTCCTGGAAACCACGAGGGACTGTTTCATGGAACAGCTGGTCACCGAACCAACACGGGTGGATGCAACTCTCGACCTAATCCTCAATGGGCTAGGGGGACCTGCAAAGGAGGTGGCGGTGCTAGAACCCCTAGGAAACAGCGATCACAACATGATCCAGTGCAAGCTGGAAATTGGACCATCAAAGGTGAAAAGATCCACAGCGACAGCACTCAACTTCAAAAAAGGGAATTATGATGGCATGAGGAAACTGGTGGGAAAGAAACTCAATGGTAGCTAAAGGAAGATGGAGTCTGTAGAAAAAGCCTGGTCCCTACTCAAGGGCACGGTGCAAGAGGCACAGAACCTGTACATCCCCAGATTCAGGAAGGGGTGCAAAAAAAAAAAAAAAAAACCGAACAAAAAACCCAGCGTGGATAACAACTGCAGTGAAAAAGGCGATAAGTGACAAGAAAACATCGTTCAAAAAATGGAAAAAGGACCAAACAAAGGACAACCAAATGGAACACAAAGAACACCAAAGGAAGTGTCACCGTGTGGTTAAAAAAGCTAAAAGGGAATATGAGGAGAGACTGGCGGGGGAAGCAACAAACTTCAAATCGTTCTTCAGATATGTGAAGGGGAAGCAACCGGCAAGGGAAGAAGTGGGGCCATTGGATGATGGAGACAAAAAAGGAGTGGTAAAAGAGGAAAAAGAGATAGCAGACAGGTTAAATAAGTTCTTCACGTCAGTCTTCACGAGGGAGGATACATCCAATATTCCGGAACCGGAGGACATCGTAAATGGGGATCGGGATGAAAAGCTGGTCCAACTAGAGGTAAGCCAAGAGGATGTCCTCAGGCAGATAGACAGACTAAAGAGCGACAAATCGCCAGGTCCGGACGGCATTCACCCAAGGGTACTCAAGGATCTAAGGAACGTAATAGCAGAGCCACTTCGCCAAATATGTAACCTATCCTTAAAAACTGGAGAGATCCCGGAGGATTGGAAAATTGCAAATGTCACACCCATCTTCAAGAAGGGTTCAAGGGGGGACCCAGGGAACTACAGGCCGGTGAGCTTGACCTCGGTCCCGGGAAAAATGATGGAAGCACTGATTAAGGACAGTATCTGTGAACACAGTCATTATTTGTTTTATTTTTATTTGTTAATTTGTAAAGTGGTGATTGTTATGTATCAGTTTTTTCAAATTTACATCTACTGTCTTTATATTTTGCACAGTATTAGAGGACATGTATTACTGTTTTTGTGGTGTTGTAGTGTTGCATTGTATGCAGAGTCTGGTTTCTTGGCAGATCAGTTTAACTTTTGTCTACATATTTCTATTTTTAGTTTGTGATTATTCCACATTGGGCGAGGGTGTGTGTGTATGAAAGGGACATGGCTTTCTGTTAGTATCGACTGTACAGGATCAATTGACTGTGCAAGATCTGGCTTGTTTAGT
Source organism: Geotrypetes seraphini (assembly GCF_902459505.1). Classification (NCBI taxonomy): domain Eukaryota; kingdom Metazoa; phylum Chordata; class Amphibia; order Gymnophiona; family Dermophiidae; genus Geotrypetes; species Geotrypetes seraphini. The sequence continues at coordinate 30,485,865 of NC_047085.1, read as the reverse complement.
TTTACGATGTATGTGTTGGTGTTCTAGTGCTCACTGCAGTGTTTAAGATGCTGCCTTTTCCTAGGTACACTCTTGTTGTGCGATATGTGGATTGTTACTAAAAATCATATTTTTCATATAGATGGGGGGGGGGAGTGTGTCAAAAAATGATGGGCCCCGGGTGTCACATACGCCACTAGTTCTACCCATGCAAAGTGGTCCTTTCCACAACCTGCGAACTAGGAAGAAGTTTGACAACTGTACCAGTTTTAAATAGCTGTCACAGATACTTTCTACTATGGAGCAGAGGGCGAGGAAACACACATGTGCCTGCTGTATTTCTCAGTTGATTGCAGCCATATCTGTTTGAATGCATATCCTTCTTAATGCAAATTCATCATACAAGTGTCTGGTCCTCGCTTTCAAACCTTCCACAAAATGACTCCACACTATATGACAACTAAACTAAAAATCTACCTTCCAAAGCGACCAATGAGATCCCAAGGAGAGAAACGACTGACCAGGCCACCTGGCTGCTTTCTTCAAGACTGAAACAGCCTGCAAACTCTCCTACTCGCAATTTATACCCAGACTAAGGCACATCATCCCCCCCCCCCCCCCAAAATCTGTAAGATCACTAGATGGACTATGGAGCTTCAGGAAGTCCGTAAAAACCTTCCCCTTTACAAATCCAGCGCCTTAAACCAGTGGCATACCTAGGGTATGTGGCACCCGGGGCCCATAATTTTTTGACACCCCCCCCATGTAAAAAAAAAATTTTTTGTAATAACCATGAAACTGAATAAATGGTCATAATAGAAACAGGCAGTGAAAATTTTCTTTTATTGAACCTCATATATGTAACCATTATTCCAAACATACCATAACATAACATAAATTATGTCTGAATTGTCATGACATCAGAAGTACATATGGAGTAGTTGCAGGTGATGCTTGGGACAGTTCTGATTGTGTTAGTTCGGTTTTATGTGTTTTTGAATAGAAGAGATTTTATTTCTTTTTTGAAGGTTTTGTAGTTTGTGGTCGAGGTCAATAGGTTGTAGAGTTGGGGGTCGAGTGTTGCAGCTCGAATGGCTAGGAGGTTGTCGAACTGTTTTTTTCTTTTGACGTTTTTGGTTGGAGGGTGTGTGAATGGTGCATGAGTTCTCCTATGTCTTGTTGAGGTGGATTGAATTATTTAGCTGAAGAAATTAGTTACCCCCTCATCCCACACACATTAATTCTCTTCCATTTTTGTTCCCATTATAAAAAACACTGATAAGTTCTCAGAAAAAAATACATTAAAATAAGTGAAAACAAAGGCCCCTACAGATGAGAACATAACATAAGAATAGCCTAACTGGGTCAGACCAATGGTCCATCATGCCCAGTAACCCAATCTCATGGAAGCCAATCCAGGTCACTAGTACTTGGTCAAAACCCAAAGAGTAGCAACATTCCATGCTACTGATCCAGGGCAAGCAGATGTTTCCCCCATGTCTTAATAACAGACTATGGACTTTTCCTCCAGGAATTTGTCCAAACCTTTCTTAAAACCAGCTATGCTATCTGCTTTTACCATAACTTCTGGCCACTTCATTTTTAAGCTGAGATCTTTCCTTCCAAACAGAGACTTTGCTAGATGTCAAATACAGCACAAGGTAACTTCACACGGACTTAGCTGTGCAGGAAATATGAATCTCCTCATACACCCACCATATAGTGCAAAAATGTGTAAAGGTCTGGTTTTTTTCTTTCGATCACTACATAGACTAATGCCACACAAGCAGCGCTGTTACAAACATATTCTCTAGGTCAGTGCTAAGGTTAACAAAGTTTCCTTCCTTGGACCAAAAGGAGATACTGACAAACCACTGGAAGAGATCCCAAAACAACTACCCAGGAACAACACCCAAAGACCCACTCAGTGTGTGAACCAGTTGAGTGGAGTGGACTAACTGGGGGGTGGAAATGGGCCCGGAGTTTGCTCAGCAGAATTTCCCAGATCACCTCTTCCTCTCAACACATTGACACGCTGCCACCACCACCACTAGGAACACCTCACCGGGTAGGCCAGCAATGTTATAAACTTTATAAAACACATTATTATATTTTCTTATAAAGCACATATTTTAACTGAACTCTCTGACATCCTCAGCCTTGCCATTCACAAAAATAGAAGGAAGAAAAGTTCCCATTTCCTGCTGTCTCATGTCCCCGGCCTATACAATATTTTTCTTCTGCAGAGTGCAGACCCTTCAAAAATCTGACCAAATCCTCATTTCACTTGCATTATAAAGTACTGAGGATGCCATCTCTCCCCAATCCCAGGTCCTAAAGTCTAAGACAGTAGCGCAAACTAGTGCTGCCAGATTCAGGAAAAAAAATTTTGATTCGATTCAGCCTATTGAATTGGTTTATCGATTCGATTTTCCTGCCCAATTGGGTTTATTTTATAGCTTTTTCACCCCCCTTTGGCTTCTCCTAACCACACTGGCGCTGTGGTGTAAATAAAATAAAGAAACAAAAAGGACTTTTCCTCTATCTGTTAAATCCTAGCTCACGTTTGCAGTCTAACACCAGCTCTGGCAGGATACACATTTCAAATCTGACATATTGTAATCACAAAACAGAAAATAAAATTAGTTTTTCTACCTTTTTGTTGTCTGGTTATTTTTCAAATCTTGTTGGTCCAAGGCTCTGGTTGTCTTCTGATAACTTGCTTGCCAGGGTCTCCTTCTTTCTTCTTTCTCAGTGCTAACCATCCATCTGCCATCTATATCCTCCCCTTCCGTTTCCCTTCCCTCCCCCGGATGTCTGGCATCTTTCCTTTTTTTGTCTCCCTCCACAGATCCACCTTTTCTTAACTACCCTTTCATCCAGCAGCTTTCCCTCCTTCCCCACCACCCCAGGGTCCACCATCTCTCCCTTTCTTTTCCCAACTACCCTCCTAATCAGTATCTCTAACCCCCCCTCCACACCATCTCGTGTGTCCAACTTCTCTCCCTTTCTGTTCCTTCCTTCCCTAAAACCCATGTCCATCACCTCTCTCTCTCTTCTCTATTTTCAGACCCATTATTTCTTCCCACCCAAAGTCCGGCATATGCACATCTCATTGAACCCCTCCCCCTTCCCTCCGTGTACTTCTACACCAGGGTCCCCCCTCCCCTGAAGGCCTGTTCCCTCCTTAAAGGTCTGCATCCCACCCCTGAAGGCCTGTCCCCCTTTGAAGGCCTGCCTGCCTGCTCCCCTTGAAGGCCTGCCCCCCCTGAAGGCCTGTCCCCCCCCCGAAGGCCTGCATCCCCCCGAAGGCCTACACCCCCCTCAAAGGCCTGTCCCCCCCTTGAAGGCCTGCCTGCCTGTTCCCCTTGAAGGCCTGCCCCCCCTGAAGGCCTTTCCCCCCGAAGGCCTTTCCCCCCCCCGAAGGCCTGCACCCCCCCAAAGGCCTACACCCCCCTTGAAGGCCTGCCTGCCTGTAACCCCCTTGAAGGCCTGTGCCCTCCCTTGAAGGCCTGTCCCCCCCCCCCGAAGGCCTGCATCCCCCCCCCGACGGCCTGTCACCCCCCCCCCCCGAAGGCCTGCCTGTCCCCCTTGAAGGCCTGTCCCCCTGAAGGCCTGTCTCCACCCCCCTCCACAAGGTCTGCCTGCCCGCCCCACCCTGAAGGTCTGCTGCCCCCCCCCCCCCAACTATCTCGAAGGACTGCTCGGCCCCACCACCACCACCATGAAGCACTGCTCATTCCTCCGGCCTCCCTGCTTCATTTCCCTGGGGAAACAGCCTGCAGCAAGATCGCGCGATGCCAGCGATCTTTGCTTGCTTCGGCTGTTTCCTCCGCCGCGGTCCCGCCCCTCCTCTGACGTCAGAGGAGGGGCGGGACCGTGGTGGAGGAAACAGCCGAAGCAGGCAAAGATCGCTGGCATTGCGATCTTGCTGCAGGCTGTTTCCAGACGCGACATCCGGCGCAGGGGGGGAGGGAACCGGACCGGGCCGGGAGCACCCCCTCTGGGCTTGGCACCCGGGGCGGACCGCCCCCCACGTTCCCCCCTTGGTACGCCACTGCCTTAAACTAAACTAAATCTTAAGCTTATATACCAGCCTACTTGAACAACCACCTAATCCAAACTACCACAACCAGACACAGGAGAACCCAGACACCATTCACATACCCTCCAATGAGAGACATTAAACAGAAAAAACTGTACGATGGCCTTCTAGCCACACAGGCAGCAAAACTAGACCCCCAACTCTCCAATCTACTAATCGCGACCGCAGACTACAAAACTTTCAGAAAAGAAATAAAAACCCTGCTATTCAAGAAATCCATGAAGACTAACTAACACTGTATGAAACATTTCAATCCTCTGAAGCAACCCGCTCTACTCTGTAACATCTCTGGACATGTCCAGAAATCCTCTTCTGTATTCCGCCTTGAACTGCAAGGTAATGGCGGAATAAAAATCACTAATGTAATGTAATCTTGTAGAGCTCAACACTGTTTACAAAAATTAAAAGAGAAGCACAGTGAGAATTGGTGGTAGAGGGAAGCTGAAATTTACATTTTTAAAAATAGCCAAGTTTTAAGGTGCCTTAATGGCATGCACCCAGGAACGCCATTCAGAGTTCAACGTACAGATGCTGCATAGTGTATTTATATATATATATATATATATATATATATATATATATATATATATATTTTTTTTTTTTTTTGTAAATTATGTCATTTCTGTCTTGTCTCAACCTTATTGTGACTGTACCTTATAATAACCCATTCTGGGATCCTGTGGGAGGACGGGCTAAATGAGCAAAAAAATTAAAAAAATAAATCTTATTTGGCAGGTTTCCAATAATGCTGTAATAACACCTTCTATGTCCAGATGGCGCTCTAGCTCCTAACTCCAAAGAAAACCTGAGATGGACTACTCTGACTGCCCTGGGAACAAAAGATTCTCACTGAAGACCAGGTCAGCATCGCTGGCTGGCTGGGTGATTACTACAAGGGATTCTGAGACTGAACAATACCTTCTCAGAATAAAACAGAATGAAAAGGATACTCACTTTAGAGGTGGGGGCTGAGGAGAATTCTCTCCACAAATATTCCATAGATTAAAAGTGTTAAAATGAAAATAGTGTGTCTTGTATGAAGGAAGAAAATTACTTCATAAGCACTAAAATACTATATTGATCCTACCTCAAAAATTAAAGTATAAATTATAAATAGATGATCCGTGACATTAACGGCCGTCTCAGATCTATGGCAGCTTGGGTGCTGAGAGTCGCATCTCAGGTCTATAAAATGATGATATGAGAAATGAAAAAGTAAATCCCCCAAAGGATTTGTATGCTTCTCAGCAAGTATACATCATTTCCAATGTAGCATATGAAAAAAAAATAAAAATCTAAGTTTAATAGACCTCTGAAATGAGAAGTTTTATCTTTAAATCAAATCTATTGTTAAATTGTCCTTGAAATTGAAAACAGTAGCTCCGCGAACACTTTCACTTTCCAACACACCTCCATTTCTCTTCTGTATACACCTGGAACATAGTAACATAGCAGATGATAATAATAATGATGGCAGATAAAGACCTGTATAGTAGAGAATGACATGGTAACAGAATTCATCATCATTCCCGTCCCTGTGGATAACTGCGGGAAACCATCCGATATCATTCTTTAGGCCTGGATTCTGTCCCGGGTGCCCTATACAGAATTGGAACAAAACCCGCCCAAAGTAAACCCGATTCTTTAACCGATGTCCATGTTGCAGACACCGGTTACAGAATCGGGTTTGTTTAGATGTGGCCGCGATACTTAATCGCGGCAAGGATCTCCCTGTCGCGATTAGTTTAGGGGCCGCAGCTACAGCCGCCAGTCTCCCCAACTTGCCCCCGACGTTCGCGGCAGGAGGGTGCCCAACCCCTCCTGCCGACAGAATCCCCCCCCCGAAGAACGCCGGCAGGAGGGTGCCCATCCCCTTCTGCTGGCCCCCCCAAAACCTCCCCCCGGAATCCCCCCTCAGGCTTACCTATAGTGAGAGAGGCCTTAGGCACCTAGGCCAATCAGGCCCTAGGATCCTGTAGGTTGGGCAGGGGAGGGGCGAGCCCACCTCATTTGGACAGAGGCGGGCCTGCTGGCCGGATGGTGTGAAGACCCGTCCGGCCAACTTGCAGGTAAGCCCAAGGGGGGGTCCCTGGGGGGGTTTGTTGGGAGGTCTGGCAGGAGGGATTGGGCATGATCTTTGGGGAGGCCATTGGGGGGTCCGGGCAGGGCGGTTGGGACATGTCGTGGGGGGGGGGGGGGGTTCCGGCAGGAGGGGTTGGGTACCCTCCTACTGGCGATCTTCAGGGGTGCAGGTTCTGTCGGTAGGAGGGGTTGGGCACCCTCCTGCCGCGAATGTCGGGGGGAAAGTTGGGGAGACTGGCGGCTGTAGCCGCGGCACCATACTAATCTGGAAAAGGATTGTTTACAGATCAATACCTCTCAATTTTTTTAAATGTCTGTATCATATTGCCCCTGTTCCTCCTTCCCCCTATTCATTCAGTTTTCTACATATATTGTTCTCCCAGGGGAGCTCAGAATAGTTTACATGAATTTATTCAGGTACTCAAGCATTTTTCCCTGTCTGTCCTGGTGGGCTCACAATCTATCTAATGTACCTGAGACAGTGGGGGGATTAAGTGACTTGCCCAGGGTCACAAGGAGCAGTGTGGGATTTGAATCCACAACCTCTGGGTGCTGAGGCTGTAGCTTTAACGACTATGCCACTCTAGAAATCAAAATGTAGTAAAAGTGAGCTGAGTATAGGACAGACGAGTGCGCAGGTAGTCTTCTCATCAATCCTCCCAGTTAGAGGCAAGGGAAGAGCCAGAGATGAATGCATCCTGAGAACGAACGAATGGCTTCAAGGATGGTGTCGAGATATGAACTTCGGATTCCTGGATCATAGAGAGGCGCTGCAGGGACTACAGGGACCAGACGGACTCCATTTGACCAGCAGAGGTAAGAACGTCTTCGGACACCGACTAGCTCGCCTGATTCGCAGGGCTTTAAACTAGGTAAGTTGGGGGAGGGGACCTACTCATATACTGGTGTGGAAAGGAACTAAACTGAGGGGACGAGTCGACACTCTGTTTCCGAGGTAAGGACCCAATTTGCAAACAGTTCTCTAGGAGCCACACAGACTCAGTCAGGAGTAGCCTTACAGGGACTCAGCAAACACAAACACAAAGTGTGGAGGGTCATGTATGTTAATGCACACAGTTTAGGCAATAAAATTCTGGAACTGGAAACTGAAATAAGGGATGCCAACCTGGACGTGGTGGCAATATCCGAGACTTGGTTCACGGACACACATGGGTGGGATATGGCTATGCCGGGGTACAATCTACTTCGTCAGGACAGAGAGGGCAGGTTAGGTGGAGGGGTAGCACTATACATTAAAGAGGACATCAAAACCACCAGGATCACTGATGTCAAGTATACCGGGGAGTCCCTCTGGGTAAACCTGGCAAGAGATGGCAAAAAAATGCCTGTATCTTGGAGTGGTATACAGACCTCCAAGACAACCGGAAGACATGGATGCAGATTTAATTGAAGACATAGAGAATATCACTCTACGGAGCGACACTGTGCTGCTAGGGGACTTCAACATGCCTGATGCAGACTGGAACACATTTTCAGCAACAACCAGCAGCAGCAGGAGGCTTTTGACCTCCATAAAAGGAGTACATCTCAGACAGATGGTAACGGAGCCCACTAGGGCCCAGGCGATCCTAGACCTGGTACTCACCAACGGGGAAAGCGTCTCAGAGGTCTCGGTAGGTGATACGCTAGCCTCCAGCGACCATAGCATGGTATGGTTCAACCTTGGGAAAGGATCCCCTAAAATCAATTACAAAAACAAAGGTGCTCAAATTCCGGGGCACCGACTTCGCACGCATGGGAGATTTCGTTCATCAGACGCTGCAGAACCAAGCAGAAACCGGCAATGTGGAAACTATGTGGTCGTACCTGAAATCATCCATACACGAAGCAACTAATCGCTACATAAAATCAGTAGATAAACGGCAAAGAAACAACAAACCCCAATGGTTCACTGAAGAGATTTCGCACCTCATTAAGGAAAAGAAAAAAGCATTTCTTTCCTACAAACGTACGCAGAGAGGAGAAACTAAAGTAGAATATAAGACCAGATCTGCAGCGGTCAAAACAGCAGTTAGGAGGCCAAACTTCGAGTGGAAGAAACTCTGGCACAAAACATTAAAAAGGGGACAAATCCTTCTTTAGGTATATCAGTGATAGGAAAAGGAATACAGACGGTATAGTACGCCTTAGACAACCGGACGGAAACTACGCGGTGGCGGATTCAGAAAAAGCAGAACTACTAAATGAATATTTCTGCTCAGTCTTCACCTGCGAAGCACCGGGACACGGACCACAGTTGAAGATAAAACAAGACGCGGGTGACCCGTTTCAGAATTTTGAGTTCACACCTGGGGAAGTCTACAACGAACTGGCAAGGCTAAAGGTAAACAAGGCCATGGGACCGGACAATTTACACCCAAGAGTGCTCAGAGAATTGAGAGATGTTCTGGCGGAACCGTTGGCAGTGCTCTTCAATCTCTCACTAAGTATGGGGAAAGTTCCGTTAGACTGGAAAACAGCCAACGTCGTTCCTCTACATAAAAAGGGTTGTAAGGCTGAGGCTGCGAACTATAGACCAGTAAGCCTCACCTCAATAGTGTGTAAACTCATGGAAATGCTAATTAAGTATAAATTAGATACGATCCTGAACGAGAGAAATCTCCGGGATCCCAGTCAACATGGATTCACCAAGGGTAGATCATGCCAGTCCAATCTTATCAGCTTCTTTGACTGGGTAACAAGAAGACTGGACTCAGGAGAGTCCTTGGACGTCGTGTACCTGGACTTCAGCAAAGCGTTTGACAGCGTCCCACACCGCAGGCTGCTGAACAAGATGAAATCGATGGGATTAGGAGATACTCTAACTACATAGGTTAAAGATTGGCTTAGTGGCAGACTTCAGAGAGTGGTGGTTAACGGTACCCTCTCTAAAATGTCGGAAGTGACTAGCGGAGTGCCACAGGGTTCAGTCCTGGGCCCACTCCTCTTCAACATATTCATTGGAGATCTGACTCAAGGGCTTCAAGGCAAGGTAACCTTAATCGCTGATGATGCCAAACTATGCAATATAGTAAACAGCTATAATCTACAGGATGCTATGGAGCAAGACCTGCATACTTTAGAAAGTTGGTCATCGATCTGGCAGCTGGGCTTCAACACCAAGAAATGTAAGGTCATGCATCTCGGTAACGGAAATCCTTAGAACTTACACCCTGAATGGAGAAACTTTAACCAGGACTACGGCAGAACGAGACTTAGGAGTAATCATCAGTGCTGACATGAAAGCAGCCACTCAAGTGGAGAAGGCTTCATCTAAAGCACGGCAGATGATAGGTTGTATCAAGAGAAGCTTCGTCAACAGGAAGCCTGAAGTCATGATGCCATTGTACAGAACCATGGTGAGATCTCATCTGGAATACTGTGTGCAATTTTGGAGGCCACATTACCGTAAAGATGTGCTCAGAATTGAATCAGTTCAGCGGATGGCCACCAGGATGGTCTCGGGGCTAAAGGATCTCCCGTACGAAGAAAGACTGAGCAGATTGCAGTTCTACACTCTCGAGGAGTGTAGGGAGAGGGGAGACATGATTGAGACGTTTAAGTACATCACGGGACGGGTCGAGGTGGAAGATGATATCTTTCTTCTGAAAGGACCCTCGACCACAAGAGGTCATCCGCTCAAACTCAGGGGAGGGAAGTTTCGTGGTGACGCCAGGAAGTACTTCTTCACGGATAGAGTGATTGAGCATTGGAACAAGCTTCCAGTGCAGGTGATCGAGGCATGCAGCATCTCAGACTTCAAGAATAAATGGGATACCTATGTGGGATCCCTACGAGGGTCATGCCAAGGGATAGGGTCACTAGGGTACAGACTTGAAAGAGCGGGTCAGTAGAGTGGCAGTATAATTACAATTATACTTAAGGGGGTCATTAGACTTAATAGGGAGGGTCAATAGTGTGGGCAGACTTGATGGGCTGTAGCCCTTATCTGCCATCATCTTTCTATGTTTCTATGTTTCAAGCCATTGTGACATCACTGATGAGGTTAGCTCTTAGGCATTGGTGGAATGAGGCATTATGATGTCACAATACCAGCTCTGGTTATCAAAGACTGAAGCTTTTCACTCTATTTATTTATTCAGTTTTCTATATTGTTCCCCTAGGAAAGTTCAGAACAATTTCTTATTTGGGTACTCAAGCATTTTTCCCTGTTTGTCCCGGTGGGCTCACAATCTATCGAATGTATCTGGGACAATGCGGGGATTAAGTGACTTGCCCAGGGTCACAAGGAGCAGCGTGGGTTTGAACCCACAACCTCAGGGTATTGAGGCTGTAGCTTTAACCACTGCACTACACTTTCCCCTGGGTGTACATCTTCAGATCATCAAGTCTGTCCTCATATGCCCTATGGCACAAACCCCATATCATTTTTGTCGTCTTTTTAAGTCTTTAGCAAGATACAGCCACCAGAACTTAAACAATACTCCAAGTGAGGCCTCACCAATGACTTGTGCAAGGGGTAGCACCTCCTTTCTTCTGGTTATATCCCTCTCTATGCAGCCCAGCATTCTTCTAGCCATAGTCATCACCTGGTTGCATTGTTTTGTCACCTTGAGATCCTTGGACACCATCACCCCAAGGTCCCTCTCCTGAGCTGTGCTGGTCAATCTGTCTCCAAGTGCATCCCTCTGCAGTTCTTTGCATTAAATTTCAAACTGCCAGACCTTAGACCAGTGGTCTCAAACTCAAACCCTTTGTGGGGCCACATTTTGGATTTGTAGGTACTTGAAGGGCCACAGAAAAAATAGTTAATGTCTTATTAAAGAAATGACAATTTTGCATGAGGTAAAACTCTTTATAGTTTATAAAACTTTCCTTTAACAGTTAAAAGGAAAGATATATCTATATATATAAAATCGGAGGTATGTATGTGTGTATGTACGTGTGTGTGTATGTGCCGCGATCACGCAAAAACAGCTTGACCGATTTGAACGAAACTTGGTATGCAGATCCCTCACTACCTGGGATGATATGTTCTGGGGGTCTCGCGGCCCACCTGCACACGTGGGCGGAGCTACAAACATAAAATCAGATTTCACCCATTCATGTCAATGGAAAAAATGTAAAAAGCTGCCATTCTCACAGTAATTCCAACTACCTGGGATGATATGTTCTGGGGGTCTCGCGGCCCACCTGCACACATGGGCGGAGCTACAAACAGAAAATCAGATTTCACTCATTCATGTCAATGGAAAAAATGTAAAAAGCTGCCATTCTCACTGTAATTCAAAAACGGCTTGATCGATTTGAACGAAACTTGGTATGCAGATCCCTCACTACCTGGGGTGATATGTTCTGGGGGTCTCGCGTCCCACCTGCACACATGGGCGGAGCTACAAACAGAAAATCAGATTTCACCCATTCATGTCAATGGAAAAAATGTAAGAAGCTGCCATTCTCACAGTAATTCAAAAACGGCTTGACTGATTTGAACGAAACTTGATATGCAGATCCCTCACTACCTGGGGTGATATGTTCTGGGGGTCTCGCGGCCCACAACTCTATGTTGCTTGCTCAAGGCTGGGTTCACCCAAGAATTTATATGTTCTTGCTCCAGGAGGTGAAACTAAAAATGTTGTTTATAATCACGTTTTGCGTTAGTTGTATTGTATTCATTTTGTCAAATATTTCACATTATAATTTGAATATTGTACTTTTTATTAAGCTGTAAAAAAATAATTTCATTCACCACTATAAAGTATCTTTATTTGAATCCATTTACAGTGTTATTGCTATAATTAAATACCCGTGCAACGCCGGGGCATCAGCTAGTAAACTATAAAGTTTTACTTTATGGAAAATTGTCATTTCTTTAATAAGACATTAACTATTTTTTCTGTGGCCCTCCAAGTACTCTATTTTTTCTGCAGCCCTCACATTTAAAGTTTAATATCTTTTCTTTCTCAAAACTGGCACATTTCAATCACTATATTGAAAATAAAATCATTTTCCCTACCTTTGTTCTCTGGTGACTTTATTTTTCTGTGCTTTCAACTATGTTTCCAGGGCCTTCTTGTCCTTTGACTGTTTTTCTCTCCATCTTCACTTTCTGTTTTGCATCCATCTTTGGCATTAACTTAATGTTCAATTTTTTTGCTTTCTTTTCAAAATCTACGTTTCCATGTCTTACCTTCCCTTCCTATCTCTCTCTTCTTCCGTCCTATTTCCATGGTCTGGCATCTCTTTCCTTCCTTTCTTTCTCTCCCTCCCTCCTTCCTTTCTTTCCCCTGGTCTAGCATCCGTCTCCTTCCCTTCCCCCATGCCCTGGCATCTCTCCCTCCCCCTCCATGGTCTGATATCTCCTTTCCTTCCCTCCCTCCCATGAACTTGGCTTCTCTTGTTCCTCTCCTCTCCCTTCTCCTTCCTTCCCTCTCTTTCCCCAATTGGGTGTAGCAGCAACAGAAGCAGCATTTCCCTTCCCCCTTTCCTGTGCAGCAGAAGCATTTCTCTTCCCCTTTCCCTCCCCCTCCCTTTCCCTATGCAGCAGCAGCATTTCCCTTCCCCCTTTCCTGTGCAGGAGAGGCATTTCTCTTCCCCTTTCCCTCCTTATCCCTTTCCCTGTACAGTAGCAGCAGCAGCAGTAGCAGCATTTCCCTAGGGTCCCCCTTTCCTTTGCAGCAGAAGCATTTCTCTTTCCCCTCCCCTTCCGTTCCCTTCCTTGTGAAGCAGCAGCGTGTCTGGCCGGCTCAGTTGATCTTTCCGTTCAAAGCCGCAGGTGGCGGCTCCTCACGAGATCCGTGCCTGCGTCTGAAGCCTCTCTGATGTTGTGACATCAGAGAGGCTTCCGATGCAGGAGTGGATAGCGCGAGGAGCCGCCAACCCGCGGCTTTGAACGGAACGATGGACTGAGCTGGCCAGACACGCTGCTGCTCCAAAAGGAAGAGAAGGGGGAAGAGAAATGCTGTCTTGATCATGTCCAGACCACGGGCCGCAAAATAGACATGGAGAGCCGCATGCGGCCCGTGGGCCGCTTGTTTGAGACCGCTGCCTTAGACTATTCTTCTAATTTTTGGAGATCTCATGATTTCTGCTCCCTCCGGGGTATCCACACTATTGGCTACTTTTGTGTCATCTGCAAAAACCCAGACATGTCCTCTTTTTAGAGCAGTGTTTTTCAACCTTTTTTGGGCAAAGGCACACTTGTTTCATGAAAAAAATCACGAGGCACACCACCAATAGAAAATGTTAAAAAATTTAACTCTCTGCCTATATTGACTATATATAAAGTAATTCTCTTGAATAGGAATCAAATAAACACAAAGAAAGTATTTTATAATTACTTTATTACAAAATAAAAATTATAAAAATTATAAAATACTTTATTCAGTGCGAAACCTGGGCCTGTTTGGCTGAACACAAAGCTGATATTCTGGCTGGAATCGAAGAAAGACACACACGTAGCTCTTCATCAACAGCTCTCAGTCTCTCTCTGTATTTGGTTTTTATAGCATACAAAAATAGACAAATATACCCTCCATCCTTTTTATTAAACCACAATAGCAGTTTTTAGCGCAGGGAGCTGCGCTGAATGTCCAGCGCTGCTCTTGACGCTCATAGGCTCCCTGCGCTAAAAACCACTATTGCGGTTTAGTAAAAGGTGACCATATTGTAAAATATAGACAGCAGATATAAATTCAGAACTGTGCATAGTAAGTGAAGGGAAGTTTTCATCTCTGGGAATTTACCCAGTTAACTATTAAGTTATTTGGGCAAATTCCTTTGAAAACTGTGGTAATACTGCCTCCACTTTGCTAAATTTAAAATAAAATCATTTTTCCTACCTTGTCTGGTGATTTCTGGTTGCACTTTCTTCTTCTGACTGTGCATCCAATCTTTCTTCCCTTCTATCAGCCTGTATGCTTTCTCTCCTCCACACCTCATTCCCTCCCCCAACTTTTTCTTCCTCTCTCCCTGACCTTTCTTTCTTTTTTTCTGTTTCTCTTCTTTCCTTCTGTTTCCCTGCCTGCCCCCTTTCTTTCTTTCTCCCTGCCGTTCCCCAAGCCACTGCCACTGCCGCTGCCATCGGGGAACAGGACCCACCAATGGATAACAGGCCCCAAAGCCGACGCCGACGCATGCTCTCCCTGACGTCAATTCTGCAATCGGAGAGGAAGTTCCGCCCAGCCAGGCAGCGATTGGCTGGCCCGAACTTCCTCTCCGACTGTAGAATTGACGTCGGGGAGAAGAAGACTTATCGGCTCGATAGATTAGATCGCCAAGACAAAGTGAGTCCTGGGTGATCGACTCACTTTGCCTTGGCGAGCTACTGGCGCCCCTGCCTCGGGCCCCCTGTCAGCTCCGGGCCCGGCGGCCCTGCGGCACACCAGGCAACATCTCGCGGCACACTAGTGTGCCGCGGAACAGCGGTTGAAAAACACTGTTTTAGAGGACTGTCCGGGCTCCCAGACGGACTTTCCAAAACCTAGCATTTGTCTGGGTTTTGGAAAGCCCCAACGAGCATCAGCCGCATCTGGAGGGCCTATGAGCATGCACGGATGACATCGCACACATCCGTGCATACTCCAGGCCCTCCAGACATGGCTGGAGCTCGTCAGGGAAGAGAGAAGGCTGTGTAGGGGTGGGACCGGAGGCAGAACAGGGCGGGGTCTTGCGTTCAGGGTTTTGCAGAAGAAAATATGGTAACCCTACTCTGGGCTGTTAGAACATGTAATCTTTGCGGTTTCAAACTGTGATCCTTGCTGGGCATCTAGAGCTCAGAGTGATCATGTGGCAAGGAATCTGATATGGACTCTGTAGGCCGAGGGTGGCCATTGGCCTGGAATATGTGAGTACCAGGGGAAGTGCCATAGTGTAAAAGCGGATGGTGAACCAGTCCCAGAAAACAGACATGTTCCTGGAGCAAAGGAGAGCAGAGTAGGAAAATGATCCAAGTCATAGAAACATAGAATATGACGGCAGAAAAGGGCTGTAGCCCATCAAGTCTGCCCACGCCAATGACCCACCCCCAGACTTCACCCGGCTAGAGATCCCACATACATATCCCATTTCTTTTTAAAATCGAGCACGCTGCTGGCGTTAATCACCTGCAATGGAAGTACATTCCAATGATCGACTACCCTTTCGGTGAAGAAATACTTCCTGGCGTCGCCATGAACTTGCCCGCCTTTGATTTTCAGCGGATGACCTCTTGTGGTCTGCAGTCAATGGGAAGTCACAAATTGAAGATGAGTTAAATCTACAAACATTTTGAAAATTAATTCTTTTGAAATTTTGCTATTATCTTCCCTGTTTATTTAATTGCTGTAAACCGAATCGAGACTTCTCAAAATGATGACTCGGTATACAAAGTTAAGCTTTAGTTTAGTTTAGAAGAGCAAGAAGTAGGAAGCAGGGAAGGGTAAGCCAACCTGCATGGAAAGGCAACTAATGAAGCAAAAATGCATTGGAAATTGCTGGGGAGTAAAGGGAAATAGAAGCTTGAGCCATGGGAAATTGAGAAGCAGAACAGGCCAAGCCCCCCTTATTCAAAACTGGTTTTTGGCGCAGGTCTGCGAGCTGAATGCTTTGTGCTGTTCCCCACGCTCATATAGTTCCTATGAGCATCGGGAACAGTGCAGAGCATTCAGTGCGCTGACCTGCGCTAAAAAACGCTATCCCAGTTTTGTACAAGGGGATAAAAAGATTAAGAGAGTGCAGCAGACAAAGAGCTATTATATTCCCTGCCCTCCAAATATAAAACATCAAATTATGCCTATGTAGGAGGAAAAAATTAAAAAGTAGACAGGAAGCAGGAAGGGGAAAAGAGGACAAGGAGGAGCGAGGAAAAGAAATTAGGGGAAGTAAACAGATTGGGGGAAAAGAGTATGGGCAGAGGGAAAAGAGGGACTAGTGGGAGAAAATGCTATGTTATGAATGGCCTGAATGGGGAGAGAGAGAATATAAAAGGTATGGGACAACTTCCCTATATGGAAAGGCTAAAGCATCTAGGGCTCTTCAGCTTGGAGAAGAGACGGCTCAGGGGTGATATGGTAGAGGTCTATAAAATAATGAGCAGAGTGGAAAGGGTAGATGTGAATCGCTTGTTCACTCTTTTCAAAAATAGTAGGACTAGGGGGCGTGCGATGAAGCTACTATGTAGTGGATGTAAAACAAACCAGAGATAATATTTCTTTACACAATGTGTAATTAAACTCTGGAATTTGTTGCCATAGAATGTGGTGAAATCAGTTAGCTTAGCAGGGTTTAAAAAAAAAAAAAAGGTTTGGATAATTTCCTAAAAGAGAAGTCCATGGGCCATTATTGAGATGGCTTGGGGAAAACCAGTGTTTATTCCTAGGATAAGCAGCACAAAATCTGTTTTGCTACTTGGGATCTAGCTAGGTGCTTGGGACCTGGGTTGACCACTGTTGGAAACAGGATTCTGAGCTTGAAGGACCTTCGGGCTGTCCCAGTATGGCAATTCTTATGTTCTTATGATGCTGATCTGCCAGGGGGGAGGAAAGAGTATCAGGACCCTAGCTTATGATTTGTCCACATTACCCGCTCTGCTCTTGACATATAGATTAAAGGCTGGTCATTCACTTCTAGATGCATTTTGTTTTTCTTTAGGGAACTTTGTTGTGAGTTACGAGTTCAGCCCCCCAATCATTTTCAAAAGCTGGTTCCTATATGTACATTAATAACAAGAATGCAAGTATTTGCTGAACTCATGTCATGTGCCATCAGGCAGATGGCCACAATAATTTATTAGGCAGCAAGAAACAGATACTGTTTTGGCCCAAGAGAAAAATGTGAACACTGAAAAGGGCATCTAGTTATTTCTTCATACATGATTATCTGAAAGATAGAAGGGCTATGGAGTCAATTTGCTTATTTTGCTACAAGAAAATAGACAAAGACAAATAGTTATACAAGCAAGCTGCTGAATAAAAAGTATTTGCTCTTTCTTTTTTTTTTTTTTTTAACTTTGCATTTCAAACATCTTACATTGCTTAATATTTATAAATGAAAAATATAACTTCTCACTAATGGGAAAAGGAAAATATACTAAAAATTCCAACAAATAACTTAGACCAGGGGTGTCAAAGTCCATCCTCGAGGGCCACAATCCAGTTGGGTTTTGAGGATTTCCCCCAAGGAATATGCACGAGATCTATTAGCATACAATGAAAGCGGTGCATGCAAATAGATCTCGTGCATATTCATTGGGGAAATCCTGAAAATACGACTGGATTGCAGTCCTTGAGTTGGGACTTTGATACCCCTGACTTTTACTAAGCTGCAATAGAGGTTTCTACTATGGCCCGGAGCGCTAAATGCTTCGACGCTGCTCTGATGCTTAGCAAAAGAGGGCCTTAATCATATATAATAAGAGATCCTATTAGACCTCAAGGAGGAGAGAGAGTGAGAGACAGAAAATTGAGAAGGGGCTGGAGAGTTGCAGGGCAGAGGCAGAGGCAGAGGCTGCAAACTACAGACCGGTGAGTCTCACATCAATCGTATGCAAATTCATGGAAACACTAATCAAACGTAAATTAGACGCAATCTTGGATGAGGAGAATCTACGGGATCCCAGTCAACACGGATTCACCAAGGGTAGGTCCTGCCAATCCAATCTCATCAGCTTCTTTGACTGGGTAACAAAACAGCTAGACTTGGGAGAAACCGTGGACGTCGTATACCTAGACTTCAGCAAAGCTTTCGATAGTGTCCCGCATCGCAGGCTTTTGAGCAAGATGAAATCAATGGGGTTGGGAGAAACACTAACTACATGGGTCAATGACTGGCTGAGTGGCAGACTTCACAGGGTGGTAGTTAACGGTACCCTCTCTAAAACATCGGAGGTGACCAGTGGAGTACCGCAGGGCTCAGTCTTGGGCCCGCTCCTTTTCAACATATTCATAGGGGACATAACTCAGGGGCTTCAAGGTAAGATAACGTTATTCGCTGACAACGCCAAACTATGCAATATAGTGAGAGACGGCAATTCACCCAATAGTATGACACAGGACCTACATTTAGAAACATAGAAACATAGAAAAATGATGGCAGAAAAGGGCCATAGCCCATCTAGTCTGCCCACACTAAAGATCCCCTTCCCTAAATTTATTCTCCCAGATATCCTATATGTCATCGAGTCTACCTATTCCGATGACTCTCCCCCCACTATTACCCTCTTAGAGATTCCACATAGAAACATAGAAAGATGACAGCAGAAAAGGGCCACAGCCCATCAAGTCTGCCCACTCTATTGACCCACCCCATTGAGTTTGAGTGCTAGTGACCTAGTTCCTTAACTTGACCCTCGTAGGGATCCCACGTGGATGTCTCATTTATTCTTAAAATCGAGCACGCTGGTGGCCTAGATCACCTGCACCGGAAGTTTGTTCCAGTGATCTACCACCCTTTCCGTGAAGAAATACTTCCTGGTGTCACCACTAAATTTCCCCCCTCTGAGTTTGAGCGGGTGCCCCCTTGCGCATCCCATTTATTCTTAAAATCTGGCACGCTGCTGGCCTTGACAACCTGCACAGGAAGTCTATTCCAATTATCAACCATTCTTTCGGTGAAGAAATACTTCCTGAAGTCGCCATGAAATTTCCCGTCCCTGATTTTTAGCAGATGCCCCCCTGTGGCCGAGGGTCCTTTAAGAAAGAAAATATCATCTTCCTCCTCGATACGACCGGTGATATACTTAAATGTCTCAATCATGTCTCCCCTCTCCCTGCGTTCCTCGAGAGAGTACAGCCGCAATTTATTCAGCCTCTCATCGTATGAGAGATCCTTGAGCCCTGAGACCATCCTGGTGGCCATACGCTGAACCGACTCGACTCTCAGTACATCTTTACGGTAGTGTGGCCTCCAGAACTGCACACAGTATTCCAGATGAGGTCTTACCATGGTTCTGTACAATGGCATATTGTCCTCGGGCTTCCGGCTCACAAAACTTCTACGGATACAGCCCAACATCGATCTAAAACATAGGAGGTGACCAGTGGAGTACTGCACGGCTCAGTCTTGGGCCCGCTCCTTTTCAACATTTTCATAGGGGACCTAACTCAGGGGCTTCAAGGTAAGATAACGCTATTTGCTGACGACGCCAAACTATGCAATATAGTGAGAGACGGCAATTCACCCGATAGTATGACACAGGATCTACATTTGTTGGAGCTTTGGTCCTCGACCTGGCAGCTGGGCTTCAACGCTAAGAAATGCAAGATCATGCACCTTGGTAGCAGAAATCCGTGCAGAACTTACACCTTGAATGGTGAGACCTTAGCTAGAACTTCAACAGAACGAGACTTGGGAGTGATCATCAGCGCAGACATGAAAACTGCTGATCATGTGGAGAAGGCTTCATCTAAGGCAAGACAGTTGCTAGGTTGCATCCGCAGGAGTTTCGTCAGCCGGAAGCCTGAAGTCATAATGCCATTATACAGAACCATGGTGAGACCTCATTTGGAATACTGTGTGCAATTCTGGAAGCCACACTACCGAAAAGATGTGCTGAGAGTAGAGTCAGTGCAACGGATGGCCACCAGGATGGTCTCGGGGCTCAAGGATCTATCGTACGAGGAAAGGCTGAAAAATTTGCGGCTGTACTCACTCGAGGAACGTAGGGAGAGAGGAGACATGATCGAGACGTTTAAGTATATTACCGGCCGTATCGAGATGGAAGAAGAGATTCTCTTTCTCAAAGGACCCTCAGCCACAAGAGGGCATCCGCTCAAACTCAGGGGTGGGAAATTTCATGGCGACACCAGGAAATATTTCTTCACCGAGAGAGTGGTTGATCCTTGGAACGAGCTCCCGGTGCAGGTGATCGAGGCAAACAGCGTGCAAGAATTTAAGAGCAAATGGGATGCCCATGTGGGATCCCTTAGAGGGTTAAACCAAGGGAACCTGTCACCAGGAGTGAGATCCCTAGGAAAGTAGACTTGGGGGTGGGTCAGTAGAGTGGGCAGACCTGATGGGCTATGGCCCTTATCTGCCGTCATCTTCTATGTTTCTATGTTTCTATGTACAGTGAAAGATTAGAGAAACTGGGCCTTTTGTCCCTCGAACAGAGGAGATTGAGAAGGGACATGATCGAAACATTCAAGGTACTGAAGGGAATAGACTTAGTAGATAAGGACAGGTTGTTCACCCTCTCCAAGGTAGGGAGAACGAGAGGGCACTCTCTAAAATTGAAAGGGGATAGATTCCGTACGAACTTAAGGAAGTTCTTCACCCAGAGAGTGGTAGAAAACTGGAACGCTCTTCCGGGGCATGATGGACTACTGGTAAGGCTATTCTTACGTTCATTGGCATCGTATATCTGTCCAAGAATCAAGTTATGCTGGATACCCCAGTGTTTCCGAGTGTAAAATGTTCACTAACATTGTTTGTGAGTACACAGAGTTGTGACACTAAGTAACTGGAAAGAAAATAAAAATCACATTCAGTGTCCCTTGTCTACATGGAATCTATTCTCGTGGAAAGTATAACCTAATGATTTTTTTGAAATAATAAAATGTGGAGGTACCATTGTGGCTGGCTGACGTGACAGCCTGCAGGGAGAAAAACAATTCTAGAGAATTATTCAGTGCTTTAGTATTCGCAATCTTTATTTTTTTTTAGCAAATTTTCAGGAAAACTCTTCCTCTTAGCATGATTGGGCAGCTAAGCAGTCGTCAAACACAATCTCTTTCCTTTGCGTGATTAGAACAAGAAAGCAATAACTGATCTCTCCCGCCTGCTTAAGCAGTGAGGAAAAAGGTACTGGTAAATCTCTCGCCGCAGGCACAACTCAAGAACAAACAGCGCTGGAAGCACTCCAGGATGTCAAATTCCCTTCTCTGCTACAAATATTTGCATGTGTTCATGACGGCATTCTTTAATGCTGATTTCCAGACAACAGCTATGTGAATGAAGACAAGAAATGGAGTCTGTTGCGACTAGAGTTGGGCATGTTACTTTTTCCTAGCAGTAACTAGTAATTAATATATTAAACATAGGGCTCCTTTTACGAAGGTGCGCTAGCGTTTTTAGCGCACGCACCGGATTAGCGCGTGCTATTGTGCGCGCTAGCCAAAAAACTACCACCTGCTCAAGAGGAAGCAGTAGCGGCTAGCGCGCGGGCGGCATTTTAGCACGTGCTATTCCGCGCGTTAAGGCCCTAATGCGCCTTCGTAAAAGGAGCCCATTGTAAATGACGGCAGATAAAGGCCCGAACGGTCCACCCAGTCTATGGTCCACCCGGTCTGCCCAAACGTACACTCTCTCTATAATTTACCTCCTCTTTTACGAACTCATAGCGCGGGTTTTAGCGCCAGCAGCGGCGGCAACTGCTCTGACGCTCATCGAATTCCTGTGAGCATCGGAGCAGATACCGCCGCTGCCGGCGCTAAAACGTAAAAGAGAGGGCTAATGATGTAATTTAAATTGTCCTTTTTCTTACATATTTCTGGGCCAGAAACTCAGAGCTCTGCCCGGTACTGTGCATAGGTTCCATCTACAGGAGTCTCCGTCAAAGCTCACTTCAGCCCATCTAAACCATCCAAGCTGTCAAGGCCCCCCCCCTCCTCCACCCACCCCCGGTCCATCTTCAACTGAATGGCCATATACGGGACACATACCGTGCAAGTCTGCCCAATACTGGTCTTAGTTCTTCAATATATACCATTATTTTCTGAATCAAGATCCTCTGTGTTCATCCCACGTTTTTTGGAACTGTGTTGCCGTTTTCCTCTCCACCACCTCTCTCGGAAGCGCGTTCCAGGCATCAACCACCCTCTCCTTAAAGAAGAATTTCCTAACATTACTCTTGAATCTACCGCCCCTGAACCTCAGATTATGCCCTCTGGTTTTACTATGAATTAATATATTAGGGCTCCTTTTACTAAGCAGTGGTAAAAGGTTTCTACCATGAGCCAGCGAGTTAAATTGTCCGATGCTCATAGGAATTCTATAAATGTCAGGGCACCCTGGGGGTCTCACTTCTGGCTCACCACACAATTGTTTCCCACGTACTCACCTTCATAGGACCCCCAGGGACCCCTGAAGAAGACTTTTTGTCGAAACGCGGACCGTGTTGGGTCCTGTATCGCTAGCGGACTAGGTCCTTTAAGGCTCTTATGTGGATGATTTATTTTTATGTGGATGGAATTATTTTACATGGATGATTTCAGTGCACCTTTGGAACTTTGACACTTTCAAATAAAGTCCATTTAGGAACATCGTCACTCCACAGGCAATAGTTAGCTTACAGTCCTCTTTGAGTAGCCAAATCCAGCACCTTTCTAAATCGGTGCACATTTGTACTGTCAGACCATGTGGAAATACTAAGGTGCGCTAGCGTTTTTAGTGCACACAGCAGATTAGCGCGCGCTAACCCCGCGCTACGCGGCTAGAACTAACGCCAGCTCAATGCTGGCATCGGCGTCTAGCGTGCACGGCATTGTGGCGCGCTCTACTCTGCGCGTTAATGCCCTAAGGCAGCTTGGTAAAAGGAGCCCTTAGTTTCAAGTTTCAAGTTTCAAGTTTATTAGGATTTTATATACCGCCTATCAAGGTTATCTAAGCGGTTCTACAATCAGGTACTCAAGCATTTTCCCTCTCTGTCCCGGTGGGCTCACAATCTATCTAACGTACCTGGGAAACAAGTCTTTGGACCATGAAACCAGACTAAAAACTTTGGAAACACCAGCTTTGGTCTGGGTTAAAGGCAGCGGGAACCTGCATTTTAAATGTGAAATATTAGAAAATGCTCCCAGAAAATGTAACCTTAGGCTTATTAATTTTCCCAAAGTATTGACCATTACACCAATGGAAATGTTTAAAAAATATTTGAATGAGGTTCTGAAGTCATCTTATCCACCTATCTCTAAAATCTATTACCTACCTACTAAGGTAAAATCACAGAGTCCTAACCAGTAGAGAATGACACGGTGACAAAATTCATCACCGTTCCCGGTCCCTGCGGATAACCGCGGGAAACCATCTTCATGTCATTCTTTAAGGAGAGAGGGAAGAATCAGAGTATGAATGGCCACAGCCACTGACCCGCAAGCTTTGCTTTGAAGAATGCTGGTGTAGAAGGACCGAGGTTGAAACAGACACTACAGAATTACAGTCTCTGGTATCCAGAGCAGATATTGTGATGTCATAATGCCTCATTCCACCAGTGCCTAAGAGCCAATCACATCAGTGATATCACAATGGCTTCATTATCCTTGGCTCACATAAGGATCAGAGTATGAATGGCCACAACCACTGACCCACAAGCTTTGCTTTGAAGAATGCTGGTGTAGAAGGACAGAGGTTGAAATAGACACTAGAAAATGACATGGGAGTATTTCCCACGGTTATCCGCGGAGACGGGAACGGTGATGAATTTTGTCACCGTGCCATTCTCTGGTTAGTAACCAGTAGAATCTTTCTGCTGATAGTTTGGACTTGACTAATTTCCTTGAGAGGTCAGATGTAGAAGTTCAGGTCCCCGCCACATTATTAGTTTGCCTTGCCACCGACTCAGACAGAGAGTGGCTGTGGAAATTGGTTTTTAGAAACCGAGATGGGGAGGGCCTTGAATCGTGCAGAGTAAGGATTCTAAAGGAGCGGACCAATCCGGAAAAAAAGATGAACTTTGTGTGCAAATAGAGAATATGATCTTAAGAGCCTGATGCTATATGCATTTGTTGCTACAAATCCAAAAATAACAAGCATGCCACCATAATCTTGCACTGGAGAAAGTTTATTTAGCTTTTATATACAGTTGATTGAAAACACATTCTAATACCAATGCAGTGGGAGAAACGATCAAAAACAGAATGCAAAATCTGGATAGAAAAAAACTCTCCCCTCCTGTGATTATTGGGGTTGAAACTTCTATGTCATTCAAAAGATACACATTGATTAAATAGGCAGAAAATATTTCATACATGCAACCGTTCATTTAAAAAGGCAATGGTGCATGTTTTTTTAAAAATAAACAGTTCATTTTTTTTTTTTTAAAGGCATGCAGGAGAGAGAGGCTGACTTACCACTGGCTTTCTCTGGTACATGTTTTTATGTTCATATTTTTTTTAGCTTATATTCTTTATGCATTTTTTTTACCCTGCCCTGGAGAAGTCAGACTTCCGCTGAAACATTTTGTACTATGTCACTGTTAAAGGAGTTGATGCCTGAGCCAATTGGTGTAAAGGAAATTCAAATGCAGAAAGAATCTACTGGGGGAATGGGGTGTGTGGGATGTGTGGAACCTTCCGGGGGCTATGATGAGGATCCAGAGGTGGTGAAGGCATTGTGCTGGGTATAAGAATACACCAGAGTGAAAAATGGGTCGGCACTGGAAGTATGTGGCAGTCTATGGCCTGAACTTGGAGTAAATAATCAGAAGAACTGTGTATGTGTGTGTGTGTGGGGGGGGGGGGAGGTTATAACATTTGAAAAACCCAACTTAGCTCAGGTGGGTCATGTACAAATAAAGATGTTACCATTGTTAACCCAAATGATAGTGTTAGTGCTAATTCCGTGGTTACTGTATAAGCTCTCTTAGGCTGCTGCATCTGACAACATGATTGTTGCGGTTGTCCAGGTTAGAGGTCTGCACGGGAACGGGGATCTCGGGAATCCTGCGGGTCCCGCGGGGATTCCTCCCTGGCCCACGGGGATGGAAGCAGGCCTACCTAAATTCCGACGCAGCTGAGAGACCTGTCTGGTGCCTTGGCAGAAACAACCATGCTGAGCAGTGAGCTCAGCACGCACACAGCTGAGAGCCTTGCTGATTGGTCCGGCGGCGGGGCGGAAACAGCAAGCAAGTCTCTCAGAGAGTCTTGCTTGCTGATTGGTCGGCAAGGCTAGAGCGGGAAGACACAGGATGTTTGTAGTGATCCGCCCAGCACCCCGAAGGCCCTGATACTGGTGAGACTCAAACTCGAAGAGGGTGACCCGAGGAGGCGGGAGTAATAATAATAATAATAATAACTTTATTCTTCTATACCGCCACAATCTTGCGACTTCTAGGCGGTTTACAATCAAGATAGCTGGACATTCAGCGAAATGCACTAAGCAGATATTCAGAGGAAATACAATACAATAATCATGAGAGCTGGACATTCAATGAAATACAATAAGCAGATATTCAGAGGAGATACAGCGAGCAGAGATTTTAATGTAATGTAATGTAATTTATTTCTTATATACCGCTACATCCGTTAGGTTCTAAGCGGTTTACAGAAAATATACATTAAGATTAGAAATAAGAAAGGTACTTGAAAAATTCCCTTACTGTCCCGAAGGCTCACAATCTAACTAAAGTACCTGGAGGGTAATAGAGAAGTGAAAAGTAGAGTTAGAGGAAAAATAAAAATAAAATAAACATTTTAACAAGACAGCATTGATCTAAATACTTTGGAAGGTAGAAGAGAGGAGAGAAAGGAATAGAAGCAGAAGGGGGAGCCGTTGAACAGTAGAATTCTGCAGCATCCACTATCTCCTCCTCTCCCTATTGGCTAAGGCTCTTAACATTTGCATATCTTCTTCCCATTGGCTAAGGCTCTTTGCCTGCATTGTGATGTCATAGAGCTTTATGGTTATAGAAACCTAGAAACATGATGGCAGATGAAGGCCAAATGGTCCATGTAATGTAATGTAATGTAATGTAATGTAATGTAATTTATTTCTTATATACCGCTACATCCGTTAGGTTCTAAGCGGTTTACAGAAAATATACATTAAGATTAGAAATAAGAAAGGTACTTGAAAAATTCCCTTACTGTCCCGAAGGCTCACAATCTAACTAAAGTACCTGGAGGGTAATAGAGAAGTGAAAAGTAGAGTTAGAGGAAAAATAAAAATAAAATAAACATTTTAACAAGACAGCATTGATCTAAATATTTTGGAAGGTAGAAGAGAGGAGAGAAAGGAATAGATGTAGAAGGGGGAACCGTTGAACAGTAGAATTCTGGAGAAATTTAAATGATAGAAATAGAACAAAACAAAGACTAAAGGCAAAACAATAGATAAGATAAAAGATAAATCATAAGGTGGAAAGAAAATAATATAAAAAACTTTGTCTTCAATCCACGGTTTCAGTGTCAGTGATGAAGTGGAGCAAGTAAGTTTAGGAGGAGCGATTGACGTTCTCAGAAAGGGCTTCTTCAGGGAAGAGACTTGGCTGACAGTCCCAGGATGCTTATGTCTCCTCCTCTGCGATGGTCTCCTGTCCATGAATTCATTCCCAGACACACTGCCCGTGCCCCAGCCGCTCCAAGGAGGCTGCCCTAGATGAGGCTCAAGATGAATGCAGGATGATCAAACCGTCGTCGCCGAAGCTTGGTACTCAGGAGATAGGCGGAGGTGGCGAAAAATCACTGCACCGACCATGAAAGCAAGAAAATAGAAATACAAATTGCTGAGCAAGAGTTTAAGATGTACATTTTGGTGGGTGATGTCCGAGAGGCCCTGTTAGGAATGGGCCGCATGTTTTAGAAAATAACAACGAACAATTACGATAAGATAACAGTTTATAAGTATCACAGCGTCGTGAAATTCAAGTGGACTGAGGAGGGGGGGGGGAAAGGTTTGCGAGAGCGGGTCAATTGTTTAGGTATTTCAGGAGTCGTGGAATTGAGCGATTTTTTTTTTTTTTTTTTCCAGACCCGAGCTGAGGACGGAGCAGCAGTGAGCACAGCAGGCAGGAGGAGGTTTATATCAAGTTTTATTAGGATTTTATATACCGCCTATCAAGGTTATCTAAGTGGTTTTACAATCAGGTACTCAAGCATTTTCCCTCTCTGTCCCGGTGGGTTCACAATCTATCTAATGTACCTGGGGCTATGAAGGATTAAGTGACTTGCCCAGGGTCACAAGGAGCAGCGCGGGGTTTGAACCCACAACCCCAGGGTGCTGAGGCTGTAGCTCCAACCACTGCGCCACACACTCCTCCTCCATCAACTTTCCTTCTCTTTGTCTCATGCTCTAATTCTCCCATATCCTGTCTCACATTTCTACAACCCATGTCCCGCTATCTTCCTCTCACTCATGTCCTTTCTATTCCCCCAATAACCACATAGTTCTACCATTTCCTCTTCTCTCCTCACTCCCTCTCTAGTAGCTTTACATTTCCTTATTTCTTCCCCTTCACTCGCCAACATCTTCTTGTCCCATTTCTTTCCTCCTGCCCCCATCCTTCCTGCCTTCCCATCCTCCCTGCTGTCCTCCCCCCTTCACACCCATCATCCAATATGTCTTCAGAGAGGCAGGAGGATTCGGCAGCCGGCAGTCATGTAATTAACTTAAACATAAAAAAAACCTGTGGAATTGATGATCCTGATGAAATCTTTTACTGTGTTTTATTTTTGAATTCATCTGCACCTTTTTCAAATAAAGATTTCATCAGGATCACCAATTCCACGGTTTCCTTTGTGCTTGCGCTGCTGTTTTCCTAGTGGAATCTCTGGTGAAATCCTTTTTTTGTTTTCTGTGCAGGTAATTAACATAAACGCCCTGCTTTACTAAGGCTGACGTGACCATTATATTCTATGGACGCGTTAGTATTCAGCGCACGCTAAATCGGCTAGCACGCCTTAGTAAAAGAGGGGGAATATGTTAATTACCTGAACAGAAAACAAAAAAAAGGGTTCCACCAAAGAGATTTCACAAGGAAAACAGCAACGCAAACAGAAAAGAAACTGTGGAATTGATGATCCTGAGGGGGATTCCTCGCGGGTGCGGAGAGGATCCTCATGGGGATGGGTGTGGACGGAAAGGATCCTGGTGAGGCCGGGGGGGGGTTGGATTCTTGTGAGGACGGGCGGGGATGGGTGGGATTTCTGTCCCTGTGCAACTCTCTAGTCCAGGTCTCACCGTGTCTGGGTAGGTAGTACCAGCTTCAGCCATTGTGCTGTGGCTGAAACGTTGGTTCTACCTACCCAGAGAGATCCAAATAACTGCAAAAATCAATTAATTCTGTGGGGTTTGCTCAGAGAAGAGTGAAGTGCTGAAAAAAAAAAGGGCTTCTTGGGTGCTGATGTTAGTGCTTTTTTTAAATTTTCAATTATAAGGAAGAAAATACCTGGGACCAACCTGTTGATGCTGTGGCAATGCCATGCAGGACATTGGCTCAATTCCCAGGTGATGTTCTCCACTCCCCAAATCATGAAGTCAGCATTCACATCCCCTGGAGGGTAAGGACTTCAAGTCATTGTCCAATAATGACACCTAGTGGCTGGTATTAGGACCCAGCATCACATAATTTGAGAAAGATCTTTGGTTCATAGCCCCAAGCCAAGGCTCATTCCCATTAGTATCGAACATTTCTAATCCGATCAATCAATCATTCGTATTGGAGTACATCATAAACATCCCAATTCCAGGCAGGTAAGGTGAGAAATATCTTCTGGTACTTGAGAATAAAGGCATATGGCATCCAATTCAAGCCCAAACTGTGACCGAGTTGGAACTAGAGAGTTGCACGTGGACAGAAATCCCACCCATCCCCGCCCGTCCCCGCCAGGATCCTCTCCGTCCCCACCCATCCCCGCAAAGAATTACCTCCATCCCCGCCCATCCTCATAAAAAGCAGCAATTACTTCTGACAGGATCATCAATTCCACAGTTTCTTTTGCTGTTTTCCTTGTGGAATCTCTTTCGTGGAACCCTTTTTTTGTTTTCTGTTCGGGTAATTAACTTATAAACCCCCTCTTTTACTAGGGCCGGCTTGTCCATTATATTATATGGATGAACCCTGCTTCCAAAGCCTTCCATCCCCGTGGGAGTCCCATTGGCTAGAGGGGGGTCCCCGTGGGAGTCCCGTTGGTTATGGGGGAATTCCCGCAGGATCTCCGCGGGACCTGCGGGATTCCCGCGATCCCCGTTCCTGTGCAGACCTCTAGTTGGAACACAAACATTGTTGAAAGAAGCTGTCAAGCATTTTATTACCCTCTCTACCCAGTAAAAGAAAAATGATATCTTGGAAATATTCAACATAATTTTCAATTTATGGAATGAGTTTGCTCCAGGGGCTCCATGATTTTCTTCTTAACTAATTCTAATAGATGCATGCAATCACTCTGCAAAAGGAAATTGACATCAATATTGAGATGGTTGCAAATTATGGATCCAACAAAAATGATTTTAATTACTTCATAGTCTTTGTCTAATTCTTTCTTAATTTGTACCAATATTGCAGAGTAACATTTGCAAATTGATTGGTATTTCTCACAGCCTGGTTGTTGAATATATTAAATGACATAGATATACGATTAATTCTTGTGAAATGACTTAAGAGATCAGGATGTGGAACATAAGCAAAAAAAATACTAAAAGGGTGAGTTGTAGAAACATTTTTGATTATGCCCCTCTACGTATTCCGTGCACAAACCATCTTTATTCAAAGCCTTTATAAATTGTTTCATCAGGCCTAGCTTTATATGTAGTAGTGGCAGTATGATTTTCTCTCATGCTACCAAAAATTCATTGTCCTCCAACCACCACATCACAGGCCAATTTTTTATTTTGCCCAATGAAATCAATAGAGAAAAGAAGGGGTATGGATTTGTCTTTCTTTGCCCACTCAAACCTCTCTGAAAAGGTCATTCACCAATGTGACACTTCGCTGGACACAAGTGCACAAACCAAAATCCAATCTAGTCTAGTCTTTGATTTATATACCGGGTCATTACTCAACGGAGCTCGACTCGGTTCACATGTAATTAAGACTAGAGTACGTAAGAAGAAGAGCATGAGAGAAGTAAGAGCTATATTATTATCATTTCATTGATATTGTAGTTAAGCCGTTTAAATACTGTGTGAACAGCAGAGTTTTCGGGGCTTTACAAAATAGTTGTAGCTGGCCTATCAGTCTAACAGAGTCAGGAAGTCCATTCCAAATCTCTACCAGCTTGAAGACAAGAGATTGACTAAGCTTCCCAGCAGATTTAATTCCCTTAAAGGAGGGGAAAGATAGCTTATATCTCTGTGTATTCCTCGAATGACAAGATAATAATAACTTAATTTTTATATACCACAATATGACAAACAGTTCAGAGCGGTTTATAGAGGAAGAGACTGTATACAATGATATTACAAAGAACTTTCCAAATTACATTAACATGGTAAGATTAATCAATTTTTCTTGGAAGTGTTTTAGAAGCACATCATGGTAGAAATGGAGTATTGACTTCCTAAAAATTTAGTAAGAAAGAGAGTTTGAGATAAAGTTGGTTAAACATTTATTCCATTTGCTTTCTTGGAATGATCTAAAGCAGGGATCTCAAAGTCTCTCCTTGAGGGCCGCAATCCAGTTGGGTTTTCAGGATTTTCCCAATGAATATGCATCGAAAGCAGTGCATGCACATAGATCTCATGCATATTCATTGGGGAAATCCTGAAAACCCGACTGGATTGCAGCCCTCAAGGAGGGATTTTGAGACCCCCTGATCTAAAGGTATTCCAATATAAGGGAACTAAAAGGTCAAAAATTCCATAGAGAAGCTTGAAGATTATGCATGCACATTTAAATTGGATCCTAAAGCAGACTGGGAGCCA
This sequence comes from Geotrypetes seraphini, assembly GCF_902459505.1. Classification (NCBI taxonomy): domain Eukaryota; kingdom Metazoa; phylum Chordata; class Amphibia; order Gymnophiona; family Dermophiidae; genus Geotrypetes; species Geotrypetes seraphini. The sequence goes on along the minus strand of NC_047085.1, from coordinate 30,455,186 downwards.
GTGAAGCTTTCTCAACAGAGGAGAAACATGATCGTACTTTTGTTTCCCGAAAATAAGCTTAGCTACCGTATTTTGTATTAACTAAATCATTTTAGACTGCTCTGCTTAATGCCCAGATAAACTGAATTACAGCAGGGCAATCACAGTGGACTGTACCAACTCTGAAAAATGTTCTTGATGGAATAATGATTTAACTTTCTTCAACATACACAGACTGAAAAAACACTTTTTTTGTCAAAGAATTTATCTGCTCATGAAATGTAAGTGATGAGTCCAGGATGATACCCAGGACTCTGGAAGAAAAATCTATATGTAGTGAAATACCTGTTTTCAGTATAACAGAGGAAGAGAGTTTTCTAATCTTGGCCCAACCCAAAGCAATTTGGTTTTAGCAGGCAATGCCGGGGCTCTCCAAGGATGGAGTTGGGGAGAAGCTAGCACTTATACAATAATGAGCTATATTTAGTGCCAGTGGCTGAATAGCTAAGAGCATAGAAATGACTATAGAAAAGGCTGACTATTGGCCACATTCACACAATTTCTGGGTCACTGATCCAATTGTGGAAATAAATATACACTAGTCTATGCTCAGTTTAACAATTGTTTATTAATATGTCAAGGAGAGTGTGGTGCAGTGGTTAGAGCTATAGATTCTGTACCCTGAGGTTGTGGGGTCAAACCCCACGCTGTTCCTTGTGACCCTGGGCAAGTCACTTAAGGCTAGATTTTCAAAACTTCATGTTAAAAACCGATGTCGCAGCAATTTCAAAAAGGCAAATCATTCCCCCCAAAATGCGCATGCAAATAAAGTTGGTGGAGAGTAGCAAAGGTTTGCTAAATTTGCATGTGCCCATCGCTGGTGATAGCGATTGACACATGTGCAGAATAAACCCACAAAAAACAACCTAAATCGAAGATCGTCAGGAGGGATTCCCACTCCCTCCCACCGCTGAAGTCAAACAACACTCCTTGACATTCCCCCCCCACCCCGGAGTAGGAGATATTCCCACTCCCTTCTGCCGCCAAGCAGTGCCCCATGACACCCGGCCCCCCAGCAACAGGAAAGATGTCCAATCCCTCCCGCTGCTGACATCAAGCAACCCCCCCAATGGCTGCAGGAGAGATGCCCACTCTCTCCCACTACCAACAACACTCCGACACTGCCCCTGTGCCTCTGACAAACCCCCACCCTCTTCCCCTTACTTTTACGATGGCAGGCCAGAGGGATGCCTACTCCCTCTGGCCAGCAGGCCCACCTCTTCAAAATGGTAGCTTTCCCCTCCCCGGTGCATCCTGGGATATGTCAGGGAGGAGCCTGAGGCTCTGATTGGCCCAGGTTAGGAATCCACTGACTGCTTCCCAGTTAGCTGTCAGTCCTTCCTCCATCAGTCTTTGACTTTGATCTTCCTTCTCCTTGTGGGGCCACCACAAATTCTCTACTCCCTGGCCTCTTGGGTCCCCACTTGTCTTGGCTGTTCTTCACTGGTCCCACTGCCATTTGTCAAGCCTGAGCCATTTCCTTGATTTCAGGCTAAACCGGGCCCTCTGGCTTCTTCACCTTCCTAACCTCTCTGCCAGTATACCATATAGGTCCCCATTGGCCCTCCCACCACCAGACTTTGGTGTTCTCCACTGCACCAGAACCCCCTGTTAGGACTGGTTAGCCTAGCCACTCTACTCCACTGCACTGGACCCCCTATCAGTGCTGGTCAACAGTGGTCTTAAGAACTTACTATGATTTAGGCCAAAGGCCAGCATTCCTCCTTCCAAGGGTCACCCAGCTCCCGAAGGAACTCCTGCTTTTCCTAGCTCTCAGCCTGGGAACTGTCCTTTTCAGTACCACAGCTTACTCAGGGTGAGTGGACAGCTTCCAGCAGCACTTGCAGCTCTTATGCAGATTAGAGAATGACACGGTGACAAAATTCATCATCGTTCCCGTCCCCGCGGATAACCGCGGGAAATAATCCCATGTCATTTTCTAGTGTCTATTTCAACCTCAGTCCTTCTACACCAGAATTCTTCAAAGCAAAGCTTGTGGGTCAGTGGTTGTGGCCATTCATACTCTGATTCTTCCCTCTCTCCTTAAAGAATGACAGGAAGATGGTTTCCCACGGTTATCTGCGGGGACGGGGACGGTGATGAATTTTGTCACCGTGTCATTCTCTAATGCAGATCAGCTAGGCTCTCTCAATGAGTTCCAGTGCACAGGCTCCCTCCACTAGCCAGTGAAAGGGAACTTCACCCTGTCACACCCCCTTAGGAAACGTACATAGTGTCTGCGAGTTCCCTGTAGCATCTATGGTGTTCATGCAGCGTCTACAGGGGAAAACATTTCCCAATATCAGATGTAAAGGATCTGCTATCTGTATATATAGTAGCTTTGCTGGAACAGTATATGAAATTCCCCCTCTGCCTTAAACTAAACTAAACTAAACCTTAGGTTTGTATACCGCACCATCTCCGCAAGCGCAGAGCTCGGCACGGTTTACAGAGATTGAGAGGAAAGGAACTACAAAGGGATATAGGAGAGGGACTGAGAAGATAGAGAGGGAACAGGGTACTAGAGAACGGGAGGAGATTAGATTTTTGAAAAGAGCCAAGTTTTCAAGTGTTTGCGGAAGGATTGGAGGGAGCTAGAATTTCTGAGTGGGAATGAGAGGTTGTTCCAGAGTTCTGTGGTTCTAAAGGGGAGGGATGTTCCAAGTTTTCCTGTGCGGGATATACCTTTTGTAGATGGGAAAGATAGTTTTTGTTTTTGGGAGGATCTAGTGGAGAGTGGGTTTGAGGAATTCCAGAAGAGTGGGATAACGGGATATAACCAGTCCTTTAGATGAAAAAAGGGTAGAAGCCTGGCAAAATTACCAAGAGACACCTCAGCGTTCCCCATAGTACACCGTATTTGTTTTGGTAAGAACATAATAGCCATATTGGGTCAGACCAATATCCGGTTTATACAGTGGCCAATCAAGGGACAGCAGAACCCAAATAGTAACAACATTCCGTGTTACCAATCCCAGGGCAAGCAGAGTCTTCCTCATGCCTCTTAGTGCTTACTGCAACTTAATAAAAGGACCCTTTAACCCCTTAATCACCTGATCAATTCCCATGTTGCTGTTTTAATCATTCTCATAAATAAGGGATTAGGGAGTTTTATTTGGTTATCCGATGTCTTGAATAGATTGTAAGCTCATCAAACTTTTCCCTAGATACTAGAACCTGAAAGGAATAAAGTTGCTTTTGGGAAAACTGATTATTCAGCCCAATGACGGAAAAAAAAAAGGACTAAACACTTTTGCCATTAATTTCTGGCTCTCCTGCGAGCTGGTTCGAATCAGCAAATTGTCCAAGTAAGGATTCTTATTATTCACCTGGGCTCAGGAGTTATAGGATGAAGTCAGATTTTATGGTTGTGCTGGGGATTGAGTGATATTTGGGTTTTGATTTTACTGTTAATAATTCACTAGGTACTTTGGCAGTAGCAAAGCAGTCACAACAAGTGCTTTAAATAAAGAATGAAAACAAATGGTACATCCAAATTGAGAAAGCTTTTAATTGTAGCTTATAATTTTCTTTATCCATTACGGCAAAACAGAAAAGCACAAACTGTGCTGAGAACATTAAACACCCAAAGCCTCAGCATCAACATAAGTGATTCTGCAGGATCCGAAGTACAGATGGGATGTGTAAGTCATATGTATAGAATGGAAAGAGTAATAGCAACACAGCAAGGATATATTAGGAAATTTCAAGATGTGTGGGAGCCATTAACAAAATTTTGTAATGATTAGTTGTTACTTTTCCCTTAATTCTTAAAGTTCATTTTTCAGGGGGGAGGGATTTTAAGTATAACATCTTATATAAAGTAATTTAATTATTATGAAGGGGTGGGAAGGGGGGAGATAAGATTTTATGATTGGTATTATTGCTGAATATTAAGTGATATTCTCAATGTGCAAATATGTTTATGTATTATCACACTTATTGTACATATAAAAATGAATAAAGATTTACAAAAAAAAAAAAAAAAAAGTACAGCAGGTGAGTCTTTTTCAAATTAAGGAAAATTCCGGAAGGAGAGGGCAAAGGATGAAGTTAAGAGGTGATAGGCTCAGGAGTAATGTAAGAAAACAGTTCTTTATAGAAAAGGTGGTAGATGCGTGGAATGGTCTCCGGTGGAGATGAAGACTGTATCTGAATTCAAGATAGCGTGGGACAGGCATGTGGGATCTCATAGGGAGAAGAGAAGATGGTGGATGGCGGGGAGGGGCAGACTGGATGAGCCATTAGGCTTTTATCTGCCGTCATGTTTCCAAGTTATGTGAGGGCAAGGAACACAAGATTCTCAGAGCTAGAATTGCTAAATTGTACTTTATTTTGTTTCTATTCTCTTGATAGTCTGTCTTTTCCTAGGGAAAGGCAGAAGGCAGTTCATATAAAAGACACAAAAACAGAAGAATCACCCCATAAGTCAGAAGTACACAAAAAAAAACCCCAAAACAAAACAGTGGAGATGTCCAGCAATCAGTGCTCTTTATTAACTCAATGAATCAATGACTTGACATGCATACCCCCTCTTCTATGAAACCGTGCTAGCGTTTTTTAGCGCAGAGAGAGCAGCACTGAATGGCTGCACTGCTCCCGATGCTCATGGAGTTCCAATGGGCGTCAGGAGCAGCGCGGGTCATTCAGCACAGCTCCCCGCGCTAGAAACTGCTAGCGCAGTTTCGTAGAAGAGGGGGATAGTTTCATAGTTTATTTAAAATTTGATTGCACACACCTCATAATTCTAGGTGAGAATACGATAATTATACAATAGGGGGATACAAAAATTTAAAACAAAGACATCTACAAACTGAGTACATAGACCAGACATGGGCAACTTTGGTCCTCGAGGGCCACAATCCAGTCGGGTTTTCAGGATTTCCCCAATGAATATGCATGAGATCTATTTGCATGCACAGCTTTCAATGCATATTCATTGGCGAAATCCTGAAAACCCGATTGGATTCCGGCCCTCAAGGACCGGAGTTGCCCATGTCTGACATAGACCATGAACAAACCAGATTGATTATACGAAGGAAGAAGGAGGAACTACAATAAAGTTGAGAAAAGAAAACAATAATGGAAACAACGAATAGGAACGGGGAGATAAATAATACAGTCCTCCCCCGATATTCACGGGGGTTCCGTTCTAGGAACCCCAGCGAATCATGAAAAACTGCGAATACGGTTTTTCGTGGGGGAGACTGGAGAGGACAGCGGGAGAGGCAGGAGAGAGCAGCCGGAGCGCCGGCGAGTGAAGGAAATCACTCGCTGTATGCTCCGACCGCCTCTTCATGCACTAAAGTCGGCCCTTACCAATCAGGAGCTGCGTCTCAAAACAGCTCCTGATTGGTCAGGCCCGACTTTAGTGCAGGAAGAGGCGGTCGGAGCATACAGCGAGTGATTTCCTTCACTCGCCGGTGCTCTGGCTGCTCTCTCCTGCCTCTCCAGCTGCCCTCTCCTGGTGGGCGGTTCGCAGTCAGAAAATACCGCGAATGACCGAGACCGCGAACCGCCGGCCGCTAATGACCGGGGGAACACTGTATGCTGCTGTATTTCTTTTGAAAGAAGAAAGCAGAAAATAGAATGAACAAGGAGGGGGAAAGAGTGCCGTGAGTAGTGAACTGCGTCAAAGGAACTTACCCCCTCTTTTACTAAGGTACGCCAACCGATTAGCGTGCGCAAACTGATTTAGCGCACCTTAGTAAAAGACGGGGTTAGTGTTCAAAAGCATCTTTAAACAGAAAACATTTTTAAAGCACCTTTGAACTTTTCAGAGTTAGTTTCAGATCTGATATGCAAAGGTTATGAATTCCAAATTGTTGGAGCGGTCACAGAAAATGATGTACGACGAGTGCTGATTATTTTTAATGAGGGTACAAAAAAAAAAAAGATGTTGCTTTGAAGATCTTAGCATTCTAGCTGGATCATGAGGACCAATTAAATGCAGGTTCATTGGTTTTATGTGTTTTGAACATTATCATAGCGAGTTTATATGTTATTCTGTGGGGGATAGGGAGCCAATGTGCCTTTTTCAACAACGGAGTGACGGGATCGTATTTCTTGGAACCTGTGATAGCCTTAACAGCAGCATTTTGAATGATCTGAAGACGTCTAATCTCTTTCTGTAATATGCCCTTATATAGTGAATTACAATAATCAAGTTTTGACATCACAAGAGAGTGAATCAGTATATTTAATGAAGGTGGTTCCAGGATGCTAGATAGGGACCTGATCATTCTCATAAGAATATAAGAATAGCCTTACTGGGTCAGACCAATGGTCCATTAAGCCCAGTAGCCCATTTTCACGGTGGCCAATCCAGGTAACTAGTACCTGGACAAAACCCAAGGAGTAGCAATATTCCATGCTACCAATACAGAGCAAGCAGTTGCTTCCCCCATGTCTTTCTCAATAACAGACTATGGACTTTTCCTCCAGCAACTTGTCCAAACCTTTCTTAAAACCAGGTACGCTATCCCCTCTTATCACATCCTCTGGCAACGCGTTCCAGAGCTTAACTATTCTGAGTGAAAAAAAAATTCCTCCTATTGGTTTTAAGAGTATTTCCCTGTAACTTCATCGAGTGTTCCATAGTCTTTGTAATTTTGGACGGAGTGAAAAATCGATCAACCTGTACCCGTTCTACTCCACTCAGGATTTTGTAGACTTCAATCATATCTTCCCTCAGTCGTCTCTTTTCCAAGCTGAAGAGCCCTAACCGTTTTAGTCTTTCCTCATACAAGAGGAGTTCCATCCCCTTTACCATCTTGGTCACTCTTCTTTGAACCTTTTGTAGCACCGCTATATCTTTCTTGTGATAAGGAGACCAGAATTGAACACAATACTCCAAATGAGGTCACACCATGGAGCGATACAGGGGCATTATGAAATTCTTAGTCTTGTGAACCATCCCTTTTTTAATAATTCCCAGCATCCTGTTTGCTTTTTTGGCCACCGCCGCACATTGGGCAGAAGGTTTCATCGTATTGTCTCAATTTGTGGAAGCAACTTCTGACCACCGCTCCTATTTGTGTATGGAAAGTGAGTTTAGAATTGATGATTAAACCTAGTATTTTAACTGAACTGACCTTGCTAACTGGTGTATTGTCAATCCAGATAAGGGAGATTAGCTGTAGACCTTCTTTCCAAGGGAAGAGGAGACAGTTTGTTTTTGGGTATGCTTAGAGAAAGCATATTGTATCTTAACCGATCGTTTATTCTATTTAATTTCTTATTTATTTCGTCTATTTCAGTATTATTTGCTGTGTCCATAGGATGAATGATCTGAATGTCACTTGTGTATGCAAAAGCTGTGAGCCCGATAGATTGGCACAATGTCAGTAAAGCAGCGAGATAGATATTAAACAGTAGTGGCGATAAGAACTCAATTCAAATTCTACTGTCTTCTATTCAAAGTAACCCATGGAGCTGCACCCAGTTACCTAAACAACCACCTATACCGTTACCTCCCACCCAGAAGAAGGAGAACTCAGAACCTTTTCACCTACCCTCCTCTCAATGGTACTCGACGCAAGAAACTATACGACAACCTTCTAGCGACATAGGCAGCTAAAATTGACCCTTCCATCTCCAAAATACTGATCAAAACAACAGACATTAAAGTGTTCCGAAAAGAAATAAAAACACTTCTATTCAAAAAATACTTCCCATCACTCTAACCACCACCTATTAGCTCATGGTTATTCCCTCGGGATTACCACCCCAATAGTAACACCTAGTCAAATCTTCAAACTAATCATCTCTTAAAACTATATCACCAACATATATTAAGAAACCTAAATAAGCAATCACCATCTGTAACTAGAAAACTTCTTCCTTCAACGTTATGTCATATATTAAGAAACCTAAATAAGCAATCATCATCTGTAACTAGAAAACTTCTTCCTTCAATGTTATGTAACCATCTTCTGTAACTTGAATGTGCTATTATTCTCTACCGTAACCTGTAATATACTCACTTCCTGTTATGCAATTCTACTGGAAATGCCCAGATATCTTCTAAATTGTAATCCACCTAGAACTGCAAGGCACAGGCGGAATAGAAATCACTAATGTAAGAACATAAGAAACGCCCTCACCTGATCAGACCGAGGTCCATCTAGTCCGGCGATCCACACACGCGGCGGCCCATTTAGGTACTCCTTTTTGGAGACCCGGATTTACCGTATCCCTCAATATGATATGCAAGAAGGTGTGCATCCAACTTGCGCTTGAATCCCAGTACAGTAGTCTCCTCCACAACCTCCTCCGGGAGTGCATTCCAAGCACCCACCACGCGCTGTGTGAAACAGAATTTCCTGACATTTGTCCTAAAACTGCTGCCACTCAGTTTCAGTCTATGTCCTCTTGTCCTCGTCACATCAGAATATTTCAGTAATGCTTCTTTTTGGTTTATTTTATCAAATCCTTTTAATATTTTAAAAGTCTCTATCAAATCTCCTCTTAGTCTTCTCTTCTCAAGGGTAAACAGCCCCAGCTTCCTGAGTCGATCTTTGTACGTCAAATTTTCCATTCCTTTGATAAGTTTCGTGGCTCGCCTCTGCACTTTTTCCAGCAGAGTTATATCTTTTTTAAGGTATGGAGACCAGTGTTGGACACAGTATTCTAAGTGCGGTCGGACCATTGTTCTATAAAGTGGCATTATGACCTCTTCCGTTCTACTCGTAATCCCCCTCTTAATTATGCCCAACATCCTGTTCGCTTTCTTCACCGCTGCCGCACATTGTGCCGATAGTTTTAGTGTACTGTCAATCAGTACCCCCAAATCCCTTTCCTGCTCGCTTTTTACTAATTTCACCCCCAACATCTTGTACTCATATTCCTTGTTTTTGTTTCCTAGATGTATCACCTTGCATTTGTTTACATTAAAGTTCATCTACCACTTTATCGCCCACGTTTCCAGCTTGTTCAGATCTTTCTGGAGGTCCTCGCAGTCCCTTTGAGAGCCAACCGCCTGACATAGTTTTGTATCATCTGCAAACTTTATTATATTGCTTGTTGTACCCTCTTCCAGGTAATGTAATGTAATCCTTGAGGAATCCAAAATGAATTTGAATATGTCTTTGAACTAGAGTTATTAAAGCGCACTGTGAAGTAAGATTTAAACCAGTCAAGCACTTGGCTGGTTATTCCGACCGAGGAGTCTCTTATTTATTTGTAATATTTCTAGACCACCTAAAACTAAGCGGTTAATGTGTCTTATCAAAAATATTATACACAGTGCTCCAAGATGAAGTCACAACAACTGTTACAAATTCTCTCAACCAAACAGAATGTGGCTGTAGTCAAAGCGATTACTGGGATATAAGTAAAAGACTTGAAGTGGTCCAGAAGAAGGCAATGAAAATGGTAAGGGATTTGAACAAAAAAGAAATATGAGAATATATGGAATACCTAAATATGTATATTCCGGAGGAGAGAGGGGACAGGGGAGTTTTGATACAGACGTTTAAATACTTGAAAGGTATTTCCAGAGAAGAGAAAATGTTAAAACTAGAAGGCATAATTTGAGGTTGCAAGAAGGAAGACTCAGGAGCAATGTTAGAAAAATTTTTTTCACGGAGAGGGTGGTAGATGCCTGGAATGCCTTCCTGAGGGAAGTGGTGGAGAGGAAAACGGTGATGGAATTCAAAAAAGCGTGGGATAAACATAGAGGATCTCTAATTAGAAAACGAAGGATGTAAATTAAAGAACTAAGGCCGGTACTGGACAGACTTGCATGGTCTGTGTCCCATATGTGATGATTTGGAGTAGGATGGGCTGGGGAGGGCATCGATGGGAACTCCACTAACTTGGAACATGAGGATGTTAATGGCCAGACTTTATGGTAGATATCCTGCAAACAGGATGGTTGGATAGGCTGGAGTGAGCTTGGATGGCAACTTCAGCATTTGAAACCTAACACAATACCAGGTGGACTTTACAGTCTATGACCCAGAAGAGACAAGTTCATTTAATCATATATTTTTAATGGTTATAACTAATGGGCAGACTGGATGGACCGTTCAGGTCTTTATCTGTCGTCATTTACTATGTTACTATGTTACCTGGCAGAAACCCAAAGAGTAGCAACATTCCAGAGCTGAGATTGTGATGTCATAATGCCTCATTCCACCAATGCCTAAGAGCCAGCCTCAGCAGTGATGTCACAATGGCTTGATTAGATGGAACATAGGACAATACCACGTGGACTTTACAGTCTACGGGCCCAGAAATATCAAAAAAGAGACAAGCACATTTAATCATGTATTTTTAATGAACATAACTAATGGGTAGACTGGATGGACCATTCAGGTCTTTATCTGCCGTCATTTACTATGTTACTAGGGAATTGCAATACATAAGCAATATGCTTTAAAAGTAAACAAGAGAAGTTTGAATGTAATATGGAATTCAACAGGCAGCCAATGATGCTGCTTTAAGACAAGGCTGATGTGATTCAGTAAGTCAAGAATGATCAGCTATGGCCAACAATTAATGGGAGTTAGCAGATTATTATATTAAGCTACACACACTACTGAAACTACAGTGCTCTAGTTCCCAAATTCTATATAAAAGGCTGAAGAAAATGCACTTAGCGTTATTCTATAAACCTCACTTAAAGTTAGGAATGGTTTATAGACTATGCTTAAACATCTAGCAACTAAATTTAGGCACAACAATTTATGCTAACTAAAACCCGGTGTAAGTGCCCCAGCACCGATCCCTGAGGCACTCCACTACTCACCTTGCCTTCCTCCAAGCAAATTCCATTAACCACCACCCTCTGACGTCTGTCCGTCAACCAGTTTCTAATCCAGTTCAACACTTTGGGTCCTAACTTCAGCTGGTAAAGTTTGTTCAAGAGCCTCCTAAGAGGAACCATGTCAAAGGCTTTGTTGAAATCTAAGTAAATTATATCTAGTGCACTTCCTCGATCTAATTCTCTGGCCACCCAGTCAAAGAATTCAATCAGATTCATTTGGCACGATTTACCTTTAGTAAAGCCATGTTGCTTTGGATCTTGCTTGCATTTGCCACGTGGGAATTGCTACCGTGGCTTTGAAAAAGGGGCCCTAGGTTTTATTCTCTACAGTCTATTCAAAATTCAAACTTCATGATTTACTGTCTTCTGGCACTGTTACGACCATATTACCCCCTCCTCTGACAGTGCTACACTGGCTCCCTATGAGAAAAAACTATATGATGGCCTCCTAGCCACTCAAGCAGCAAAACTAGACAACCAAATCTCTAATCTATTGATAACAACCCCAGACTACAAGATGTTCAGAAAAGAAATAAAGACTATACTCTTGAAGAAATCCCTGAGAAAGTCTTTTTTTAAGTTCAAGAAGTTTTTATTGTAATTTTCATACAGAACAAAAGGATAAAGTAATCAGTACAAATGCGATGAACATCGATAAGGTAATCAAAAGGACAGTGGAACAAAAGAAATAAGGAGAAATGATCAAAACTTGATACGCTTATTGAAGATATAGCAACATCTGTATGTTATGTAACGTAACACAATGTATATTGACTAGTATGACAGTTGGTGACGGAAAGTACAGCTTGACAGCTAAAATGTGCAATAAGTCATATGATATTAGAGGAGCAATAAATATGTGAGAGACTCATAAGGTTGTACCAATTGATAGTTTGGTGAAGTCAATAAGAGGAGCCCACGTCCGTTCAAATCGAACTAGAGATCCATTTCTTTCAGCAAATATACGTTCATATTTGGCTGTTAAGCAAACAGTATTCCACCACGTTTGATAATTCACATTTTCTAACATTTTCCAGTTGGAGAGAATATGCTTAATGGCAATAAGGATTAGCAGGTGCAGTAGACAGTCTTGTTCTTTAGTTAAAGAAAAGTTAGAGCCTATGTCTCCAACAATAACAACGTTGAATGATAGTGATACTAGAGTAGGTAGTTTTAACAGTGAACTAATATCTGCCCACACTGTGCTCCAAAAGGTCTGAAGTAGCGGACAGTCAAACAGCATGTGGCGTAATGTACCCTATGATAAACCACATGACCAGCAATTATCTTTCATGCCAGGGGTGAATTTGGCCAATCGACTGGGTGTCCAATATGCTCTATGTAGCAGGAATAAAGAAGTTTGGAGAAAGGAAGCCGCTTTACAAGCAGAAGAGGTGCGAGTCCATAGGTATTCCCAGTGTTGGTCTTCCATCTCCATCTGGAATTCAGAAGACCACTTGTTTATTAATTCCATTGGTTGAATAGCCTTGTGGTGTCATATGAATTTATACCAGTTAGACACCTCTTTCCTCCCAGTAATCAACAATAAACCAATCGCCAATATCGAAGGATCAGCTGCTACTAAAGAGTGAGATTTGACGTGAGTAATCAGAGCATGCTTCAATTGTAAGAGGCGAAAATGTTGAGTGGTCGGCAGGTCGAAATTAGTTTTCAATTGATCATATGAGGACCATGTTTCACCATCAAATAAGTGTCATATCTGATGAATTCCAATATTCTGCCATTGTTTCCAGTCAATCTGCCGATTCTGGATAAGTAAGGATTTTTTGCGCCAAATCGGAGAATGTAAGGTATCTAACCACTTGATGTCTAGATATTGCTCCACATGTTTAAAAGCAGTTATTGCCGAGAGTAGAATATGATCACGTACAGACACTGACGTCGGCGGGCACATAAATGGTAGCAATTGTAACTGTAGAGGATGATATTTGATTTTCTCAAAAAGCAGCCAAGAGTTGATGGAGGAACATGGTGTATCCAGGAAAAGCCAACGAACGTTCTGACGTAGCAAATAAGCACAATGGTAATCAAACAAATCAGGAAAATTGACACCTCCCTGTTGTCTTCTTTGCTTCAGTTTATGCATAGCAATCCTGGGGGATTTATTGTTCCATAAAAATGTGGACAGGGCAGCTTCTAAACGCTTGTAAAGAGAGGGTAATAGTAGAACTGGAAGCATGCTCAAGGTGTATAGGATTTTGGGAGCAAGAACCATTTTAATCGAGTCCAGTCGACCCCACCAGGACAGATGTAGAGGAGACCATTTAGCAATTTGATCCTTAACAAGCTGTATTAAATGAGACGAGCAATTTTCTATGGTGGAGTCAATAGTGTTTCCAAATCGAATGCCTAGATATTTCAGTTTAGTGTCGGACCATTGAAAGCCATGATGCATGACCATATGTTGTTGAACCAAGGAATTTAGCGGCATGATTTCCGTCTTACTGGTATTGAGTTTATAACCCGATGTCTTCGAGTAGTCATTGATGAGGGAGAGTAACGCAGGAATAGAATCTGGTGTTAGATACAAAAGGACGTCATCAGCATAAGCCGACAGTTTGACTTCAAGATCACCACATCGCACACCCTGTATCTTTTGGTTGAGGCGAATGGAGTGTAGGAAGGGCTCTAGTGCTAGATTAAATAATAGAGGCAAAAGTGGACAGCCCTGTCTAGTTCCTCTCGATGGTGTGAAGTGAGAAGAAGCAAGTCCATTGATTCTAACATTTGTTCTAGGAGCTGAGTATAATACTTTTATCATAGAAATAGCTGATTCATTGAAACCAAACCATTGTAGGGTGGAGAATAAATAACCCCATTCCACACGGTCGAATGCTTTCTCAGCATCTAGAGCTATGGCTAGTAGAGGGGATTTGTTGGTATTGGCATAATGAATGACGTTTGCAAACATGCGAGTGTTGTCACTCGAGAGCCTATTCACCATGAAACCATTCTGCTCAGAGCCTATCAGTTTGGGTAATAACTGTTGTAAAGAGTTGGCAATTATCTTTGCGTATATTTTGGCATCAACGTTGATGAGGGCTAAAGGCCGATAATTGGAGACCTGTAGAGGATCTTTGCCAGGTTTCGGTAGCACTATTATGCTAGCTTCAGTAAATGTGCCATGCACATTACAAGTTCTGATGAAGAAGTCAAATAAAGAGACCAAATATGGGGATAGGAGATCCTGAAAAGTGGAGTAGAACTCTGATGTAAATCCATCCGGGCCAGGCGCTTTCCTTTTGGACATTTGGTGAAGAACCAAACGAATATCATCTTCAGTAATATTTGCCACTAGCGACTCATTGTCACACGCAGATAGAGTAGGATGGACAGAGTCAGACAATATTTCAGATGTGTCAGTGGTTGACAATTCCGCGGTGTATAGTTTTTCATAGAACTGGTGGAAAACCTGTGAAATCTGAGATGGGCCAGTGGTGAGACAGCCCTCATTCGTCTGATAGCAGATATGTTTAGGCGCTCTTCGTGAACCTTTAGGAATCGTGCTAAAGCTCTACCAGCTTTATTGCCCTCACAGTGGTAGTGAGCCGTTTGCATGAAGATTGCGTTACCCGCTCTCTTACTAAGTAACAAATTATATTGTAACCTGAGAAAGTCTTAACACCACGAGTACCTTCTTTCTTCCCATCTTCTTCCTGACTCCCCAAACCTACCTGATCTACTCTTTACTTTCTCTGGAAATGATCAGAGATCTTCTTTTGAAACCCATCTTCTACAACTCTTTTGTAATCCGCCTTGAACCGCAAGGAAATGGCGGAATAGAAATCTCTAATGTAATGTAATTTTGTATTCAGTTCGAACATTTTTTCTCACCTACAAGTGCAGCCTAGATCTCATAGTCTGTAATGTAATCTCTTATGAGTTGGAATAACCAAATTACAACGTATAGCAGAGCGAACATTGAAAGGGAACATAGGGCATCACACAATCCTGTAGATATTTTGATGATAAATGATGTACACTTAGACCAACAAAAACAACTTATACTTCATTGTCAGCCAATACAGTGATATGAAATATGAAGTAACATGTTCACACTTCCCAATCACAAACAAAGTTTGAATGATGGAATTTTGAACAACTTGTAACGCACGCCTGTCAGAAGATGTCATTCCTCAATACACAATGTTACAGTAGTCCAAACCAGCTAACACAACAGATTGAAGAATTCGTTTAAAATCACAGCCTGATAAATATATTCGAAGGTTGCTCAACTTTCACAACTTAAAATATGTTGTTTTAATCACATTCTGTAGATGTAACCAAAATCACACCCAAATAATGAACCTTCGGGGAAAAATGCATAACTGTGTTCAGTACTTTAATGCAACTTCAGAATCAGTGTTTCTCAAGTCAGTCCTAGAGTACCCCCTTGCCAGTCAGGTTTTTTAGGATATCCTCAATGAATATGTATGAAAAAGATTTGCATAGAAAGGAGGCAGTAGAAACAAATTGATCCCATGCATATTCGTTTCTAGATGTCCTGACAAACTGACCAGCAAGGGAAACACTGTGCTGGACCGAGAATAGGGAGGGACACTTGGATTGGGGGATGGGGAGGCTATCATTTGTTAACTAGTCATTGGCAATTGGAGCCTGTGTATCCTTATTGAATGCACAGTACGAGGGGCCACTGAAAAGTTCTTAGCCCAACCAAGAAGAGAATGATATGGAGCCAAGAAAAGTACAAGTATTTCCACAGGTCAGGTCAAAAGCGCGCCGGGACAAAGGCGCGCGCAGACAATTGAGCACAGCGCGGAGGCGCGTGCCGCAGAAAATTACTGTTTTTAGGGCTCCGACGGGGCCACTTTACTTAATAGAGATCACGCCGCGTTGTGGGGGGTTTGGGGGGTTGTAACCCCCCACATTTTACTGAAAACTTCACTTTTTCCCTGTTTTTAGGGAAAAAGTGAAGTTTACAGTAAAATGTGGAGGGTTACAACCCCCCAAACCCCCCCATAACGCCGGAGCGATCTCTATTAAGTAAACTGGGGGGGCTCCCCAACAAAATCCCCCCGTTGGAGCCCCTAAAAACTGTAATTTTCCTCGGCGCGCGTCTCCGTCTTACACTCAGTTGTCGGCGCGCGCCTTTGTCTTTCGCGGGGTTGTGTATGAACCATTTCCACATTTTCATGACACCAGGGTGTTTATGATTTTCTGACATTATCTAGAAAAATGTTTTGCGTTGTACACTCCATCGCGGAAGTTGAGATCTGAGAATCATAAGTTGCTGGACACAAAGAGAGAGAACAATACTCGCTATGTACGAACGAAGAGTTCTTGTTTCTCTATAGCCGGACCATTGATGTGGAATGCCTTGGTCCAGAACGTTACGTCTTTGTAGAAATCACCCTCAATTCAGGAAGTTGCTTAAAACCCATCTGTTTGTTCAAACCTTCTCTAAAACATCTTTTGAGTTATGACTTTATTGGAAAACGGTGCAGCTTGGAAAGACGGCCGAGGGGGAGATATGATTGAAGTCTACAAAATCCTGAATGGAGTAGAACGGGTACAAGTGGATCAATTTTTCACTCCTTCAGAAACTACAAAGACACTCAATGAAGTTACAGGGAAATACTTTTGAAACCAATAGGAGGAAATATATTTTCACTCAGAGAATAGTTAAACTCTGGAACGCATTGCCGAAGAATGTGGTAAGAGCGGTTTTAAGAAAGGTTTGGACAAGTTCCTGGAGGAAAAGTCCACAGTCTGTTATTGAGAAAGAAATGGGGGAAGCCACTGCTTGCCTTGGATCGGTAGCATGGAATGTTGCTACTCTTTGGGTTTTGGCCAGGTACTAGGGACTTGGATTGGCCACCGTGAGAACGGGCTACTGGGCTTGATGGACCATTGGTCTGACCCAGTAAGGCTGTTCTTATGTTCTTATGATGTTATTTGATAATTGTCTGGATCTAGTCTTGCTGAAGACATGATATAATATTGTAACTTTGTATTTTCCTCTATGTGATGTAGGTCTCCTTTAAAATGTTCTTTTTAGCATATGTGGAAATTTGTGAGTCGCCTTGGAGAAAGGCGGATTAGAAATGTTTTAAATAAATAAAGAAACAACCGATAAGAAATGAAAGAAAAGTGTGGAATAACGTGCACGTTTCACGGCTCCACATCATCCTCTTCTTGCTGGGCTGAGAACTTTTCAGTGGCCCCCTCATAAATCCTAAAGTTGAGTTTCTGTACTTGTTTACTGAACTGAGAAAGGATTTAAGAATTTTGTCATGAACGCAGAGAGGGAGAAGCTTTCAAGTTCAGCTATTATCGCGTACAACACGCCCGCGATTGGGACTGGCAATTTTTCTTTTAGGCAGGGATTTACTGGTAAATGTTCTCTCCTCTTTGTTACAAAAATATAAAGGCTGACCACATTTCATAAACTGCAGAATAAACATTTTGGCAATATGTTTTCACTTCAAGAGCTTTGGGGGAATGAACAACAGAGGCCATTATGTTTTCTTGGAGCAGACAGCAGTACAAAATGACACAACTCTTCTGCCACTAACACACTCATCTCAAAAATATCATCTTGAGAACTATTTTTTTTTTTTTTTCTTTTTAATAAATCTAAGTGAATTACAATACTGCTTAGATCGTGCTGCAGACAGCCCTGCTGGAAGCCATTACTTTTATTCAGCTTGCATTGCTAATGCATTTTCTGCTGATATATGTCTACAATTTTTAAGAGCACTGTTATTAACTGTCTGCGCAAACATCACAATCAGTCTTCCCTTGTGTTATACTAATGCATAGGCCTCTACCTTGCTTAGGTACTTTTTACCTAAGAACATAAGAATAGTCCAATCGTCCATCAAGCCTAGTAGTCCGTTCTCAAGATGGCCAATCCAGGTCACTAGTACCTGGTCAAAACCCAAAGAGTCGCAACATTCCATTATCTCAGTGTAAGCAAGATTCCGGAACTCCAAACAGTTGGAACATGAAGGCTGCCAATCAAGTGGAGCAAGCTTCCTCCAAAGCAAGGCAAATCATAGGTTGCATACGCAGGAGTTTCGTCAGCCGTAAGCCTGAAGTCATTATGCCATTGTATAGATCCATGGTGAGGCCCCACCTGGAATACTGTGTGCAATTCTGGAGGCCGCATTACCGAAAGGATGTGCTGAGACTAGAGTCGGTCCAGAGAATGGCCACCCGGATGATCGCGGGTCTCAAGGATCTCCCGTACGAGGAAAGGCTGGATAAATTACAGCTCTACTCACTCGAGGAACGCAGAGAGAGGGGAGACATGATCGAGACGTTCAAGTATCTCACGGGCCGCATCGAAGTGGAAGAAAATATCTTCCTTCTCAAGGGTCCCACGGCAACCAGGGGGCACCCGTGGAAAATCAGGGGAGGGAAACTGCACAGTGACACCAGGAAATTCTTTTTCACTGAAAGAGTGGTTGACCGCTGGAATAGTCTTCCACTTCAGGTCACTGAGGCCAGCAGCGTGCCTGATTTTAAGGCCAAATGGGATAGACACGTGGGATCTATTCACTGAGTTAGCTGGGGGAGGGTCATTGCGGTGGCCTTTATCTGACGTCTATTTCTATGTTTCTATTCCATGCAGAATCCCCAGAGTAGCAAGATTCTAGAATCCCAAAGAGTAGCAACATTCCATGCTACCGATCCAGGGCAGGCAGTGACTCCCCCATGTCTTTCTCAATAACAGACCTTTCATCCAGGAACTTGTCCAAACCCTTCTTAAAACCAGTTACGCTATCCACTCTTACCACAACCTAAGGCAATGCGTTCCAGAGCTTAACTATTCACTGAGTGAAAAAAAATGTCCTCCTATTGGTTTTAAGAGTATTTCCCTGTAACTTCATCGAGTGTCTCCCCCCCCCCTAATCTTTGTAAATTTTGACGGAGTGAAAAATCGATCTACTTGTACCCGTTCTACTCCACTCAGGATTTTGTAGACTTCAATTGTATCTCCCCCTCAGCCGTCTCTTTTCCAAGCTGAAGGATTGAGCAACTGCGTTCTAATTAAAGTTTTCCTCCTTTGCAAACCTTATGACTTTTAATCTACTGAAAAGAACTCAGTTATGTGTTAAATTCTTAGTTAAAAATCATATTGACAAACGGATGGGGATCCAAGAAGGCACAGGTCTAGTTGTTGGATTTTGGTGAGCACAATTTGTTTCTCTTGAATTTCTATCTGCCCTTTTCTTTTTACCGTTTGAATAGAGTAGTGAAAGGCAAAACTGAACGTTCCTCCTCTGAACCCCTACCTTCTCAGCTGCTCTCCATTGATCGATTGCTTTGCCAGGGTTCTGTGGTTTTGTCCTCTGGTGATTCTTGAATTGGCCGAGGAGTAGTTCAGTCGGCATTGAGCACTTCGTTGCATTCAAAGGATCAGCTGCCTCCGCCCGCTCCAAGACGGCAGCAAATACTTTATTCTGTCAGTGGTTTCAAGAAAGCAGAGTGGAGCAGAGTCAATGAGAGAAGCCTGATGGTTAGAGCACCAGGCTTGACCTCTAAGCGAACCCGATTCAAATCCCATTGCTTCACCTTGTGACCTTGGGCAAGTCGCTTAACTCTCTCCATCGCCTCAGATATAAAATTAAATTATGAGCCCGTTGGGAGCAGAAAAATGCCAACTGTACCTGAAATGCCTACTCACCTTCAGCTGCTAATGAAAAAGGTATGTCAACTCAATTAGCATCAGATCAGTTAGAATCAGAAAATGCTACTGAGGACGCTAAATTATTTTAAGGTTAGAGGCTGAACATCGGAGACAGCCAAGTAGAAGGTGCACCAGGAGCCTCATATGACAGCTTCATAGGCCTGTTTCTAATCGGAATTATTCTAACATACAACCAATTTTTAAACGCTTCAGCAATAACCTCCTTTACTGGGTTCCCTGAGGAAGAGATCAAAACGGGGCCACGTCGGGACCCCCTGAACTGCTTTTGAGGATAAGTGGTTAATTCTAATGTCTCTTGGTTATTGAGCACAGTTGATTTAAAGTGGACGGTGATTACAATCAAGAAAAAAATGAAACAGCCAAATGCAATGATTGGAGGGTAAGCTCCATGACAGGGGTTATTCCATGTCTCTGAGCATATGTGAAGTATAGCAGTTTGCATGGAGTATCTTTGAAATGAAGTAGTTTTGATTTTGAATTTACGGCAATATCATATATGAGTGAGATTAATTTGGGGATAATGAAAAAGGCATGAGCAAAATCTAAAATTAATAAAGCGAGCCTATAACTGGTCAGGATCAGTATTGGAGGGACAACGGAAGAGGAATTAGAGCAGAATAATCTGCTAATTCACTTGTAATGTGAGTTGGGACTTCTGTTGTGAGAGGTTTGCCCCTGGAGAGTTCTGCTGGACCTCAGCCACCAACCCCAGAAGCTCAATGCTGTGGCCCTTATAGAATGCAGTTGGCCTTTCAAGTACGGAAGTTCTCCCTACAGAACTAGCTGCAGCCATTCTAGAAACAATCTGGATTGTTCTTGAGAACGTCTTGACTAATCATTTTTCCTCAGTTTAATTGTTGATATAGGGTCCTCTCTTCAGGACCTGGATAACGATGAGGGAAACCTGAATAGGGATTTTGCAAAGCTCTGGAGAATCCATGTCCATGATACCAAGGGTTTTACATACTAGAACTAAAAAAAAGAAAAAAAAGACATTTTTGCAAAGTGAGTGAATTTAAGAATCCTCAATTTTCCCAAAGCTCCAAATACAGCACCTACTAACATATTCAAAAGATAAGTGCTGGAAATTACTCCCACCATCAGGATCTATTAACTTCAAGTGATCTTTAGGGTAGGTGAAGAGTTTTATTCAGGATGGACTGTCTATGGAAAGTCTTGATTTGCTGCAAGCTTTGGAATGCTCGAATGATAATATTGGCGTGAGGTTTGCTCTTCTAGTGACGTGTCTTGGACTCAGCTCTTCTTTAGGAATAATTATACTCTTTTCTTGGGGAATAAGGTGCATGTTTGCCCAAGTGGAAGTTTGGATACAGAGAATAAAAGAAAATTATTTCTTCAGATGCACCAGACGTTCTAACTTTGAGGGTTTTTTTACCCCCTTATGTTTTCTTGTAAAGGTTTGATCTCTCTTGAAGGGAGCCATTACTTTTTTTTTTTTAACCCTGGGCAGCTTAGGTTCTTCCTTGACTCTAGACAATCAGCCTGTAATGGTAGTAATAATGAGGCTCTTTATACTTCTACTAGTTGAAGTGCAGTGTTAGATTGTAAAGCATGAAATTAGGAAAATATAGCCGGTATCTGCCTGTGATGATTTTATTTCTTATTTTTTAGAAAGTGATGAGAAAAAAGTGCACGTGCTAATCAAAATACGTCTGTGTTCACAGAAGAAAAGTCTGGAGAAGGACCTTGGTTGGCTGACAAAGGGTATATATGGGAATGGAGTAGATATCACACCATTCGCAGGGATTGGACTGATGAGAAAGCGTTAAGTTTGGAGGCTCTTTATCTTTTTGTCAGCTGTTATTATTCAACTAGTGTTTAAGCCCGTTACATTAACGGGTGCTAGAGTACATATCTGTCTGGGTTTTTTTTTATTTGTCTCTCTCTCCTTGGATGCTGTCTGTCTGTCATTCTTTCTGTCTGTCTCTCCCTGGCCCCCTGTCTGCCTATCTTTATTTCTAACTCTGTCCTCTTCCCTCAATCCTGCATGTGCCCTCTTTTCTTTCTCCTCCACACTTCCTTCCAAAGTCTGCTCCCCCTATCCCTCAGACTTCCATTCAGTGGCTGTCCCTCCTCTCCCCCACACTTCCATTCAGTGTCTGTCTCCCTCTCTCTACCCCTTCTATCTACTGTTCACCCTCTGTCTTGCCCCTTCCATTCACTGCCCTCTCTTCTCTTTCCATCCAGTGTCTGCCCTCTCTCTCTCTGTTCCATATGGCTTAGGAGACTGTGAAGGTTTTGGTGTGCAGCGGCGCTCCATGAAGCCCTCCTCCTGGCAGCCGCCGCCAGCACCCATCGGGGTGGCGAGGATGCAGGCAGGGAGAGAGCTTGCCTGCGCTTCCTCCAGCGGTTGGTGAATGAGGGCGGGAGGAGGGGAGTGACTAGAGTGATCCCTGCCTCCGTGTTCTAAAATGGAACGTGGCCACAGATCAGAAATCACAAGCGGCAGGGATCACGAAGTTTCAAGAGCGCATGCGCGCTCTAGGGTTTTATTATATAGGATGTGCATCTGATCACATTCCAGAAAAAAAATTCACTCCCTAGACTCAAAGGGCTAAATTCTATACACGGCATCCCGATTGTAGGCAACTGACTGCTGCCTAACCACGTTAAAAAAAAAAAAAAATCTCTAGGCAGGCCGCTTATATTGTAGGCGCCTCTGGGAGCCCAGAGAGGCGCGTAGGCCCGCCTAAGCTCGCCTAAGGCTAGGCGTGGGCGTGCCTTTGCCCGGAAATATCCTTAGGCGGGCCTAGGCGGCCCTACATGCCTCGTAGGGTAACCAGATTTTTCAAATGGAAAATTTGGAATCCTATACCCGCCCAGTTCCAGCCATCCCTGCCCCGTTACGCCCCAGCCCCGCCCTACCTTCCCAAGCTGTTTCCGCCGCAGCCGGCGCTAAAAACGCTAGCGCGGCTTTGCAAAGGAGGGGGAAAATGTCTTAAGTTAAGAACTTCACAACTAGAAAGCACACGGAACTATTTTGAGTGATCAATTTTGAATTGCAGAAGAACATTTTAAACTGACAGGTAGTCTTCCATTCAGGTGCCAACGTGCGGGGCACATAAATTAAGTTCAATGAGAAACATGCCTGGAGCAGACCCGATGCCGTCGGTTTCACGAAGACACCCTGTCTGTAACGTGCCGAGGTTGCGCAAAGCCAAGGGAGAATTCATTTCTTTATTTATAAGCGCAATTGATTCCTAACATTAGTTAAATTAACTCGAGTCACAGCCACAAGGGGCTGATGAAAAATAAGTCTCATTTTAATGTTTCAAGTACCCAATAAAATAATAAATAAAGTTCACTACAGGGCACGAGTAGGTACTGTGCTGCATTTGGAGTTTAGATTTGTTACTTGTCTGTCTTAATCGATGGTCAGGACAAGTTGAATTCTGGTATAGTAGGTATTTTTGAAGGCTTAAGACCAATGCAAAATTTTTTTTTTTTTTTTTTTTTGGAAACAGTCCACCTCCTTCTTTATTATGCCCCCACTCCTTATGTGTCATCCCCTTTCCCCTCTATATCCTTTTTCTTCTTTAATTATGTAACTTTTTCCCACCTCCCCATTTTTCCTCACTTTCTAGTTTGTCTGTAAATGTCATACTTGTTCACTCTATTTATTCTTTTACACTCTTTTTTTATTTCTCTCTATTCTATATTAAATTATGTTTTGATTTCTTTTTTTTCTTTTAATTTTCTCTATTTATAATTGTAAACCGGTCAGATATTCATTTTATGATCGGGATATTAAAAACTAATAAACTTGGAAACTTGCCAAGTGGGAACCTCTCTATAGGTGCCCATAGTCATATTGTGATAGGGAAAATACTTAGCACAAGGGAATGGGATTTGCATATTGCCTTTTTTGCAGCTGTTCAACCACAGTCAAAGTGGTTTGCATACAGATAACTTCATTTGTGTTTCCAATAGAACAGGGACAGTGTAACAAAAGGAGTCAGAAAAGAAGCTTAGTTATACTTGAAAAGACTGACTCAGGTCAATTGAACCAACATGTGAGAAGGACCCGCTATACTTTAACTTAGCTCAGAGATATGTAACTCTGAAGAGGGGGAGGCTACCCCCTCTTGGAGTAAGAGTTTTTCATCCAATCATAGCATTATTGTTAGTAAAAACGGATCCGACTCATGAAGGTTTAAAAATCCAATTGAAAAACTGTATATATAACTTTAAATAATACTGTTTTCAAAAATGTAGAAAATTCAAAAAGTAATTGCGCTCAGGTTGTCACTGAAGGTGTGAGAATGTACTTAACTTATATGCAAAATGCAGCTTCTCAGGGTCCCGACGCGGCCCCGTTTCGGCGTCTGCTTCAGGAGACCCCGCCAACCGAGAGTGAAATATTTGCAAAAGAGCCACACCATGTATAAGTTGTTTAACTGTGATCTGAAATGCAAAAACAAAAAAAAAAGATAACAAAGCACCAGGAACGAGCACTGAAACTCTAAAGGCTACTGTAACTGTGCGAGGAGTAAGAGCATTAATAACTGACAAGGCTGGGAAAAAGCACATCAGATACATACCAGTCAAAAATGAAAGAAGTTCCGTGCAACGGAGAACGCCGACACCAACTCCGATTTTTAAACCGGAGCGGGAGGGAAAAACCGAGCGTAAGAACGTAATGACATCATAGATTCACATTACAGAAGAATAGAAAAAATATTCTGCAGGTGAAAGGCTGTAAAAAAGAAAGAGAGCCAGACGTGATCAGAGGAATGCTGCCCACTCGATCTCATTGTTGAGGCCATTCGGGTGGAGGGTGTTTAAGTTGAAAATCCATTTTTGTTCTCTCCTCCACAACATACGGGCAATGTCACCTCCCCTGGGGCAAGATATACAGTCCAACACTGTAAATGTAAGATCTTCCATAACGTGATTAACCTGTTGCCAATGCTGCACCAGGGGGGCTTCCATAATGTCCATTTTCAGGGGGGTTCCAAACCACCCAACAAAAGACCGGTGAGGTCCAAACCCACAAGAGCGCAACCTTAACATCCAATATCTTTAACCTCTCACATCGCACTCTCTCTCCCGTAGAGGCATCAGTATTGAACAAGGGTCTTTCTTTCGTCCCTACCAGTCATTATTATGCCTTTGACACAAGAGTGGCTCTGTTTAAATTTATTAGGTCCTGTAAACTTAAGAAGTTTTTCTATACCGATGAAGTTGTCTCAGACCCACTGTGTGAGAACACACATTCTTTACATGTCAAATCCACCTTGTGCCCTCCGGGCACAGTTGACCCGCACATTCAAACGTTTGAAGATTTGATACTGCGGGACATTGGTAGTTTAGAGAGGGCTCCTTCCCCTACCCGGTTTAACTTAACCAGACAACAACATCTAGCAGTACAATCTTTAGCTACCGATACAAGTATAGTGATACATCCTGCTGATAAGGGAGGGGGTGTGATCATTCAAGATTCTCATGATTATGTCATGGAAGCACATCGCCAGCTTAGTGACTCTGTATACTATGAGCCTTTACAGCAGGACCCCACGCAATCCATACTCAACATTATCTCTCATTTACTGGTACAAGTTTTAGAAATGGGAGTTATTACGGACAGGGAATTCAGATTTTTGAGTTGTAAACATCCACGGATACCTGTCATCTATTTTGTTCCAAAGATTCATAAATCTTTGTCTAACCCTCCAGGTAGACCAATTGTATCCGGTATTGGATCCCTTCTTGAACCCCTATCAGCTTTTGTAGATTTTTTTTCTTAAAGAAAGGGTTCCTTTGGCTCCCTCTTACGTTTTGGACTCTACCAGCATGATTCAGTTTCTGTCATCATTTCAGAACATACCCAAGGATGTCATCTTACTCACCTTTGACATAACTGTGTTGTATACCAACATTCCTCAACGCGAAGCTATTGAAGTTATTCGAACAGAATTACAATCTCAAGACTTATCTGAAACTAGAATTCAGTTTCTGGTGGATATAGCACATGACACTTAGCATGAATTATTTTCAATTCAACCAGGACTTTTATAAACAGATCAAAGGCACTGCTATGGGGTCAAAAATGGCCCCCTTCATAGCATGCCTGTATGTGTCTCAATTTGAACAACGGTTTCTATATCCTTCTGATTTTTGGCAATATTTTTTGTTCTGGAGGAGATATATTGATGATGTGTTCGCTGTATGGACTGGCACAGTGTCCGATCTGTTGGCATTTTGTGATTGGCTTAACAGTTGTGATCCAAACCTTCAGTTCACAATGACTAAGGATTGTCATCAGGTATCCTTTCTTGATATCAATATTACTTTGCATCAAGGCAGTTTCCAGACATCTATCTACCACAAACCCACCGATAGGAACAATTTACTTCAATATGACAGCTTTCATCCCAAACATTTAAGGAACAACATACCCACTGGACAATTTTTACATCTGAGGAGATTATGTTCTACGGTAGAAGAATATGTGTACAGGGCGGAGGAAGTTAGGCACAGATTCTTATCAAAAGGATGTCCATCAACAGTACTCAAGAAAGCCTACAAGAGAGGCTTATATGCCAATCGCTCTCTGCTACTACAGTCTCAACCTAAACTTGAATCTAGTCCATTGGTTTGTGTTATACCATACTCCATTCACGCTTTCCAAATTAAGAAAATCATTAAACAATACTGGTCCATCATGCAGTATCATGACGCCTTTCATGAGGTCCCTAGGTTTGCTTTTTCCAAATCTTTGAACCTTAAACAGAAACTCACTCATTCTCAGTTTCTGAGTCAGCCTTTTCAACAATCCCCACGGGGACAGCATTCTCCGTGTGGACGTTGTAAAATATGCCAATACTGTGTTACTGTCCAACAAATGTCACTTCTGCCTCATCTGAAGTATACGCAGGGCAGCACCAATTGCAACTCTCAACACGTAGTGTATGCCATATCATGTCCGTGCCAGCTCGTGTACGTGGGGTGCACCACCCGGAGTCTGAAACTCCGCATTGGGGAACATATAAGCCGTATTCGAACAGGGGTACAGGAAGCCCCCCCTGGTGCAGCATTGGCAACAGGTTAATCACGTTATGGAAGATCTTACATTTACAGTGTTGGACTGTATATCTTGCCCCAGGGGAGGTGACATTGCCCGTATGTTGTGGAGGAGAGAACAAAAATGGATTTTCAACTTAAACACCCTCCACCCGAATGGCCTCAACAATGAGATCGAGTGGGCAGCATTCCTCTGATCACGTCTGGCTCTCTTTCTTTTTTACAGCCTTTCACCTGCAGAATATTTTTTCTATTCTTCTGTAATGTGAATCTATGATGTCATTACGTTCTTACGCTCGGTTTTTCCCTCCCGCTCCGGTTTAAAAATCGGAGTTGGTGTCGGCGTTCTCCGTTGCACGGAACTTCTTTAATTTTTGACTGGTATGTATCTGATGTGCTTTTTCCCAGCCTTGTCAGTTATTAATGCTCTTACTCCTCGCACAGTTACAGTAGCCTTTAGAGTTTCAGTGTTCGTTCCTGGTGCTTTGTTATCTTTTTTTTGTTTTTGCATTTCAGATCACAGTTAAACAACTTATACATGGTGTGACTCTTTTGCAAATATTTCACTCTCAGTTGGCGGGGTCTCCTGAAGCAGACGCCGAAACGGGGCCGCGTCGGGACCCTGAGAAGCTGCATTTTGCATATAAGTTAAGTACATTCTCACACCTTCAGTGACAACCTGAGCGCAATTACTTTTTGAATTTTCTACATTTTTGAAAACAGTATTATTTAAAGTTATATATACAGTTTTTCAATTGGATTTTTAAACCTTCATGAGTCGGATCCGTTTTTACTAACAATAATGCTATGATTGGATGAAAACCTCTTACTCCAAGAGGGGGTAACCTCCCCCTCTTCAGAGTTACATATCTCTGAGCTAAGTTAAAGTATAGCGGGTCCTTCTCACATGTTGGTTCAATTGACCTGAGTCAGTCTTTTCAAGTACAGATAACTTCAAGCATTTTCTGTCCCCCTGGGGACTGGAAGATTACATGATTTGCCCAGGGAGCAGGACGGGATTTGAACATATGACTGTAGGATGCTGAGGCTGGAGCTCTAACCACTGTGCCACACTGTCCTCCAATGCAATGTTAGAAGTGAGCCAAGTATAGAACAATGAAGCCATTGTGACATCACTGATGAGGTTGGCTCTTAAGCGTTGGTGGAATGAGGCAATATGACATCACAATCTCAGCTCGCCCTTTGATGCCACTTCCTAGCTGCGGGTCCTGGAAATGACATCAGAGAAAGCGCCAACGCTGAGGCGGACAGCAGCCTTGCGCCGGGGAAGTAAAAAAAGGTATGGGGTAGGCAATGGGCCCGCGGCAAGGAGACTTGAGCAGACCGCCCCCTGCCCCCCACCCCCCTTACTAGGGCAGTGGTTCTTAAACCTGCCCAGGGGGGCCCCCCAGCCAGTCAGGTTTTCGAGATACCTCTAATGAATGTGCATGAAGCAGATTTGCCTATAATAGCATGCAAACCTGCCTCATGGATATTCATTAGGGATATTTTGAAAACTCGACTGGTTGAGGGGTCCCCTAGAACGGGTTTAAGAACCACGGCCCTAGGGCATTAGATACCCTTGGGCTGGCCTTGCAGAGGTTTCTGCATCCCTGTTTTGCATTTTAATCTGTTATATGTAAAATTGTGCACATTTGCCTTTTCTAAGGCTGTAGTTATAGTGCATAGTGAATGCAATACACTCTCACTGATCTGCTTTTTTGATGGAGAAAAAGAGGGACATTAATCAGTTCAGGGCACTCCACAGGCATCTGGAGAAAGACAGAGAGCAGGGCATATTTATCAAATCCTCAGCTTCCAGCAGACATGATGACATTAGTGCAACAATAAATTTAATTCCAAGTTCATTAATTCTGGAATTTTCTTTTTTTTAAATTCTCCGCTTTTGTTATTGGGTTTTCTCAGAGTTCTGTCTTCATTATCTGAGAGGAAGGAGTTGATTTGTCAGTATTAAGGCTTTATTATTTTTATTCTTATTCTGCATATTCGTTTTGCAGAGGGTTTGGGGTTCTGTTTTCGCAACGTCAGATGATCTTCAACCTAAAATTTAAATGTTCCATAATTTTTCTCCTCTTTTTATCAGTTTAAGACCTAATTCAAGTTTCAAGTTTATTAAATTGTACTATACCGACTATCAACAAGTATCTAGCCGGTTTACAAGTTAAAATAAGATAATAGATAAAATTAATACAATATATAAGATAATTAAAAAGAAAAAGAAAAGGGGATTGTAACTAGACATACTGGAAAGTGATGGCAGGGAATAAAGAAATGGAAGGGAAAAAAATTACATTGTTCACCAAAAAAAAAAAAAAAAAAAAAAAAGGAAAAGGAAAAGGGAAAGATGAAACAGTTCATAGACAACTCGGCGAAAGACAAAGGTGCGCGCCGACAACTGAGCACAAGATGGAGGCGCGCGCTGAAGAAAATTACAGTTTTTAGGGGCTCCGATGGGGTTTTTTTTGGGGGAGCCCCCCCAGTTTACTTAATAGAGATTGCGCCGGCGTTGTGGGGGTTTGGGGGGTTGTAACCCTCCACATTTTACTGTAAAGTTAACTTTTTCCCTAAAAACAGGGAAAAAGTGAAGTTTTCGGTAAAATGTGGGGGGTTACAACCCCCCACACCCACCACAATGCCCCCACAACGCGGCGCGATCTCTATTAAGTAAAGTAGGGGGTTCCCCCCCACGACCTCCCCGTCGGAGCCGTAAAAACTGTAATTTTGTGCGGTGCGCGTCTCCGCGCTGCGCTCAATTGTCTGCGCGTGCCTTTGTCCCGGCGCGCTTTTGACCTGACACCAGGATGAAACATAAGGAATGGGATCGCTTCCTAAAAGCGGTTGAAGTATTGAAGAATAGATTATATTTGGGAGCAGGAAAACGTGTCTTGGAATAGGAAAGTTTTTAATTTAGCCTTAAATTTATCAATTGATATCTCGTGGCGAATGTGGGATGGCAATGCGTTCCATAGGGTAGGAGCGACTACAGAAAAGTTAGTCTTTCTCGTATGGAAGAAATCTTTGATTGTGGGGACAGATAGCAGGTTTTGATCGGCTGATCTAAGGGTTTCTTGATTTCTGTTTTCATAGATTCTGACTAACCCCTCCCCCTCTTCCTTTTATCAAGCCGTGCTGCCAAGCAGCTCAAACTAATTGCTAAACTGCCCATT
This sequence comes from Geotrypetes seraphini, assembly GCF_902459505.1. Classification (NCBI taxonomy): domain Eukaryota; kingdom Metazoa; phylum Chordata; class Amphibia; order Gymnophiona; family Dermophiidae; genus Geotrypetes; species Geotrypetes seraphini. The sequence goes on along the minus strand of NC_047085.1, from coordinate 30,425,446 downwards.
CTAATCCCATGAGTAGGGTTATCATACGTCCGGAAAAGCCTGGACATGTCCTCTTTTTTAGAGGATTGTCCGTTGTTGTTTTTTTTTTAATTTAGGAGAATTTGCAGTTGTCCATCCAGGTCCTAAAAAAGTGAATTGCTCGCAAGCCCGCCCACCCACTTTGGGCTAAGCATAAATTATGCATCCAACCTCCCCCCCTTTTTGTCTTCAGTCTTCCTCTCCTCCCGGCTGCACTGCGCTTCCTCTCTAGTCCCTGCCTCCCTGCCCCACCCCACCCCCTGCGGTCTCCCAAGCCTCAGATTCGTTGCTGGCAACGTCAGCGATTGAGACACCAAGTGCCTGCCGTCTCCTCCTGAACTCTTCTTTCTGCCGCGTCCCATGTCCTGTGATGCAATTTCCTAGAGGGAAGGTCATGTGTCCTCTTTTTTGTCTTCACAAATATGGTAACCCTACCCATGGGTGGCTCAGCATTTAGCTTGCGCTGCTTGGCAGCACAGCTTGATAAAAGTCGGGGGAATAAGATTTTATTTGCCTGGAGAAGAGGGTGGGGCTACTCTTCAGCTTAAACAAATGTTTTCCCTGCTTTCAACCCCCCCCCCCCCTCCCATTTGTTTGCATTTGTATCCTTGGTTTCTTTCCTTTCTGTAAATTTTGGGAGAGATTATTTTTCCCCTTTTCTTAATCTTCCATGCTTTGTCCTGCCAGCTTCTCAGCCCACCCTCAGCACACAGAAACAACCACATACATATACTTTTGTAATACAGCTGTCAAGGAAAAAAAATTCCTCCTTTTTCTCATCCATCCATATAGAGCCTGCCATAGACTGCATCAAGCCTATGGATGGTCAGAACAGTATAGACCTACATACATAGCTTGTAGAACTATCCAGTGTTTAAAACACACTTTATAAAGGAGAAATATCTTATAACAGGTCATTTTTAGTTTGATGATCATATGAGAGGGCAGAAGAGCCCTCTAAAAACATAAACCTTTAACAGAACTCAGGCAGCGGTTCCTATACCCTGCCTGCGGCTGACCTGGAAGCCTTCCCTCTAATGTCTTTGAGAAGAAACAAGTGTGAATGGAAGGAAGGAGGAAGAGGCCTACTTCGACATCTTAGAGCCAGCCAGAACACAGATAGGAGGGGGGCACAGACATGAGATACAGAAGGGAAGGAGAGAGGGGGCATATTGGGAAGAAGCGTGGGATGAACACAGAGGATCTAGAATCAGAAAATAATATAAAATATTGAACTAGGCCAGTTACTGGGCAGACTTGCACGGTCTGTGTCTGTGTATGGCCGTTTGGTGGAGGATGGGCAGGGGAGGGTGTAGATGGGCTGGAGTAAGTCTTAACAGAGATTTCGGCAGTTGGAACCCAAGCACAGTACCGGGTAAAGCTTTGGATTCTTGCCCAGAAAGAGCTAAGAAGAAAAAATTAAAAAAAATTTAAATTGAATCAGGTTGGGCAGACTTGATGGACCATTCGGGTCTTTACCTGCCGTCATCTACTATGTTACTATCTAACATTTTCTTGAATCCCTGAAGGGTACTTTCCCCTATAACAGCCTCTGGAAGAGTATTTCAGATTTCTACCACTCTCTCGGTGAAGAAGAACTTCTATACATTTGTACGGAATCCATCCCCTTTTAACTTTAGTGAGTGCCCTCTCGTTCTCTCCATTTTGGAGAGGGTGAACAATCTCTCTTTCTCTACTAAGTCAATTCCCTTCGGAATCTTTAGCAGTGAAAACTGACCTGGTCCCCTGAAGAAGGCTTGTTTAAGCCCAAAACACTTCAAGACCATTGCATTCCATAGTCTTCTTTTTTCCTCGGTATTCCTTCCTATACTGTGAAACACGCTTCGGCTTCTGTCGTCATTTCCCAAAATGCATGTACTCAAACTATCTCCTGAACAATTGCCTCCTCTGTTCCTTTAATGCCTCCCCTCCTCCCATATAATACAACATTTACAAATAGATAGTGGAAAATAAGGGGGGTAGCTATTCAATATTATAATAAACTTTTCAACAATTTTAAAAGGTTAATAATAGATATTTTCCATATTCAAATCACATATAGATATCAAATAAGATGATAGCATTCCTTTTTAATACCTCTCTCCCAGCTCAGCTGTCTCAGATTGAGCTATAAATACAAAATCAACCACTAGCCAGACCCTTGTCAGTAGAGAGTGATGGGTGGAGAATGATTCATCCACATCCCCTCACTGTCCCCACGGTGAAGCGCGTTTTTCATCCCTGTCCCCTCACTGTCCTCGCAGTTTTTAAAATTTTCTTCCCCGCATCTCCCCTCTCAAAGCAGAAAGATGATTTTATGAAATTTTACGACGCAAAGGCATCCTAAATAAACATTTTGGGGGGATGATTCCATAAACGGCGCCTAAATCGGCCAGCGCTTAGAAAAATGGTGCCGGCCTTGCATCAGTCACACTTACTGCCTCTTTTACAAAGTTGTGCTAGCAGCTGCCACACGGCAACAGCCCCGCAGCCCTTTAAATCTCTATGGGCTTAGGGGCCATTAGCACAGGGCAGCCGCTAGCGCGGCTTTGTAAAAGAGGCCCTTAAGCGCCATTTACAAAATTGTGGTTAGCAGCGCCTATGTAAAAACATAGGCGCCTGAAATGTAGGTGAGGGCTTTCTTCTTAGCTATTTCTGGGCAAGAATCCAAACCTCTGCCTGGTACTGTGCTTAGGTTCCAACCACTGAAGTCTCCGTCAAAGCTCACTCCAGTCCATCTACACCTTCCCAGCCATCGAAGCCCTCCCCAGCCCATCCTCCATCAAACGGCCATATACGGACACAGACCGTGCAAGTCTGCCCAGTACTGGCCTTAGTTCAATATTTAATATTATTTTCTGATTCTAGATCCTCTGTGTTCATCCCACACTTATTTGAACTTAGTCACCGTTTTCCTCTCCACCACCTCTCTCGGGAGCGCATTCCAGGCATCCACCACCCTTTTCGTAAAGAAGAATTTCCTTTCATTGCTCTTCAGTCTACCACCCCTCAACCTCAAATTATGTCCTCTGGTTTTACCATTTTCCTTTCTCTAGAAAAGATTTTGTTCTACATTAATACCTTTCAAGTATTTGAACGTCTGAATCATATCTCCCCTGTCCCTCCTTTCCAGTCTAGGGTATACCATATTCAGGGCTTCCAGTCTCTCCTCATACATCTTTTGGCGCAAACCTCCTACCATTTTTCTTGCCATCCTCTGGACCGCTTCAAGTCTTCTTATGTCCTTCGCCAGATACGGTCTCCAAAACTGAACACAATACTCCAAGTGGGTCCTCACCAACGACCTGTACAGCGGCATCAACACTCATTCTACTGGTTACACTTCTCTTGACGTGAGCAAAATTTTTCTATTACCTAAGAACATAAGAGCATAAGAATTGCCGCTGCTGGGTCAGACCAGTGATCCATCGTGCCCAGCAGTCAGCTCACGCGGCAGCCCTCTGGTCAAAGACCAGCACCCTAACTGAGACTAGCCCTACCTGCGTACGTTCTAGTTCAGCAGGAACTTGTCTAACTGTATCTTGAATCCCTGGAGGGTGTTTTCCCCTATGATAGACTCCGGAAGTGCGTTCCAGTTTTCTACCACTCTCTGGTTGAAGAAGAACTTCCTTATGTTTGTACACAATCTGTCCCTTTTAACTTTAGAGAGTGCCCTCTCGTTCTCCCTACCTTGGAGAGGGTGAACAACCTGTCTTTATCTACTAAGTCTATTCCCTTCATTATCTTGAATGTTTTGATCATGTCCCCTCTCAGTCTCCTCTTTTCAAGGGAGAAGAGGCCCAGTTTTTCCAATCTCTCACTGTACGGCAACTCTTCTAGCCCCTTAACCATTTTAGTCGCCCTTCTCTGGACCCTTTCGAGTAGTACTGTGTCCTTCTTTATGTATGGCGACCAGTGCTGGACGCAGTACTCCAGGTGAGGGCGCACCATGGCCCAGTATAGAGGCATGATAACCTTCTCCAATCTGTTCATGATCCTCTTCTTTATCATTCCTAGCATTCTGTTTACCCTTTTCGCTGCCGACGTACATTGCATGGACAGCTTTATCGACTTGTCGATCATAACTCCCACTACCTAACTTTGTAAGCATTTCTTCGAATACATCACAAGTACACACATAAACACTTGCATGAAAGTTGGAAAGAATTTCATGAGCCTTACTCTGCATGCTTTCCCTATTTAGCGCTAGATGCACTAAACAGGATCGGTAAGACTGCATGGGTCTGCTCCGATCCAATTTTTGACCCATTCTAAAAGAGCTATTGATACACTAAAAATTTTGCATGCAAATGATTTGTGTGAAGGTTCGTTGTAATCCCCATCTTTCCCATACTATCGATCACTGTAAGAGCAATTTTCACACATGTGCCGAGCTGGCAGGGGAAGCCCAAACAACTGAGAGGCAGGGGAAGCCTTCTGCTACTCAGCTGTTCGGAATGGTGTGCCTTCCCCTCCTCGGTGCATCATAAGATGCATGGGGAGGGGCCTAAGGTCCTGATTGGCTCAGATGCCTAAGGAGAAAAATAAGCTTAGAGGAGCAGCTGCAAAGGTCAAAAATTTATTTTAGGTGAGGATGTTATTAAAAAAAATACCACCCTGGAAGCCCAGACCAGATATATTCCATGTATTAACAAAGGAGGAATGAGCATCAAACGGCAGCAGGCATTTTAACTAGTGAAGTGGAGGAAGCTATTAGAGCTAAAAGAAAATCCTTCATAAAGTGGAAGAAGAATCCAACTGAAAATAATAGGAAACCGCATAAGGAAGGACAAGTCAAATTCAAAGTACTGAAAAGGAAGTCAAAGAAAGACCTTGAAAAGAAGATTGGGTTGGAGGAAAAGACACATTGTAAGAATTTTGTAAAATCTGGCAACCCTAACTTTGACCTTAGGTACCGGGTTTAATTTCATTGCATTCAATGGGAAAAAAACCCCCAAATGTCTCATTACGACCTCCTTTTTCAGGAGTCAATACAATCCTTGGTCTTGTATACCAACTTATCCCAATGATGGGGCTCGATTCGGTTTACAAAAGATTAACTAATAAGACAAAGAAAACAAATTAATAGAGCAAAGGCATCATCGTTTATAATCCTTATTTATGTGGAAGAGTCAGTTTGAAATTTTTGAAATAGATAAGTTTTTAAGGTTTTCCAAAAGGTTATCAGAGAAGGAAGGAGTCTAACTACTGACAGACTGAAAAAGCTGGGGCTGTTCTCCCTGGAAAAGCGGAGACTTAGAGGAGACATGATAGAAACCTTCAAGATCCTGAAGGGTATAGAAAAAGTAGACAGGGACAGATTTTTCAGATTACGGGGAACCACAAGTACAAGGGGGCACTCGGAAAAATTAAAAGGAGACAGATTTAAAACAAATGCCAGAAAGTTCTTTTTCACCCAGAGGGTGGTGGACACATGGAACGCGCTCCCGGAGGCTGTGATAGGCCGGAGCACGTTACAAGGCTTCAAAGAAGGTTTGGATAGGTTCCTGGAGGATAAGGGAATTGAAGGGTACAGATAAGAGTAGCGGTAGGTTATAGGGATAGTCTGGGACCATTGCTCAGGCAATGGGCCTGATGGGCCGCCGCGGGAGCGGACCGCTGGGCGAGATGGACCTCTGGTCTGCCTCAGCGGAGGCAACTTCTTATGTTCTTATGTTCTTAAGAGCATTCCAAATTTATGCAAAGGAAAAAACAAAAGTTTGACAGATCTCACCTAAAGCTTTATTTCCCTTAATAGAAGGGAAGGCTAGTTTAAATTTATGAGTTCCTCTGGAGGAATTTTAAATGCTTTACTGGCACATTTGAACTGGATTCTCCAATAAACTGGAAGCCAGTGCAAGGCTTTCAACAGAGGAGTAACGTATGATAACCCTATAAAACATACTCTTTCAATTTAACAAGCACTTCTAGACTAGTTTAAAATTGTTTATTGCTTCCAGAACATAGATGCTTGTTTTTATTCATTTTTACCCTTGTATTAAAATGAGGTGCCTTTGCAAATGTCTGCAAGATTTGTCATGATGCCATGAAAAACAAAAGCGCGGCACGCCCTTAAATGAAGTCGTGCTAGCGTGCACAAACCCTTCGACACTTGGCACGTGGAACAGTAAAAGCAGAATGCGTTGGCATGATAAATCCCACTTGAAATGGAGCCCATCTAATTTTGCTCAGAATATATCTTGCCCCTTGAGAATAAATTAGCCTCTTCGTATTAGCGAATCTCTCCATCTTCATCTGCCTGATTAAGAGGATGAGAGAATGATTCTGTGTAGGAACTATATCTGCTTTACTTTGAATTTCACAGTCTCGCTGAGCTCTGCAGCACTAGCCCTCGATGCTTGAGTCACCCTTGAAAACATTAGATAGCCTTTCCATGTCTTCAACTATTACTGTTTTTTTTTAAATAACAAATTGGGAAAAAGACCCCCCCCCCCCCAAAATGAATGGTATTTATACCTACTTGATTACATGCCTTCTTCAATACACAGTTCAAATCGTGTTACAACTTCTATATTTATTTTTAAAAATCTATTTTTGATATAAATTATATCTAGTAACTTGAATAGAATTAAATTATTCTTTCCATTCTTTTTTAGTTCATTTTATTATTTATTTTATTTATTTCAATGTATTTATAAATGATCTAGAAACAGGGATGAAGTGCGAGGTAATAAAATTTGCAGACGACACCAAACTATTTAGTGGAGTTGGGACAAAAGAGGACTGTGAAGATTTACAAAGGGACCTGAACAAACTAGAAGAGTGGGCGGCGAGATGGTAGATGAAATTTAATGTAGAGACATGTAAAGTCTTATATGCGGGAAACAGAAACCCGACGTACAGCTATACGATGGGAGGGCTGGAAATGGGTGAGAGCACCCTAGAAAAGGACTTGGGGGTAATGGTGGACAAGACAATGAAGCCGTCGGCACAGTGCGCAGTGGCCTCAAAGAAGGCGAATAGAATGCTAGGTATTATCAAGAAAGGTATTACAGCCAGAATGAAAGAGGTTATCCTGCCGTTGTATCGGGCGATGGTGCGCCCGCATCTGGAGTACTGTGTCCAAAATTGCTCGCCGTACTTTAAGAAGGATATGGAGATACTCGAGAGGGTTCAGAAAAGAGCGATGCGATTAATAAAAGGTATGGAAAACCTTTCATATGCTGAAAGACTAGAGAAACTGGGGCTCTTTTCACTGGAAAAGTGGAGACTTAGAGGGGACATGATAGACTTACGAGATCATAAAGGACATAGAGAAAGTGGAGAGGGACATATTCTTCAAACTTTTGAAAACTACAAGAACGAGAGGGCATTCGGAAAAATTAAGAGGGGACAGATTCAGAACCAATGCTAGGAAGCTCTTTTTCACCCAAAGGGTGGTGGACTCCTGGAATGCGCTTCCAGAGGGAGTGATAGGACAGAGCACGATATCAGGGTTCAAGAAAGGATTAGATAAATTCCTGAAGGAAAAATGGATAAAAGGGTATAGATAGAAAAATACTGTACAGGTCCTGGACCCAGCAGAGGCAATGCTTATGTTCTTATGTTATAATAAAAAGTTAGCCGCGCATGCACACTTATACTGCGTGCTTCCATGATCTCTGATCTGTGAGATGTAGTTCCGTGGCCGCAGGAGTGCGCATGCGCAGGTCCCCAGCACTTACCTAGAAAGGAATGGTCGCCAGCGTTGGACTCCCTCATGAGCCGCACCAGCGGTGTTAGCTCCTCTCATGAGCCACACTAGCGTCGGAGAAGGCTTCCGATGCTGGTGGGGATCGTGAGGAGCCGCAGCGATACTTTACGTAGAAAGGAATGGCCGCCAGCGTTGGACTCCCTCATGAGCCGCACCAGCGGTGTCGGCTCCTCTCATGAGCCGCACCAGCGTCGGAGAAGGCTTCCGACGCTGGTGGGGATCGTGAGGAGCCGCACCGATACTTGCCCGGATTAGGCCAGACTGCGGGCCGGGCAGGGACGCGCCAAAGAGACTCCAGCCGTGAGCCATGCGAGGGAGGGAAACAGACTGAAAAAAAAAGGTAAGAAGCTTGGCTTGCCTGCGGGAAACTCGATAAGGGAAGGGGGGAGGGCCCTTTGAGCAGGCTAGACTGCGGGAGGGAAGGGGGAGGGGCCAAAAGGAGCAGGCCACATCTGGTAAGAGTAGGGAAGGGGGGGGGGGTGAAAATGCTGCTACTGCTGCACAGGGACCTGGAGGGGAAGGTAGAAGGTCAGAAAGACAGAGAAAGGGGGCCAGGGAGAGAGAGACACAGTGGGAGGGAGAGAGACACAAAGACAGACAGACATATATTCTAGCACCCGTTAATGTAACGGGCTTAATGACTAGTGTTATATAATTGACAAAGGACAAACAAAACATTATCTAAATTGTACGTTATAAATTATGAGGGGCCGCTGAAAAGTTCTCAGCCCAACCAACAAAGGTGGGGAAGTCTCCATCGAGGGCTGTACACTAAGGACTCCTTTTACAAAGGCGCGCTAGTGGTTTAACACACGTAATACCATGCGCTAAACCGCCAGCCGCGCTAGCCGGTACTGCCTCCTCTTGAGCAGGCGGTAGTTTTTAGGCCAGCGCGGGGGTTAGCGCGTGATGAAAAGTCACACGCATTAACCCCGCTAGCGCGGCTTAATAAAAGGAGCCCTAAGTCCAGTGATTTTCCACTTTTTTTCGTTTCACCGGATAAATACAGAACAAAAAAAAAAAAAGGAAAATCGCTGGACTAAGAGCTCCTTTTACTAAGCCGCACTAGCGGTTTTAGCGTGCACTTAGCGCATGCTACAATGCCGCGTGCGCTAGATGCTAACACCTCCATTGAGCTGGTGTTAGTTTTTCCATGTAGCACGGGGGTTAGCGCACGCTAATCTGCAGCGCACGCTAAAAACGCTACCGCAGCTTAGTAAAAGGAGCCCTAAGGGGTCCTTTTATCAAGCCGCGCTAGTGGGGTTAGCGCGTCGGACATTTCATCACGCGCTAACCCCTGTGGCTGGCTAAAAAATTAACGCCTGCTCAATGCAGGCGTTAGTGGCTAGCGCGGCAGGCGGTATTACGCACGTTAAACCCCTACCGCAGCTTGATAAAAGGACCCCTAAGTGTATAGCCCTCGATGGAGATTGCCCCAACTTTGTTGGTTGGGCTGAAAAGTTAGCTCAAACAAGAAGAGAATGATGTGACTATGGTTCAACCAATAATCTGAAACAATGTCAAAAATGATAAAATTTTGTTTCTGAAAATTAGCACTTAACAAAATAAGATAAGACTCTTTTCAGCTACGGTGGCAAAATAATGCTCAGAATTGAGGAAGTTGGTTGGTCGGGCCGAGAACTTTTCAGCACCCCCTCATATGTAACAAAAATGAGCCAAGTAAAGCACAATCAAGCCATTGTGACATCACTGATGAGGTTGGCTCTTATTGGTGGAATGAGGCATTATGACATCACAATCTCAGCTCTGGTTACCAGAGACTGAAAGTCTTTACACGATGAGAGGGTGCGGAAAAGTTCTCAGCCCAACCAAGAAGAAAATGACGTGGATATGATTCAATCAATGATCCTTTATAATAAAACCCTAAGCGCGCATGCGCACTTAGGGTTTTGTGATCCCTGCCGCCGTGCTGTCTGCCTCTGTGCTGAATTCGATTTCCAGCACATGGGCGGCTTGCGGTGCGTGGGGTGGCTTGTGACTGCCGCTTTACAGAACCATGGTGAGACCTCACCTGGAATACTGTGTGCAATTTTGGAGACCACATTACCGTAAAGATGTGCTTCGAGCTGAATCGGTCCAGCGAATGGCCACTAGAATGGTCTCCGGACTCAAGAGTCTCTCATACGAAGAAAGACTAGGCAAATTACAGCTCTACACTCTTGAGGAGCGCAGAGAAAGGGGAGACATGATTGAGACATTTAAGTACATCACAGGTCGTGTCGAGGTGGAAAGCGATATATTCTTTCCCAGGGGACCCTCGGTCACAAGGGGGCACCCGCTCAAACTCAGAGGAGGGAAATTTAATGGTGACACCAGGAAGTATTTCTTCACAGAAAGGGTAGCAGATCAATGGAACAAACTTCCGGTGCAGGTGGTCAAGGCCACCAGCGTGCTCGACTTTAAGAATAAATGGGACATCCACGTGGGATCCCTACGGGGGTCGAGTTAAGGAACTGGGTCATTATCACTCAGACTTGATGGGGTGGGTCAGAAGAGTTGGCAGACTTGATGGGCTATAGCCCTTTTCTGCCGTCATCTTTCTATGTTTCTATGGCGGTTTGACTCCTGCACTGCCGCTGCTGGGACGCCTCTTCTCACCCCCGGACCAGCAAACGCAGCAGCTGTGGGGCATTTGCTAGGCCGGCCCACTTTGATAATGTGAGGTAGGCCGGCCTAGCAAAAGCCCCGAGGCTGCCCGGGCTAGCGGATGCTGGACAGGGGGAGCAGGGAACGGAGAATGCTTACTGCTGGACAGGGGGATCAGGTAAGAGGTGCTGCTGGACAGGGGGGAGGTAAAAGGAATGGAGAAGGGCTGCTGCTGAACAGGGGGAGCAGGGAAGGGGTGATGGTGGACAGCCGAGGAAAGAGCGAGACAGAAAGAAAGAAAGACAGACAGACAGCAGCCAAGGAGAGAGAGAGAGAAAGAAAGACAGATACACACATCTATTCTAGCACCCGTTAATGTAACGGGCTTAAAGACTAGTCTGAAATAATGTCATAAATATAGAATTTCATTTCTACAAATTGGCACTTAACAAACTAAGATAAGACTCTTTTCAGCTACGGTGGCAAAGTAATGCTCAGAATGTAGGAAGTTGGTTGGTTGGGCTGAGAACCTATCAGCATCCCCTCATATATGGTTCACAGATATAGCAAAGAACAATCGCCGGCTTTTACAAAGCCACGGTAGAGGTAAATGCTCCAACGCTCATAGGAATTCTATAAGTGCCGCAGCATTTACCTCACTGACCCACAGTAGAAGCTTCTACCGTGGCTTTTTTAAAGGAGAACAAAGACATGATTTTTTTTTCAAAATATTTTTCCTGCTTGGAATAACATCAGACAATCTTTATAGATCCTATTTCTTAGGATTTGACCACCGGCCGCAGGATCATCAGGCAACCCAGGTTTCTCTGGTAGCATGAAAACAATACAAAGAAAAAGGCAAAAGATTTCACTTCATTCACCGAATCTCAATAATCAGCTTTGGGCCGCATGGGGGGAAGAGCAAAGCAAGATCTTGGACCAAGGGTGAAAACAGGGGAGAGAGAGATATATATTACTCATGGGGGTGTGGGCATCTCTCCCGCTGCAAGGGGGAGGGTCGGGTCTGTCGCGGTGAGGAATTTAGTGCAGCGGGAGAGTGTGGGCATCTCTCCCACTGCTGGGGGGCAGTGGTTGGTTGGCAGTGGGAGAGACTGACCATCTCTCCCACTTTTGTAGTGTTTTGGAGGGGGGGTTTTCTTGACGTGTTTTTCTGCGCATGTGCCCATGATGGGCACATGCAAATTTAGTGAATCTTCACTGCTGTCCGCTGACCTTATTTGCGTGTGTTTTACTTTTTTTAAAATGTCTCACTTTTTTAGATTTGCTATTAAAATGGCAGCGTTAGCAGACCGTTGCTTTTTAACGTGGGTTTTTGAAAATCCTGCCCTGGGTGTTTTTGGGTAATTCACACTTTTAGATATGATCACAGTGCTTTGTTTGATCCCTTCATTTGCATATTGAACTTTAACTGTAGAGCTCCAGGGGTACTTTCTGTTGGGGGGGGGGCAGTGTGTGTGTGAGGAGGTCCGGATGTCCGAGGCAGGAAGGAGTGGCCATCCCTCTGGCTGGTGCTTTTGTTTTGTTTTGAAATTTGCTCAGTCAACTGATTTTATTTACTTTAGAACATTGTTTTGTGTTATGATTTATTTACTGTGGTGTTTCTTTGGTGCACTTTTTTTTTTTTTAGAAACTTTGAGGTATTGTAACCAGGGTTAAAAGTTTAAAAGTTACCTGAGTGAGAAAAACAGGATTTAAAGAAGATTTTAAAGGGTTTTTAAAGCAAAGAAAATCTGGAATGAAAGACCTGTGAGTTTTTTCCTATTTTGAGAAGTTTGGTTTGTGTATTTTTTTTGGTATTGGTGCAATTTTGGTATTCTGTTGCTGATCTCCTGCACAGGTTTGCTGTCCTAGTGCAGAGATCAGCATCAGCTGCTTGAACATTCTGTCAGATTTGACAGTTGTGAGGGTGACTTGGATCTGTGTGCAGGTCGTTTGATTTCTGTGCCTTGTGAGAAGGTAATTATAGCTGGTTTTATTGAATTTTGAATAAGAATTGGAGGCTTTGGTTGAAGTTGAGGTTTGCTACATAGATTCTGGTATTTATCCAAGAGTGAAAATATTTCTTTCTGGCTGATGTGAAGAATTGTTTGTTGTTGTTTTTTTAAGTTCAAAAATTTTTATTGAGTTTAATAGATGAAGTACAATAAATGTTAACAAGGCAAGAAACATGCATGCCGTACAAATGCAAAGATTCACAAAATATTATCTACATAATATTATAGGCAGGCAGACCTATGCCTATCTATAAGGAGGAAAGTAGCAGCACGACATGCAGCCAAAAGTACATGTAATATCCAAAAACACAGAGCACAGAGAGACACCGGAGCCATACATCTATAGGAACACTGGGAGTGAGCCATAAAGTAAGAGCCAGGTTTAGATGATGAGATCCATGTTTCAGCACATGAACTGAATGTCGTCAGCCTGTGTTGCAATAGGAGTTAACCGGACTCCATATTTTAGTGTAGGAACTCATGGCCTTATGTTTTTCTGCAATAACATTTTCATATTTTACTGTAAGGCATAGCGTATTCCACCATGTGTTGTAATTCACCTTAGACATGTCTTTCCAGCAATGTAATATATTTTTAAGGGCTAGAAATATCAATATGTTGAGCAGTCGCGCATTGTGATCAGGCAGTGCATGTGGGAGGCCATGATGACCTAGTACAATAATGCGCAAACTTAGAGGTTCTGACATGTTTAAGATTTTAGAAATAGTTTCCCATACTTTATTCCAATAACCTACTAAGTGTGCACAATCATAGATCATATGCGTTAAGGTGCCCTCCTGCAAATTACAAGACCAACACATGGGAGAAAGACCGATTGAGATTTTCGCTACCTTAATTGGGGTCCAGTGAGTTCTATGCAACAGAAAGAACATAGATTGAAGAATGCTGGCAGATCGAGAGGATTTAAACAAATTTTTCCAGACAGCCTGCCAAGTTTCATCCTCTAATTCTAGTCCCAAGTCTCCATGCCATGCATTCATCACCTTTGACAGGGAATAAATTGAAGACTTTCTCAATAGGATATACCATCTCGAGGCGACTCCTTTTTTATTTTTATTAATTAACGATGATTGAGAGATCAATATTGGAGTAGTTCCCAATTTCCTCACATCCGGATAAAGAGCGGTCAAGCAGTGTCTCAGCTGTATCCAACGGTATTGTTGATGAGAGGGCAAATGGTAACGAGCGTGAAGGTCTTCAAAGGACATCCATTGGGAGTTCTTTATTAAATCTTGAAGAGACCAAATGCCACAATTCTGCCACAACTTCCAATCAAGTGATCTGTCCTGTATCTTGATATGATCGTTATGCGAAGAATTGTTTTATCTGTGAAACTATTTGATGCTAGAAATAGTCCGTGAGAATCTTCTGGGAAGTGTTTTGAAAGATTCTCCGAGTGACAAATCTGTGGTGCTGATTTTTGGAGAAGATTTTGTGAGAGGTCCTGTGTGAGATTCCTGTGTAATGTTGTGAGAGAAATATTGGTGAAGCAAGGTTGTGAACTGCTTTTGAAACCTAATTCCTGGAGAAATTTCCAGTCTCTGTGTAATAAGCCTGTGGTGCTGATTTCTGGAGAAGTTAATGAGATGTTCCCATGACAGATTTCTGTGGAATATTGCGAGAGGCTATTCGTGAAGCAAAGTTGTGAAACTGCCTTGGAAATCTTTTTCTGGGAATAATTTCTGTAAAGATTTTTGAGATTTTGGGAAAAGATTTATATGCATGAAATGTTTAGAGGCAGGATGAGTTTTGTGATTCTATATAGGAAATTTTGGGGAGGGAAATAGTTTAGGGAACATCAATTATCTGTATTTTTTCCTAGCTTAGACAGTATTTTAGGCAACTTTGGGGTCATTAGATTAGGATAGGGTTTTCCCTTATTGATTTGTTTTAGTCAGAGTAGTAGGTTGGTTCCATGAAGAAAGAGTCTGCTATCAACAGCAGGCTAACATGGTACCCCTACATAGAAAGGACATAAAGCTTCAAATACTCTAACCTGAAAAACTCCAAGAAGAACTATACAGAGGGGAAGTAGAATTTCTTTGTCTAGATTTGATATACAGCATTTGTTTATTAAATATTATTTCTAATTTAAATTCTGAATCCTTAGTGCTTCTTTATATCTATTTTATTATATGTTTAATAAATATTTTTATTTCAAGATTATACCATTTTATTATTATTATTATTATGTAATTCACTCCTTCTCCTGGGGAAAGGTTCAATTTAACTCTCGGTGTTAACGACTACAAAAGAAATCTTATTTCAAGAGGGATACCTTTTACCTCAGTCTGAGAAGGAGGGAGTTACAGTATTTTTAATGACCGAGTTAATAAGAGACCCCAAACCTATGGGGTAAATTAATTTCTGGTGTAATTAGCACATTGGAGCACTCTCCTGAAAATTTCTACCTTCTGTTTTTCTCTTGCAGTTTGTCTTGTGAAACAACTCATTACAGTAGTGCAAAAAAACAAAAACAAAACTCCACTTAAAGGTAGCTGAGAGTCTGCTTAAATGGAATAAAAAGTCTCAGGTTTTATCAGCAGAGCTCAAGCTCAAACCACCACCTCCACATCATTGGCTAAAAAAAAACCTTCCATAGAGCAACGCGGCAGTGGAACGTCCCAATGTGAGAAGGCCCTAAGTAACCCGTTTAGATTGCTGCCGCAATGCTGCCTTTTGGAAGTAGGTAATGTTATGTCAATCTCGCGGTCAGCATGGGGAGGGAGAGATGGAAGGGTCTGCTGCGGCATTTAGGAAGATCCCGGTATGAGCAGTGGACTTTTATTTTGCTTTCCCCTACGCCAAAAATAAATGCTTCAACTAGGGCTTATTTTTGGGGTAGGGCTTATTTTCGAAGAAACAAGGTAGTTCCATTCTCCTTTATTTTGTAAACTATTATGATTCTTGTTTTAAAGGCAGTACATTAAATGTTAATAAACTAAAGTAAACAACAAACAGACTGTAGTACAGGTTCTATGTGCAATTGAAAAGAATTTTAAATAAAATTTTAAATAAATTATAGGAGGGAAAGACCTCAGAAGCCTGTTTTTCGTGTAAAATATAGCGCTTGTCCTTTTTTGTTTTTTGTTGCTTTATAGCTTTCAAAAAAAGTCCCCCGACGAAGCCCACAAAGTGGCGAAACGGGTCCCGTCGGGCTCTTATCCTTATTGCAGATAAGTGCATTTCATTTTTTATTTATTCACCAGTTTGAATGTGTGAAGTGTTTAACACACGATAAAAATGTTGTGCTGGTAACCGGTGTGGAGGGGCGTGTGAGACCTATGATTAAAAACCTGTCCTGCTGTATAACCACAACAGAATTTGATATTCTTGTTGGCGTAGGCTTCTGAGGTCTTTCCCTCCTATAATTTATTTAAAATTTTATTTAAAATTCTTTTCAATTGCACATAGAACCTGTACTACAGTCTGTTTGTTGTTCACATTGAAGAGGTTCTGATCCATTTCAGCTGTATAATAAACTAAAGTAAACCAAAAGAAATATTGATTCGATTAATGCCGACTCAAAGAACTATGGCGCCCTGAGCCAACTTTTTAATTGGTGACCCCCCCCCCCAACCTATAATCTGGTATCTCTCCTTCCTTTCTCATCCCCCCCTCTCCCTATGATCCAGCATCTTGCTCTCTCTCTCTCTCTTTCAAGACCCCTCCTTCTATTGGAACAAGTGAGGCACTGGTGATAAAGGATGCCAAAATCCCTGTCCAGCATCTAGGAGTTTGAAGGTAGACTGAACTGGGATTTTGGCGCCGTTGATTACCGGCGCCCTAGGCCAGGGACTTACATAGACCAAAGGTTGAGTTGTCCCTGGATGCAGTCATGTATGCCTGTGAAGGTTAGCAATAGAACGATGTATGTATGAGCATATTTGATCAAATACAGAGCAATATTTAGGTACCTCAAGGACAGGCACTGAGATCCTATTCTATAACGGTATTTGAGCCAATGACGTAGTGAGGGTGAGAGACAGGTGGGGCGGTGGCCCCCTCCCCTCGTCTCTGCCCCCCTGCTCCTTCCCCAGTCCCCCCTGCTGCACAGGCGCCTACCTTCCCTTCCCCTGTCCCTCTAGTTGTTCTCCACCACGAGCAACAAGAACTTCAACGTGCTCCTCGCAACCCCGTCACCTCCCCCTTTGATGTCACTTCCTATGCGCGGTACCCAGAAGTGATGTCGGCGGGCGAGATGATGTGGTCGCGAGAAGCACGTTGAGGTTGTTGCTTGTGGCGGTGAACAACTTGAGGGGAGGGGGCATGGTGAGGGGGAGGAGTGGGAAGAGGTGGGGTCGGACAGGAGAAGGGGGCCGGTGCTCCCACCAACATGGTGCCCGGGGTGAACTGCCCCCCCCCCCAATGATTTGAGCACCCAAGTTCTGTTATAGAGTATAAGCGACATTCCGTTGCACCTTACCTTTGCCTTAGAGCTGACGTAACTGCAGTTACATAAATGCAACAGGGACCCATGGAACTTACAGCATTCTTAAGTTATCTACATAAATTGGAGACACACCTTTGTCCTGCTCTTGCTTTGCACATGTTTATGCTTCTCATGTACTGTATTTTTTAAAAATTCTATATTTACTGTATTTTCATACTTTGCCATTTGGACACAGTTTTACAGAATAACTCTTAGATGCTCTGCTTAGGTGTAGTGGTGGCGTAGTGGTTAATGCTATACTTCCCCCTCCCTATTCGCAGTTTCGACACTCACGATTTCACATATTTGTGATTTTAGGGGGGGAGGGGAAGGGGTAAACCCCCCCCCCATAGTATAGCACATTCCCACCTCTCTCCAGCCTTCCTTCCAGCATCCTGGCTTTACCTGGTGGTCTAGCGGGCTTTCGGGGCAGGAGCGATCTTCCTACACTCCTGCCCCGCGTAGATTGCCAATAGGAAATGGCTGCCATGAGCTCCTGTCGTAGTCTCGAGAGACTATGGGAACTCACGGCAGTCATTTCCTATTGGCGATCTGCACGGGGCAGGAGTGTAGGAAGATCGCTCCTGCCCCAAAAGCCTGCTAGACCACCAGGTAAGGCCTGGATGCCGGGGGGAAGGCGGGAGGGAGGCGGGGTGGGTCAGAGCCGGACGAGAAAATATTTGTGATATTTCCCTATTTGCGGTCCGGCTCTGCCCCTATCCCCCGCGAATACCGAGGGAGAAGTGTACAGCCTCAGCACCCAGAGGTTGTGGGTTTAATCCCATGCGTCTCCTTGTGACCCTAGGCAAGTCACTTAATCCCTCCATTGCCCCAGGTACATTAGATAGATTGTGAGCCCACCAGGATAGACAGGGAAAATGCTTGAGTACCTGAATAGTTTTATGTAAACCGTTCTGAACTCCCCTGGGAGAACAGTATAGAAAATTAAATAAATAAATACTGTTTTATATTCCACCCTTAACTCAAGGCTGCAAGACAGATTAAAAGAGAGCCTTCTCATATGAAGGGATTTTGCTAATCTAATTTTGAACAGAAGAAAACAGAGAGAAAGAAAGAACTCAGTTTCAAAGAATAAATTGACAATATTAATTTAAAAACTTTAAAGCTTTCCTAAATTGAGAATATGAAGGGATTTGACAAATATTAACAGGCAAACTATTCCAAAGTTTTGCACCGTGGAAAGTAAATGATTTCTCCCAAATCAAATTTAAATGTACATTCTTCACTGATGGAAGATTTAACTCTAATATATGGTGATCTCGAGATTTGGTAGGAGACAAAGCAATTTGTGCAACAGTTTGGAAATTTAAACCATATAAATTCTTATATACCAGACATGCTATCTTGAAGTTAAGACGATAATCTATTTTAGGCCAATGAAGGTTATTTAGCAACGGAGAAGCTTCACTAAGGGCTCCTTCTACGAACGTGGGCTAAGCGTTTTAGCGCACGCCCTGGATTAGCGCACGCTATAGCGCGCGCTAGCTGAAAATCTACCCCCTGCTCAATAGGAGGTGGTGGCGGCTAGCGCGCGGGGAAATTTAGAGCGCACTGTTCCGCGCGTTAAGGCCCTAGCGCGGCTTTGTAAAAGGAGCCCTAAATTCTCCTAAAGAGAAAATCAGCCATGCAGCTGTGTTTTGCAGAAACTGTACTTCCTGGCGTAATTTAATTGAAAGAGAAGGCTACAGAGTTACAGTAATGCAAATAAGGGAGCACAATGGCCTATGCTAGGAGTCTAACATTCTAATCTAATCCTTAGGTTTGTATACCGCATCATCTCCATGTTTGTAGAGCTCGACGCGGTTTACAGTAGGAGAAATAGGAAGGAACTACAACAGAGGGTTAGAGGTAGAAGTGTGACTTGAGGACTTGGGATGCCAAGATATAAGAGTTTCCTTGATTCCTAAGTTGGAGGGAGACTTACATTTTTTGAGAAAAGCCAGATTTTCAGATGTTTGCGGAAAACTTGGAGAGAGCTCAAGTTCCGAAGAGGGGAGGTAAAGTTGTTCCAGAGCTCAGTGATTTTGAAGTGGACGGAGGTCCCTAGCTTTCCTGTGTGGGAAATGCCTTTTAGCGAGGGGAAGGATAGTTTTAATTCTCTTGATTAAAAGCAGATCTTATAACTCTTTGTTAACACAGGTGAAAAATAAATTTCTTAACAAGCTTTCGTAATTGAAATTCGTCAGATAAATCTTACATGTGAATGTACTGTATATGCCTACATGTGAATGCGCTAATATTCTGTAAATTTACGCATGCAAAGGGAGCGTTTGTGGGGATTGTCCAATTATAGAAATACCCCTCAGGTGCGTAAACTCTGACGGCGCCTCAGAACATGACCTGAACATCGCCTGAACATTTATACACGTGGGGTGGATTCGGTAGACCCGGTCTCTCAGGCCAAACGTGTCTTCAAGGGCCTGATGCTAGCGTTCACATCCTTGCACGACATGGCGCCGGGCTACTTGATGGCCAAGCTTCCTCTTTATGTGCCGAACAGGTCCCTCCGCTCCCAGGATGAAATACGCCTCAAAACGCCCCCTAGTCGTGCTCTTCGACTGCAGACCGCCAAACGACGCTCCTACTCCCACTTCACACCGACCCACTGGAATCGACCGCCCCCGCAGATCAGATCCCTTGAAGGAGTCCACAGCTTTAGGAAAGCAATTAAAACAGACCTCTTCACCTAACCCCCACGACCGATAGATTTCAGAAATGTATATTGATACAAGATCCCGAGTATGCTTCGCTTTAGGATAAAAACTTATATTGTAAAATTTTGTACTGTAACTGTGACAAATTTAACCTGTAAACTGTATATTATGGATATTGGTATTAGATCCCTAGTATGTGTTTTTTGTACCAAAAAAACTCCCAAACTTGTTAACTGTACTGTATATTATATATTTTAACCTATATCTCGTCCTGAGCTATGGGGAGGACGGGATAAAAAAAATGAAAATAAATAATTAAATAAATGATGCTTAAAAAACAATGCTGGAGAAAGTGTTATTCTATAATGCAGGGCTTCTCAATTCCAGTCCTCAAGGTTCATAGGCAAGCCAGGTTTTCAGGATACGCACAATGAATATGCATGAGAGAGATTTACAGACCAAGGAGGCAGTGCATGTAAATCTCTCTCGTGCATTTTCATTGTGCATATCCTGAAAACCTGGCTTGCCTGCGGACCTCAAGGACCAGAACTGAGCAGCCCTGTTTATAAAGGTTGCTTTGAGCCAAGCGCACTTTGCAGAATATCACATAGGCTCTGATTCTATAAATGGAGCCTGAAATTAGGTGCTTCAATCGACGGCACACAACATCCTCCCTGGCCTAAGTTTTTTTTCTAAAAACGTGTGTCCTGATTGGCTGCCAGGCGGCCTACAATTGGGACGCTCATTTGTAGTATCAGCCCCCAAATGCTCAAATGTAGGAAAAAAAATCTTGTTTTGAATTTTTCAATTGGACCACGTCGGCTTTGGGAAATATGCGTCCTTAAGAACATAAGATTTGCCGCTGCTGGGTCAGACCAGTGGTCCATCGCGCCCAGCAGTCCGCTCACGCGGCGGCCCTTAAGTCAAAGACCAGTGCCCTAATTGAGTCTAGCCTTACCTGCGTATGTTCTGTTCGAGTAGGAACTTATCCAACCTTTTCTTGAATCCCCTATAACAGCCTCCAGAAGAGCGTTCCAGATTTCTACCACTCTCTGGGTGAAGAAGAACTTCCTTACGTTTGTACGGAATCTATCCCCTTTTAACTTTAGAGAGTGCCCTCTCGTTCTCTTCACCTTGGAGAGGGTTAACAATCTCTCTTTCTCTACTAAGTCAATTCCTTTCAATATCTTGAATGTTTCGAGCATGTCCCCTCTCAGTCTTCTCTGAGAGGGGACAGTCTTGCATTTCCATTTCTATTTCTCTAACATTGCTGTACAGTATATGCAGAGTCTGGCTTCTTGAGATCTTCAGTTCAAGTTTTTTGGCTTTCATATCTGTATTACCAATCTGTGCTCACATACACAAGACATAGACCCTTAACTAGGGTTACCAGAAGTCTGGATTACCCCGGACTTATCCTCCTTTTCAGGAGGATGTGTCCGGAGATCCAAACAGCTTTTCAAAACCTGGCAATTTTTCCGGGTTTTTAAAAGCTTCTGGCAACGAGCGACATCGGGACGGCATTCAAACATGCGCGGATGCAACACGGTGATGTCACGCGCATGCCGGTGACATCATTGTGTCACACCAGCGCATGCGCGAATGCCATCATAGAAACATAGAACATGACGGCAGAAAAGGGCCACGGCCCATCCAGTCTGCCCACCCTAATGGCCCACCCCCTAACTACCTCCATGAAGAGATCCCACATGCCAAATAGAAACATAGAACATGACGGCAGAAAAGGGCCATGGCCCATCCAGTCTGCCCACCCTAATGGCCCACCCCCTAACTACCTCCATGAAGAGATCCCACATGCCAAATAGAAACATAGAACATGACGGCAGAAAAGGGCCACGGCCCATCCAGTCTGCCCACCCTAATGGCCCACCCCCTAACTACCTCCATGAAGAGATCCCACATGCCAAATAGAAACATAGAACATGACGGCAGAAAAGGGCCACGGCCAATCCAGTCTGCCCACCCTAATGGCCCACCCCCTAACTACCTCCATGAAGAGATCCCACATGCCAAATAGAAACATAGAACATGACGGCAGAAAAGGGCCACGGCCCATCCAGTCTGCCCACCCTAATGGCCCACCCCCTAACTACCTCCATGAAGAGATCCCACATGCCAAATAGAAACATAGAACATGATGGCAGAAAAGGGCCACGGCCCATCCTGTCTGCCCACACTAATGGCCCACCCCCTAACTCCCTCCATGAAGAGATCCCACATGCCAAACCCATCTTTTCTTAAAATCTGGCACGCTGCTGGCCTCAATTACCTGTTGTGGAAGATTATTCCAGTGGTCAACCACCCTTTTGGTGAAGAAATATTTTCTGGTGTCGCCATGAAATTTCCCACCCCTGATTTTCAACGGATTCCCTCTTGTTGCCGTGGGTCCTTTAAGGAAAAAGAGATCCTCTTCCACCTCGATACGGCCCTTGACATATTTGAACGTCTTGATCATGTCTCCCCTCTCTCTGCGTTCCTCGAGTGAGTACAGCTGCAACTTAACCAGTCGTTCCTCATACGGGAGATCTTTGAGTCCTGAGACCATCCTGGTGGCCATTCGCTGAACCGACTCAACTCTCCGCACATCTTTTTGAGCACATCCGTCGCTCGTTGCTCGTGCAGGTCGATGGGGGCAGAACGGGGCATGGCCGGTTGGAACGGGGTGGACCTGGGGGCAGGGCCATGGGTCCGCATTTTCCGTTTGGAAAATCTGGTAACCCTACCCTCAACAAATATTGTCATTTGTGTGTGTGTGACTAGGGCATGGTTTTTCTACTAGCATGTAATTTCTGTGTAGAGATCTTGTAGCAGTCCTATTTGTTTTGTTTTCTCACTAGGTGGTGTATTAGTGTTTTAGGACTTGGTATAGTATTTGCTGTTATGGAATAGGAAGAATCCAACTCACTTTTTTACAGTTTATGCAGTGGAGGGATTTGTGTTGGCCTTACGGAGGTGATATCAAAATTTTAATACAGTGTAGTTTGTCATTACATCAGCCAAAGCTGTGGTTGCATTCTTTTATGTTCTGAAGACAGTTTCTTCTTAGTGTGATTGCTAACTACTATTTAATTTAATTTTTTTTGAAAGTTTCAAATATCTTTATTCCAAAATGCAACAAAGCAATGGAAGGAGGAGCTTAGAACTGAATGACCTGGCCCTTTCTTTTTCTTGTCACCTCCCAGCTCAAAATGCTTGCATCTCTTAATAGCCAGCATCCTTTTAGACCTGCAGTTTGGCTCCACGCGCTCGAGCCTCAAGACAATCTTTTTGGTGGTTTTAGCCTTCTTACGGAAAATAGGCTTCGTTTGTCCACCATAGCCACTTTGCTTACGGTCATTCATTTCTCTTTCCCATGGCATAAAGAGAGTCCTTGCCCTTCTTGTACTGGGTCACTTTGTGAGGCCGATGCTTCCAACATTTTTTGCAATAAGTCCTACGGGTGGGACGTTCACCATCTTGCCACCCGCAACAGACCAGAGAGAAAGAAAAAAGTGCTATTGGTTCACTGGGGCCTGTTTATTTATTTTTTTTAAAAAAAAGTCCTTCACAAAACTGGAGAACTGTGTTTGGTAATCACTGAATGATATACGAATAGGTATCTCTATACTTTTCCAGGAATCAAGTTTCATAGATTAGATATTTATAAATGTTTGCTAAATAAAATGTTAAAAAAGGCAATTTAATAACTCTACCTTTATGTTTCCGATGTAGAAGAAAAGCTATTATACAGCAATTGACTGGGACCTAGCGATATATCTTTGAAGATCCAGCCCCCTTTTTACAAAACTTTACTGTGGCTTTTAGCACCAGCTGAGGTGGTAACAGCTCCGATGCTCAAAGAAATTCTACTGTTACCACGACGACCAGCACTACAAGTGCTAGCGCGGTTTTGTAAAAGGGGGAAGGGGGATAGTTGGAAACAGTTACTCTCACTTCAAAGATGTATCTAATTCTGCTGATGTGGAAACATAACAATCCCCCCCACCCAAAAAAAAAAAAAAAAAGAAACAAAAACAAAGAAACAAATAAAACAACAAACATATGTTTACTCTTTGGGAGTCTACAAAATCCCGAGTGGAGTAGAACGGGTATATGTGGATCGATTTTTCACTCCGTCAAAAATTACAAAGACTAGGGGACACTCAGTGAACCAATAGGAGGACATTTTTTTTTCACTCAGAGAATAGTTAAGCTCTGGAACACGTTGCCAGAGGATGTGGTAGGTAGCTGGTTTTAAGAAAGGTTTGGACAAGTTCCTGGAGGAAAAGTCTATAGTCTGTTATTGAGAAAGACATAGTGGAAGCCACTGCTTGCCCTGGATTGGTAGCATGGAATGTTATTACTCTTTGAGGTTCTAGAATCTTGTTACTCTCTGGGATTCCGGAATCTTGCTACTCCTTGGGTTTTGGCCAGGTACTAGTGACCTGGATTGGCCACCATGAGAACGGGCTACCGGGCTTGATGGATCATCGGTCTGACCCAGTAAGGCTATTCTTATGTTCTTATGAAAGGTAGATAACACAAGGCTGTCTTCAGAACTGATTACTATTCTAGAGTGCCCCCACTGTAAATCATAGAAAGCAATGCAATTCATATTTAGCTCTGCTTTTTTATTGAGCCATAATAAACACCATAAAAATGAGAAATATAGAAAAGAATTAATGAATTATGAACCCAGTATGAACAATATAGAACCGTTTGAATTCAATAGAATGAGCTGTTTTACCCATACATTGAAGCTGTCATTTGACCAGAAATATTTTAATTGGATATAATTTATTTTTTAAAAAAACCAAAACATATTTAATCCAAAGAACAACAAAACAATAGTTTGTGGTAAAATGATAGTGTAGCTATATTTTAGAAGACAGAGAAAGAAATATTGTATAGTATGACTTGGAACTGTTATTTAAAGTCAGGAGCTGTTCAGATATACTGTTAGCAAAGGGACTGACTTCTGTGCCAGGAGGTTTTGATGGATGATATCATAACCTTCAGTAGATTTGTCACGATTGACACCTTTTTGATGTGGTTTTCTCGGTACACCGTCAAAAGTGCGCCGGACAATTGCGCCCGACATTGGCGTTTCATCAAATGCACGCACCGACAAGTGTGCGCATGAAAGGAGTGGGATTTTCGGGGTGGAATTGTAACTGTGCTGGGGGGGTTAGCGGCAAACGAGCGCGTCAGCATGGGAGTGAATCAGAGTGCGATTGTAGTAGGGGGTTTCCCCCCATACCCCCCTTAGAGCGGAAGAGCATATACAGAAGGAGAGCAGGAGTTTTGCTGTAGTGGGAGGGGGGGTCCCCCATACCCCCCTCAATGGCCCCTTAACAGGAGCACAAGTATGTTGGGGGGATTTTCCCCAAACCCCCCTACAGAGCGCATAGGGGCAGGCCTGGAAGCGGGTAGAATGGCGGCATGCATTATACAGAACCATAGTGAGACCTCATTTGGAATACTGTGTGCAATTCTGGAGGCCACACTACCGAAAAGATGTGCTGAGAGTAGAGTCGGTGCAACGGATGACCACCAGGATGGTCTCGGGGCTCAAGGATCTATCGTACGAGGAAAGGCTGAAAAATTTGCGGCTGTAGTCACTCGAGGAATGTAGGGAGAGAAGAGACATGATCGAGACGTTTAAGTATATTACCGGCCGTATCGAGATGGAAGAAGAGATTCTCTTTCTCAAAGGACCCTCAGCCACAAGAGGGCATCCGCTCAAACTCAGAGGCGGGAAATTTCATGGGGACACCAGGAAATATTTCTTCACCGAGAGAGTGGTTGATCCTTGGAACGAGCTCCTGGTGCAGGTGATCGAGGCAAATAGCGTGCAAGAATTTAAGAGCAAATGGGATGCCCATGTGGGATCCCTTAGAGGGTTAAGCCAAGGGAACCTGTCACCAGGAGTGGGATCCCTAGGATAGTAGACTTGGGGGTGGGTTAGTAGAGTGGGCAGACCTGATGGGCTATGGCCCTTATCTGCCGTCATCTTCTATGTTTCTAAATGTCTGGGTGTGATTGTTGGAGTGCCAATGTCCGACGCGCTTTTGACGGGTCACTGGTTTTCTCAATATTACTGTATTGTTATGATAATGTGTGTGCTTTGAAACAAAAAAGGTGGTTAATTAATTTTTTAAATTAAATATTAGCATGGCGTGGTTTATTTTTGGAAGGATTAAACTACTTCTCAGAATACAGCGAGATTCAGAACCTATCTGAGAATGGTTAAAGGTTACTAGGAAATGTTCTAAGGTGCTATTGCTGTCAAGGCCAGCTTTTGGGGCGTGGGATCTGTATGCTTTCCAACAGTTCAGGGTGTGGAGATTTTTGCTAGGTAGGGACAGCATGGAAGTAGAATTCACCTCAACCTGACTAAGGATGCTGTTGGACTGCAGTCCTTAAAGTTAAGCGAGAGAAAGAGTAAACATACTGAGACTAGCTCAGAGCAACTGAAACATAGAAACATAGAAAGATGATGGCAGAAAAGGGCCATAGCCCATCAAGTCTGCCCACTCCACTGACCCCCCCCATTAGGTCTGGGTGCTAATGTCCTAGTTCCTTATCTCGACCCTCGTAAGGATCCCACGTGGATGTCCCATTTATTCTTAAAGTCAAGCACGCTGGTTGCCTCGATCACCTGTACTGGAAGCTTGTTCCAGTGATCTACCACTATTTCTGTGAAGAAATACTTCCTGGTGTCACCATTAAATTTCCCTCCTCTGAGTTTGAGCGGGTGTCCCCTTGTGACCGAGGGTCCTCTGGGAAAGAAGATGTCGTCTTCCCCTTCGACACGTCCTGTGATGTATTTAAATGCCTCAATCATGTCCCCCCTTTCCCTGCGTTCCTCTAGAGTGTAGAGCTGCAATTTGTTTAGTCTTTCTTCGTATGAGAGGCCTTTGAGCCCCGAGATCATCCTAGTGGCCATCCGCTGAACTGACTCAACTCTAAGCACGTCTTTACGGTAATGTGGCCTCCAGAATTGCACACAGTATTCCAGATGAGGTCTCACCATGATTCTGTACAGTGGCATTATGACTTCAAGTTTGCGGCAGATGAAGCTTCTATTGATACATCCCATCATTTGCCTTGCCTTGGATGAGGCCTTCTCTACTTGTTTGGCAGCCTTCATGTCTGCACTGATGATTACTCCCAAGTCTCGTTCTTCTGAAGTCGTAGCTAGTGTTTCTCCATTCAAGGTGTAAGTTCTGCATGGATTACCGCTGCCGAGATGCATGACCTTACATTTCTTAGCGTTGAAGCCCAGCTGCCATGTCAAGGACCAGTTTTCCAATGTAAGCAGATCCTGCGTCATACTATCCTGCAGATTGCTTTCACTCACTATATTACATAGTTTGGCGTCATCTGCGAATAGTGTTACTTTACCCTGAAGCCCTCGGGTCAAGTCCCTCATGAATATGTTAAAAAGCAACGGACCCAGGACTGAGCCCTGTGGCACTCCACTAGTCACCTCCGATGTCTCTGAGAGGGTGCCGTTGACCACCACCCTCTGAAGTCTTCCACTCAGCCAATCATTGACCCATGCAGTTAGTGTCTCACCTAACCCCATCGATTTCATCTTGTTTAATAGTCTACGGTGCGGGACGCTGTCAAAAGCCTTACTGAAATCCAAGTACACTATGTCCAGAGACTCTCCCGAGTCTAGCTTTCCTGTTACCCAATCAAAGAAGTTGATAAGGTTGGATTGGCATGACCTACCCTTAGTGAATCCATGTTGACTGGGATCCCTTAGATTCCCCTCATCCAAGATCGTGTCTAGTTTACCTTTAAGTAGTGTTTCCATGAGTTTACACACTATCGATGTGAGACTCACCGGTCTGTAATTCGCAGCCTCTGCTCTGCAATCCTTTTTGTGCAGAGGAACGACGTTAGCTGTTTTCCAGTCCAGGGGGACTCTCCCCGTACTTAGGGAGAGATTGAAGAGTACGGCTAACCGTTCTGCCAGGACATCGCACAGCTCTCTGAGCACTCTTGGGTGCAATCTGTCCGGTCCCATGGCTTTGCTCACCTTGAGTCTTGACAGTTCGCTGTAAACATCCGCTGGTGTGAACTCAAAATTCTGAAATGGGTCTTCTTTGCTTGGCTTTGCTTCCAGCTGTGGCCCATGCCCTGGTGCCTCGCAGGTAAAGACTGAGCAGAAGTAATCATTCAGTAGTTTGGCTTTATCGGAATCTGTTTCCACATAATTCCCATATGGTGTTCTAAGGCGTACTATCCCGTTTGTGTTCTTTTTCCTGTCACTAATATACCAGAAGAAGGATTTGTCCCCTTTCTTAATGTTCTTTGCTAGAGTTTCTTCCAATCGAAGTTTGGCCTCTCTGACTGCTTTTTTGACCGCTGCAGACCTTGTCCTGTATTCAATGTTAGCTTCTTTTTCCCCGATGCGTTTGTATGAAAGAAATGCTCTTTTCTTCTCCTTGACGAGGTGCGAGACCTCATCAGTAAACCATTGGGGTTTCTTTTTCCTTTGTTGTTTATTTACCGATTTTATGTAGCGGATAGTTGCCTCGTGTAGGGTCGATTTCAGGGTTGACCACATAGCTTCCACATTATCAGTTACCTCTTGAACCTGCAGCGTCTGATGGACAAAATTTCCCATGAGTGTGAAGTCAGTGCCCCGGAAATTGAATACCCTCATTTTTGTTTGTGATCTAGGGAAGCCCTGCTTAAGGTTGAACCATACCATGTTATGATCACTGGTGGCTAGCGTTTCTCCCACTGAGACCTCCGAGACGCTTTCCCCGTTCGTAAGTACCAGGTCCAGGATGGCCTGGCCCCTAGTGGGCTCTAGTACTATTTGTTTGAGTCGTACTCCCTTCATGGACGTTAATATCCTCCTGCTACCACAAGTTGTCACTGAGAGTGTGTTCCAGTCTACATCAGGCATGTTGAAGTCCCCTAGCAGTACAACGTCCCCCCGTAAGGTGATATTCTCAATGTCTTCAATTAATTATGCATCCTTGTCCTCTGATTGTCTTGGAAGTCTGTATACCACACCAAGGTACAAGCATTTTTCTCCGCCTCTGGCCAGGTTTACCCAGATGGATTCACCAGTGTACTTGACATCTGTGATCCTGGTTGTCTTGATGTTCTCTTTGATGTAAAGTGCTACCCCTCCTCCTAACTTACCCTCTCTGTCTTGGCAAAGCAGGTTGTATCCTGGTATAGTTATATCCCACCCATGAGAGTCTGTGAACCATGTTTCGGATATTGCTACAACGTCTAGACCAGCATTTACTATTTCTGTTTCCAGTTCTAGAAATTTATTCCCGAGGCTGTGTGCGTTAACATACATAGCTCTCCACTCTTTGTGTTTATTAAACTCGTGTAGAGAGTTACCCATCTGAGTTAAAGTATCTCCTAGCGAATCTTTTGCAGTAAGGGTACTTACCTCGGACTTAGAAGCGGAGTTTTGGTTCGCCACATCAGGATTGTTACTTGCTGCTCCGGTATATAAGTAGGTACCCTTCCCCAACTTACCTAGTTTAAAGCCCTTCGAAGCAGGCGGGCTAGTCGGTGTCCGAAGGGCTTTAAACTAGGTAAGTTGGGGGAGGGTACCCACTTATATACCGGAGCAGTAAGTAACAATCCTGATGTGGCAGAGATGGCAGAGTTCGTTGCCTGGACAGATAGAGAAGAAAAATGAGTCTGCTGGAAATAGATAGATGGATAAGAGAAGCGATAGTCTGTTTCTTGCAATTTAAATGCCAAGAAATTAAACATACTATAACCGAGTCATAAATAGTAACATCGAGACATGATGGTAGATAAGGGTCAAATGGCCTATCCACTCTGCCCATCTGCAGCATCCTCTATCTCCTCCTCTCCCTAAGAGATCCCACAGGCCTGTCCCATGCTTTCTTGAATGTAGTCTTTACAGGGAGAACATAAGAACATAAGAAGTTGCCTCCGCTGGGGCAGACCATAAGTCCATCCTGCCCAGCGGTCCGCTCCCGCGGCGGCCCATCAGGCCCATTGCCTGAGTAGTGGTCTATACCTATCTATACCCCTCAATCCCTTTTTCTTCTAGGAATCTATCCAAACCTTCTTTGAAACCATTCAATGTGCTCCTGCGGTGCCAGCGGTGTGCACGGCCTATCTCCCTTACGGACCCGCACAACTGGTGCCTACAGTGCCTGGGTCCGGAGCATCAGGCGTCCACCTGCACCCGCTGTGCTACGTTGAAAAAACGTACTTTGAAAAATCGTGAAATTCAACAACGATTACTTTTCGGTACCGAAATGTCCGATCCCGCGACATCGACACCGGTATCGGCTCCGGTACAGTCGGCACCCACTTCATCGACACCGCACCGGCGTCGCAACATCCAGATAAGCCGGCTAAGAAGCCTTCCCCGCTGGAGGGTCCTCCGGTCTCGATTGCAGCGAGTCCAGTCCTGCCGACCGTGAGGCGCCAGCGGAAGCGCTCTGCCCCTATTGAGGTGAGTCCCTCGACATCGGGCTCCTCATCTCCGGGGTGTAGAGCGGCACCGCAGGTACCGCAAAAGAAAAAGGCGGTACCGGTGCCTTCATTAGATGATCGCATAGCGGCCATCCTCCAAGTGCAGCTTAAGGAGCAATTGCAACAACTCCTTCCAGCTATCTTGGCCCCGAATCTCCCGGTGCCGGTCAGTACTGAGCCCCCGGTACCGGCAGTGGAACAACCTGTATTGTCTGCATCCACTGTTTCGGTACCGGTACACTCGGCCTCATCGGTATCTATGCCACTCCTCGCACCGGAGCCGACATCCCATCACCAGTCGGTACAAACTTCGGCACCGATGCGACCGGTAACTTCACCCGGTACTGCATCGATGAGGTCGGGTAAGTCACTGCGCAAGTCCCGACACTTGGAACCATCCACCCCGAGTCTCGGGACCGTAGTTCCCATGTTAGGGACCCTGATCTGTGGGGTGATTCCGAAGAGCCTTTTCTATCAGAAGGTGAGTGTTCTTCGGATGAGGATGATCCTGTCATTCTTGACCCATCCTCCAAGCATGACTCTTTGTCTTTTTCTTCCTTTTTAAAAGACATGTGTGAGTCTCTTTCCATTCCTTTGGAGGCTGAGTCTAAAAAGTCTAAAGCCTTTCTTGATGCCCTTGACTTTGACCAGCCTCCAAAGGAATTTTTGAAACTCCCTCTTCATGACATCCTGAGGGAAACTTTTTACAAAAATCTAGAGACTCCTCTTACTATCCTGGGAGCTCCCCGCAAATTGGACTCTCTATACAAAGTCATCCCTATTCCAGGATTCGACAAACCCCAGCTTCCACATGAGTCCCTTCTTGTGGGGAAGCGCGTTCCATGTATCCACCACCCTCTGAGTGAAAAAGAACTTCCTAGCGTTTGTTCTAAACCTGTCCCCTTTCAATTTCTCCGAGTGCCTCCTTGTACTTGTGTTCCCCCATAATTTGAAAAATCTGCCCCTGTCTATTCTTTCTATGCCCTTCAGGATCTTGAAGATTTCTATCATGTCTCCTCTAAGTCTTCGCTTTTCCAGGGAGAAAAGCCTTAACTGCATCTACCACCCTTTCTGTAAAAAAGTTTTTCCTTCGATTACATAACATAAGAATTACCATACTGGGACAGACCGAAGCTCCATCAAGCCCGGCGCCCAGTTTCCAACAGTGGTCAACCCAGGTCTCAAGTACCTAGCTCGATCCCAAGTAGTAAAACAGATGTTATGCCGCTTATCCTAAGAATAAGCAGTGGATTTCCCCAAGCCATCTCAATAATGGCCTATGGACTTCTCTTTTAGGAAATTATTCAAACCTTTTCTAGACCCTGCTGCGCTAGCTGATTTCACCACGTTCTCCGACAACGAATTCCAGAATTTAATGACTCATTGTGTGCCTCATTCTACCAATGCCTATGAGCCAACCTCATCAGTGATGCCACAAAGGCTCGATTGTCCTATACTTGACTCACTTTTACTGCATTTAGATTTCTAGAGTGGTGCAGTGGTTAAAGCCACATCCTCAGCGCCCTGAGGTTGTGGGATCCAACCCACGCCGCTCCTTATGGCCCTGGACAAGTCACTTGATCTCCCCATTGCCCCACCTACATTAGATAGATTATGAGTCCGCCAGGACAGACAAGAAAAATGCTTGAGTACCTGAATAAATCCATGTAAACCGTTCTGTGCTCCCTTGGGAAAACGATATAGAAAATTGAATAAATAAATATTACGAATCCCCCCAAATATCTGATCATATTGTAGATGCAAGAAAAATCAAGAAAACAAGTATTTTTCTTCTCAATGCATCGTTGAATGTTGTTTCCTCTCGGGTTTCCAAAATATAAATAACTTTAAATTCAGACAACATCTGATTAGCTGTTCTGTAGCCAAACTTCTTTTGAATTTGACATTTTGTGTTGCTAGTATTAGCCGGCTGTAAATTGTGGGCTGTGCAGCTATTTGCATCTGAATGGAGGGGAGATGAGATCTTCTGTGCACATGCATTGTGATGGAGTGCTAAATCATGCAAAGTATAGGGTTGATCTGGTAGCTGCCAAAGTTAGCTTTTCCACTAGGGCACATGTTCTTAAGCGTTAGAAGAGGCTGATCAGAACAGGCTTTTTTCCTTGGCTAAGCTACAATGGAACTCTCAATAAATGTATTTATTCTTGGGCTTCAAATGCAAAAGTATTTTTAGCAAATCGATTCCTTTTTTGCAAATATTTATAAGTATGCCTTGGTGAACGAATTACAAATTTTTTTTTTTTTTTAATGAGTGGTGAATATGTGCTAAGAAAAAATTCTCTATTTCTGTGGACAACACTCTCCTCCTCCCTTTCTTGTCAGCTTGCAACCTCTGGTCATTGTCTGACTCCTCTCTCTCCTTCTCCGCTCAGATCCAACAAACCGCTAAAGCCTGTCCCTTCTTCCTCTATAGTATTACCAAAATCTGACCTCTCCTATCCGAGCACACTATCAAAACCCTTGTCCACACCCTCATCACCTCTCCCTTAGATTACTGCAATGTGATTCTTTTAGGTCTTCAGCTCAACATCTCTCTCACCTTCAATCCATTCAAAATTCTGCTGCATGATTCATATTCTGAAAACGATACTTACATTACCCCTCTCCTCAAGTCACTTCTTTGGTTCCCCATCCATTTCTGAATACAGTTCAAACTCTTACAAGTGCATTCATTCTGCAGCCCCTCAGTATTTCTCCTCACTTCTCTCCCCCTATGCACCCCCCACCCCAGTGAACTCTGTTCATTGGATAATTTCTTCCTATCCATACCCTTCTCCTCCACTGCCATCTCCAGACTCCCTCCTTTCTATCTTGCTGAACTGTATGCCTGGGAGTAGCACTACAAGGACTTCTGGTGCCTGGGAGAGGCGCTACAAGGCACCTGGGAGAGGCGCTACAAGGACTTCTGGGACCAGACGGACTCCACTTGACCAGCAGAGGTAAGAACATCTTCAGACACCGACTAGCCCGCCTATTTCGTAGGGCTTTAAACTAGGTAAGTTGGAGGAGGGTACATACTCATGTACTGGTGCGGAAAGGAACTATCCTGATGGGATGAGTCGACACTCTGCTTACAAGGTAAGGGCACACATAGCAAACAGTTCTCTAGGAGCCACACAGACTCAGGTGGAAAAAGCCTTACAGCGACATAGCAAACACAATGTGTGGAGGGCCATGTATATTAATGCTCACAGTTTAGGCAATAAAATTCTAGAGCTGGAAACTGAAATAAGGGATGCCAACCTAGACTTGGTGGCAATAACCGAAACATGGTTTACGGACTCACATGGGTGGGATATGACTATACCGGGGTACAATCTACTTCGTCGTGACAGAGAGGGCAGGTTAGGTGGTGGGGTAGCACTATACATTAAAAAAGACATCAAAACCACCAGGATCACAGATGTCAAATACACCGGGGAGTCCCTCTGGGTTAACTTGGCAAGAGGTGGCAATAAATGCCTGTATCTTGGTGTGGTATACAGACCCCCAAGACAAATGGAAGACATGGACACTGAATTAATTGAGGACATAGAGAATATCACTCTACGGGGCGACACTTGCTTGGGGGGTGCTTGGGGACTTCAACATGCCTGATGCAGACTGGAACACATTTTCAGCAATCACCAGTAGCAGCAAGAGGCTTTTGGCCTCCATAAATGGTGCACAACTAAAACAGATGGTAATGGAGCCCACTAGGGCCCAGGCGATCCTTGACCTGGTACTCACCAACGGGGAAAGCGTCTCAGAGGTCTTGGTAGGAGATACGGTAGCCTCCAGCGACCATAACATGGTATGGTTCAACCTTAGGAAAGGATTCCCTAAATCAATCACAAAAACAAAGGTACTTAACTTCCGGGGCACCGACTTCACACGCATGGGAGATTTCGTCCATCAGACGCTGCAGGACCAAGCAGAGACCGGTAATGTGGAAGCTATGTGGTCGTACCTGAAATCATCCATACACGAAGCTACTAATCGCGACATAAAATCGGTAGACAAACGGCAAAGAAACAATAAACCCCAATGGTTCACTGAGGAGATCTCGCACCTCATTAAGGAGAAGAAAACAGCATTTCTTTCCTACAAACGTACGCAGAGAAGGGAAACTAAAGTAGAATATAAGACCAGGTCTGCAGCGGTCAAAACAGCAGTTAGGGAGGCCAAACTTCGAGTGGAAGAAACTTTGGCAAAAAACATTAAAAAAGGGGACAAATCTTTCTTCAGGTATATTAGTGATAGGAAAAGGAACACAGACGGCATAGTACGCCTTAGAAGACCGGACGGAAACTACGCAGTGGCGGATTCTGAAAAAGCCGAAATACTAAATGAATATTTCTGCTCAGTCTTCACCTGTGAGGCACCGGGACACGGACCACAGTTGAAGGCAAAACAAATTGCGGAAGACCCGTTTCAGAATTTTGAGTTCACACCTGAAGACGTCTACAGCGAGCTGACAAGGCTCAAGGAGAACAAGGCCATGGGACCGGACAATTTACACCCAAGAGTGCTTAGAGAATTGAGAGATGTTCTGGCGGAACCGTTGGCCGTGCTCTTCAATCTCTCACTAAGCACGGGGAAAGTTCTGTTGGACTGGAAAACAGCCAACGTCATTCCTCTGCATAAAAAGGGTTGCAAAGCTGAGGCTGCAAACTATAGACCGGTGAGTCTCACTTCAATAGCGTGTAAACTCATGGAAACACTAATTAAGCATAAATTAGATACGGTCTTGAATGAGGGGAATCTCCGGGACCCCAGTCAACATGGATTCACCAAGGGTAGGTCCTGCCAGTCCAATCTTATCAGCTTCTTTGACTGGGTAACAAGAAGGCTGGACTCGGGAGAATCCTTAGACGTCGTATACCTTGACTTCAGCAAGGCTTTTGACAGCGTCCCACACCGCAGACTGCTGAACAAGATGGAATCGATGGGGTTAGGAGTAACACTAACTGCATGGGTTAAAGATTGGCTAAGTGGCAGACTTCAGAGGGTGATGGTTAACGGTACCCTCTCCAAAACGTCGGAAGTGACCAGCGGAGTGCCGCAGGGCTCAGTCCTGGGTCCACTCCTCTTCAACATATTCATTAGGGATTTGACTCAAGGGCTTCAAGGTAAGGTAACCTTATTCGCTGATGATGCCAAACTATGCAATATCATAAACGGCTACAATCTGCAGAATACTATGGAAAAGGACCTCCGTACGTTAGAAAGTTGGTCCTCTGTCTGGCAGCTGGGCTTCATAGAAACATAGAAAGATGACAGCAGAAAAGGGCTATAGCCCATCAAGTCTGCCCACTCTACTGTCCCACCCCATTAAGTCAGAGTGCTGCTCGACCCACGTACAGATCCCACGTGGATGTCCCATTTATTCTTAAAGTCGAGCACGCTGGTGGCCTTGATCACTTGCACCGGTAGTTTGTTCCAGTGATCCACCACCCTTTCTGTAAAGAAATACTTCCTGGTGTCACTACCAAATCTCCCTCCTCTGAGTTTGAGCGGGTGCCCGCTTGTGACTGAAGGTCCCTTAGGAAAGAATATGTCGTTTTCCACCTCGACACGACCTGTGACGTACTTAAATGTCTCAATCATGTCACCCCTCTCCCTGCGCTCCTCTAGAGAGTAGAGCTGCAACTTGCCCAGTCTTTCCTCGTATGAGAGACCCTTGAGTCCGGAGACCATCCTAGTGGCCATTCGCTGGACTGACTCAGCTCGAAGTACATCTTTACGGTAATGTGGCCTCCAGAATTGCACACAGTACTCCAGATGAAGTCTCACCATGGTTCTGTACAGTGGCATTATGACTTCAGGTTTACGGCTGACGAAGCTTCTATTGATACATCCCAAGGCCTTGCCTTGGATGAGGCCTTCTCTACTTGTTTGGCAGCCTTCATGTCTGCACTGATGATTACTCCCAAGTCCCGTTCCTCTGAGGTCGTAGCTAGTGTTTCTCCATTCAAGGTGTATGTTCTGCATGGATTTCTGCTGCCAAGAAATGTAAGGTCATGCATCTCGGAAATGGAAATCCATACACAACTTACACCTTGAATGGAGAAACTTTGACCAAGACTACAGCAGAACGAGACTTGGGAGTGATCATCAGTGCAGACATGAAGACTGCTACTCAAGTGGAGAAGGCTTCATCTAAGGCACGGCAGATGATGGGTTGTATCAAGAGAAGTTTCGTCAACAGGAAGCCTGAGGTCATGATGCCATTATACAGAGCCATGGTGAGACCTCATCTAGAATACTGTGTGCAATCTTGGAGGCCACATTACTGTAAAGATGTGCTCAGAATTGAATCGGTTCAGCGGATGGCCACCAGGATGGTCTCGGGGCTAAAGGGTCTCTCGTACGAAGAGAGACTGAACAAATTGCAGCTCTATACTCTCGAGGAGCGTAGGGAGAGGGGAGACATGATTGAGACATTTAAGTACATCACGGGACGGGTCGAGGTGGAAAATGATATCTTTCTTCTCAAAGGACCCTCGAACACAAGAGGACACCCGCTCAAACTCATGGGAGGGAAGTTTCGTGGAGACGTCAGGAAGTACTTCTTCACGGAACGAGTGATAGAGCATTGGAACAAGCTTCCAGTACAGGTGATCGAGGCCCGCAGTATCCCAGACTTCAAGAATAAATGGGATACCTATGTGGGATCACTGCGAGAGTCATACCAATGAATAGGGTCGCTAGGATATAGACTTAATAGAGCAGGTCAGTAGAGTTAAGGGGGCCAGTAGACTTAAAAGGGGGTCAATGGTATGGGCAGACTTGATGGGCTGTAGCCCTTATCTGCCGTCATCTTTCTATGTTTCTATTCCATGCTACCGATCAAAGGCAAGCAGTGGCTTCCCTCATGTCTTTCTCAATAACAGACTATGGAGTGTGCATTGCAGTGGTTAGAGCTAAAGCCTTGGCACCCTGAGGTCATGGGTTCAAATCTCACACTGCTCCTTGTGATCTTGGGCAAGTCACTTAATCCCCCATTGCCCCAGGGACATTAGATAGAGTGGGAGCCCATCAGAAAAATTAGAGAAAAATGCTTGAGTACCTGAATAATATGAAATCCACATAAAATTGTAGGATATGCAGAATATAAATTATTATAAAGAAAAAAAAAATTGTTCAAACATAAGAACATAAGCATTGCCTCTGCAGGGTCAGACCAGGGGTCCATCGTGCCCGGCAGTCCGCTCCCGCGGCGGCCCCCCAGGTCCATGACCTGAAAGTGTTCCCTACCTAACCTAAAATATCCATACCCTATTCGCTCAATGTCCTGTAAGGTAAACTTCTATCTGTACCCTGTTATCCCCTTCGCTTCCAGGACGTCATCCAGTCCCTTTTTGAACCCCAGAATTGTACTCTGTCTTATCATCTCTCCGGGAAGCGCGTTCCAGGTGTCCACCACCCTCTGAGTGAAGAAGAACTTCCTTGTATTCGTTATGAATCTGTCTCCTCTCAGTTTTTCTGAATGACCTCTTGTTTTAGTTGTCCCTGCTAGTCTAAATAATCTGTCCCTCTCCACCTTCTCTATGCCTTTCATGATTTTATAAGTCTCTATCATGTCCCCTCTCAGTCTCCGCTTCTCCAGGGTAAAGAGCCCCAGCCTGTCTAACCGTTCGGCATATGAAAGGTTCTCCATACCCTTTATCATCCTCGTTGCTCTCCACTGGACCATCTCGAGTATTGCCATGTCCTTCTTGAGGTATGGCGACCAGTATTGGACACAGTATTCCAGATGTGGGCGCACCATTGCTCGATACAGTGGCAGGATAACTTCCTTCGTTCTGGTAGTGATACCTTTTTTGATAATGCCCAACATTCTGCTCGCTTTTTTTGAGGCCGCTGCACATTGCGCCGCCGGCTTCATTGTGTTATCCACCACTACCCCCAGATCTTTTTCTTGGCTGCCTTCCCCGAGTACCCTCCTTCCCATCGTATAGCTGTACATGGAGTTCCCCTTCCCTATGTGCAAGACCTTACATTTCTCCACATTGAAGCTCATCTGCCATTTGTTTGCCCACTCACTCAGTTTGTTCAGGTCGCTTTGCAGTTCTTTGCATTCCTCAACAGTTCTGACCCTGCTGGAGAGTTTTGTGTTATCCGCGAACTTGATAACTTCGCACTTCGTCCCCGTTTCTAGATCATTAATAAATATATTGAACAGCAGTGGTCCCAGTACTGACCCTTGCGGAACACCACTCGTGACCCCTATCCAGTCAGAGTAGTGCCCCTTTACTCCTACCCTCTGTTTCCTGTCCGCCAGCCAATTTTTGATCCATCTTAAAAACCAGCTACACTATCCGCTCTTACCACATCCTCTGGCAACGTCTTCCAGAGCTTAACCATTCCTTGAGTGAAAAAATATTTCCTCCTATTGGTTTTAAAAGTATTTCCCTGTAACTTCTTCAAGTGTCCCTTAGTCTTTGTAATTTTTGATGGAGTGAAAAATCGATCCATTCAGGATTTTGTAGACTTCAATCCTATCTCCCCTCAGCCGTCTCTTTTCCAAGCTGAAGAGCATATATAGACGGGTCAGATGAAATGCGGGATCACACATGTATGAAATTCTGGTATTAGGGATTTGAAGCCTTTACAAAGATCATGCATCTACTTTTGGTTCTGGCTTAGTGTAGAGAAAGAACATGGCGGGGGAGGGGGGAGAATGTTTTGTGACTCTTTTAATGCTCTGTTTTGTTGGCTTCCCAAAAAAAGCGCTGCAAGCCACGCAAGTCACGCAGAATGCAGCAGCTAGAGTGATTGGAGTTCTCCTTTGCTGGCTACCAGTAGCATGGAGAATTCAGTTCAATATGCTGGTGCTAGTGTTTAACGCCATATGGCAGGAAATGCCGAAAGCTGTGGGTACTTTGCAGTGGCGTGTCTAGAGTATGTGACACCTGGGGCCCCTCATATATATGAAAAACATGATTTTTACTAACAATCCACACATTGCACAACAAGTGTACCTAGGAAAAGGCAGCATCTTATATACAATGCTCCCCTGCGAATTCGCAGTCAGCCGTGTGCGGTCCCTGTCATTCGCAGTATTTTCCGACCGCAAATGACCGGGCAGGGGAGGCAGGAGAGGGCAGCTGGAGTGCCAGCGAGTGAAGGAAATCACTCGCTGTATGCTCCGATCGCCTCTTCCTGTACTAAAGTCGGGCCTTACCAATCAGGAGCTGCGTGTCAAAGCAGCTCTTGATTGGTGTGGACTGACTTTAGTACAGGAAGAGGCGGTCGGAGCATATGATGCGTCTGCTGGAGCATATGAGCATATGACTGTGTCTGCCGGGTCTACTCCCTCCAACATAACTTGACACGGTCCGTGTTTTGGCATAGGAGCCTTCCTCAGGGGTACAAAAAATATCCAGTAGATGGCAGTCTTGCATCATCGATGATTGTTAAACTGCGATGTTTTTCCCCTGGAGGATTTTTATTGTTCCAGTATTGTTACTGAATTTTTGCAAAGTGTTATTTTGCAGTTTAGCAATCATCGATAATACAAGATCAGGAAAAGGTAGGGACTTTGGCAGATCTTCAATTTTTTTTCAACAGGTAACAAAGCTCTGACGGCTGCAGTGTGATTGCGAAACACCGTGTCACCAAAATTGTTGCCTCCTTCCAGTTTCCTCCTCTTTCCAGACGGACATCATGATCCAAGGTGAAGGACTGGCTCTGAGTGCAAGAAACTGCAAATTAAATTCCTCAAGAAATAAAGAGAGGAACAAGAGAAGATAGGGTGAAAAGCATCTGTGGCAATGAGAAATTCATCAGTGAAATAATCCTCCTTTATGTCTACCAAGACAGAAAAAAAAAATTCTTCCAGGCTTAAAAAGCAAACAGTGGAGGCTGCTTTTTAAACTGGTTCTGGCCAAAAGAAAATACTGCGTCATGATGACACCAACTCTCAATAAACTGTGTGAAATGAACATAAACCTACTAAACGGGAAACTGAAAAGAGAACAGAGGAGCACAGAATATCATTATTTTGACTGGGACTTGTATACCGCCTTTTTGTAGTTTTTCAACCACACTCAAAGCAATTTACATACAGGTACTTCAAGCATTTTCTCTATCTGTCCCAGTGGGTTCAAAATCTATCTACTGTACCTGGGGCAGTGAAGGATTAAATGACTTGCCCAGCGTCACAAGGAGCAGAGTGGGGTTTGAACTGAGGCTGTAGCTCTAAGCTCTGCGCCATACTCTCCTCCAGTACAACACCAGAAGTGAGCCGAGTATAGGACAATCAAGCCATTGTGACATCACTGATGAGGTTGGCTCTTAGGCATTGGTGGAATGAGGCATTATGACATCACAATCTCAGCTCTGGAATGTTGCTACTCTTTGGGTTTCTGCCGGGCATTATGATATCAGGGAAAGGGATTGGCAGTTGTATTCTTAACGTGACCATTTATTTTTTTCATCAAAATGGGACATCTATTAATATTCAGTCCCGCCTCCAATCCTGCCCTAGCCCCGCCCCCAATTTCTTCCATTCATTTTTCATGTACACACAATATCTTATTATTTCATAATGGTAACCATAAAATTTTAAAAAACACAAAGCACCCTATACGCAGAGAAAATGTTAATTATCATTTATATTTGGGGGGTTTTCAACGATGTCACCTCAGTAACTATAGAAAAATAGACAAATATAGTGCAAAATATAGACAGCAGATATAAATTTTCAAAACTGACACATTTTGATCACTAAATTGAAAATAAAATCATTTTCCTACCTTTGCTGTCTGGTGATTTCATGAGTCTCTAGTTGTGTTTCCTTCTGATTGTGCATCCTATCTTTCATTTCTTTCTGCACTCAGGCCCAACAATTGTCCCTTTCTATTCCCTCCCTCCTTCCTTCCTATGTACTTAGTGTCCCCAGCGCCTCCTTCCTATGTCCTTAGTGCCCCTTTCTATGTCCTTAGTGCCCCAGTGCCTCCTTCCTATGTCCTTAGTGCCCCTAGATCCAGTGTCAATTCTCCTTTGTACCTTTGTTCCAGGTCTCCCTCTCTCTCTCTCCCTCCTCTGTTATGATTTTGCCTCTCTCTGCTCTTCCTCAGGGGCTCTCCCCCTCTGTCTGCACCTCCCAAAGTCCTGCTTCTGCCTCCTGTCTTTTCCCTTTGGTCCAGGCCTTTATCTCTCTAGTCTTTCTTCTACTTACAACCCCCCCCCTTCTCTGCCTTTTTATCTCCTTCCTTCATCCCTCCTTCCTATGTCTCCTCACTGCCTTTCAGCCTTTGTCCCACCCCCTCCCAAAAAGCCTGCCGGCCTACCTCCCCCAAAGCCAGCCTCCCCCAAAGCCAATCTGCCTGCCTACCTCCCCCAGAGCCAGCCTGCCTGCCTACCTTCCCCAAAGCCAGCCTGCCTGCCTCCTCCAAAGTCAGCCAGTCTGCCTGCCTACCTCCCCCAGAGCCAGCAAGCCTACCTGCCTACCTCCCTCCCCCAAAGCCTGCCTACCTACCTCCCCCAAAGTCTCTCCTTCCTTCATCCCTCCTTCCTATGTCCCCTCACTGCCTTCCAGCCTTTGTCCCACCCCCTCCCTAAAAGCCTGCCGGCCTACCTCCCCCAAAGCCAGTCTGCCTGCCTACCTCCCCCAAAGTCAGTCAGTCTGCCTACCTCCCCCAGAGCCAGCCAGCCTGCCAGCCTGCCTCCCCCAAAGCCTGCCTGCCTGTCTCCTCCAAAGTCAGCCAGTCTGCCTGCTTGCCTACCTCCCCCAGAGCCTGCCAGCCAGCCTGCCTACCTCCCCCAAAGCCAGCCATCCAGCCTGCCTACCTCCCCCAGAGCCAGCCTGTCTGTCTCCCCCAAAGTCAGCAAGCCTGCCTGCCTCCCTCCCTCCCCCAAAGCCAGCCAGCCAGCCAGCCTGCCTGCCTACCACCTTCCACCCCCCCCCCACCGCAGAAAACAAAATCCTCCCTCCAGACTACCTGACCAAATCAAAAGCCGTCAAAACAGCAGTCAGGGAGGCTAAATTCCACATGGAAGAGTCTCTGGCAAAGAACATCCAGAAGGGAGATAAATCCTTCTTCAGGTATATAAGTGACAGAAGAAAAAACTCAGGCGAGATTGTACGTCTTAGGAATCCAGACGGAGACTATGTGGAAAAGGATTCGGAAAAAGCCCAACTATTAAATGAATACTTCTCAGTCTTCACCCGAGAAGCGCTGGGGCTTAGCCCTCAGCTACAGACAAGGGTTGGCTCAGTTGACCCTTTTAGTAACTTTGAGTTTACGCCCAGCAGTGTCTACGGTGAGCTGTCAAAGCTCAAGGTTAACAAAGCAATGAGGCCGGACAACCTGCACCCCAGGGTGCTTAGGGAGCTGAGTGATGTCTTGGCGGAGCCACTGTCTGCGCTCTTTAACCTCTCCCTTAGTACAGGCAGCGTCCCGTTGGACTGGAGGACGGCTAACGTCATTCCACTCCACAAGAAAGGCTCAAAGATGGAGACAGCAAACTACAGACCAGTGAGTCTAACATCGATAGTGAGCAAATTAATGGAAACTCTAATCAAACACCAATTGGATAAGATCCTAGATGAAGAGAATCTACGGGATCCCCGACAACATGGATTTACTAAGGGGAGATCATGCCAATCCAACCTGATCAGCTTCTTTGATTGGGTGACGGAGAAGCTGGATATTGGGGAGTCCCTAGGCATCGTGTACCTGGACTTTAGCAAAGCATTCGATAGCGTACCACACCGCAGGTTGCTGAGCAAGATGAGTTCTATAGGATTAGGTGACACATTGACGCAATGGGTTGGGAACTGGCTTGGAGGTAGGCTTCAAAGGGTGGTGGTGAATGGCACCCCCTCCGAAATGACGGAGGTGATCAGTGGAGTGCCACAGGGCTCAGTCTTGGGACAGCATAAAGGACAGCATCATTGAACACTTTGACGGACAGGGGGATGAGGACCAGTCAGCACGGTTTTAGCAAAGGCAGATCGTGTTTGATGAACTTGCTGCAATTTTCCAAAGTAGTCGTTCATGTGGAACCTTGTCGAACGCCTTCTGAAAATCCAGATATACAATGTCGACCGGATCGCCCTTGTCTATCTGTCTGTTTACTCCCTATTCAACATCTTTATAAGGGACTTGGCAGAAGGGCTAAGGGGTAAAATAACATTATTCGCCGATGACGCCAAACTAAGTAATGTAGTGGGCAAATGCACAATAGATGATGTTTCAATGCCCGACAACATGATGCACGACCTACTCCTACTGGAGCGCTGGTCTAGGTCCTGGCAACTCAGCTTCAATGCCAAAAAATGCAAAGTTATGCACCTGGGCAGCCAAAATCCATGCAAGACTTACACCCTAAATGGAGAGATCCTAACAAGAACTGAAGCAGAACGTGACCTAGGGGTGATCGTCAGTGAGGACATGAAGGCTGCCAATCAAGTGGAGCAAGCTTCATCCAAAGCAAGACAAGTCATAGGTTGCATACGCAGAGGCTTCGTCAGCCGAAAGCCGGAAGTCATTATGCCGCTGTATAGATCCATGGTGAGGCCCCACCTGGAATACTGTGTGCAATTCTGGAGACCACATTATCGCAAGGATGTGCTGAGACTGGAGTCGGTTCAGAGAATGGCCACTCGGATGGTCTCAGGACTCAAGGATCTCCCATACGAGGAACGGTTAAACAAATTGCAGCTATACTCACTCGAGGAGCGCAGAGAGAGGGGGGGACATGATCGAGACGTTCAAGTATCTCTCGGGCCGCATAGAGACAGAGGAAGATATCTTCCTCTTCAAGGGTCCCACGACAACA
This sequence comes from Geotrypetes seraphini, assembly GCF_902459505.1. Classification (NCBI taxonomy): domain Eukaryota; kingdom Metazoa; phylum Chordata; class Amphibia; order Gymnophiona; family Dermophiidae; genus Geotrypetes; species Geotrypetes seraphini. The sequence goes on along the minus strand of NC_047085.1, from coordinate 30,381,667 downwards.
AGAGGGCATCCGTGGAAAATTAGGGGAGGGAAACTACGAGCTGACACCAGGAAATTCTTTTTCACAGAAAGGGTGGTTGATCGCTGGAATAGTCTTCCACTACATGTGATCGAGGCCAGCAGCGTGCCTGATTTTAAGGCCAGATGGGATCGTCACGTGGGATCTATTCACAGGGCAAAGGAAGTGGAGGGATCTATTCACAGGGCAATGGTAGGGGAGGGACATTAGGGTGGGCAGACTGGATGGGCCTTGGCCCTTATCTGCCGTCTATTTCTATGTTTCTATGTCTATCTCAAGCTCAGTCCTTCTACACCAGCATTCTTCAATGCAAGGCTTGAGGGTCAGTGGCTGGACCCATTCATACTCTGATTCTTCCCTCTCTCTTTAAAGAATGACACAGTTGTCCATGGGGATGGGAACACTAAGCCTACCTCAGTGATGAATTTTGTCACCATGCCATTCTCTAATCTATATATATATAAAATCGGAGGTATGTATGTGTGTGTGTATGTGCCGCGATCACGCAAAAACGGCTTGACCAATTTGAACGAAACTTGGTATGCAAATCCCTCACTACCTGGGATGATATGTTCTGGGGGTCTCGCGGTCCATCTGCACACGTGGGCGGAGCTACAAACAGAACATCAGATTTCACCCATTCATGTCAATGGAAAAAATGTAAAAAGCTGCCATTCTCACAGTAAATCAAAAACGGCTTGACCGATTTGAACGAAACTTTGTATGCAGGTCCCTCACTACCTGGGCTGATATGTTCTGGGGGTTTCGCGGCCCACCTGCACACGTGGGCGGAGCTACAAACAGAAAATCAGATATCACCCATTCATGTCAATGGAAAAAATATAAAAAGCTGCCATTCTCACAGTAATTCAAAAACGGCTTGACCGATTTGAATGAAACTTGGTATGCAGATCCCTCACTACCTGGGGTGATATGTTCTGGGGGTCTCGCGGCCCACCTGCACACGTGGGCGGAGCTACAAACAGAACATCAGATTTCACCCATTCATGTCAATGGAAAAAATGTAAAAAGCTGCCATTCTCACAGTAATTCAAAAACGGCTTGACCGATTTGAACGAAACTTTGTATGCAGGTCCCTCACTACCTGGGCTGATATGTTCTGGGGGTCTCGCGGCCCACCTGCACATGTGGGCGGAGCTACAAACAGAAAATCAGATATCACCCATTCATGTCAATGGAAAAAATATAAAAAGCTGCCATTCTCACAGTAATTCAAAAACGGCTTGACCGATTTGAATGAAACTTGGTATGCAGATCCCTCACTACCTGGGGTGATATGTTCTGGGGGTCTCTCGGCCCACAACTCTATGTTGCTTGCTCAAGGGTGGGTTCACCCAACAATTTATATGTTCTTGCTCCTGGAGGTGAAACTAAAAATGTTGTTTATAATCAAGTTTTGTGTTAGTTGTATTGTATTCATTTTGTCAAATATTTCACATTATAATTTGAATATTGTACTTTTTATTAAGCTGTAAAAAAATAATTTCATTCACCACTATAAAGTATCTTTATTTGAATCCATTTACTGTGTTATTGCTATAATTAAATACCCGTGCAACGCCGAGGCTTCAGCTAGTATAAACTATATAAGAAGAATCACAATTAGTGTTAGCACGTAAACGGTATTTAGCCATAGTAATTGTATTCATTTTAATTTCTCCAGTGTAGACTTACAAAAATCACCTCTGCCACATGGAAAAAAAGCATGGATGGGATGAATAGGACTCTGTAGGCAGGTAAGTAGATGGAAGGACATGACTGAAATACCAATGGTAGCTCTTCTTTCTATGAATTCAGAAAAACTTTCACCAGTTCATGAATATAGGCCCTCTTTTTCAAGCCGCGTTAGGTTTTTTTTATTGCCGGCCACTGCGGTAAAAGCTCCGAAGCTCATAGGAATACTATGGACGTTGGAACTTTTACCGCAGTGGACAGAGATTCAAAAAACTAACGCGGTTTGATAAAGAGGAAGGGGGGGGTGGGGCAAAGTTTTTATTAATACATATCTGCTTTTGAAGAGTTACGTGAATTTCGCAGATATTCATCTCGACCCCAAGGTTCTGTGGGTTGAATTGAGCGTTATGAAAAAAAAAAAAAAACGGAATGACTTTGGTATAAACAGTTTGCTAAATATATTAGTAGTCAAAGTGTGCCTGACATAAAAGTAACACGTAAAGTACTTATTCTGATTAACTTTTCTGATACCACCCCCTCATCCGCTTAATTCATCTTTGCTAATGAAGCAGCTATCAAAACCTGTGAAGCCTTTTCTTTTTTATGCAGGCTGTGCAAGCAGTCTGAAAACACAACTGGAATACACAGATGTGCACACCCCATGCGATCATGAATTCTTCCTGATTTCAGCTGAATAGCATGCCAGTTCTAGTGCTGTAGGCTACTTTAGCCATTAAACAAATTCATCTTCATAGCAGATATATTTTCTTTTTGAGATCGCAGCAATATTTCTAGATGTTTGGTTGAACAGCCAAAAACCACCAAGCTAAGGCATTTTGAAAGCAAGGCTAGTTTTATGATAGCGGAGCAAAAGTGCTAGAGAGAACCGGAATGCAGGATTTAAAGGGGCCGCTATTCAAATGGATTAAGTGACGCAGTTATCGACGCGGCCTATTGTTATGACGTGTTATTTTACCTCAAACTAATTTTATCTTAGCTCAGGCTTCATTTTATGAAATGAGATGTACCCCCCTCCCCCTTTTATTAAGCTGCATTAGAGGTTTCTACCGTGACACGGAGTGCTAAATGCGCCAACGCTGCTCCGATGGTCATAGAATTCCTATGAGCGTCGGAGCATTTAGAACCCCAGGCCGCGGTATAGTTTAGTAAAAGCTTAATTACTAATAACTGGGATTAAAATAACCTGTCCTAATGGTAGTCTACTTTGATAATTCCCCTCTTAATTAAAGAAAAAGACATGTCTCTAGAAATCAAAATCACTGCTGTATGTACCCTGTTTCCCTGAAAATAAGACCTATCCCCAAAATAAGCCCTAGCATGATTATCAAAGATGCTCCTAATATAAGCCTGATCCAAAAAATAAGATCGACACTTTCCGACCCCATCCCTGACAACTAGTGCTGCCCGATTCACTGAAAAAAATCAGACTCATTAAATCCAGCAACCCCCCCCCCAACTCTGTTCATTTACGTCCTCGTATACTTATATTTGTCAACATTTGCTTATTTCTGATCTGAAGGAGAAGGGCTTCCATTTGAAAACTAATCAAAAAATGCATTAAGTTAGTCCAATAAAAAAGGTATCACCTTATCTCCTCTCTGTTTTGTTTTGTTTTGTTTATTTCTATATATTACCTTGTTTTCTTTACAAAGCCATGAATTTATTAGCACCCCCTTGTATTTGAAGTTGGACAGCCTGGAAGTCAGACTGCATTACAGCAAGTTTTGAAGGGTCAAAAGAGCAGATGTCTTCATCCTTCCAAACAAGAGGATCTGAAAGTGGTAAGGGTGGCATCCGATCCCTAACAGAATTAACCTCTTGAAAAGCCCTTACAAAACATAAAGAAAGGCAAGATGGGAAAAGTTATGTAGCGAGGGTAAGAGCCGCCCAGGTGGTGGTCCCCCCCCCCCAGCCACCCTCTGCTCTGTCCCCTGAAGCATGCACACCATCCCTTCCTCCTCAGACCTTTAACTTTTCACCAGTGCAATCAGCATCTCCTTGCTGCTGCCCGTGCCGGTCTCGGCTCTCCTTCTGACATCACTTCCTGGTCCCGTATCCAGGAAGTGACTTCAGAGGGAGAACTGAGGCCGGTGCAAGCAGCAGGTTGGGTTGGAGATGCTGCTTGCGCTGGCGAAAAGCCAAAGAGGTACGGGGGAAGGAGAGGAGGAGAGGTGCCGGTACCCCCACCATGATGGCACCTGGTGCAGTCTACCCCCTGCTCCCCAATTACTATGCCATTGGATGAGAATGAAGATAAACGTCTGTTGCATCTGAAAACATCTCCCTAGGTGAGCATCTCAATTAATGAGGCGCGATATTTATTGGAAAGCAAGAGAAAAGGGGCTTCAAGCGCTCAGGTCAGAAGATGGTCAAGCTACAGGCTAGAGTTCTGGCAACAGTCAGTTAACTCAATGATCACTAACACACATGTTAGCAGGCTGCGGTTGATGGACTAGATTTCTAGACAGAAATTCAGAGTGTAATTTACAGTAAATGCTGTACCTTGATATGCATAAGCCATGAATTTAAGGAATGGTCTAGATCTACTTTCCATTTATATTCTTTATCGCGTCCCTTTCCATGTTTTGGCATCTTTATGAGTCATAAATCATTGTGACATTGTAGAGTGTTTTGTTTTTCAAACTATTGCTGCCCTGCAATGCAAAATTAAATGATTTATATTTGTATATATAACATTTTGATACAATATATGGGTAATACTTTATTGTTATTATTTTTTTTTAGTAGTTAAAAAGAAAATATGGGAGATGCATTAAAGTAGAGCTGCCAATTCACCCTTTATCAAATAAAAAAAAAGACTGATCCTGACTTGGTGTTCCTCCTTTGCATGCAGGAAGTTCTGCTATCTATTTATGCCTTTACTTCAGTTTTTACCATCTACTGCCAACTTTCTGGATGTGCTCGATCCATGTCTCTCTCCCTCCCCATCCTACCCTACCTCAACCTAACACCAATGAAAGGTTAGAGCTTGAAAAATAAGTTACCCCATTGTAAACATAGAAACATGATGGCAGATAAAGGCCAAATGGCCCATCCAGTCTGCCCATCTGCAACATCCACTATCATCTCCTTTCCCTATTGGCTAAGGCTCTTTACACCTGCATTGTGATGTCATAGAACTTTAGTAACATAGAAACATGATGGCAGATAAAGGCCAAATGGCCCATCCAGTCTCTCATCTGCATCCACTATCTCCTCCTCTCCCTATTGGCTAAGGCTCTTAACATTTGCATCTCCTCTTCCTATAGGCTGAGGCTCCTTCCACCTGCATTGTGATGTCATAGAGCTGCCCATCCGAAGTAACCATTATCTCTTGCTCTCTCTCTGAGAGATTCCACATGCCTATCCCAGGCCCTCTTGAATTCAGATGGACCATTCGGGTCTTTATCGGCCATAATTTACTATGTTACTTTTTGTCTGATGCAGTTTGACTGGTTGAGCAGGCTGTCTACTCAACAAATCAAACTGCAACAAGCAAAAAGTAAACAAAAAAAAAAAATTAAAAAGCAGGGCCGTAGAGCTGGGGATTCACTGAAGCCTCTGAAAGCCCTCACCGCATGCCAGCTGCCTCTAAGGTATACATATTCGGGTCACTGAGACGCTTCTCATTCTGTATGTCTTGTGGTGCAAACCCCATACCTTGAATATTGTGTGCAGTTCTAGTCACCGTATCTCAAAAAAGATATAGTTAATTAGAATTAGAAAAGGTACTAGAAGGGTGACCAAAATGATAAATGGGATGGATCTCCCTTCAAATGAATAAAGGCTAAAAAAGCTAGTGCTCTTCAGCTTGGAGGAGAGATAGCTGAAGGAAGATATGATAGAGGTCTATAAAATCCTGAGTAGAGTGGAAAAGGTAAATGTAAATCAATTGTTTCCTCTTTAAAAGGTTGCAAAAAACTAAAACAACATGCTTTGAAATGACATAGTAGTATGTTTAAAGCACATAGGAGGAAATATTTTTTTCACTCAACTCATAGTTAATCTCTGGAACTCATTGTCCAAGGATGATAAAAGTAGTTAATGTCATTCCCCGTGTATTATTTGTGTTTATAAAATGATAATTGTACAGAATAGCCTCTTTTTATACTTTAATAAAATCATAACTATTCGAGACTTGTGCGGGTAGGATCTGACAGTTTGCAGGGCGGGGGCGGGGACCGAGCTTGTGGGGCAGGGACGGGGACTGAGCCCACAGGGATGGGGCAGGGACGGGAACTGAGCTTGCAGGGACGGGGCAGGGATGGGAACGCGCGCACAGGGATGGGGTGGGAATGGTGATAAATTTTTCCCCCGTGTCATTCTCTAGTTTTTATGTTCTTATGCAGAACATAAGCCTCATAATCTGCAAGGCAACACAGATCCATTAACATGTGCAAATATATTCAACTGTGGAATTGCTTTCCTCTTAAATCGGTGACTTAATCAAAGTAGAAATGAAGTAATTAGGGATTAACTAGATCCAGCTATAGTAACATAGTAACATAGTAGATAACGGCAGATAAAGACCCGAATGGTCCATCTAGTCTGCCCAACCTGATTCAATTTAAATTTTTTTTTTTTTTTTTTTCTTCTTAGCCATTTCTGGGCAAGAATCCAAAGCTTTACCCGGTACTGTGCTTGGGTTCCAACTTCCGAAATCTCTGTTAAGACTTACTCCAGCCCATCTACACCCTCCCAGCCATTGAAGCCCTCCCCTGCCCATCCTCCTCCAAACGGCCATGCCCAGACACAGACCGTACAAGTCTGCCCAGTAACTGGCCTTAGTTCAATATTTAATATTATTTTCTGATTCTAAATCTTCTGTGTTCATCCCATGCTTCTTTGAACTCAGTCACAGTTTTACTCTCCACCACCTCTCTCGGGAGCGCATTCCAGGCATCCACCACCCTCTCCGTAAAGTAGAATTTCCTAACATTGCCCCTGAATCTACCACCCCTCAACCTCAAATTATGTCCTCTGGTTTTACCATTTTCCTTTCTCTGGAAAAGATTTTGTTCTACGTTAATACCTTTTAAGTATTTGAACATCTGAATCATATCTCCCCTGTCTCTCCTTTCCTCTAGGGTATACATATTCAGGGCTTCCAGTCTCTCCTCATACGTCTTCTGGCGCAAGCCTCCTATCATTTTCGTCGCCCTCCTCTGGACCGCCTCAAGTCTTCTTACGTCTTTCGCCAGATACGGTCTCAGTGATTATTTGTCCTTCTTCATATATATCGGAGAGTTCATTAGGTACATAAAAGCTGGTATACTAGGTCAGGCGATGCCCCCCGTGTAACCAGCGTTTCACACACATTTGGATAATTCCATGCAAATCAAATTTTGTGGTGTATTTCTGTCAGACCCCAGAAAAAGGTTTCTTAACCGAAACACGGACCGTGTTGGGTCCGCACCACCAGTTTTTACTGTGTATCATTTGGATTGATTTTGCATTGCCTGCATCACTTTTATCTGTGAAGAACTTTTAGGGCTCCTTTTATCAAGGCGCGCTACGGGGGGTTAGCGCGTCGGACATTTCATCGTGCGCTAACCCCCGCGGCAAGCCTAAAAACTAACGCCTCGTCAATGGAGGCGTTAGCGACTAGCGCGGCAGGCGATTGAACGCGCGGTATTCCGTGCGTTAACCGCCCACCGCACCTTGATAACAGGAGCCCTTAATCAAGAACATCGTTTCCACAGGTTTTCTTCATTTTTGGCTTTTCCCTGTGGACGCTTTTGGTGTCGTGGAAACTCTTGTCATCGCATATTCAAGAATTAAAAAAAAAAATGCTTTCCTTGTAATGCAATAAACTGGCATAGGTTTACGTCACAATGTGGAGATCTGGCTGAACCTTTAAATCCAAGAACAAATTTATATTTCAAGGTCAATTATTTATTAGATACAGTCGTCCTATATAGCCAAAAGGTTCTGCAATTAATTGTTCAATTACTATTTACCAAAAATGTCTTATCTGTTCAGAGCAGGGAGGAACATGCTTCCGAGGCAGTACAGAATCTATTCATTCTTTTTTTTTGGGTGCAATTCAAGTACCTGAATAAATTGGATAGGGCACGCTTCCTGTAAATCTTTCATTTGTTGTTTGATAATTGGATGCTTTCACGGTCTGGAAGGATGATGCGCTCTGTCTTCTATGCTCATCAAAGGCTTTCTTGAATTCTTTTGCTGCTTTTTTAATTTGGTTTGTGTGAGTGTGTGTGTTATTTTTGTTTCCACCTTCTCCACTGGGAGGCAGTTCCATGCACCCACCATCCTTTGAGTGAAAAAATATTTTCTGTCATTGCTCCCTAGAGGGGCATAATCAAAAGATACGTCTAAGTCCGTTTTGGGCCTAAGTCGCCTTCCACCCAAAGTCGGACATGGGAAAAGGTCCGTTTTTGAAAAATACGTCCAACATTTTTTTTTTCCAAAATCGTCTAACTGTATGTCCATCCAGACTGCTGAGTCGTCCATCTTTATACCCCATTTTCATCCAAAAATTTGTCCAAGTCAAAAACATCTAGAAAAAGACCTGGGCGGGGTCAGCAAAGTGATGGACTGGACACCCAAACATTGCACCAGAGTAGTGGGGTACCTTACAGGGCACTGCTGTGAACTTCACAAAAAGGGTGGCACACACACATCTCACCACAACAACCTTATAGGTCATGGTGAGCCCCCAAAACATCCCCCAGAATCAACTAGACCCACCTGTCTACTACCCCAAAAGCTCTTATAATAATTTAATCCATACTACTTTGAATGAAGATGATAATAATTTACTTAACAAACAGAGCCTTATTGAGGAAATAAAAGACACCATTAAAAGCGTGGAAGGGCATAATCAAAAAAAGCGTCTAAGTCCCCTTTTGGCCTAAGTCCTTAAACATTCAACGCAGAAGCAGGGAAAGTGTCCATAACCAAAACAAACATCCTTGTTTTGATAATGGCCTTCCTCTGCCTAAACGCCCAATCTCTACTACGTCTACAAGTACACCTACACTTTTTATCCATAATGAAACGAAAAAACGCCTAAGCCCCAAACGTCCAACAGAAGGGCTTTTAGGTGAAGGAGGAGCCAGTCCTTCGCCTAAAAGCTGGATTCTGTAACCGGTGTCTGTCAAAAACAACACCGGTTACAGAATCCCCCCCCCCAACCATCCAGGCAGGAGGGTGCCCAAGCCCTCCTGCCATGTCGAAACGTGACTCCCCCCCTCCCAACAACATCGGGGCAAGAGGGAGCTCAAGCTCTCTTGCCCCGGCCAACCGCGGCACCCCCGACGATATCGGGGCAAGAGGGAGCACAAGCCCTCTTGCCCCACCGACTCCCCGACGATATCGGGGCAAGAGGGAGCCCAAGCCCTCTTGCCCCGCCGATTAACATCGGGCCAGGAGAGAGCCCAAGCTCTCCTGGTCCCAGCGACCCCCCCCCCCCACCCCCGAGACTGGCTTGGGCCAGGAGGGAGCCCAAGCCCTCCTGGCCCCGGTGACCACCCCCCCTGCGACTCGTTCGGGCCAGGAGGGAGCCCAAGCCCTCCTGGCCCCGGTGACCATCCCCCCCCGCGACTCGTTCGGGCCAGGAGGGAGCCCAAGCACTCCTGGCCCCGGCGACCCCCTACCCCCACCCCGCATTACATTACGGGCAGGAGGGATCCTAGGCCCTCCTGCCCTCGACGCAACCCCCCCTCCCCCCAATGACCGCCCCCCCCAGAACCCCCGATCGCCCCCCCCAGCCGACCCGTGACCTCCCACAAGAAGTACAAAATTATAGATCCCTGTCGTTAATTAACATAGATGGCAAAATATATGCAAAAACATTAACTTCCCACATCCAAAAAAATCTCTCTAAAATTATATCATCTAACCCAGGGGTGCCCACACTGTTTTGGCTTGCAAGCTACTTTTAAAATGACCAAGTCAAAATGATCTAACAACAATAAAAATTTAAAAAACACAAAGCACACTGTACGCAGAGAAAATGTTAATTATCATTTATATTTTGGGTTTTTTTTCAGAGGTCAAGGCAGATGACTTTGAAATATGCAAAGTCACCTCAGTAACAACTATACAAAAATAGACAAATATATCCCCTACCCTTTTACTAAACTGTGATAGTGGCTTTTAGCGCAGGGAGCTGCGCTGAATGCCCTGCACTGCTCCCAACGCTCAAAGGCTCCCTGCACTAAAAAATACTATCACAGTTTAGTAAAAGTGGGCCATAGTGCAAAATATAGACAGCAGATATAAATTCAGACACATTTTGATCACTAAATTTAAAATAAATCATTTTTTTTACCTTTGTTGTCTGGTGATTTCATGAGTCTCTGCTTCCACTTCCTTCTTCTGACTGTAAATCCAATATTTCTTTCTTTCTTCCTCCTGCATACTTCCTCTCCTCCAGACCTCATTCCATTCCCCAACCAACATCTCTCTCTGTCCCTCCATGAGTCCAACTTTTCCTTCCTCTCCTTTGCCTCCTCTCCTTCCTTTCTCTCTTCCTGCCCCCTTTTCTTTCTTTCTTTTGGTCTGTCTTTCTCTCTCCCTGCCTCCCCTAAGCCACTGCTGCTGATTTCTCTCTGCTTCCCCGATGCCAGACAAGGCATGTACAAGCGCCAGGCCTACAAGCCTTTCCTCCAGACATCAATTCTGACATCGGAGAGGAAGTTGCGAGCCAGCCAGGCACCAATTGGCTGGCCTGGAACTTGACATCGGGGGAGGGGGGAAGGGGGGGCGGGGGAGGGGAAGGTTGTGGGCCCGGCACTTGTACGTGCCTGGCCTGGCGTTGGGGAAGCAGGGAGAAAAGAACGCACATAGGCAATGCAAATCTATCACTGAGCCCGGGATGGGCTCCATGATTGACTCGCGTTGCCTTTGCAATCTACTGGTCGATTGTGATCGACCTTTTGGGCACCCCTGATCTAACCAATCAGGATTCATGAATGGTTGTTTCTCCAACAAAAGCACCAGGTTATTTTCCAACATCTCAAAAATTGGTCGTGATTGGACTAGATGCTGAATAAGCACTCGCCCAAGTAGAATGGTCAAATATGTTCAAAGATCTAAAATGGTATAGTTTCTCGATACATTCATAAAAATGGTCTTAGCATGTGGGAATGACATGTGTAAGCACATGCTAAGCCCCCGCTCCTTCCTGACCCCTCCCCTGCCGCACTCGAGTGCCCCTTCCCTCTTTAATTTTCCCGGTACAAGCAACATCACGAACTTGCTGCCCGCATCAGTGTCTGCTCTCCTTGATGTTACTTCTGGGTCCCGCACCTAGGAAGTGACGTCAGAGGGAGAGCAGACACGATGCGGGCAGCACGTTTGTGATGCTGCTGATGCCGGGAAAATTAAAGAGGTACGGGGGAAGGGAAGGGGGTGCGCATGCGGCAAGGGGGTCAGGAAAGAGCAGGGGCAGAGAAGAGGGCAGGAGAGGGGCACCATCGCCCCAGGCGCCACTCATCCTTGTTAGTCCACTGATGCTAAGGACTCACTGTTCCCTCTGGGGGAAGTCCTCCACTTTCAGTCCTGCCAGTGAGGGGTGCTGTTTCATTATCACATTTTCAATAGTTGAGGACAGGCAAGCTTTGTCAGACTGCAGGGAACTTGCCAATTCCTAGTGATTGAGCACAAATTATTGAAACATTGCCCCCTACTGGTAGCAATGCTACTGGAGGACTCCCGCTCAGCTTAGAAGGAACAGTGACTAAGGCCATGTTTTACCAGTAAAAGAGCCCCTAAAAACTGTAACTAAATGTTTATTTTTGGATCAGAACACAATAAATTGTTCTATCTGGATTTATTGAGATACGTGGATGGGCATAATCAAAAGAAATGTCTAATTCCGATTCAGATGTATGGCACTAGACACCCAAAGTCAGCAGTGGTAAATTGTCCATTCTCGAAAAATACGTCTAGAATATTTTTTCGAAAATTGTCTATCTGGACATCCAGGCCATTGATCATCCAGACCACCTATCTTTATACCACATTTTTGACCAGAAACATGTCCAAGTCCCAAACGCCCAGAACAAGACCATTTGGATATGGGAAGGGCCAGCATTGTGATGGATTGGCCACTGAGACATGGCAACTGCTGTGAACTTCACATAAAAGGTGCCACCTAAACATCTCACCATAACTCCCTTATAGGATATGGTGAGCCCCCCCAAAAAAACACCCCAACACATATTATACTCACCTGTCTGCAACCCCAATAGCCCTTATGGTTGCAGGTGGCACCTATATGGCAGTACAGTAGGTTTTTGGTGGGCTCACATTTTCCATCATTAATGTAGTGGCTAGAGTGACTTATGGGCCTGGGTCCTTCTCTCTATGGTTCACTAGCCCACCCCCTACGTAAGACACCTGTGTGCAGCTCTACTAGACTTTCCTATAGCAGGAGCTGATGTTCCAGATACAGATATGTATGTTTTTATTCTGTTATTTGTGGCAGTGTGAGGGGTTCAGTGATCACTGGGGGGAGTGTGTGGGGGTCTGTACGTTGTCTCTGCAGTGGTTATTTAGTGACTTTGGCTAACTTTTTGGAACTTATACCTGCTTTTACATCATCTAACTCACAACGTATAAGTTTTGTCAAGGAAGAACCTCTTCCGAAAGACCGCCGCCGCAAAGCGGCGGCGTCGCTGACCCCGCCCACATTACCTTGCTGGTAACCTCCCCTATAAATCTTTCTGCTTTGCGGCTCACGCCGCAAAGGCGCGCGCCAAAGGCGTGCGCCAAAGGAGCACACCTAAGGAGCAGGCCCTGCTCCTTTATGCGCTCCTTCATGCAGCTCCTTTATCTTTTCTTATTCTCATTACCCCTGTTAATTCGTTCCTCCTTTCTCAGACTTTTAAGTCGTCTTTTCAAACCATATATCTTCTTCCTTTTCTCCCTACTAATATTGCAGAGTTTTGAAGTTCCCTATACCCCCTCATTCTCTTCCTCATATAAAATGTATTCTATCCCAACTATTTGGGGCCGTCGCCATACTAGCACTATAGCCCACAAAAATCAAATTAAACCTCAATCTAGACATCTCATTTCTATCCCGATACAATCTTTCTCCAATTCTGGTCAGAATCAACCTCACTACCCCTTAGCATTCAAGTCAGGTTTAATAAATATCCGTTCTATAAAAAATAAACATCATTTAATTCATGATACTATCACACAACATAATCTTCAAATTCTATTTCTCACAGAAATATGGCTAAATCAGGGAGACGATGCTTATATTACTCAGGCTTGCCCACCCAATTATACAGCATTTTTCCAACCCCGCCCAAACAAAAAGGGAGGTGGACTAGCAATTATATATCATACCTCAATTCCTATTCAGGTAAATACTGCTACACTTTTCTCTTATCCTCCTATTGAATCTCTCCAATTTTCTATTAAATTCCACTCCCCCCTCAATTTCCTTCTCATCTATTTGCCCCCTCCAATAACCAAAATCTCTCTTTCAGCTCTTATTTCCACTCTAACTGATTTTAATATCGCCTATCCGGAGTCAATTATACTCGGAGATTTCAATATCCACTTCAACTGTCCTAATCACTATAATACTTCTGAACTCTTATCCTTGATAGCTGATCTATCTCTATCACCTCTCATTCATACGCCCACTCATACAGCAGGAAATACTCTTGACATGATTCTCTGCCCAACTACCATGACCCATTTTTTCCATACTTTCAATTTCATCTCGGTACCATGGTCAGATCACACACTAATTATATGGCAATCAAATTTTCCAATTCTTTCAGATCCCATTAAACACACAAATAATTCCTCATTCTCTCGTAATTTAAATAACATCACCCTATCCGCTATTCAATCTTCTTTCTCTCTAAACCTCAAAGATTTCTCCTCCCTCCCTATTACTGAACAAATTTCTAATTGGGAAACAGCCACGAAAACCCTCTTAGATACTTTAGCTCCTTCCAATGATAATCAAAATAAAAACTTTCCCAATACTACCTTAAGAAAACACCAACCCTGGTTCAATGAAAATTTGATCCTCTTCCGACGACAAGTTCGGACAGCCGAAACCAAATGGCGCAAAACTCGCTCCAATTTACACCTCCTCTCATTTAAAGAAAAAGCTGCTCACTATAAAAAGATCATTCAAAAAACTAAAAAGGACTACTACTCAAAACTCATTTCTACTACTAGTAATTCATCTACTCTTTTTAGCATTGCTCAATCCCTCTCTAAGTATTCTAAAAAAAAACTTCCGCCTCCCACGTCAGACATACCATCTGCTGTTGAACTCTCTCTATTTTTTGACAACAAAGTCAATTCAATTCGTACTCACCTTGGACCTTCCCCTCCTGCTTTTAAGATCCCTCATAATACAGACACAACCTTTCTACCTCTCAGTTCCCTCTCAAACTTCAAAATACCTTCACTAACACAACTTTCCACTATTCTACAATCCATAAACTCATCTAATAACATTACTGAAAGTTTCCCCCCTTATCTTATAAAAAAATTTTTCTCTTTTTTTGGACCATATCTTAGGGAAATGATTTCCAAATCCTTTTCTGATTGTTCCGTTCCTGCAGTCTGGAAATCAGCTATAGTTATTCCAAAGCTAAAACAATACAACACAGACCCTTCTTTACCTAACAACTATCGTCCCATCGCTAACTTGCCTTTCATTTCCAAACTAACTGAAAAGGTGATTCACTCTCAATTATCAGACTTTTTTGATCAAACACATGCTTTACATCCTTATCAAACAGGCTTTCGAACTTCACATTCTACAGAATTATCATTATTAGGTCTCATCTCTTCAATACACTATTTTCATGATCATTTAAAATCGGTTATATTAATTTCACTAGACCTATCTGCAGCTTTTGATACCATTGACCATTCTTTACTCTTATCTAGACTATCAGACTGTAACATCACAGGTTCTGCTCTCAACTGGTTCGTTGCTTATTTTCATCAACGCAACTTCAAAGTTCATATAAATAACCAAACTTCCCCATCAGTAACACAAACCTTTGGAGTTCCGCAGGGTTCTATTTTATCCCCACTTCTATTCAACATTTTCCTATCCCCTCTTCTTTCTTTAGCACAATCACTAGGGTTCTCAATCTTCGCCTATGCTGATGATATCCAGTTGCTTTACCCTATTAATACCTCTAATTCTTCGGACATCAATGATCTTAACTCTAAATTAGACACCTTAAGTGATTGGCTGTTTTCTAACAAACTTTCACTTAATATTACTAAATCTTGTGGCTTACTTATTCCTATCAAAAAATCTGAAATATTACCTGGAACTATCTACATCAAATCCACACCCTTACACATGGATACGAAAATAAAATTACTTGGCGTTACACTTGACCAAGATCTCTCCTTTCATGATCACATTAGT
This sequence comes from Geotrypetes seraphini, assembly GCF_902459505.1. Taxonomy (NCBI): domain Eukaryota; kingdom Metazoa; phylum Chordata; class Amphibia; order Gymnophiona; family Dermophiidae; genus Geotrypetes; species Geotrypetes seraphini. The sequence goes on along the minus strand of NC_047085.1, from coordinate 30,366,534 downwards.
ACAGTAGTAAAAACTTGCTTCTTTAAACTTCGTATTATTCGTTCACTTATCTCCATTTTAAATACTGACTCGATTAAGATCCTTATCCATTCTCTAGTTATATCTCATTTAGATTACTGCAATTCACTATTAAATGGACTACCTCAAAAAGAACTACGCCGTTTGCAGATTATACAAAACACCGCCATTAAACTCATCTACAAAATAGGTAAATTCGAACACGTTACTCCGCTTCTTAAGGAGGCTCATTGGCTCCCAGTCACACACCGTATAATCTATAAAATCCTACTACTCTCCTTCAAAATCAAATTTTCTCGCCTGCCTCTATTCCTAGACAAACTGTTAATCCCTCAAAGCTCTCCCCGTACGCTACGATCTACAGACCAAAAACTCCTTTTTATCCCCTCCCTAAAAGAATCATATTATACAAGAAAGACTAATTTTGCTGTAACAGCACCTACGCTATGGAACTCTCTCCCTCAATTCTTACGGGATGAAATCCATTTAGCCAAATTCAAAACTAATCTTAAAACTTTTCTATTCCAAGATGCCTTTAATAAATCCTAATATCTTCTAACCACTTACTTATTTACCTTTATACCAAAAGTCCTACTTCTTGCTTTTCACATTTCAGTTATTCTTGAGCATACCACTCATACCAAGCACCCCTGTCCTCATGTTTATCCCTCCCCTCTACCCCATTTCTCTTTATCTTATGTAACTTTTCCCTCCCTTTTCTTTTAACCCCACTGTCATGTCTGTCTGTATATGTCTAATATGTTTCACTAATATATTTCTACACTCCTATAACTAGTTTTTACTCTTATTTTAAAAAATCATTTTTTATTGTTAACCGGTCAGATATTTGTTTTATGATCGGTATATCAAAAACCAATAAACTTGAAACTTGAAACATATGCCGAACGGTTAGACAGGCTGGGGCTCTTTACCCTGGAAAAGTGGAGACTGAGAGGGGACATGATACAGACTTATAAAATCATGAAAGGCATAGAGAAGGTGGAGAGGGGCAGATTCTTTAGACTAGCAGGGACAACTAAAACAAGAGGTCACTCAGAAAAACTGAGAGGAGACAGATTCATAACGAATGCAAGGAAGTTCTTCTTCACTCAGTGGGTGGTAGACACCTGGAATGCGCTTCCCGGAGAGGTGATAAGCCAGAGTACAATTCTGGGGTTCAAAAAGGGACTGGATGACTTCCTGGAAGCGAAGGGAATAACAGGGTACAGATAGAGGTTTACCTCACAGGACACTGAGCAAATAGGGTATGGACATTTTAGGTTAGGTAGGGAACACTTTCAGGTCATGGACCTGGAGGGCCACCGCGGGAGTGGACTGCCGGGCACGATGGACCCCTGGTCTGACCCGGCAGAGGCAATGCTTATGTTCTTAAGTCTCGTGAAACATTTGGTTATCCATGAAGGACGTCTAGGCTGGCCCACATCCCACCCACATACCGCCCTAACCACTCCTCCAGATATGCCCCTTTTAGGTCTGGGCGCACAGCGGCATTCAGAGGCATAAAAAGTCCCTGGATATGTCCAGAAAGTCAGTTTGATTATCAGCACTCGAATGACCTGTCTTAGATCATCCAAGTGCCGACTTGGGCGGGTTTTTAGACGTGTTTAAGTTTCGATTATGAGTCCCTTCGTGATCAGTGGAGAGTGGAAATATCTGCGTCTTGCTTTAAATAAGAAAAGTATAACATTCACTGTCTCATACTAGCAATGTCTCGGTGACACAAAAAAAGGTTTCTGTAAAGCATGAAAACGCATACGCGCATGCTTAAAAATCTTACAACATACCGTGTATTGTACAGCAGATTGATTAAATATCTCATTTAAATGCAATTGCTGAAACTACTGTTCAATACATTTCAAATTTCTAATTATAGCCTCAAGAATTACAGTTACAAGTGCAAAGAGTATTAAAAATGCCATGTTAGTTTCTTTGAATAACTTTAAATCATCTGTATTCTGACTAGGAGTGTGGAGAAAAGCTGCAGTTAACTGAAGCAGTATAATTAAATGATTTTCCACTTATTTTCTCCAGCACAAATTTCCATTCAGTGTTACACAAATTTATCTGCAGACTTTAAAATTCAACTTTGGAGGTGATTTTAGAAGGGGTATGCACCATTATCTATCATAATAAACCCTAAGCGCGCATGCGCACTTCAAACGGTGTGATCCCTGCATCCGTGATTTGTGCCTCCACGCCAGACATGTGTAGCACAGGTTTGCGACGTGGAGGCACCTTAAGCACGGACGCACGGAGGCGGTGACCACGGTGGTGACTCCCCCCTCCTACCCTCACTTCCTCCAAGGATGACGCGGTTTGCGCTGCCGCTGCTGGGACACCTCTTCTCACCTCCGGACCTGCAAAGGCAGCAGCCACGGGGCATTTGCTAGGCCAGCCCACTTCAATAATGCGAGGTCTAGCAAAAGCCCCGAGACTTCCCGGGCTAGCGGATGCTGGACAGGGGGAGCAGGGAAGGGGTGCTGCTGGACAGGGGGGAGCTAAAAGGAAGGGAGAAGGTCTACTTCTGGACAGGGGGAGCAGGGAAGGAAGGGGTGCTGCTGGACAGGGGGAACTAAAAGGAAGGGAGAAGGGCTACTGCTGGACAGGGGATCAGGGAAGGGGTGCTTCTGGACAGGGGGAGCTAAAAGGAAGGGAGAAGGGCTACTGCTAGACAGGGGGGGCAGGAAAGGTGTGCTGCTGGATAGGAGGAGGGGGAGAAAGAAAAAAGAAAGGAATTTCTTTCTTTCTTAGTCTACAGATCTATTCTAGCACCCGTTAATGTAACGGGCTAAAAACTAGTAATAATAATAATAAACTTTAGTTTTGTATACCGCCATACCAATGAGATCTAGGCACTTCATATTAAAAATAAAAAGCTGGACAGTCAGTGAATCATATAAATACACATCATATACATGTCAAAAATACAGTACTAAACAATTAAGATATGAATTTATCAAACAAATAGGTTAGAAACATAGAAACATAGAAATAGACGGCAGATAAGGGCCAAGGCCCATCCAGTCTGCCCACCCTAATGTCCCTCCCCTAACATTGCCCTGTGAATAGATCCCTCCTCTTCCTTTGCCCTGTGAATAGATCCCACGTGACGATCCCATCTGGCCTTAAAATCAGGCACGCTGCTGGCCTCGATCACATGTAGTGGAAGACTATTCCAGCGATCAACCACCCTTTCTGTGAAAAAGAATTTCCTGGTGTCAGCTCGTAGTTTCCCTCCCCTAATTTTCCACGGATGCCCTCTTGTTGTTGTGGGACCCTTGAAGAGGAAGATATCTTCCTCCGTCTCTATGCGGCCCGAGAGATACTTGAACGTCTCGATCATGTCCCCCCTCTCTCTGCGCTCCTCGAGTGAGTATAGCTGCAATTTGTTTAACCGTTCCTCGTATCATTACTTTTCCAAAAGAATGATAAGATTGAGCTTGAGGAATTAGAGGATTCCACCAGGTGTTCATTTTGCTAGCATGGAATGCAAAAGTTTGATAAAAAAATCTTGTGTAACGACAAGATTTGGGTGAGGGAAACGCAAACCAGTAAGATTTGCGTGCGTTCATTCTATGAAATTCAAAATGAGATACAAGATAAGCTGGGGCTAAACCAAATAATACTTTAAAACGAATACAACCAAATTTAAACAGAACTCTTGCCTCAAACGGCAACCAGTGAAGTTGTCTATAATAGGAGCTAGCATGGTCATATTTTTTTTAGACCAAAGTTCAAGCGAACTGCTGAGTTTTGTATTCTTAACCTGTTGAGAATTTTTTTTATGAGATCCCAAATGAATTATATTACAATAGTCCAGGACGGACAGGACTGAAGACTGAACCAATAGCCCAAACGATGCTAGATCAATGTATTTCTTAATGGTGCAAAGTTTCCTAAGAACAGAAAAACATTTCTTTATCATTAAATCCATATGATCATCCAAAGTAAGATGACGATCTAACATAATACGCATGGAAAAGCTCATTTACATATGTAAATCAGCATGTACATAAAAGTAGCAATTTTAGGAAGCATGCTACTTATTTAGGGTTAAAACAACAAGGAAAGACAAGGGCGGTGTCTTAAACAACAAAAATGGATCTTTATTCAAAACAGTAAATCCCTGGGACTTATTGTTTTGAATAAGGGATTTACTGTTGTATTTATTTATTTAAAAAATGTATCTACCGCCTATATCTAGTCGGCATTACAATAATAACATGCACAGAATATAACAAACAAGACTTTTACAAACATCTTGGGTTACAGATGAATAATGGCATCTTAAATAGATCTTCACAGTACAGTTCATCTTAAAACCAGCATTCAACATTTCAGCTTTATTGAAATGCTTCTAAATCTAATCTAATCTAATCTTCTATTTCTGTATTGCTCATACCTAGGTAGGCTCAAGGCGACTTATAGAGAGGGACGAGGATGGAGGAGGGGGGAGGGGAGGGAGAAGAGAAGAGAAGGGTAGGAGGGGGAAGAGAGAGGAGGGGGGAAGGGGAAGATACAGGTGATTAAGTGTCAAATAGCTGAGTTTTCAACTTCTTCCGGAATATGGTGTGGTTAGGTTCCGTTCTGATCGCTTCAGCAAGGTCATTCCAGGTTTTTACACCAAGAAAGGTGAGCATGGAGTGGAAAACACGTTTTGAAGATTTTTTGAGGAGGGGAGATTTAGAAGTATTCTGCTGAGGGTTCTGCGGGACGTAGACCATACTTTGGAGAAGAGTTGGATGAGAGGAGCTGCGGAGTTTCCATAAAGTATACAGTGAATGATGCATGAAGTTTTGAAGGTTATTCGTGATGGGATGGGCAGCCAGTGCAGTTGCCTGGTGAAGGCTGTAATCGAGTCATATTTTCTCAGGTTGAAGATTAATCTGACAGCTGTGTTTTGGATGATTTGCGTTTTATGGATTAAAGCGGCGTTGAGTCCTATGTAGATGGAGTTGCAGTAGTCTAGTTGTGGTAGTATCATCAGTTGTACAATTAGGGCGAAGTGGTGCTGGTGAAAGTATGGTCTGATTAATCTTAGTTGTTTCAAGGTGTAGAGGGATTTCTTTTGGAGAATTTTGTGAATAAAGATCCATTTTGGTTGTTTAAGACATCCCCCTTGTCTTTCCTTGTTGTTTTTGCCTATATCCCAAGGCGGGGGGCTCTTCTGTTTTGCCCACTTATTTAGGGTTACCATATGGTTCCGGAAAAAAAGAGGATGGATTCATACATCTGGGTTTTACTTCCATTGCTGTCAATGGAAGTAAAATCTGGATGTCTCAATCCATACTCCCTTTTTTGGAGCCATATGGTAACCCCATGCATATTGAGAAAGAAATGGGGGAAGCTACTGCTTGCCCTGGGATCAGTAGCATAGAGTATTGCTGCTATTTGAGTTTCAACCAGGTACTTGTGACCTGGATTGGCCACTATTGGAAACAGTATACTAGGCTAGATGGGCCATTGGTATGGCTATTCATGCATTTTATTCTTTTGTTCTTGTATATATAAGGGGTGTGCAGGCCCCCCCCCAAAAAAAAAAAAAAAAAAAATCTGTTTATTTAGTTTCCTGTGGTTGCAGCTTTTTTTTTTATTTCTATTTTTATTAATTTTTGTTTCATGGTAGAGAATGACACGGTGACAAAATTCATCACCGTTCCTGTCCCCGCGGATAACCGCGGGGAACCATTTTCATGTCATTCTTTAAGGAGAGAGGGAAGAATCAGAGAATGAATGGTCACAACCACTGACCCGCAAGCTTTGCTTTGAAGAATGCTGGTGTAGAAGGACTGAGGTTGAGACAGACACTGAAGAATGACAGTCTCTGGTATCCAGAGCAGATATTGTGATGTCATAATGCCTCATTCCACCAGTGCCTAAGAGCCAATCACATCAGTGATGTCACAATGGCTTCATTATCCTTGGCTCACATAAGAATCAGAGTATGAATGGCCACAGCCACTGACCCGCAAGCTTTGCTTTGAAGAATGCTGGTGTAGAAGGACTGAGGTTGAGACAGACACTGAAGAATGAGTCTCTGGTATCCAGAGCAGATATTGTGATGTCATAATGCCTCATTCCACCAGTGCCTAAGAGCCAATCACATCAGTGATGTCACAATGGCTTCATTATCCTTGGCTCACATAAGAATCAGAGTATGAATGGCCACAACCACTGATCCGCAAGCTTTGCTCTGAAGAATGCTGGTGTAGAAGGACAGAGGATGAAATAGACACTAGAAAATGACATGGGATTATTTCCCGCGGTTATCCGCGGGGACAGGAACGTTGATGAATTTTGTCACCGTGTCATTCTCTATTTCATGGCAATTATGTTAATTTAAGGGATGTTACAGTTGTTGCCTTAAACAAAAACACAGCTTATAACAAAATCTCCCTTCCTCCTTAGTTCCAAAACTAGGCAATGTAATATCCCCACCCTTAAGCCTTCACCCTTCACCAAAAGGGCAACAATCCCCTCTGGCACTTACTGCAGAGAAGCCAAGTTACCTCATTCCAGACTAGAGATTTTGGGCCAGACCTGGATTTCGGACCTAGTGCATTATGGATTATGGGACTTGCAAGCAGTGATATCAATAGACAGGATCAAGCACTACTACAAATCTTATATTATTTGGGGACGTAAGTTCAAAAACAGGACTGGCCTGGAACTACAGTAGGTAACTTGGTAGCTCTATTGCTAGGGAAATTTATGATATAGAGTGGGGGCAGTAATATCCTTACACCCATCCCCATTGCACCAAATCAAAGATAGTTGAAGCCCCTAGACTGGAATACCAGGAATTGGAGACTTGAAAGCAGGAAACACTAATGCTAAAGTAGTAAAACCTTGGATTGCAAATAACTTGGTATGCAAGTGTTTTGGCAAGAAAAGCAAAACATTTTATTAAATTTTAACTTGATATACAAGCAAGGTCTTGCAATACAAGTGAAAGATCACTTAAACACACAAAGTCAGAGGCGTGAAGAAAGTACAAGAGTTTTATTTTCAGCATGCCAGACTCTTGTGCAGTGAGCAGCCTTCTTACAAGAGTGCCAGAAACAGGAAATGCACGGACATTTATGCCCTTTTCACAAACTAATATATGCAAAATCTACAACTTCTCATTTGTTACTTCTATTACTTTTCTACAATTATTATTGGTCCTAAGCCAGCACTTGTGATAGGTTCAGGGATACAACTTATAGTCCTATAGGAAGCTAGTTCATTTACCTGCTTATCTAAGCCTTGCAGTTCTAACTGTTACATGTTCAGTAGGGCAGGGTACATCATGGCTCAAACTCTTACAATGTGGTAAGGCAGGGACATACATTTCAGGCAGATGATGTCATCAGATTGTACACTGTTTCCAGCTATGTAGGCCAGAGCAGTATTTCAAACAACAGTTAACCATTTCATGACTCTACACAAGTACAGTGAAACCTCGGTTTACGAGTAACACGGTTTGCAAGTGTTTTGCAAGACGAGCAAAACATTCTTGCAAATCATGGCTCGTAAACTGAGCATTGACTCGATTTGTGAGCACCCCTCCCCCCCGAGAACTGGCATCGCTCCCCCCACTCATGAATGCCCCCCATGCAAACCGGTACCCCCCGCCCACCTGAACAAAAGCCTTACCCCATCTGGCACTGGCACGCAGCCCACAGGATGTGCTGGTGCACGAAGATCCTTCCTGTTGCCTGGGCCTTGAGCATCTGCGTATGCTCAAGGCCTTCTGGCTCTCGCTCTCTCCAAGATTCTCGGAGATCTCCAAGAATCTCAGAAAGAACAGGAGCCAAAAGGCCTTGAGCATGCGCAGATGCTCAAGGCCCAGGCAACAGGAAGGATCTTCGTGTGCCATGTCCTGGGGCTGCGTGCCGGTGCCAGATGGGGGTAAGACTTCTGTTCAGGCGGGCGGGGGGTGCCAGTTCGCATGGGGGGGGGGGGTGGAGCAGCACCGCTGGCCTCGAAGGGGGGGGGGGGGGAACGAATCAAGCAAGTTTTCCTTATTTTCTATGGGGAAACTTGCTTTGATATATGGATAATTTGGTTTATAAGCATGCTTCTGGAACGAATTATGCTCGTAAACCAAGGTTCCACTGTAAATATATACACACATCACATCACCACAACTGAGCCGATGTTTCTTCTCTCTCACTCTGGCACTGCAGGAGTGTAGTGACTGTTGTAAACAAGCACATACAGTATTTTATATTAAACTTTTTGGATTGTGCAGCTTCCGTTATTTCTTATGGGGAAATTCACTTTGATATACGAGTGTTTTGGATTACAAGCATAACATAACATAACATAGTAACATAGTAGATGACGGCAGATAAAGACCCGAATGGTCCATCCAGTCTGCCCAACCTGATTCAATTTAAATTTTTTTTTTTCTTCTTAGCTACGAATTATGCTCGCAAACCAAGGTTTTACAGTCAAACCTTGGATAACGAGTAACGTGGTTCACGAGTGTTTTGCAAGACGATCAAAACATTTTCTTAGATTTTAACTAGAATAAACGCGCGTTGACTTGCAGTACGAGCACATACTGTATATGTGCATCACGTCAAATATGCCCAATATATGCATGTCACATCACTGATCGCGTCTGAACATAATACATGCACCCGCAGTTCAAGCGCGTACAACATACGCACATCTCATGCTGAGCGCGGCTGAACGTAATAAAGCATCACGTCCAATTCACTCGCAGTGTAGTGGCTGTTCGAAACATAAGCACATAAGCATGACCTCTGCCGAGTCAGACCATAGGTCCATCATGCCCAGCAGTCCGCTCCCGCGGCGGCCCCCCAGGTCAATGACCTGTAGTGATCTATTACTCAAGAGCATTTTGTCTTGTATTGTAACCCTCTAATTGTACCCCTGGATTCCCTTTCCCTTCAGGAACTCGTCCAATCCCTTTTTGAAATCCAAAACCGTACTCTGCTCAACCACCCCCTCTGGAAGCGCATTCCAGGTATCCACCACCCTCTGGGTGTTCTAAACCTATCTCCCTTCAATTTCTTTGAGTGTCCTCTAGTTCTTGTTGCCCCCGCCAGTCTGAAGAATCTGTCTCTCTCTACCTTCACTATACCCTTCATGATCTTATAAGTTTCTATCATATCCCCTCTAAGTCTCCTCTTTTCCAGGGAAAAGAGCCCCAACTTCTCCAGCCTCTCAGCATACGAGAGGTTTTCCATGCCCTTTATCATTTTTGTCGCTCTTCTCTGGACCCTCTCGAGTATCGCCATATCTTTCTTTAGGTACGGCGACCAGTACTGGACGCAGTACTCCAGATGCGGTCGCACCATTGCCCTGTACAGCGGGAGGATAACTTCCTTGGTTCTGGTAGTGATACCTTTTTTGATAATGCCCAACATTCTGTTCGCCTTTTTTGAGGCCGCTGCGCATTGTGCTGCCGAGTGAGGTCTTGCAATACAAGTACGTACAGTACTCTATTTTCTATTAAAGTTTTTGGGGGCGTGGAATGAATCGTCTGAGTTTCCTTTATATCCTATGGGGAAATTCGCTTTGATATACGAGCGCTTTGGATTCCTTCACTCGCAGGCGTTCTCTCCTGCCCGGTCATTCGTGGTCGCAGTCTCTTGCGGTCCCGGTCATTCGCGATCAGAAAATACCACGAATGACCGGGACTGCGAATCGCCAACCGCGAATGACCGGGGGAGTACCGTATATCAAATCCACGACCTTTTACCCTTTTACTTAAATAGTATCCTTAGATTTATATGTACGAGTAGCATATACCATCAGCTAGCAAGTACTAACAGTTTCAACAGTTTCCAGTTCATTTTCTCCGCTTCATTCTTTCCTTTCCGAGGAACGGAACAAATTTCTTTACAATTACCTTTCAAGGCCGTCGATGATCTATGGTGCCTGTATAAAGCGCTCTCTTAATTATTGGTTTGTTCTATAATTATTCAGCACGTGAAATGATGGAGGGAGCTGATTTCCATTACCAAAGTTAATGGCCCAGCACATTATTTTTGAAGACTTGACTGAAATGAAATATATCATATAAATACGTGAACAAGAAAAATTTCAACAACATGAAAGTACATTGCTTCAAGGTATGTCTATCGAGTCAATTGGTGAGACTCATTAGAAGAGAACAGAGACAACAGCAATATCAGTCGCAGGTCCGCGATTGTGGAACCGGTTGCCAGGTCATTTGAGACTCTGTAGGGAATTAAAATCTGTTTAGAAAGGAATTGGAAACTTACTTATTTGTATGAGCTGTTTTTTTGAGAGCGAAAGCCAGGTTCAAATCTGTTTGAACAATTCAATATACTATAGGAGTACAGTGTTTTTCAATTAGTCGTGCAGTTATTTCAAACTCCACTCATATAAAGCATGGACTTTTATCGTATAGCAATGCTAATTTAATAAATCATATAAAATATATAAATAAATAATAACTAGAGCAGGGATCTCAAAGTCCCTCCTCGAGGGCCGCAATCCAGTTGGGTTTTCAGGATTTCCCCAACGAATATGCGTTGAAAGCAGTGCACGCACATAGATCTCATGCATAGTCATTGGGGGAAATCCTGAAAACCCGACTGGATGGCGGCCCTCAGGAAGGGACTTTGAGACCCCTGAACTAGAGCCACTTGGAAAATAAGTTTGAGACCATCATGTCACTCTTTTAGTCCCTTCAGTTGATTATTTTTGCATAAATTCCTTAAGTACCCTAAGGAGTCCTTTTATGAAGGTGCACTAGCGTTTTTAGCACGCGCACAAAATTAGCGCGCGCTAGCCGGAAAACTACCGTCTGCTCAAGAGGAGGCAGTAGCGGTAATTGTATACCCAGTAATAATAAATTATTTATCTTTTTTGAAGCGGCTCAGCGGGAATTCGTGATGTTAGTGCTCCGGTGCTCTTACGTGTACTTGTGCTAAGTATATTGCTCCCCAATTCAGATCTGCGTTTCACCGATAAGGCTTCCTCAGGAGGAGTATTCGCTTCGCATGGCTTCTACTTCATTGCAAATGAAGTAGAAGCCATTGCAATGAAGTAGAGGCTGTGCTAAGCGAATTTATTATTATTACTGGGTATACAATTAGTGTACTTAAGGAATTTATGCAAAACTAATCAACTGAAGGGACTGAAAGAGTGGCATGATGGTCCCAAACTTATTTTCCAAGCGGCTCTAGTGCGGGAGATAAGGACACCGAACACTTTTTCACATATCACAGCACACGCGTGAAGTGGAGGGTTGTTATTTATGTATTTTATATTATTTATTAAATTAGTATCGCTCTATGTTAAAAGGCCGTGCTTTATATGGGTGGAGTTTCAAATCTGTTTGAGCCTGCTCGACTATTGTAATATCATTTATCTGGGGGTCTCTCAAGAAAACCATTCAAAGACTCCGAATCATACAAAATTCAGCAGTGCGACTGATCTTTAATATAAAAAAAAAATGGGACCACATAACCCCCTACTACCAAAAACTCCACTGGCTACCCCTGGAAGCAAGAGTGCCGTTCAAATTTGCCTGCCTTTGTTTCAAATCCATTCTGGGTTTGGTCCCCCTATACCTGGTCGCCCACTTTAAATTGGGACTATTCCACCAGGCCAAAATGCAGAATACAAATATTCAGCCACCCAGTAATAAAAATCGGCCGATACAAAAGATTCCTTGACAGAACTCTTGCGTTCCAAGCAAATCAACAGAATGGCTGGCTAGGTAATCTTATCAAGCACTCTTCATTCTACCTTAACTTCAGAAAACATGTCAAAACCAACCTGTTTAACTGATTTGTAACCAAGAACTCTTTAAAGACTTTTCCCCTGCATTCTACTTACTTGTACTTGACGTCCCTACAATGTGACTTTCACTCTGTTTCTCTTCCTCCCCCATAAATATGCATGTATTCAAAGATATCACTGTTATTCTAAAAATTCATTGTATTCAAGGACTTCATTGTTATGTCTTTGCTGACTGTCCAGCTCTTCTTATTGTAAACCGCCTCGAACTACTTTGGCTTTGGCGATATATACAAAATAAAATTATTATTATTTTTTTTTTTTCAGAGTGAAATGTTGTGATACATCTCTTTTTGATTGAACTATCTTTGTGAGATTTTGTATCTGACATTTTAGAAGAGGGATGATGTAGTAAGGTTATTTGTTGTAGTTTGTTTGATTGTAATCTGCCTTGGTCAGGGGTAGGCAATTCCGGTCCTCGAGAGCCAGAGCCAGGTCAGGTTTTCAGCATATCCACAATAAATATGCATGAGATAGATTTGCATCTCAAGGAGGCAGTGCATGCAAATCCATCTCATGTTGGAGACCCTGAAAACCTGACCTGGCACCAGCTCTCGAGGACTGGAATTGCCTACCCCTGGCCTAAGGTTGTAGGTGGAAAAGAAAGTATTACAACAAATAAATAATAGTTTTGGATATCATTGTTGCATATAAGTAGTCTTGCATCTGTGGGTGTATTTCTAAGTTTTCAAAACTATGAGCCGTTCTCAAAATTTGAATTATGTATTTCTTTAAATAGGATTCATAATCTGCATAGGCCACTGGTATAAATTCCACCCAAGTATGGGGGGAGAGACCAGTCAAGATCTTCACTGCAGCAATGAGGCACAGCAGGGCAGAGATGATTTACTTTGCAGGTAAAAGTGAATCCATTTTTCAGTTTTTCAAAAATTACAGACTATGGGCACTCAATGAAGTTACTTGGAAATACCTTTATAAGAAATAGGAGGAAATATGTTTTTCACTTAATGAATAGTTAATCTTTGGAACTCATTGCTAGAAGATTTTGTAACAGTGGTTAGCATAGGTGGGTTTTAAAAAGTCCACAGTCTCCTATTGAGAGAGAAATGGGGGAAGTCACTCGATATGCTATGCACGGTGGCAAAGAATGTTGCTACTATTTGGGTTTCTGCCAAGTATTTTTGACTTGGATTGGTTACTGTTGGAAACAGAATACCGGGCTAGATGGACATTGGCCTGTAAAGCTATTCTTATGTTCTTATGTGAGCCAAGTGTAGGACAATCAAGCCATTGTGACATCACTGATGAGGTTGGCTCTTAGGCATGGGTGGAATGAGGCATTATGATGTCACAATACCAGCTCTGATTATCAGAGGCTGAAGCTTTTCACACTATTTATTTATTCAGTTTTCTATACTGTTCTCCCAGGGAAGATTAGAAAGGTTTACTAAGGTACTCAAACATTTTTCCCTGTCTGTCCTAGTGGGCTCACAATCTATCTAATGTACCTGAGGCAATGGGGATATTAAACGACTTGCCCAGGGTCGCAAGGAAGAATGTGGGATTTGAACCCACAACCTGTAGCTCTAACCACTAGGCCACTCCTTCCTCCCACTAATTGGGAAATTAAAGATTGGAGTTAAGTGACTCTGGCATGCACCAACAGCTGTGGTCGCTATAGTAGCTGGCACCTTTGGAGTAGTCCTCTCGCTAAAATTCATTTATTCAAGGAGGGATGTGATTTTTTCTGTTATAGCCCCTCAAATTTGGAATTTGCTCCCGATCAACATAAGAGAAGAAAAATTATTTAGTAAGTTTAAAAGTCTCCTAAAAAGTTGGCTTTTTAAGGACGCTTTTAACTGTTTAATTTAAATTTTATTATTTTACAGTGGACTAGGAATACTGCTAAGTGAAAATTAAGTGGGTAACCTTCCCCAACCTCTTGTTTATTTGTGTATGAATTGTATTTAATCCTCTTTTTTTCTCCTCCCTTTTTCAAACATATTATTCTATTAAAATTAGTACTAATTACCTTGTTTTTTTATTTTTTATTTTAACCTAATTTTTAACTAAATGTAAATTGCATTGGATTTGGATTTTGCGATCAAATCAAATATTTTAAATAAACTTGAAACTTGAAACCTGGATCAGCATCTGAACACACTGGGTATTGTAAAAATCACCATCTGTCAACCACAGAAAGCTGTGCTGCCCATATTCGAGGTTCTTGGGAAGGACTTAAAACCCAGTCGAGAGCATCTGTTGGGTCGTGTGAAATGAGCCTTACAAGGAACCAAAAAAAATAAATTGGAAAAGTGCAATCTATAGGAGAGATTTAAAAAAAAGAAAGAAAAATACAGCAGCTAGACGATAAGCGACAAGAAATCATCCTTCAAGAAATGGAAAAAGGAACCAACAAAGGAAAACCAGGAAGAGCACAAAAGACACCAGAAAGAATGTCATCGAGAGGTCAGGAAAGCAAAGAGAGAATATGAGGAAAGACTGGCAGGAGAAGCAAGAAACTTCAAACCCTTCTTCAGGTATGTGAAAGGGAAACAACCAGCCAGAGAGGAAGTGGGACCACTGGACAACGGAGACAGGAAAGGAGCGATAAAGGAGGAAAAAGAGATAGCTGACAGGTTAAACAAATTCTTCTCGTCAGTCTTCACCAGAGAGGACACATCCAATATTCCGGAACCCAAGGTGATTATAAACGGAGAACACGATGAAAGGCTGGTACAACTAGAGGTAAGCAAAGAGGATGTCCTCAGACAGATAGACAGACTAAAGAGCGACAAATCACCGGGCCCGGACGGCATCCACCCAAGGGTACTAAAAGAACTGAGAAACGAAATAGCAGAGACACTTCGCCAAATATGTAACCTCTCCCTAAAAACAGGGGAGATCCCAGAGGACTGGAAAATAGCAAATGTCACGCCCATCTTTAAGAAGGGATCAAGGGGTGACCCGGGAAACTACAGGCCTGTGAGCTTGACCTCGGTTCCAGGGAAGATGATGGAAGCAATGGTAAAGGACACAATCTGCGAACACATAGAAAACAATGGACAACTGAAGGCGAGCCAGCATGGCTTCTGCAAGGGAAGGTCATGCCTCACGAACTTGCTGTACTTCTTTGAGGGAATAAACAGCCAGATGGATAAGGGGGAATCCATAGACATCATTTACCTTGACTTCCAAAAAGCCTTCGACAAGGTACCTCACGAGCGGCTACTTAAAAAGCTGTGGAACCACGGGGTGCAAGGGGATATCTACCGATGGATCAAACACTGGTTGGCAGGCAGGAAACAGAGGGTTGGAGTAAAAGGCCAATACTCAGACTGGCAATGGGTCACGAGCGGAGTTCCACAGGGGTCGGTGCTGGGACCTCTACTGTTCAATATATTTATTAACGATCTGGAGGCAGGGACAAAATGTGAGGTTATCAAATTTGCTGATGACACCAAACTCTGCAGCAGGGTTAGAAACACAGAAGACTGTGAAGACCTGCAAAGGGACCTAACGAGACTGGAAGACTGGGCAAAAAAGTGGCAAATGAGTTTTAACGTAGAGAAATGCAAGGTCATGCATGTAGGGAAAAAGAACCTGATGTTCAGCTACAAAATGGGGGGAACACTGCTAGGGGTGAGTAACCTTGAAAGGGACCTGGGGGTGATGGTCGACACATCACTGAAACCATCGGCGCAATGTGCGACAGCCTCAAAGAAAGCAAACAGAATGCTAGGCATCATCAAAAAGGGTATTACAACCAGGACGAAGGAGGTCATCATGCCGCTATATCGCGCAATGGTGCGCCCGCACCTGGAGTACTGTGTTCAATACTGGTCGCCGTATCTCAAGAAGGACATGGCAATACTCGAGGGAGTGCAGAGGAGGGCGACTAAACTGATAAAAGGTATGGAACATTTTTCATACGCTGACAGGTTAAAAATGCTGGGGCTGTTCTCCCTGGAGAAGAGGAGACTTAGAGGGGACATGATAGAAACCTTCAAAATCCTTAAGGGCATAGAGAAAGTGAATAAGGACAGATTCTTCAAACTGTGGGGAGCCACAAGCACTAGGGGTCACTCGGCGAAATTGAAAGGGGACAGGTTTGGAACAAATGCTAGGAAGTTCTTTTTTACCCAGAGGGTGGTGGACACATGGAACGCGCTTCCGGAGAATGTGATAGGCCAGAACTCTGTACAGGGGTTCAAGGAGGGTTTGGATAGATTCCTAGAGGATAAGGGGATAGAGGGGTACAGATATAACTTGAGGTAGGTTACAGAAGTGGTCAGAAACCACTTCACAGGTCGCAGACCTGATGGGCCGCCGCGGGAGCAGACCGCTGGGCGAGATGGACCTCGGTCTGACCCAGTGGAGGCAACTTCTTATGTTCTTATGTAGACTCCGGTACATCTTTATTCTCTGAAGGAATTCTAGAATAATCAATCCACTTGCAAGGGCGATCTGATACTGGTAACCTGACTGTACATAATCTGTGGCTTCTAATTCAGAATTACAGCTGTGGACAGCTGAACTAGATGAGAGATGGCAAGAGGAAAATGAATAGTGGATGAAAACAGACAACATCCTACTGTTAACACTGACAGATTTGAACTGCTAATCTTTGCTACCAGAGAATCACAATAGAGGGAAGACAAAGGGAGACAGGAAGGGAGCGGTGAAGGAGGAGAAAGAAGTCGCGGAAAGACTTAACATGTTCTTTTCGTCTGTATTTACAAACGAAGACACAACCAACATACCGGAACCTGAGCAAATCTTCAATGGAAATCAAGCAGAAAAATTAACATCCATGGAAGTGAGCCTTGATGATGTACACAGGCAGATAGAAAAACTTAAAACTGACAAATCCCCTGGTCAGGATGGAATCCATCCAAGGGTTTTGAAAGAATTAAAGGAGGAGATAGCTGAACTACTGCAGCAAATTTGCAACCTATCCTTGAAAACAGGCATGATCCCGGAGGATTGGAAGATAGCCAACGTCACGCCCATCTTTAAAAAGGGATCAAGAGGTGACCCGGGAAACTACAGACCGGTGAGTCTGACCTCGGTTCCGGGGAAAATGGCGGAAGCACTGATAAAAGAAAACATCGATGAACATTTGGATAGAAACGAACTTCTGAAAACAAGCCAACATGGTTTCTGCAGGGGGAGATCGTGCCTAACTAACTTATTGCACTTCTTCGAAGGAATTAACAAAAGGATGGACAGGGGAGACCCCATAGACATCATATACCTTGATTTCCAAAAAGCCTTTGACAAGGTGCCTCACGAACGTCTACTCCGGAAACTGAAGAATCATGGGGTGGATGGAGACGTACATAGATGGATCAGAAACTGGTTGGCAGGTAGGAAACAGAGGGTAGGAGTGAAGGGCCACTACTCGGACTGGATGAGGGTCACGAGTGGTGTTCCGCAGGGCTCGGTGCTCGGGCCGCTGCTATTTAATATATTTATAAATGATCTAGAAACAGGGACGAAGTGTGAGATAGTAAAATTTGCGGACGATACAAAAATATTTAGTGGAGCTGGAACTAAAGAGGAATGCGAAGAATTGCAAAGGGACTTGAACAAACTGGGGGAATGGGCGGCGAGATGGCAGATGAAGTTCAACGTTGAGAAATGTAAAGTATTGCATGTGGGAAGCAGAAACCCAAGGTACAACTATACGATGGGAGGGATGTTATTGAATGAGAGTACCCAAGAAAGGGACTTGGGGGTAATGGTGGACATGACAATGAAGCCGACGGCACAGTGCGCAGTGGCCGCTAAGAAAGCAAATAGAATGCTAGGTATAATCAAGAAGGGTATTACAACCAGGACAAAAGAAGTTATCCTGCCGTTGTATCGGGCGATGGTGCACCCGCATCTGGAATACTGCGTCCAATATTGGTCGCCGTACCTTAAGAAGGATATGGCGTTACTCGAGAGGGTTCAGAGGAGAGCGACACGTCTGATAAAAGGGATGGAAAACCTTTCATACGCTGAGAGATTGGAGAAACTGGGTCTCTTTTCCCTGGAGAAGAGGAGACTTAGAGGGGATATGATAGAGACTTATAAGATCATGAAGGGCATAGAGAGAGTAGAGAGGGACAGATTCTTCAAACTTTCTAAAAATAAAAGAACAAGAGGGCACTCGGAAAAGTTGAAAGGGGACAGATTCAAAACGAATGCTAGAAAGTTCTTCTTTACCCAACAAGTGGTGGACTACTGGAATGCGCTTCCAGAGGGCGTAATAGGGCAGAGTACAGTACTGGGGTTTAAGAAAGGATTGGACAATTTCCTCCTGGAAAAGGGGATAGAAGGGTATAAATAGAGGATTACTGCACAGGTCCTGGACCTGTTGTGCCGCCGCGTGAGCGGACTTCTGGGCATGATGGACCTCAGGTCTGACCCAGGAGAGGCATTGCTTATGTTCTTATGTTGGATGTCAACCCTTTAGTTGCCAGGGTTCCAGGCCAGGATGGCCAATGGTCCAGTACAGATTGCAGCTGTATTGAAATCTAAATATAAGGAGCATATCAGGGACACAGTCCTGCTGTTACTACATATAGCCACTGAAATTCCCATTAGTCTGGCCTTCCTGGTTCCATGGTAGAAGTGTGAAGGCTGAATGGGTGTTATTTCATTAACTAGTTTTTTAGCCCGTTATATTAACGGGTGCTAGAATAGATGTGTAGACAGGCATTTCTTTCTTTCTGTCTGTCTGTCTTTCTTTCTCTCTCCCTGCCCCCTTTCTTTCTTTCTGTTTGTCTTTCTTTCTGTCTCTCTCCCTGGCCCCCCCTGTCTTTCTTTCTTTTTGTCTCTCTCCCTACACGCTGCCTGTCTGTCTTTCTTTCTTTCTGTCTCTCCCCCCCTGACCAGCAGCACCCCTTCCCTGCTCCCCCTGTCCTGCCCTACTCCCTTACTTCTCCCTTTCTTATACCGCCGCAGGCTCCTTCTTCGGATGTTGAAACCAGCCCACGCAAACCACCGCTGGCTCTTTATTTCGATGAGGAAACTGCAAACCACCATAGGCTCGTTATTCCGATGGGGAAAGCCACTGCACGCAAACCGCCACAGGCTCCTACTGCGCATACATGGCATGGCACCACGGAGGCATGAGCACAGCGATTGAAGTGTGCATGCTCGCTAAGGATTTTATTATAGAGGATTTTCTCCTACTATTTATACAATTTTTGTTTTATTTGTACATGTTGGGGTTTTTTTTTCCATTTGGGAGAAGTGGGAGGCAGTGGCATAGTGAGGTTGAGAGTTGCCCCTCCCCCGCCCTCTTCACCGCCACCGCCCCATCCACTCCTTCCCCACCCCCTCCTACCGCATGCACTCACCCCTTCCCTTCCCCCATACCTCGTTAACGTTCCCGGTGTGCCAGCGTTGGCTCATCCTTTGATGTCACTTCCTAGGTGTGGATCCAGGAAGTGACATCAGAGAAAGAGCCGATGCTGGCGCGAGCAGCAACTTGGGGTTGCTGCTCGTGCTGGGAATGGCAAAGAGGTATGGGGGAAGGGAAGGGGTGCACACGTGGTAGTGGGAGGGCAGAGAGGAGGACGGATGCTGGGGCCCCCACCAAGATGGTGCCCGGGGTGGATTGCCCTCCCCACCCCACTCCACCTTTACTACGCCACTGGGTGAGGAAATGTCATAAATACTGTTGTCTCTTAACTTTGCAGGAGTCCTCCAACAGCATTGCTGCCAGTAGGTGGTTTCACAATCACATTTTCAATAGTAAGGACAGGCAAGCTCCGCAGGACTCCAGGGAACCTGTCTGTCCCTAGTGACTGAAAGCATATTGAAGCACCACCCCCCAATGGCAGCAATGCCTATTGGAGGACTCCCGCTCAGCTTAGAGGGAACAGTACTCATAAATAACATGCGTTGTCCACAAAGAATGCACATTGTTTTTCAGTAGTGTGAAGCTTCATGAAGTGTGTTCTCTTTGAAAATAGTGCTTACTCTTCATGACAGAATTTTTCCTGTCAACTGGAGCTATAAATATGAAATGAGATGTCATTTCAAATGAGTGAAAAGCAAAAACAGCACCAGAATGGAACAGCGATGTACTGTTTATTTCATGACCTGACACGGACCGTGTTTCAGCCTAAATGCAGGCATCAGGGTCCATAGTTGGTCAATATCATATATATTAAGAGCTATATTGAGGGGTGCAGATAGAGATAGGTATAGGAAAGGCAGGGACAGATAGACATAGAGATAGGTACAGGAAAGACAGGGTCACTTAACAGGTCATGGACCTGATTGGCCGCCGCGGGTGCGGCTGCTGGGCGCGATGGACCTCCGGTCTGACCCCGGCAGAGGCAACTCTTATGTTTTTATGTTCTTATATATGTTCAATACCAAACCAATACGCTCCTATAAGCAAAAACTGCAGTCACTTTCACAGTTTTTGCTTATAGGAGCAAAAACGGTTCGTGTTGGGTCATGAAATAAATAGAACATCACTGTCCTGTTCGTGTGTATTTCAAATGAATGCACCTCCCTATTCCCTGTTTCCTATTCCATTTCATGGCTCTTTGCTCCTACTTCAGTATTCTACTGGCCATCCAAACTTCTGCAGGGTACACCTGCCCTTCAGGTACCATACATATCAAAAGGAATAGCATGTGAAGAAGCGGAGAGAGCAGGGAGAAGAAAACTTTTTTTTTTTTTTCTTTTTTGCACTTACCCTAACCTGCAGCTTTTGCTTTACATAATTGAAATAAGCACAGTGCAAATAGCCAAAGAAAAGGAATTCCATGGTAAATTAAACTACCGTATTTGCCGGCGTATAAGACGACTTTTCAGTACCTTAAAATCCTCCCCAAAGTCGGGGGTCGTCTTATACGCCGGGTACTGTTTACATGCCCTTACTTTACATGCCCTAACATCTCCTTCCTTACCTCCTTACGGTGCTTACGGTACTAGTAAACCTGCCGGGACATCAGCGGGGCCATGGCGGGACATCAGTGTGACAAGGGTGCCATCTCCTTCATCCTGCGTAGCGGGAAGCAGCGGCGCTCTGGCCCCACCCCTTTTTTCTTTACTACGTCTCTCGCACATGCGGCCGTGTGTGGAGTCTAGCCCTTAAGGAAGTTGCGGGGGCAAACAGGAGGCTTTTGAAGGCTTTTAAAGGGAAACTGTCATGCCAGCAAACTTGCTAGGGACTTGCCCGGCACTTGCTCTCTCCCTCTATGTGTTATCTTCCTTCTATCATTGACAGTTTCAGTTTGGTTAACAGTTTAGAAAACAAATAGCATGGCAGCTCCCATGGGTTTATTGTTCTATTCAGCTTTAGTGAATTAATTAAAATTGTTGAAATAAATTCTGATGTTCTTTTAAGTTTTATTTGTTGTGCAGAAGGTGTGCGGAAGAAGGGGTAGTCTTATATGGCGAGTATATAACAAACTCTATATTTTAACTGTAAAAGTTGGGGGGTCGTTTTATACGGCCAGTCGTCTTATACGCCAGCAAATACGGTAAACTAAATTTTAAGTTTATATACCGCATCCTCTCCATAAAGATAGAGGTCGGCACGGTTTACAGGAACTTTAATATAAGGAAGGGAAAAATATAAGAATTAGTGATTATAAAGAGGGTAGCGAGATTACATTTTTGAGAATAGCCAAGTTTTCAGACACTTTCGGAATAATTGGAAGGAGCCCAGATTCCGCAGCAGGGCAGGAAGGTTATTCCAAAGCTCAGTGATTTTGAAGAAAAGAGATTTCCCTAATATTAACGAGGGGAAAGATAGTTTAAGTTTTTGGATGGATTTGGTAGTGTCAGGTCTCGTAGAATTCCAAGATAGTGGAATTAGAGGAGGAAGAATGCCATGCTTGAATGTTATATCATCAACACTTGCAAATCGACTGAATGTCATCTTAGTGCTTGTATTCATATGATTTATAGAGAAAACGCCTCAGCCCCACCACTCCACCGCAAAAACTTATGTTTAAATCGCGGGAAGCAACGTGTGGTGCTTCATCATTGGCTGTCTTCACTGTTTTGTTGTACGTGGGTAATTTTTCTAACAATCTTTTTTTATTTTATAAATTTTTATCAATAAAACTTAATTATCAAACTTCATTTCTTGTTGATAACTCAATACATTAGATAATACTTATCTCAGCCAACCAAGGGAGCCAGACCCGACATGTTTCGCACATATATCGTGCTTTCTCAAGGGTCTCCCGAGGTACGCCGCTGTCATCCGGCTCCAAAAATTTAAAGAGCAAAATCATATGAATACAAGCACTAAGGTGACATTCAGTCGATTTGCAAGTGTTGATGATGTATCACGATCTTTTTGGACTGGATAAAGATTAAACTTTACAAGTGGCCATTATTATTTGCTTTAAATGCTTGAATGTTAGGCAAGCACATATAAAGTGAGCCCTAGAGATTACTGGAAGCCATTGAAGTTTTGACAGAAGCGGGGCAACATGATGAAATTTACTTTTTGCGAAGGTCAACCTAGCCGCAGGATTATACGGTGAAATATGCCCCCCTTTTGCAAAATTGTACAGTGTTTTTTGGCGCTGACTGCAGTGGTAACGGCTCAGACACTCATAGAATTCCTAAGAGCGGTGGATCTGTTACCGCCACAGCAGGCGCGAAAAACCACGCTACGGTTTTGTAAAAGGGGGGATAATTCTTGTCTATAGAAAGATTTGATAGTGAAGAGCCATTTTCAAATTTGGTCCATAGTTTCACTGGAGGTCTTTTCTCAGTCTGATATTTCCCTTTAAGTAGGAACATAAGCATAGCCATACTGGGATAGACTGAAAGTCCATCAAGCCCAGTATCCTGTTTCCAACAGTGGCCAACCCAGATCCCAAGTATCTGGCAGAAACCCAAATAGCAGCAACATTCCTGAGCTGAACAAACTTCCGGTGCAGGTGATCAAGGCCACCAGTGTGCTCGACTTTAAGAATAAATGGGACATCCACGTGGGATCCCTGCGACGGTCGAGTTAAGGAACTAAGTCATTAGCACTCAGACTTAATAGGGTGGGTAAATGGAGTAGGCAGACTTGATGGGCAGTGGCCCTTTTCTGCCGTCATCTTTCTATGTTTCTATGTTTCTATAATGCCTTCATTCCACCAATGCCTAAGAGCCAAACTCATCAGTGATGTCACAAAGGCTTGATTGTCCTATACTTGGTTCACATAAGAACATAAGAACTGCCATACTTGAACAGACTGAAGGTCCATCAAGCCAGTATCTTGTTTCCAACAGTGGCCAACCCAGATCCCAAGTATCTGGCAGAAACCCAAATAGCAGCAACATTCCTGAGCTGAGATTGTGATGCCATAATGCCTCATTCCACCAATGCCTAAGAGCCAAACTCATCAGTGATGTCACAAAGGCTTGATTGTCCTATACTTGGTTCACATAAGAACATAAGAGCTGCCATACTTGAACAGACTGAAGGTCCATCAAGCCAGTATCTTGTTTCCAAAAGTGGCCAATCCAGGTCACAAGTACATGGCAAGATCCCAAAAGAGTAAAACAGATTTTATGCTGCTTCTCCTAGAAATAAGCAGTGATTTATTTTTTCCAAGTCCATCTTAATAATGGCCTATTACTTATGTGTAACTCAAGTTAAATTCATATCCAAAATATCATCATTGGCAGTTGGATATCGATCACAGGTTTTTGAAACACTGCAGTGATCTCTCGCTGCAGGATTATATTTGCTAAAATTACTGCTGCCCAATAACAAGTATATGAGTTCTAGATTAAATAGCTGCTGTTATGTGACTAGTTATTAATCTCCTTGTACAGCAGTGTCAGTGCAAATGTGTTGGGCTGTGTACTGAGTAGAAAATTTCTGTTTCTGAAATTATTGTACTTCTTTAATGAGGTGTTGGTGGTCCTCAGCCAAAGCACCTATTCAGGGTTTTTTTTTCACACCAGATATGTATTTTATGCAAGGCCTCTTGTAGTATTTAGTCAGAACAGAAACTACAAATATTTAAGTTGAATATTAAACTTATTATAACACACGGGAGTGGTCTTTGCTGATTTTAAAGTAGGGATTAGAGAGTTTCACGGGGACAGAAATCCCACCCGTCCCCGCCAGGATCCTCTCCGTCCCCACCCGTCCCTGCCAGGATCCTCTCCGTCCCCACCTGTCCCCGTCAGGATCCGCTCCGTCCCCACCCTTCCCCGCCAGAATCCTCTCCGTCCCCACCCGTCCCCGCCAGAATTCTCTCCGTCCCCACCCGTCCCCGTAAGGAATTACCTCCATCCCCGCCCGTCCCATAAAAAGCAGCAATTACTTCTGACAGGATCATCAATTCCATAGTTTCTTTTGCTGTTTTCCTTGTGGAATCTCTTTGGTGGAACCCTTTTTTTTGTTTTCTGTTCAGGTAATTAACTTATAAACCCTCTCTTTTACTAAGGCTGACGTGTCCATTATATTATATGGACGAACCCTGCTTCCAAAGCCTTCCAGGAATGGGACAGGGACCGGAAAAGAACTCGCGGGGATGGGACAGGAAAATGAGCTCCTGCGGGGACAGGGAAAAATTTGTCCCCATGTCATTCTCTAAGCCAGGGGTGTCAAAGTCCCTCCTCGAGGGCCGCAATCCAGTTGGGTTTTCAGGATTTCCCCAATGAATATGCATGAGATCTATTTGCATGCACTGCTTTCATTGTATGCTAATAGATTTCATGTATATTCATTGGGGAAATCCTGAAAACCCGACTGGATTGTGGCCCTCGAGGAGGGACTTTGAAACCCCCGCTCTAAGCAGAGGACATGCTTGATGCTTCCCCCCACCTCCAGTTCCAACAATTGCTACACAGCCTTACAACACATTAATTCTTGTTCTTAACATGTGAAAAGTGCCAAAACTTATTACACTTTAGTAAAAGGGTCCATTTATATTGGGTACAGCTATATTGCATAGTAGTGAATTTCTTTTAAAAGGCAAGGGATGCTCTAAAAGGATTGCTTCCCTTCTTCAATGCTAAATCTCACCATAAACCTCATCTTGACTGCTACTGTGAGTTTTTTTGTTTCTTTTATTGTTTCTTTCTACTTTGCAACAGAACGTTTGCAAGGCTCCAATCTCTATCCTCTCAAAATTATTACAGTCATTTCACTCTATATTAAGTTTATTTCATTATTCCCCGAGGCATGCAAACTGAATTGTGCTCAGTATCCAAATATATGATGGAAAACATATCTCCATTCCTGAAGGCAACCCATGTTAATATTTCTTTTTTTCCTATAACATCAGATTGACGCAGCTGTCAAAGTTTATTTGCTTTCCTGAAAATGAAAGATCTTAAGGGGACATGCACTAAAACGGATGACTACCTTATTACACCTTTCCTTTCATTAGATAAAGTACTGCACACAGATTACTTTACAATCCCTCTGCTCTTATTACTGCGTATCAAAAACTATAGTAAACAACATAGGCACGTCTAACGCATGCAAACAAGTTCTTGAAATTATTTGTGCAGATGTTTAAAAAAAAAAAAAACATGCACAATTCTAATTTGTAGCCTACTGGCGGAGGTAACGCAGCCAGGAGTATGACAGAATTTAGAGAGAAGATAGCTACCCCTGGAAGCAAGAGTGCAATTCAAGGTCGCCTGTTTCTGTTACAAATCCATCCTTGGCTCGGCCCCCTTTACTTGATATCCCATTTCATCCTAGACCACCCATCCAAACTCACACGTAGAACCCACCTGTTTAGCTACCCTACCCTAAAGGCCTGCCGTTACAAAAGATATCTAAATAGAACTCTTGCCTTCCAAGCAGGTCTGCTCAATGACTGGCTGACCCACATCATCTCACACACTTCATCCTACTTATAACTTCAGGAAACTACTAAAAACTAATCTTTTCACCCGATTCACACCCTAAACCCCTATGCCATACCCTGGCCCCTTCTTTCTCACCATGTCCTTCACGCAGATTGTCTTGACCTTCTTCCCTTTACCATTTATTATCCTGATTGTACCTATCCTCGCTGATTGTACCATTCTTCGCCGATTGTACCACCGTTCGCTGATTGTTCCATTTTTCTCTGTTTGTACCATTGTACCAATTTTGCTGATTGTCCAGCCCTTCTTCATTGTAAACCGCCTCGAACTACTATGGCTTTGGCGGTATATAAGAAATAAAATTATTATTATTATAGCGGGAATAAGGTGGGAGGTTTGGTAAAAGACAGGGTAGGGAGGCTGATGTACATAAGTATAGCTTTTCGTTTGTGTTTTCAAAAAGGGCGCTTTGCATGCAGGACAGGATTAATTCATCGAGGGCATCTAGGCTCACAAGTACACTGGGACCCCCGCCCCACCCCACCATACGCCCAGGCGGAAACAGGAAGCTGCATCAGAGGGAAGCTTTGGGCAAGCAGCACCGCTTGCACAATTACAGTTCCCGTTGCCTTTCTTACCCGCGTTGCTTGCTTGTCTTACTTTCCGTCGATGGGGGGGGGGGTTGCCGATCGGGGTGGGGCCCGCGTTGCCGATCGGGGGGGCCCGCATTGCCGATCGATGCCGGAGGGGCCCATCGCCGTTTGGAAAAACAATGTTGATGCCTTCCTTCATCGGGCCCCGAAGTAAAACCCGAATGTCACAATCCGTTCTCCTTTTTCTGGAACCATATGGTAACCTTAGCTAAGCCCCATCTGCCTTTTCACCTTAGTTTGCTGCCCCCCTTCAAGCCCAGTGAAGGGTGTCCTTGTGGACTGAAGTGCAGTTGAGAGTCCTTTGATCTGTCTGATGTTATGGTTTTCAATGAACTCAACTTGGCCGTTTCAGCCGCAATGCATTACCGTGCTGGTATTCTACCCTAATTTATCTGTGTCTGGCTTTCTCATGACGTCTTCCCATCATATCGTGTATTTGATGAACTCTTATGTCTCTCCACCAGTCCCTGCTGTATTCACTCCTGCTTCTTTCCAGCACTTCTTCATATATTTTATGATATCCCTTGTTCCTCGTTCAACCAGGCACGTCTGACCTTTCCACTGTTCTGCCTCCAGCAGGTAACTCATCCACTGTCTCACATAGCTTCTTGCTGAGATGAACTCATTAATCTGCTTCTTGCCTCTAAGCCATCTCTATCCCCTAATGACCATGCCTCCATACCTCTTCTTCCTACTAGGATTTACTCATTTCTTTTATAGCTCTCTCGTTATTCTCTTTCTTTGGGTACCTTCTGTTCTGCTTTCAAAGTGACATTTGTTTGGCCTCCTCCGAAGAGACCTTGTTTCACTTCTCTTGTCCTTGCCAGTCAGCTTTGTTACTTTATGTCCTTGAAAATGATATGCACAGCCAACTCTCATCTGTCCATACGCTTGATCCTTTACCTCAGTCCATACGCTTGATTCCTTCCCATCTTGGTCATCCTTTGGATCTTATGCCAGGAGTCTATTTTGTTAGCTTCTTGTTTGCACTGCCGTATTCTGTTAAGTCTCTCCACAGCCTTTGACACAGAGATGCATTCTATACTTCTCCAAAATCTTCCCACCGTTTAATGTGAAATGCATTTTTATTGCACTTTTAGAGTTATATATTTTAAATGTCAGTTTAATTCTTTTACATATGGGAAAGGGGGGCATTGAGCGATCTTACTTTGTTATGGGGGGGAGGGGTGACCGCGGCTCTTTGGCGTTGTGAAGGAGCAGGAGGTAAAAGAGATCTGCGATTGGACATCTTGCCTGAGAGAGACAGGGGGAGGTAAAAGTAAGGGAGAAGGGCTATTACTGGACAGAGGGAGCAAAGAAGGGTTGCTGATGGACAGGGGGAAGGTAAAAGGAAAGGAGAAGGGCTACTGCTGGACAGGGGGAGTAGGGAAGGGGTGCTTCTGGACAGGGGGAGGTAAAAGGAAGGGAGAAGGGCTACTGCTGGACAGGGGGAGCAGGGAAGGGTTGCTGATGGACAGGGGGAAGGTAAAAGGAAGGGAGAAGGGCTACTGCTGGATGGGGGAGAAGGGAAGGGGTGCTGCTGGACAGGGGGAGGTAAAAGGAAGGGAGAAGCTACTCATCGATCTCCTTGAATGGTCAGGTCTTCCCTATTGACCACTCCATAAAAATTCTGGGAGTGACTCTGGACTGCCAACTTACTCTAAATGCTCACACAGATTTATTGGTTAAAAAATGCTTGTCGTTACTATGGAAACTCAGAACCATCAGAAAATACTTTGATGCAGCATCTTTCCGCTTACTGGTTCAGTCTTCCATCTTGAGCATGCTCGATTATTGAAACATCATCTACCTGGGATCCTTAAAAAAAAACCATTCTAAGACTCAGAGTCATTCAAAATTCGGCAGTTCGACTGATCTTTGGGCTGAAGAAATGGGAACACATAAGCCCCTATTATCAAAAACTCCATTGGCTGCCCCTGGAGGTGTGAATTCTGTTCAAGTTCTCTTGTCTGTGTTATAAATCAATATTTGGTCTGGTCCCCACTTACCTAGTTTCCCAATTTAGCCTGGCAAGTTCTATTAGGCCCACACGAAGAACACATCTGTTCACCTATCCGACAATAAAGGCCTGCCACTACAAAAGATTCCTGGACAGAACCCTTGCCTTCCAGGCAGGCAAATGGAATGATTGGCTGACTAACATCATCACGCACCCCTCAACCTATCTCAATTTTAGAAAACTGATAAAAACGAATTTGTTCAATCGGTTTGTAAACTAAGAATTTTTATACCTCTGCTAATTCAACCAGTAACCTTAAGATCTATATAGCTTTCCACTTCTTCTATTATGTAAGGTTGCATTGATGACTTTGAGAACCTTTTCTTCCATTATGTAGATTGTATTGACGACTTTGAATTGTGACCTCTTCGCTGATTGTCCAGCGCTTCTTGTTGTAAACCACCTCGAACTTTCATGGCTTTGGTGGTATATAAGAATAAAATTTATTATTATTATTACTGCTGGACAGGGGAATCAGGGAAGGAGTGCTTGCAGACAGGGGGGAGGTTAAAGGAAGGGAGAAAGGCTACTGCTGGACAGGGGGAGCAGGGAAAGGTTTCTGATGGACAGAGGGAGGTAAAAGGAAGGGAGAAGGGCTACTGCTGGACATGGGGAGCAGGGAAAGGTTTCTGAAGGACAGGGGGGAGGTAAAAGGAAGGGAGAAGGGCTACTGCTGGACAGGGGGAGCAGGGAAAGGTTTCTGAAGGACAGGGGGGAGGTAAAAGGAAGGGAGAAGGGCTACTGCTGGACAGGGGGAGCAGGGAAAGGTTTCTGATGGACAGAGGGAGGTAAAAGGAAGGGAGAAGGGCTACTGCTGGACAGGGGGAGCAGGGAAAGGTTTCTGATGGACAGAGGGAGGTAAAAGGAAGGGAGGAGGGCTACTGCTGGACAGGGGGAGCAGGGAAAGGGTTCTGAAGGACAGGGGGGAGGTAAAAGGAAGGGAGAAGGGCTACTGCTGGACAGGGGGAGCAGGGAAAGGTTTCTGATGGACAGAGGGAGGTAAAAGGAAGGGAGAAGGGCTACTGCTGGACAGGGGGAGCAGGGAAAGGTTTCTGATGGACAGAGGGAGGTAAAAGGAAGGGAGAAGGGCTACTGCTGGACAGGGGGAGCAGGGAAAGGTTTCTGAAGGGCAGGGGGGAGGTAAAAGGAAGGGAGAAGGGCTACTGCTGGACAGGGGGAGCAGGGAAAGGTTTCTGATGGACAGAGGGAGGTAAAAGGAAGGGAGAAGGGCTACTGCTGGACAGGGGGAGCAGGGAAAGGTTTCTGAAGGACAGGGGGGAGGTAAAAGGAAGGGAGAAGGGCTACTGCTGGACAGGGGGAGCAGGGAAAGGTTTCTGAAGGACAGGGGGGAGGTAAAAGGAAGGGAGAAGGGCTACTGCTGGACAGCGGGAGCAGGGAAAGGTTTCTGATGGACAGGGGGGAGGTAAAAGGAAGGGAGAAGGGCTACTGCTGGACAGGGGGAGCAGGGAAGGGGTGCTACTGGACGCCTAAGTCTACACATCTATTCTAGCAGCCATTAACGTAACAGGCTGAAAAACTAGTAAACTATAAATGGGTATTCACCTATGCTTTCAACACCTACCAGTACCTGAGACTGCTTAGACATCGCTAGGTCACGGTGTGATTCTATAAATGGCATCTAGCGGATAGATATATAAATTTCAATGAATATAATTTACTATATCATCCACCCCCTATCTCTCCCAATAACTCTATCTTCTAATTATAGGTGGATAAATAGCCTCAGAATTAGAGGGCTCCTTTTACTAAGCCGCGTTAGGGCTTTAACGTGCAGAATAGCGTGCGCTAAATTGCCGCCCGCACTAGACCTTAACGCCAGCACGCGCTGAAATGCTGCGTGCGCTAAAAACGCTAACGCGGCTTAGTAAAAGGAGCCCAGAGTTTCTGCTTTGTTATGAATTCGGAGAGCAGCGCATTTCACAATTTCAATCATAGGCTATACCACCTCCCCTCTCATTTTATATCATCCTACTTACTTTTAAACCTATTTATTTTTTTATATTTTATAGGTGACTTTTTTTGAGCATTTTTTCATTTTCTACCTCTCTATTTTTTTATTAAAATTTCTCAATAAATACTTTTAAAAACTAGTTTATCTATTTGAGGAGGGCTGATTTCATTGCTCTTTTATAATAAATCCATCGAGTGAAAGTCCATACTCTTTAGAAATAAATTCATACATTTTCTTCTCAATCACAATCATTTGGAAAACTGATGTTGCAAATCTTAGTCATATATCATAATTTTCACAGTGCTAGAGGATATAGTATATGGCCCTACAGAGAAGTACCGCTATCTTGTTTTTTTTTATTATAGTTTTGAATACATTACAATATCCAATAATTCCAAAGGAAAAAAGGAAAATCACACTCATACATACATAATTCCTTTTAAGCCCACATTAATGGGGAGAACATGTTACTATTTCGAATCAAATAAATTCAAGAAAACTAAAGGACAATAATTCTCAGTTCGTACTAGACCACCTTGAATCATTCCTTAATAAATGGGATATTAATTTAATTTCTCCTCTTATTCTCAGCTAGATGAAACAAACTCATTTCTGTTCTCTCGCAACTAAAAATTGTTGTAGTTGTATAGGATCCCAAAAGGCATACTCAGTATCTTGTAACTTAACCAAACATTTACAAGGAAATTTCAGGTAAAAAGATGCCTCTAGGGCCAAAACTCTACCACCATCTTGTTTAAGTTTTCTATATTCACATGACTTCAAAAATTCTGTGGGCAAGTCTGGCTGAGAAACTGCATCAATGAACCCAAACTGACCCAGACTGTGAAGACCTACAAAAGGACCTAACGAGACTGGAAGACTGGGCAAAAAAGTGGCAAATGAGTTTTAACGTGGAGAAATGCAAGGTCATGCAAGTAGGGAAAAAGAACCCGATGTTCAACTACAAAATGGGGGGAACACTGCTAGGGGTGAGTAACCTGGAAAGGGACTTGGGGGTGATGGTCGACTCATCACTGAAACCATCGGCGCAATGTGCGACAGCCTCAAAGAAAGCAAACAGAATGCTGGGCATCATCAAAAAGGGTATCACAACCCGGACGAAGGAAGTCATCATGCCGCTGTATCGCGCAATGGTGCGCCCGCACCTGGAGTACTGTGTTCAATACTGGTCGCCGTACCTCAAGAAGGACATGGCGGTACTCGAGGGAGTGCAGAGGAGGGCGACTAAGCTGATAAAAGGTATGGAAAATTTTCCATACGCTGACAGGTTAAAAATGCTGGGGCTATTCTCCCTGGAGAAGAGGAGACTTAGAGGGGACATGATAGAAACCTTCAAAATCCTTAAGGGCATAGAGAGAGTAAATAAGGACAGATTCTTCAAACTGAGGGGAGCCACAAGCACTAGGGGTCACTCGGAGAAATTGAAAGGGGACAGGTTTAGAACAAATGCTAGAAAGTTCTTTTTTACGCAGAGGGTGGTGGACACATGGAACGCGCTTCCGGAGGAAGTGATAGGTCAGAACTCTGTACAGGGGTTCAAGAAGGGTTTGGATAGGTTCCTGGAGGATAAAGGGATAGAGGGGTACAGATAGAACTTGAGGTAGGTTATAAAAGTGGTCAGAAACCACTTCACAGGTCGCAGACCTGATGGGCCGCCGCGGGAGCGGACCGCTGGGCGAGATGGACCTCTGGTCTGACCCAGTGGAGGCAACTTCTTATGTTCTTATGTTCTTATGACCTACAACGCATTCCGAAAATCAATTAAAACCGCCCTATTCGACAAATTCATTGACTAAACAGACAACCCTCTCTCACTATGATATTCCCCGTTGTAAACACTAATTCAATCTCTCAGGTAACTCCAATTTTCATGTATTCTTTACCCATGGAACTTCAATTAGCGTGCAACATTGCTATTTTATGCTTCCCGTTATTCGCTGACTGTCCAACCTTCTTTCAATGTGAACCGCCTAGAAGTCGCTTGACTATGGCGGTATAGAAAAATAAAAGTTATTATTATTATTATTTACTAAGCTGCGCTAGCGGTTTTAGCGTGCGCTTAGCGCGCACTAAATTGCCACGCGCGCTAGACGCTAATGCTACCACTGAGCTGGCGTTAATTGATGGCGCCTAGCGCAGGGTTAGCGCATGGTAATCTGCAGCGCATGCTGAAACCGCTAGTGCATCTTCTTCGCTTCTACTTAGCGTAGTAGATCATTCGATTTTCTCTCTTTTCTTCTAGCCAAGCCGCTTCAATACAGCTCCAGCGCGGCCAGCCTTTCGCGGTTTAATCCTTAACCGCTGCCTCGGGGATTTGTTCAGAGCGATTAACTTGTCTGTCTCCAGATCTGTAGTCCTTCCCGTAGCGATTATAATCGCTATGGGAAAGACTACAGGTCTGGAGACAGACAATTCTGAGGCTATTTATCCACCTATAGTTAGAAGCTAGAGTTATTGGGAGAGATAGGGGAGTGGTGATATACTATATTATTTTCAATGAAATGTATATATATATACAGTGGTGCCTCACACAACGAACTTAATCCGTTCCAGGAGCAAGTTTGTTATGTGAAACGTTCGTTGTGTGAAACGCGTTTTCCCATAAGAATACCTGTAAAACAAAATAATTCGTTCTGCAGCCCTACATTTCCCTCCCTCCACCTCACCTCACATGCAGAGCCTGCCAGCCTTCTCCCTCACCCAGCCGCACGATCTCAAAAAGCTGTGCACGCGCAGCTGCTGGAGTTGATCAATGTTCTCCTCTCCTGCAACTTCCGGTTTCCGGTTGCGTCAGAGGAGAAGATTGAACAACAGAGCATGCGCGCATGTGCTGCTCTTTGAAAGTGTGTGGCTGGCCGAAAAAGAAAGCCGGAAAACTCGGCATCTGAGGTAAGGTGGAGGGAGATGATGGAACACTGCATTATTAGAAAGCGGCGAGAGTAGTTCCGCCCCCCCCCCCCCCCCCCCCGGGCTCCTCGGGCGACTTCGTTGTGTGAAACGAAGTTCGTTATAGGGAGCAAGACAAAAAGTTCGTTATGCGCAGCGTTCGCTGTGCGAGGCGTCCGTTATGCGAGGCACCACTGTATAGTGAAAATTACATCGAAAGTATATTAATTTTAGTTGCTTTGTTGTACTATCTAGCAGATAGACAAACAACACAAAAAGAGAATCCAACAAAAACTGCAGCAGAACAAGCAGCAAGCAAAAAACAATACAAAAACTGCAGGCAATGTACAAAATGCAGGCACTGTTTATTGCAGCATCAGTGGTATATAACCTTATTACCAACCAAAGAACCCGACACGGTCCGTGTTTCGGACAACACACCTTCCTCAGGGGTCCGTGGTAAATAAGGTATTGAGACTAACAGCAGTAAACAGGAGAAACAAGTGCCGATATGACTACGGTACTGAGTCCAGAAGTACGTCGCAATTGGTGTGTTGTCCGAAACACGGACCGTGTCGGGTCCTTTGGTTGGTAATAAGGTTATATACCATTGATGTTTCAATAAACAGTGCCTGCATCTTGTACATTGCCTGCAGTTTTTGTATTGTTTATTGCCAACTGGAGATCGCCGCTCTCACCCCCCTCCCCCCCAACTGGAGATCGCCGCTCCCACTGTGCAAACCCCCCCCCCCCTCATGGGAGGATGCGCCGCAGCAAAGTGCTGCACAGGTACTCGAGGGGGAGAGACATATCACTTCTGCACCGGTACAAACATCCCTCCAGCGTTGGCAGTCACTGCACGTTAAACAGGCTGCTTCTGGCTTTCTCTTGCAGTTGAGTCCCTTTGCCGCTTCACTGATTACGTCATCAATGACGCAACAGAGAGATTCAACGGCCAAATGGCCCATCCAGTCTGCCCATCCGCAGTCGGCGAACTCAACTTAGAATAGAGTTAGGGACTGTGATCTGTGTTTATGTAATGATTGATTTTGCAATGGAGAATTTTTAGCTGCACTTATAAATTATGGTTCATTGAGATTTGAGCGTTTTATTGTTTTTGCCATTAGAATGGTTCTTATTGAGATGAAGAAACAAACAAAGAAATGTTTTTAACTTCTGTTCTTAATCTTTCCTTTTCTATTTTTAATGGAGTTCTTTTCTTCACGACTGTGATTTATGCATTGTAAACCGCTTGGATCCTTTTAGGCCGTTATGCGTTATATAAAGTTTTTAATACACATAAAACATATTAAGGATTAAGTTAAATGCTGGCATTTAACTTCAAATCCAGCGCCAAGTTTCTATCCAGGAACCTTACGCACATCATGAATGAGGCCTTAACAGTGGGCAAATCTAAATCGTACGAAGGCCTTAATTCAGATTTCCAAGTTTATTTAGCATTTACTACCTCGCTTTCCCTCATTCTTCATGTGAGGAAAAAGACCTTGACAAAATCGGGCTCTAGGTCACATTAGATATATCTAAGTGGATGGATGGCACATGTCCATTTTCTTCGAAATGAAGGCTGCAGCTTAGCTTTTGATAGTTTATCAGAGTACATGTGACAAATGACAGATGTGAAATGGGCTCGGTGCACTTTTCCTTTTTGACCTTACAGGTTTGTCATTATCTCTAAGCTGAAATCATGTTTTCCGCTGTTCATTTTAACCTTTTTTTTTTCTCAGCACCATTAGAAAAATGTAAGCCATCTGTCTACAATGCTAAGAGTTCAGTTTGTCTCTCTGTCAGGCCGGATCATTCTTCCCTTTGAGCCCTTAGCGGAAACGTCCTCTTTTCTTTGCAGCGATAATAAGTGACTGGATTGGGTTAGTTTAACAGTTTTTTTTAATTAAAATTTAAATTAGTTTTAATGGTTTCGGCTGGAGGCCATTTAAGCTCAGTCTGTGACAGAATGTACTGCAATAATCTTAAAGAACGTCACTTTATGACAGGACGGTTACATTTTTTTATGTCAGCTTCATTCTGGCAGTCAAGAAGCCACCCAAATGCCCCAAGTCATTTATTCAAATAGGTTTGTTTTTATACTGTTCAGTGGACTCTTTTGAGGACCCCTGAAGCAGACTCTTTAGCCGAAACATGGGCTGGGCTGGGTTCAGTTTTATGTTTCACTTTAAATGGTTGTTATTAAAGGATTTTTTTTTTTTTTTTAATTTTTTTTGCTTGAAGATTTAGGGCTCCTTTTACGAAGGCGCATTAGTGGTTTAACGTGCATAATAGCGCGCGCTAAACCACTGGCCACGCTAAACACTACCACCTCTTCTTGAGCAGGCGGTAGTTTTCCGGCTAGCGCGAGATTAAAAGTCACGCCCGCTAAAGCTGCTAACAAGGCTTCGTAAAAGGAGCCCTTAGTCTTTTTTGTATCTGCTTTCATTTTGTGCAGTTTGTTTCTCCTCTTTTTTTTTTAACTTTATGACAAGGCAGAATTGTAATAAATAAAGTGTCAAGAGTGGAACTGTAAAAGCTGCATGCTCCTCCGTACTTGTATCAGCGCTGAGAAAAGGTGATGAGGATTTGGGGAGATGGGAAAATAAAACAGGGGACTAGTAGGGATCATTACATATGTTGATTTTTTTTAAAAAAATCTGGAGCTACATCAGATAGGGGCTCATTTTCAAAGTACAGTGTTCCCCTGGCTGTTTGCGGTCGGCGGTTCACGGTCCCGGTCATTTTCGGACCGCAAACCGCCAACAAGGAGTGTGCAGCGGGAGAGGGCAGCAGGAGAGCAACCGGAGCGCTGCGAGTGTAGGAAATCACTCAGGGTTCGCTCCGACCGCCTCTTTCTGCACGAAGTCGGGCCTTATCCAATCAGAAGCTGCTTTGACATGCAACTCTTGATTGGATAAGGCCCGATTTCGTGCAGGAAGAGGTGGTTGGAGCGAACCGCGAGTGATTTCCTGCACTCGCAGCACTCCGGCTGCTCTCCTGCTGCCCTCTTCAGGCTCCCCCATGAAAAACGTATTTGCGTTTTTATGAGATTTGCGGGGGTTCCTGGAATGGATTTTGTATATCTCAAAATAGAAAAAAAAAAAAAAATCAAATAAACCAGTCCATCTGCCAAAAATGCCCAAATTGTGATTTTGGAACAGTAGAGGGCCCTTTTACAAAGCTGCGGTATTGATTTCCATGTTTGGAAATTCAGTTCCTATGGGCTGCATCTCATTGGCTGCGCTAGGACTCGCCATTGTGGCTTGAAAAAACAGGGTCCAGAATTTGGACATCCTACACCGCAATTCATCCAAATAGCAAGGCAGGTGTGTTGTGGGCATGTTTTTGGGGTGGCTCAAAATGTGGCTCCACATCACTCTCTTCTTGGCTGGACCAATAACTTTTTCTGTGGCCCCTCGTAGGTGGTCAATATTGGGGGCCATAGAGGACCCCATAGTTTTGCCTTGAATTTTTTTTTTTTTTTTTTTAAATAAGCACTGTTGAATTCAGTTCTACTATTATGGGGCTCGTTGGAGTTTTAAGAACGGTTTCTTAAAACACATCTTTTTCAGCTCATGTTATCATTTGATGACATCTCATATAGATGACATTTTAATGACTTGTGATGGTGATAAATATATATTCAAAGTTTCATGATTGCTTAAACATTTTTTTATATTCAGTATCTCCTACAGTCAAGAGAGTATCATTTTTAGACATTCACTCTTTTGGAATTCCTCAAAACCACACTCCACCAGACCCTCCCAAAAACTGAAACTATCATTCCCCTCTATAAAAGGTATATCCCGCGCAGGAAAACTTGGAACATCTCTCCCCTTTAGAACCACAGAACTCTGGAACAACCTCTCATCCCCACTCAGAAACTCAAGCTCCTTCCAATCCTTCCGCAAACACTTGAAAACTTGGCCCTTTGCAAAAATCTAATCACCTCCCATTCTCCAGTATTCTGTCCCTCTCTTTCCTCTTAGTCCCTCTCCTTTATCCCTTATTGTAGTTCCTTTCCTCTTAACTCTGTAAACCGTGCCGAGCTCTGCGCTTGGGGAGATGGCGCGGTAAACATGTTATATTTTGAGAAGTTGCACAGTAGGACACTTAAAGGTAACTTCATGATTAGTCAATTTTTAAGGTTACGAAGATTGTGCTCATTGATTTTAGATTACAAAATGTGGCAGATATAGAAACAAACAATAGATGCAGAAAAAGTGGCAATGATATAAAACTCATCAATAAATAAACACTGGAAAATATACAATGTCAATAAACATAAATAAATGCACGTGTCATACTTTTATATATTTGAAATAGATGAATAATTATGAGGTGATTAACTAGTAAAAAAAAAAAAATGAAGGTTGGAAATAAATTTTATATGCTAGTCAAGATCAAGTAGACAGACATTTGAAAATATGATTAAGAATATTACAGAGGTTTCTGATGTGTAATATATGCAGGTAAAGATACAAGCAGGATATAAATCCCTGATAGCATTCAATACAACAGCATAAGCAGGAAAATAAAAAATATCAATCAGCAGAAAAGTAAAAAGGGAACAGGATTTGTATACTGCCTTTTTGAA
The DNA here is from genome assembly GCF_902459505.1 of Geotrypetes seraphini. Taxonomy (NCBI): domain Eukaryota; kingdom Metazoa; phylum Chordata; class Amphibia; order Gymnophiona; family Dermophiidae; genus Geotrypetes; species Geotrypetes seraphini. The sequence goes on along the minus strand of NC_047085.1, from coordinate 30,328,786 downwards.
GTTACGTAACCACACTTAAAATGACTTGCCCAAGGTCACAGGGAGCAGAATGAGGTTTGAACCCACAACCTCAGGGGACTGAGGCTGTAGCTCTAACCACCAAGCCACTGTAACAACTGCAGACCCAAAAACCGAGACAATAGACCAGGCTTCCCCAAAGACATGAGAGATGTCCACAAAGCACAACAGGTGGTGCCAGCTCTAACCACTACACCACACTCTCCTCCAACTTCCAAAAGTATCAAAGCATTTTTAGGTTTGTAAATTACATGAGAGATAATAAAATACATCATTACTGTGATATATATCAATATGTTAAATGAAACATGTTGTTATTGGTACTAACCTTTATAAAAAATGTGACACGGATAATAAATAAAAAAAAGTCAAGAACACTTATTTGGACATTTATTCTCAGCATCATATATAGTACTTATAACAATAACTAATCAAACATAACACACAACATTGCCCCATCCTATGTCCATAGTGCCCCCAGTGCATCCTTCCTCACCTCACCCCCCCTCCGATGGCCGCCTGCCTCCCATCCCCCTTCCATTGAACACCCCCCATGCCATCCTGCCTGCCTGCCTTCCATTAACCCCCCCACCCCACCTCCGATGCCAGCCTGCCTGCCTCCCATCCCCCTTCCACTGAAACCCCCCACCCCACCCCACCCCCGATGCCAGTCTGGGCCGCCCTGTCCTGATGGATCCACGTTTTGCCTCTCTCCCCGCGGGGCGGGGCTTTGCACACCTGTTTCTGGACTGACGTCTTTCCCTCCCCTATCCTGCTCCCAGGGCGAGAAAAAGAAAGGGAGACGCCGAGTCGGTGCCCCGTTGCGGCCGGAGCCGGTTCCGATCCCGAAGCGTAGAATTTCTCCTTATTTTCGGTTCAGTGTTTTAGTGTTCACTGTTTTTAGAATAGTGTAATTTTAATTTTGCTAACAATTTGAATATAGGCCCCTCTTGATCTTGAGGCCCTAGGCTGAAGCCTAGTTAGCCTATAGGAAAATCCGGCCCTGTCCTTGGGTCTAGCTCACACTATAATTAGACATAATATAGGGATGGACATAATGAAACATTGTTGACAATTAAGCCATATCAGGGGTAGGGAACTCCGGTCCTCGAGAGCCATATTTCAGGATTTCCCCAATGAATATGCATGAGATCTATTTGCATGCACTGCTTTCAATGCATATTCATTGGGGAAATCCTGAAAACCCGACTGGATTCCGGCCCTCGAGGACCGGAGTTCCCTACCCCTGAGCTATATGATGGACAAATCGTTGGGAAGTCTGGGTGGGTCACACAACTTTCATTTCCCATCATTTACTCTGGAGGAACATTCAACGAGGCTTCTAATGCCACAACAAAAAACTCAAGAAAGCAAGGAACATAGATGCCTGAATGTCTCTGCCTCTGGCCCTGAAGCAGTGGACCGAGTGTTATGTCCACGAAACGCTGGCCACGTCGGCAACTTATTGGCAGTAAACAGGCAATACATGAATTAGCAATGACAACGCTGAGATAAGTATTCAGTTGTCAAATTCTTTCTCAAACTATTAGAGAGATGTACCCATGAGTTTATAAATAATTTTAAAAAAGTTTTAAAAAATTATATATATTTATTAAAAAATATCTAAAGTGAACTGAATAAATCCTCAGGTTTTTTGGCCAATGATTGGAGCAAGGAGCAGCTGCGCTGAAGTTTCAGTCTGTGAAAGGACTACGCGTAGGCTCCTATTCCGAGGCCTTTTCCTGAGTAGTTAGAATTATAAGAGAATATATTTTGGATGCACTCTCTCTGGAAGTGGTATTTGTTATTATTTTTGTATAGTGCATTTTGAACCACTTCGGGTGAATATATCTTGGGGTCTTTCGAAATGCTGCCACAGATTACGGGTGCCACCACTGTGTTTTACAGCTACAGTGGAACCTTGGATTACGAGCATAATTCGTTCCAGAAGCATGCTCGTAAGCCAAAATACTCGTACAGGGGTTTCGTCAGCCGTAAGCCGGAGGTCATTATGCCATTGTATAGATCCATGGTGAGGCTCCACCTGGAGTACTGTGTGCAATTCTGGAGGCCGCATTATCGCAAGGACGTGCTGAGGTTGGAGTCGGTCCAGAGAATGGCCACTCGGATGGTCTCAGGACTCAAGGATCTCCCGTACGAGGAACGGCTAGAAAAATTACAGCTATACTCACTCGAGGAGCGCAGAGAGAGGGGGGACATGATCGAGACGTTCAAATATCTCACGGGCCGCGTCAAGACAGAGGAAGATATCTTCTTTTTCAAGGGTCCCACGGCAACAAGAGGGCATCCGTGGAAAATCAGAGGCGGGAAACTGCGAGGTGACACCAGGAAGTTCTTTTTTACTGAAAGGGTAGTTGATCGCTGGAATAGTCTTCCACTTCAGGTGATTGAGGCCAGCTGTGTGCCTGATTTTAAGGCCAAATGGGATCGACACGTGGGATCTATTCACAAGGTAAAGGTAGGGGAGGGTCATTAGGGTGGGCAGACTGGATGGGCCGCGGCCCTTATCTGCCGTCTATTTCTATGTTTCTATGTTTCTATGTACATCAAAGCAAGTTTCCCCATAAGAAATAATGGAAACTCGCTTTGATACGTTCCCCCCCCCCCAAGGCCAACGGCGCTGCTCCCCCCCCACTCACAAAGATCCCCCTCCGCGCGAACTGGCACCCCCCGCCCAAACAACTTAAACTTACCCCCCCCCCCTCGGTCTGGCGCCAGCACGCAGTCCACAGGACGAGAGGACAGAAGCAGGAAGATCTTCTAGCGGCACCGGCACGTCCTGTGGGCTGCGTGCCGGTGCCATACAGGGGGGGGGGGGTAAGTTTAAGTTGTTCGGGCGGGGGGCGCCGGTTTGCGCGGGGGGCCTTTGCGAGTGGGGGGGGAGCGATGCCGGTTATCAGGAGGGGGTGCTCACAAATCGAGTCAACACTCGGTTTGCGAGACAAGTTTTGCGAGAATGTTTTGCTCGTCTTGCAAGGTTTGAGTGTACTTTGCAAAGCTTGCATCTGCCATTTCCATTATCCAAATGACCATATTACGGAACGTTGTTGCACAAGTAGAGTCTTTATTTTCAGCAGTTGTTTTGTCCATTTTTTTGTTAAGCAGTTCCCCTAAAATAGAAACAAAACATTTTCATACAAGTTTGCATACATAATATTTCCTGACAGAAAGCAAAAACCAGATGCGTATTCCCAGTGCCTGGAAAAAACTGCTTGTCCGCAAGGATGCCAGCAGGCATCAACAACACAATAAATTTCACAAAGTACTTAAAAAAAAAATCACATTTTTCCATTAAAGCAGCTTTGGAGACATTTGCATGAACAGTGCAAGCAATATGAAAAGATTTCCTTAATTAGCTACTCAAACATTTTTGCTATTTACTTTCATTGTACCTAGACTATTATTCAGTAGAAAAAATTTAGTTTGTTCAGTCAAGCAGAACATTCACTCAAAGAAGTCCAATGTCCAGACAGGATTTGATTTGAACAAGCTAAATTTTTTCTACTGAATAATAATTTAGGTATAATGAATAGCAAAAATGTTGTTTGAGTAGATAATTAAGCAAATTTCTGATAGCCTACAGAAATGATTCTCAGCTTCCCCAGCCCCAAAGTCAATCATCCCCCAAGTTTCACCAGCCCCCCTGCTGATTCTCAGCTTCCCCAGCCCCAAAGACAATCATCCCCCAAATTTCACCAGCCCCCCTGCCGATTCTCAGCTTCCCCAGCCCCAAAGACAATCATCCCCCAAGTTTCACCAGCCCCCCTGCTGATTCTTAACTTCCCCAGCCCAAAAGACAATCATCCCCCAAGTTTCACCAGCCCCCCTGCCGATTCTCAGCTTCCCCAGGCCCAAAGACAATCATCCCCAAGTTACACCAGCCCCCCTGCCGATTCTCAGCTTCCCCAGACCAAAAGACAATCATCCCCCAAGTTTCACCAGCCCCCCTGCCGATTCTCAGCTTCCCCAGCCCCAAAGACAATTATCTCCCAAGTTTCACCAGCCCCCCTTCCGATTCTCAGCTTCCCCAGGCCCAAAGATAATCATCCCCCAAGTTTCACCAGCCCCCCTGCTGATTCTTAACTTCCCCAGCCCAAAAGACAATTATCCCCCAAGTTTCACCAGCCCCCCTGCCGATTCTCAGCTTCCCCAGGCCCAAAGACAATCATCCCCAAGTTACACCAGCCCCCCTGCCGATTCTCAGCTTCCCTAGCCCCAAATACAATCATCCCCCCAAGTTTCACCAGCCCCCCCTGTCGATTCTCAGCTTCCCCAGCCCCAAAGACAATCATCCCCCAAGTTTCACCAACCCCCCTGCCAATTCTCAGGTCCCCAGGCCCAAAGACAATCATCCCCAAATTTCACCAGCCCCCCTGCTGATTCTTAACTTCCCCAGCCCAAAAGACAATCATCCCCCAAGTTTCACCAGCCCCCCTGCCGATTCTCAGCTTCCCCAGACCCAAAGACAATCATCCCCAAGTTACACCAGCCCCCCTGCCGATTCTCAGCTTCCCTAGCCCCAAAGACAATCATCCCCCAAGTTTCACCAGCCCCCCTGTCGATTCTCAGCTTCCCCAACCCCAAAGACAATCATCCCCCAAGTTTCACCAACCCCCCTGCCAATTCTCAGGTCCCCAGGCCCAAAGACAATCATCCACAAATTTCACCAGCCCCCCTGCTGATTCTTAACTTCCCCAGCCCAAAAGACAATCATCCCCCAAGTTTCACCAGCCCCCCTGCCGATTATCAGCTTTCTTCATGGATAAGCAGTCTAAGTCAGCCACACTTTGGTGACATCATCCAACGCTCCCAATTCAGATTTGCTCTCCTAGAGCTCAGAGTAAGGCTTTTGGGGAAGAAGCCTCCTCTGAGCATGTGCAGGTTGCCCTATATAAGGACGTGCTAGTCCCTGTGATCCCCAGTTTACATTATCCATCCTGCCCAACGGTCGGATCCTCACTGCTCTTAAAAAAAAACCCCAAAACAAAACAACTCCATCCAGGAAGAAGTACTTAAGGAGGAAGATGAGCAAGTACATTTCATGGAGGCCCGCGGAGAGAATGAGATGCCCCTATGGGGAACACCTCAGGCAGAGCCCCAAGAGCCCCACCACACCAGGCATTCCTCCAGCAAGATCCAGCAATCTCAAAGCTGATCCACAAGACACTGCTTCCCCAGGGCAGCGCTCTGGGCCTTTTTAGCAGCAGAGGTTCTCCCGCTCTCTCTGCCTGCTCTGCTGCTTCCCTGATGCAGCCCGTACGCCAGCATTTCAGTGGCTGAGTTTCAAGTTTCAAGTTTATTAGCATTTTATGAATCGCCTATCGTAATATCTAGGCGATGTACATTCTAAAAGCCACAGATGGTGGTTTCACATATAATTTTGACAAATTAGACTTATTACAGACAATACAAAACATAATCAAAATTTTAAAAAACAGTCAATACAATACATTTAAGGTCAAAAAATAACATGGCTGGGTAGGAAAGGAGGCAAAAGTTACATCGTTTTTATCTATTGAAATTTACATGAATAGGAAAACACAATATGGGGTGAGGGAAAGAAAAAAAAAAAAAGTCCAATGTTTGTAATAAAATGTATAAAGGTTATGTGCGTTATATCGTGTGTTCAAATGCATCTTGAAATAAAAAAGTTTTTAAAAATCTTTTAAATGTTTGTAAGTCTTTTTCTATTCTTATGTAATTTGGTAGTGAGTTCCACAACGTGGGTGCCATAACTGAAAAAATGTTGTTTCTTCTTATACCAATAATTTTCAAGGAGGGGATAGATAATAAATTCGAAGCCGATGATCGTAAGGAACGTACGGAATTGTATGGAATGATCATTTTAGAAATAAATTGCGGTTCATTGAAAGTCAGAGTTTTATGTACTAACAGTATAATTTTGAATGTAATACGGTGGGAAATGGGTAGCCAATGCGATTTAATCAATAATGGGGTGACGTGATCATATTTTTTAGCTTTGTGAATTAATTTTATTGCAGTGTTTTGAATTATCTGAAGTTGTCTTTTTTCTTTCTGGGTTATGTTAATGAAAAGGGAATTACAATAGTCTATTTTAGATATGATAAGAGAATGAATCAGAATATTGATGGATTTGGAGTCAAGAAAGGTGGAAATTGATCGAATAAGACGTAGTCTAAAGAAGCATGATTTAAGTTTCAAGTTTCAAGTTTATTAGTTTGCTTGTTGAATCGCTTAATCAAATTTCTAAGCGATGTACAATAAAATATACATGTAAGAAAACGAAAACATTACATACAGTTAATTAATTATAACGTAAACAAAAGGTAAGAGGGAGTGAAATACATTTTTTTATAGTAAAGAAAGAACTTACAGGGAAAACACATAAGGAAATTTAAAAGAAAAAAAAGAAAAAAAAAAAAAAGGGAGAAAAATAATTAACTTGAGTAACATTGTATAATAAAATTTAATTAATTTGAAAATGCGTCTTTGAACAAAAAGGTTTTTAATTCGCTTTTAAATTTCCCGAACACTTTCTCCTCCCGTAAAAACATAGGAAGCGCATTCCAGATCTGGGGAGCTGTACATGAGAAGATAAATTGTCTTCTTGTGCTAATTACTTTTAACGAAGGAATTGATAAGAGGTTCCGTTCACTAGATCTTAAAGTTCTTTTAACAGAATATGGGATAAGTAGTCTGAATAAAAATGCTGGAGTCTTATTTTCTAATGTTTTAAAGATAATAGTACATAATTTGTGTGTGATTCTATGTATAACTGGAAGCCAATGAGCCTTTTTAAGGAGTGGTGTCACATGATCAAATTTTTTAGATTTTGTTATTAATTTAATAGAAGCATTTTGAATAATTTGTAAACGTTTAATTTCTTGTAATGCTATTCCTGCAAATAATGAGTTGCAGTAATCGATTTTAGACATCACCAGAGAGTGAATAAGAATATTAAGTGCTCTAGGACAGAGGAATTTAGAAATGGATCGAATTTTCCGCAATCTATAGAAGGTGGTTTTAACAATACTACTAATGTGATCATGATAATTGAGTTTATTATCAAAAATTACTCCTAGAATTTTAGTATTTTTAACTAATTGAAGAGGAATATTTTGAATCAAAATAGGAGCAACTAAAGAATAGTTTTCCTTATAAGGAAACAGCATGATGTTTGTTTTTTTGATATTGAGAGCCAACCTGTTTTTGTCCAGCCAATGATGAATTTGCTCAAGTTTCCCATTAATTGTCAAAATTTCATTTATGTTGTTATTATTTAGGGGGTACAATAACTGAATATCATCAGCATAGGCAAAAACATGAAATCCTATAGATTGACATAATGTCAGAAGAGGTGCCAAAAATATATTAAAAAGTAAAGGTGAAAGAATTGATCCTTGAGGAACCCCATATGATATTTGTGAAGTTGAAGAAGAAGAATCATTAAAGATTACTGTAGATGTGCGATTACTGAAGTACGATGTAAACCATGCTAGAACATCATCTGTAACCCCAATAGATTGAAGTCTAGTAAGGAGTAATTGGTGATCAATCGTATCAAACGCTGCTGAGAGGTCAAGAGATGTTAAAAGCACCGATTGATGATGATCCAAGAAATATTGAATTGAAGTTGTCATACCAATTAGTGAGTGTTCTGTACTATGGTGTTGTCTAAAACCGGTTTGATTGGGATGTAACACATTTGTTTGCTCAACAAACTCTGAAATTTGTTTAAAGACAATTTTTTCTGTTAACTTTGCTAAAAATGGAATGTTGGATATTGGTCTAAAATTAGACAAATCATCATGCTTAGCATTTTTATCTTTAAGAATAGGTCGAATAAAGGATTTTTTCCAATCTAGTGGAACTGTTTGTTGTTTTAAACTTTCTGTTACTAATACATGAATCCAAGGTCCAAAGATGTCAAAGTATTTTTTAAGAAGAAATGGTGGTATTGGATCTGCTTTTGAGCTTTTAATATTCAGAGTTTGAAGAGTAATTTCAATCTCCTTAAGGCTCGGTATTTTAAATTTTGAACATTTTGAAATTAATACATCTTGGTCAATCTGATCTAATTCAATTTGAATATTAGCATTATTGAAGGTTTTCCTTATGTTTGAAATTTTTTCATTAAAATAGTCAGAAAGTTCTTGAGCAGTGGGAATTTTACTATTTAATTCAAATTGTTTTTTATTGTTTGGTGTGATATTATTGAGAATGGAATATAAAATAGAAGGGTTTTTAGCTTTAACTATTTTCTCTGAATAATATTTCATTTTTGTTTGATTTATTTTCGCTTTATAGAATTCTGAATGTTCTTTAAAAGATGTAAGATTAGTTTGAGTTTTATTATTCCTCCATCTTCGTTCAAGGGTTCTCAATTGTCTTTTAAGAAGTAGAAGTTCTGCAGAGAACCATGGATTACAAACTTTACGGGCAGAGATGGTTTTAGTTTGAATCGGAATCAAATTATCTAATGTGGTTTGAATAGCCAAATTCCATTTATTGTTTAGATCATCTATTGCACTAGTGGAGGATTCGGAGAGGTCTAGATCCCATGCGGCTTGTAGAGATTCGGATGAAAGATCCTTGAAATCTCTATAACTAATTGTTTGGCGTTTAATTTTCTGGTCAATGCTATGGATATTATATGTTAGAGAGATCAGATAGTGGTCTGACCATGGAACTGGAAGGCAATGATTTAATGTAAAATTATTCTTTTCTGAGAGAGGAACTAATACCGAGTCTATAGTATGACCTGCTTGGTGTGTTGCCTGGTTTATTAATGAACATAAATCTAATTGATTGATATAAGAAAGGATGGTATTGGAGAAGTTATTCAGATGGTCATCGAAATGAATATTGAAATCACCCAAAATTAGTGGATTTAAAGATGAGCTACCAAATTCGAAAAGTAAAGATTGTAGAAGAACGATATTTTCTGAATTGATTGGAGGAGGTAGATAAATTAGTAAGACATCTATTTTGGGTTTTGATTGTATGGTAAGATGGAGATATTCAATTGAAGCATACCCTGTAGAGTTATCAACCTTTGTCACTAATGAGTCCCTGAATATTACTGCCAATCCTCCACCTCTTTTAACAGAACGATGGTTAAATACAAAAGAGAAATAATTAGGACAAGCATATGAGAGATATGCTTCTTCACCCTCTGATAGCCAAGTTTCAGTTAAAAATAGTATATCTAAGGATTGATGCAAGATAAGATCTTTAATAAGGTGATATTTAGTTTTAATTGAGCGAGTATTAATTAATCCAATGTTTAAAGTTTTATATCTGAACGTTTGAGAAACTTTTAAATTATTAGAAGGAATTCTTTCAGTAGAGATTAATTTTAGATTAGAATTATTATTTTGTAAGTTAGTCGTTGTAGATTGCTTATTATGTAGACGGTTTGATTTAGATTCAAATTTAATCGGTCTACGACCCCAAAAAACTGGTATAGAAGAGATTGGTTCCTCCATTTTTATCAATTCGAAATTAGAAGCACAGTGAGTCAACTTCATTGCTTCTGATAAAAAAACCCAGGATAAAATGATTAAAATGATTATAAAAGGAAAGAGGATGCTAGTTTTCAATATTTTATTGCTTATTTGTAATTTGTTATTTCCTTTAGAATGTTTAAGCCATAATCTGCACTGCAGTATCGCACAAAGGAGCGCATTAAGGAGCAGAACCTGCTCCTTAAGCGCGCTCCTTTGGCGTGCGCCGCAAAGTGGTTGAATTTAACTGTCATGTACCGGAAGTTGAGGGGTGGAATCTGGAACGCGCCGCCGCTGTGCGGCGGCAGAGAAAGCACAGAGGAATCAGCTAAAGAAAATAAAAGCAAGGTAACAACCTTAGTACAGATAAAATGAAACTGAAAGTTTAAAATCATTAAAACAGATAAAATAAACGCTAAAAATTAAGTTTCTGTTCATGCAGTAACTATCAATGCTAGTTAGAGTGCTCTTAACTATTTCGCTTATATGATTATGAAAAGATAGGTCTGCGTCAATTATTACTCCGAGTATTTTTAGTTTAAATACAGATTCTATAGGGATGTTGTTTAGGATAAATGGAGATGTTGGTATTAGATTTGCTTTCCAGGTGAAAAGCATAGTCTTTGATTTTTGTATATTTAGTGCCAGTTTGTTACAATTTAACCAGTCGGTTGAGGGTCTCCTACTCCCTTCAACCGTACCTGCTGCCTCCCTGTTGCAACCAGGCATCAGTGGCAAAGGGTCTCCCACCCCCACAACCAGTGGGCATGCTGGGCCTCAGCAGCCAAGGGTCTCCTATTCCCTCCGCCTGCTCCGTAACGACCCAGTTGTAGCCAGCACCTAAGGTTTCAGCGCTGAAGGCCTCCCACCCCCTCCTCCTGCTCTGCTGATAGCCCGATGCAGTCGGCACTTTGGTTTCAAGTGGCCGAAGGCCCTCCCACTCCCTCCACCTGCCCTACTGCTTCCCTGATGCAAGGTGTAAACGGCCGAGGGTCCTCCTACTCCCTCCGCCCGCATCTGTGGCTTCCCTGATGCAGGGCTCAAGTGGCCCAGGGTCCTCCCACTCTCTGCGCCGACTTCTGGGACAGTATCCATTGGTGCCTCAAGGCGCCGAAGCAGCTCAGCTCCATAGCTTCAGATGGAACTCTGACGTCGATGCAGCAGCCGGCCCCGTCTGCCAATGACATCACTACAGCCAGTTACGCCCCTTAAAGGGCCAGTGCCTGATGAACAGAACACAAGATTCCAGCACAGGCTTCAGAACAGGGCACCAGCTTTGGACCCGCTTCCTTAAAGAGCCAGCATTCAAAAGCACCTACCTAATCCTCTGCTTCAGACCCAGCCAGTCAGGGAAATGAATGGAGCATAGGATCACAGCCAAAAAGCGTTGATACATAACTCCTCCCTCCTCCTAATCAGACATCTATGCACAGCACCTCTGAGGACTAGCAGCGCAGCTACAAAAACCCCAGGAACCTCTAGGGTCAGAGAGGTCTACCTTCAACATCAGCAGATCTCCCATTGGGGGCGACCCCCCCCTCGAGTCAACCACGGTGGAGGACTATGCCTTAGACCAGGGCAATGAATCCCACTGTCCGTGAGACTACGCCTCAATCAGAGAAGACACTCAACTGACATCCTCATTGATCTCATAACAGAAATACCCAACTGGATTCTAACCAGGAGGATAAAATCTACTTAGAATTTCCTCCAGAAGGTGTTAAAAACTCTGTCCCTCCTGACACAAGCCTGGTATGAGGAAAACACCAAAAATTCCTTGGCAGCACTCCTAGTCCACAAATGGCCTGGACTGCTGTTAAAAAAAAGGGGGGGGGGGGGGGAAAGAAGGAGAAACACCACTCTCCATCTCAGTGGTCGCCAAACGACTTGACCCAAAAAACATCAAGTCCGTTGGATCATTGGATGGATCTGTTGGATGGATCATTAATCCATCATGGAAAAATCGGCACCCAAGAAAGCATGGAGCACCTGTGCGCATGCCATGACCTGGAAAGAACTCAGTGCATAGACTTCATAGTCAAAAGTTCTACCAGGGCTTCATGTAGAGGCCCTGAATAGGCACTCTGACTTTGTTTACCCCTCTCCCCCCCAAAAAAAAAGCAGGGAAAACCCGCAGAAGGGCACACATGACTCCTATCTTTCAAAATACCAAACCGGGTTTCGTAAATACCACAGTACTGAATACACTATGATAGGGTTGACCAACAACATCCACTACTTTCTAGATCACCATAAATCGATAATTTTAATCTCCTTAGATTTAACAGCAGCTTTCGATACTATAGACCATGATCTATTATTAGATCGTCTAGATTCAATTGGAATCAAAGACCAAGTTTTAGATTGGTTCTCATCTTTTCTTACAAACCGCTCTTCTGTCATTAGCTTTAACGATCTCACTTCTAAAATTTATTCCTTAAATTACGGCATTCCACAAGGTTCAATTCTATCCCCCCTTCTTTTCAATATATTCCTCTCTCCTCTTCTAAACTTAACTCAGTCTTTAGGTTTTACAGCTTTTGCATATGCTGATGATATACAACTTATTCATCCCTTAGATCCAGAAAGCTTGGACGATATTACATGTATCAATAATAAACTGCTTTCGATACAAGATTGGCTTTCCACAAACAAATTGGCTTTAAATCTTACAAAAACAAAAACAATGCTCTTTTCCTGGAAAAGAGACACAAAATTAATTTCTCCAATCTCTATTAACAATACTGTATTAGAACTGGTCACCACTATAAAAATTTTAGGCATTTGGATAGATGACAAACTTACTTATCATGATCATATCAGTAATACCGTTAAAACATGTTTTTATAAATTACGTCTAATCCGTTCACTTTCCAAGTTTCTACAACCCGAATCCACTAATATTCTTATCCATTCTTTAATAATCTCTAAACTAGACTACTGTAATTCCCTTTTCATTAACATCACACAAAAAGAAAAAAGAAGGCTGCAATTAATTCAGAATACTGCCGTTAAACTAATTTATAACGCGGGGGGTCACGTGATGACGCTGAGCTGAACGGCGGCTCCTGGCTCGTGCTCCGACCCTCTCGCGCCTTAATCTCCGCTTTTTAAAGCCTTTCAGCTCTACTCTTCTGCCTTTCTCGGCGACCTGACCAGCGGACAGCAGGGGGAAGCGACCGGCTGCTTCGGCGGCTTTCTGTGCTGGTTTGCGGGCGAGTTATGCCAGTCAAGACCCCGCGGCCGATACGAGCCCAGCGACTGCACGGCGCATCCAAGATGGCTGCCGGATCTGCGACCCCGCCGAGAGTGCTGTTGCAGGAAGACGCGGTACAGGAGCTGACCCGAACTATATCGGCAGCAATTGATGAGCGGCTCACCAAACTCCAGGCAACTGTGGAGGATGTGCGGGACTGCCTGGAGCGGCATGGCCACCGCCTTCAGCAAGCGGAGTCTCGCATTGCCACCCAGGAAGATCGCTCCGGAGTGCTGGAGGAGCAGGTTCGTGGCCTGCAGGCTAAATGCGCTACCCTACATGAGCGATTGGAGGACCAAGAGAATCGTGGACGTCGCAATAATATCCGACTGGTGGGCCTGACAGAGAATATCCGCGACGCTGACCTGCGTGACCTGGTGGAGCGGTGGCTACCTGGCGCTGTGGGATTTACCCCAGCAGGATCACGCGCCTTGGTGGAGAGGGTGCATCAACTGGGCCAGCGCCGTGAGGGCGCGGGCAGGCCCCGACCTGTCATCGCCAGGTATCTGAATTTTGCTGATAAGGCCCAGGTCATGGCTCTGTATAGGAAAAAGGGCGCGCTGGAGCGCGAGGGCGCTAAGATTCTACTTTTCAATGACTACTCCGCGGAAGTAGCTGCCCGCCGGCGTGCCCTGGCACCTCACTGCACCGAGCTCCGCAACAGAGGTCTACGCTTCGTGGTGCAATACCCTGCACGGGTCCGGGTGTTTGAAGCCGGGGGACCGAAGACTTGCGAGGATGTGGAGGCGTTACAGGCCTATATCAGATCTTTGGCGCCTGTACCTCCGGACCCATGAGTAGCACTGCTTTGCTTTGCTGCCCTAAGACTATCTGTGGTCTCTGCATATCTGGTACCTGAATCGGGGGCCTGACAGTCTTGAGCCTTTGCCTTGTGCTTCGCTTATGGAGGGGCTTCGGGGACTAAACTGGTTCCCCACTCTGCCGAGTTCCTGGCTGCCCTGCTGGATGCTTCAGGGGTGTGCTACCCTGCTGTACCTGACGCTTCCTCAGCTTTACCACCTGCTTAGGACATGCCTATCCGGATGCCTGGTTTTGGGTTGCTGCATTCTTATTTTACACGCAGGGATCCTGGACTCTGGACTTTGAGTGTCTGGTGTTTTCCTCTATGCCCCTTGTTTTCTTTCCTGTTCTGTTTGGCTTCTTTGTCGCCCTTGGACATGTTTGTGGGGGGCGGTTTTGTTACTGGGGGTGGGGTGGATTTTCGAGGTTATAGGGGTCTTTTTGCGCGAGGGGGTTGGGGGGGGCTTTCAGAAATATGTTTTTAGTTCGGGGGGGATGGTCGGGATGTTGGATGGGTAGGGGTGGGAGTGGCGGGTGGAAGAACGGAAGGGGTATTGCATGTATGGTGAGTTGTGGACTGTCTGTGTGGGGTGTGCTTGGGTGTGTATGTTTGTGTGCTGTGGATACGGGACAGGGAGCCGGGGTTTGGTTGTGGGGGGGTGATTCCCTAGTTCAGTGGGGGGTTGGGGGCTTCATCGCTTGTACTTGGGGGTTCAGCTGGGAGACCCTCGGGGAATTTGGGCTGCTTCGCTGGGACGGTGCATTGGTGCTGGGTTCTTCCCACGGCTATGGCTGACTTGGTGTGTCTTACGCTGAATGTGGCAGGCATCAACTCGCCGGTAAAACGCATGAAGGTCCTATCGTTCTTGAAGAAGGAAAAGGTCTCTGTGGCTTTTCTACAAGAGACTCACCTCACGGCATGCGAACATCAGAAGTTGCAGCGTGATTGGGTGGGGGAAGTAGTGGCGTCCTCTTACTCATCTAGACAGAGGGGGGTGGCTATCCTCATACATAAGGCGGTGGTAGCGGTTACACACAGAGCTATCCGGGACCCTCAGGGCCGCTTTATCATCTGGGTGGGGACTCTGAATGGCAGGCCTGTGGTACTCTGCAATGTTTACGCTCCAAATGTCTACACTCCCTCTTTCTTCTCTACTCTAGTGGCCCAATTGATAGCACTACCGACTTACGAACTTCTGGTGGGAGGGGACTTCAATATCACCAGCGACCCTTCTATAGATTGTAAGCCTCCGAGACCAGTGGCGGCGGACAATGAGCGTCGGGGGGTGAATTTCCTGATGGGAGAAATGGACCTCCAGGATGTGTGGAGGGTGTACCACCCTGGGGAGGTGGATTTTACCTTTTTCTCAGGGGTTCACCACTGTCATTCTCGTCTGGACTATTTCTTACTTCCCTCTCGCACCATCGGGCGGGTGGTGCGCACCCACATATTGGACGTCCCTTTTAGCGATCACGCTGCTGTGACATTGACTTTTAAGTGGGGTAGTGGCTCTCAGGGCGATCGTGTGTGGCGTTTTAATCCCTCCCTGTACCTTGACGAGGAATTCCACACCTACCTCATCGAGGAATGGTCTAAGTATAAGCAGACAAATGAAGGGACTGAGGTCTCGGACACGATATTCTGGGAAGCAGCGAAGGCCTACCTCCGAGGCTGTATAATAGCCTACTCTATTCGTAAGCGTAAGCTCCGGGATGCTGAACTTACGTCGCTGGCAAAACAGATGAGGGAATGCCGGTTATATCATCTGCGGCACAGCTCCGAGGCAGCTCGACAATCTTATCTCCGACTGCGCAAACAAATTGACGCCATCCTTTCTGCGCGGGCTTTGACCCACCTTGACGTGTACAAGTTTCAACTTTATAGGTGGGGTAACCGGGCGGGGAAGCTCCTGGCCAACCTGGTTCGTCCACACCGTCGCGCTGCGTGTATTTCCCATATTCGGGACTCCTCGAATGTATCACATCGGACTGAGACGGCTATCCAGACTCAATTTGTACGTTTTTATAGCGAGTTATATAGCGCGGGCGCGTACGATACTGAGGCTCGTGATCTTTTCTTTAGAGGCTTGAATCTTCCGACTGCCTCGGAGACGCACCGCGACCTGCTCAATGCTCCTATTACTTGTCAAGAGATCTCCGTAGCTATTGGCCGTCTGAAACTTGCTAAGGCTGCTGGACCGGACGGTATGGGGCCCGAGTTCTATAAGATTTTACATCATCATGTGGGCCCTGCTTTATGCGCCATGTTTGGTGATATGCAAGCCTCGGATAGAATTCTCCCGGAGCAGAACCATGCTCATGTCGTAGTGCTTCCTAAACCGGGCAAGGATCCCACTTTGGTGGGTTCATATAGACCCATATCCTTGCTTAATCAGGATATGAAACTCCTTACGGCCATCTTAGCTAAGCGCCTAGCGCAGGTTGTCCCTGTGCTTGTACACCCTAACCAGGTGGGTTTTGTGCCTGGCCGTTTTTCCTCGGCCAACATTCTTAAGGCTCTGGTGGCTTTGAGAGAGGGCAAGGAACGATCGGGAGACGACTTGTTGGCTAGTTTAGATGCCGAAAAAGCCTTCGATAAGGTTGTATGGCCTTACCTTTTCTGGGTCCTGCGCCGCTTTGGCATTACAGGATCTTTTCTCGAATGGGTGGTTCGTTTGTATACGGCTCCTACTGCTCAGCTCCTTATTAACCGCCAGCGCACGGCTCCTTTTCCTTTACGGAGAGGGACCCGGCAGGGGTGCCCCTTGTCGCCGCTGTTGTTTATACTTTCGCTTGAACCGCTGGCGACTAAGATACGAGATGCCCCGGGGGTGGCGGGCATCCGAGTGGGGGCGGAGGTGTGCAAGATTACCATGTTTGCGGATGATATGTTACTCTTTGTCGGCAATGCCCGGACCTCTATCCCTTGCATTACTTCCTTCATTGATTCTTTTGGGGCCTTCTCCGGATTATGTATTAATTTCAGTAAGTCCGAGGCGCTCCCGGTTACTTTGCCTTGCGCATCGCGAGCTTTGCCCTCTTTCCCTTTTAGGTGGGCGGTGGGAGAGCTTAAATATCTTGGGATCTTTCTCAGCGCTGATTGGGCTGTGGTCTATCGAAGCAACATTGTGAATCGTCTTGCCCAACTTCGGGACGCTTGCCATCGATGGGGCGACCTCCCCCTGTCGCTTTTTGGTCGTATTGCCTTAGTAAAAATGGTTCTGTTGCCCAAGATCCTTTACCCTCTACAGATGATCCCCTTGTGGCTGCGAGCGTCTGAGGAGAGGGCCTACAGGTCCTTTGTTGGCTCTTTTATCTGGCGGAACCGGAGGGCCCGTGTGGGGTTTTGGAGACTTACGCAGAGCAGAGCTCGGGGTGGTTTAGCGCTCCCGGACATCCGGCTATACAATGTCGCAGCCCTGATGCGCTGGGTGCATGAACTATATACGCTGGGTTCCCGATTTGCCCCCCCGAGAATGTTTGATTCTTGGGTGGCCCCGTACTGTGCACTGGCTTGTCTTGATATCCCTAGATGGCGACGCCCCAGGACGGGTTGTAATTCTCTTTGGCTAGATCCGCTGAGGCGTGCGCTGCTCTGGTGGCGGCGCCGGATTGGGGGGGGATCGCGGGACAACTGGGCTTTTCAATTTGTGAGGGGCAACCCTGAGTTCCCACCGGGTGTCGGTGTGGCACGCGGCCTGGAGGCTAGTTTTGGCGCGTGCTTCTGCTTGGGGCATGTTGCGGCATCGACATCTGTGGCGGGGACATTCCCTCCCCTTGCTGACCTCCGCCGTCACTGGTCTCTCCCTGATATGCCTTTCTTTGCTTATTTGCAGTTACGGCATTTTTATGAGGCCTATCGAAAAGGCGCCCCTACCGGCCATGGCTTCCTGAAGGTTGATCACATTTTTCTATCTCTTCCTACCTCTCTGAACTCTCTTTCTACTTGGTATAGGATGGCCCGGGAGGAACGACCGGATCCTCGGTTCCTTGGCTTGGCTTCTCAATGGGCTGAGGAGCTCGGGGAGCCGGTCGGGGTTGAGATGTTGGTTGCATGTTTTTCCAGCATCCCTCGAGGGGCACGGAATGTTTCCCTGCAGGAGATACAATTCAAAATACTACACCGCACATACTTTACTAGGGTGCGGGGCAGGAGGGCGGGCCTTTGGGGATCTGATCTATGTGTTAAATGTCAGCGTATGCGTGGCACCCTTGTACACATGTTATTGGAATGTCCGCAGCTGGCAATTTACTGGAATGGGGTGTTGGAATTTCTGGCTCGGGTTGTGCAGCTGCCTTTTCAGTGGTCCTACCTACTTATTCTACTGGGGTGTGAGGGAGAGGTGCTGGACCAGGGCCTTAGCTCAGAGCACTGGCGTTTTCTATACACCGCTCTTTTGGTGGCTAAACGTGGAGTGCTCCGTCTCTGGATGGATGTCAATGCACCCGAGGTGCTGGTTTGGAAGCGTTCCTTACTCGAGGTGGCTCGCTGGGAACTCCGCGTTCATCCAGAGCCGCTTTCGGCGTCCCGGCGCCTGTACCGTTCTCTATGGGATGCCACTATATTGGAAGTTGGCTCTTTGTGAGTGACTGTGCATGTCTTGCCCACACTCACTTTCACTGAACTGGGGGGGGTGGGGGGTATATATCTGTTTACTTGCTGGATTGGATGGTTGTTGGTATGTGACTGTGTGGATTGGTGCGACTGGGGTGTGATTGGAGTATGGTGTGTATGAGCTGGATGACTATTGGGGTTTCTTTCTATGTACTTAACTTGGGGATTCTGTTAATTGTAAAACGTTGACTTGTACTGCTCAGCTTGTGTGTATTATATGCCTCTTGCCTATGCGGACTGGGTTGGGGTGGTTTTTGTTTGGCTTGCCCTCTTCGGGGCCTGGCGGGGTTGACTTTCCCCCTCATTTACGGGGGGGCTCCCCTGCCTGATTTGATTCGCTGTTTTGTTCACTCCCAATCCTGTCTGTAATGCAATGTTTTTTCTTGGCTGTGCAGTGCTTTTCTGTTTAATAAAAATTATTTCAAACAAAAAAAAATTTATAATGCTAAAAAATATGACCATGTCACTCCCCTGCTAATCAAATCTCATTGGCTCCCGATAAGTCATCGCGTTACGTTTAAATTATTACTCTTAGTTTTTAAAACTATAAATTTTAATGAGCCACAATTTGTCAATAGATGGTTAATCCCCTATAATACTACACGATCACTCCGCTCCACCTCTTCTAACCTCCTCTCGGTCCCCTCATTGAAGGTTATCGGTACCAGACGAAACGATATGTTCTCCATTATGGCCCCTCAATCTTGGAATCTCTTACCTCAACACATTAGAAAATTAAAAGATCTAACCGTATTTAAAAAAACACTAAAAACATTTTTCTTTAAAGATGCCTATGATTCTTAATATTATATTCCTTTTTCAAATTTCCGGCAAGCTTATACTTCCCTCCCATTTGTTTTTCCCATTGTTGTAACTCTTTCTTTCCTGTCCAAATATTGTAATTTCTCCCCTATCTATCCTCACTACTCATGTATGTTTTTCGCCCAAAACTAATATTTTCTTATCATGTATGTATTCTTGTATGTTAATTTTTAAAGTATAACAAAAGTTAGTTTATATATTACCACCTATGTTTTAATTGTATGTTTAACTGTATTGTACATCGCCTAGTAATTTAAAATAGGCGATTCATTAAGAATAAATAAACTTGAAACTTGAAAATAAACAAACAAAAAATAAACCCCTACTCAGCCGTGGGAGTAGCAATTACGTCAGAACAATTGGCATGGTGGCAGACTTCAGGCCTCTAGGAGAGGATACCTGGACCAGCTTGCGGAAGCCCCCTTGCCATGGAGAAAATCTCTTTGGAGAGAAAGGGAAGGAGACGGTAGACACGGCATTGAGCATACAACACTCCAACCAGTACCACAGACACCACAATGCCTCAAGGCTAGTCAAAATAGCAGTCCTACTGCAGAGTAAATATATAAGCAACAATGGCTCCTGCTCATTCAATGCGGGTTCCAGTTTGTTTTTTGTTCTCTTTTGACCACTCACCACTGGCCTCCCTCCCAGTTGGGAGCTGCCTCGCCATCTTTGGTAAAGCCTGAAAGACAATAATATCAATGGGTATTGAGGAGGTATCTGTACCTTCTGAGACATTGATATTGAATCCGGTCCCACTCCATGCCACCATCCAGGCCCAAATCAACACAAACCCACAGAACCGCAACTTCAAGCACGAGGGATAGTAGCAGTTCCATGGGCAGAGCACAACCAAGGATGCTTCTCTCCAAACCTCCTCATTCCCAAGAATACGGAAGACTTCAGGCCATCCTGGACCTCAACATGTGCATCCCGATGGAGAATTACACACACATATACATCTTCAGATACATTCCACCACTAATCCAGAAATACATCTGGCTAGCTGCCTTGGACTTACAGGTTGGATTTTTCACACATGCCAATGCATCCATCACACAGAAGTTTATACCGGATGCGATCCCATCACTTCCAATACCTAGTCCTCCTATTCAGACTCTCTTCGGCCCAAGAGTCCTCACAAAGGTGTATGGCAGAAGCAGTAGCCAACCGTTGCAAAAACACATTAGATATCTTCTCCTACTTGGGCGATGGGCTACTGGTAGAAGCCTCAGCCCCGAAATTGGTAGCTGCAGCCATCAAGACCAAAAATTTTTTCTACATTCTCTAGAGAGTGCCAAGAATCCCATTCTAAGACCTACGAATTCACTGGGCTTCATTGGAGCAAGGATCTGCACAACTTGTAGCACAGCCTTCCCACCCTGGCAAGAGGGGAGACAATATCTACAATAGTGTACCATATCTCACCAACACAAGAGGCAACAGCATGGACCCTGTTGTCCTGCTAGTCATACTTCAAACATGACTATTCAGAGATACCTTCAGAGAAGGTGAAACCAACACACTCGGCCCAGATCTCGACCAGATCCATCCGCAAAGTACCCAAATGGTGGACAGAATACCGCAACCTCTAGAGAGTCAAGTCCTTACAGCAGCCCCAAGAAGAATGCCTCCAAGTAGGGTGGGAGAGCTACCTCTGCCAATGGTAGATCCTGAACCTTGCCAGGGAGAAGCGACATATCAACTTCCAGAAACTCAGGGCCATAGGCAAGGCTATTCAAGCCTCTGCCCCAGGCCAACAAGACTGCCCTGATTCAAAAAATAAAATAAAAATAAAATAAAAATAAACAACTACCAGGTAGTCATGTTCTATATCGACAAACATGGATATACGGGCCCCCTCACCCTCCAAAGGATGCCAACTTTCAAGCAACCTACCTCCAGGCCACCCACAACACTCCGATGGACCACCTCAACCGGAGTTTGAACCCTCACTAAGGGGACCTCCACCTAAAGGTAACACAGTCCTTTTTTACATAAATGGAGCACAGATTCTGCTCAAGGACGCCTCAAGGAGGAGACACTTTCATGTTATTTGGGGTCCAAGACCTGATATAGCCCCCCCCCCAAACACCTCTCATCGATGGAAAGCTCTAAAAGGTCAGTCAGGACAAAGTGCATGGAATCTCATAGCACTGTGCTGGCCAAGACAAGTGTGGCACCCAGTGTTCCCGCTAAGCTGCGCTGGGGTGCGCTGGCGCACAAAATATTACCTCGCAGCGCACAAGTTTCTCGTCACAGCGCACACAGTGTAGAGCACAGTTCTTCAACCGCCGGTCCGCAAACAAAATCTTGCCGGTCCGCGAAGGATTCGGTCCCCGCCGCAACGAAAGGCCGGCGTCAGCTGACTTGCAACTTCCTGTTGCAGTCGCTGTGCCGGGACTCCTGCCTTCGCCGGGACTCCTGCCTTCCACCGCGTTTGCCTCCTGCCTTGTCTCCGCACCTCCAGACCAGCAGCGGCAGCTCTGTATGCTTTTAACTTCGGCACAGAGCTGCCCCTAATCAATAGTTTAGCGCGGTTTCATAAGGCAGCCTCGGGGCCTTTGCTAGGCCGGCCCACATCGCATCATCGAAGCGGGCCGGCTATCAAAGGCCCCGAGGCTGCCTCATGAAACCGCGCTAAACTATTGATTAGGGGCAGCTCTGTGCCGAAGTTAAAAGCATACAGAGCTGCCGCTGCTGGTCTGAACTCTTGGGCCGCTGAAGGAGGGCAAAAAGCAGCTGTCCTGGAGGTTTCCCTTCCTCTCGCCTTTACAGGTTCCTTTTTTCCACCTTTTTTTTTTTTCCTTCAAACGGCAACGGGCCCCAGCATCGACATCAATCAAGTAAGTTCCACTGTCAATCAAGCGGTTCTGCTCGGCCAAAGCTTCCCCTGTGACATGAGCCACCCTCAGGGGAAAGAAAGTGACCCACAAAGGTGAGGGGAAGGGGGGCAGATGATGGAAGTTGGGGGGGGGGGGAGAGAGAGAGAGAAGGGGCAGATGATGGAATGGAGGAGATGAGAGAGAGAGAGAAGGGGACAGATGATGGAAGTGAGAAGAAGGGAGAGAGAGCAGAAGGCAGATGGATGTCAGTTGAGAAGGGAGAGCAGATGCTGAATGGAAGTGGGGAAAGAACACATACTGGATGGAAGGAAGAGATAAATAAAGGGGGAAGAAAATAGTAAGATAATGGAGGGGTGAGGGAAAGGGGTGACAAGCTGTGTGTAGACACAGTGAAAAGAGGGAAACGGGACTAAATAGTAAGAAAGAATTTAATTTAGATGGAGGCAGAAAATAGAGAAGGAAGACCAGAGAAGAAAAGGGAAGAGAGAGCAGAGAATGATCAGATCTGAGTGGAGGAAATGAGAAGAGAGATATGCTAAAAACCACAGGGGGGAGGGAAGGATAGAGATGCCAGACCATGAGGGGAACAGAAGGAAGATGATGGATGCTAGACCAAATTGGGGGGTGGGGGGGGGCAGGAGGAGAGATGGCAGGGAAAGACAGACAGTGAATGGAAGGGGCAGATGCTGGACTGAAGAGACAGAGAAGGTTATCATGCTGCTGTACCGGGCCATGGTACGCCCTCACCTGGAGTACTGCGTCCAGCACTGGTACTTTAAGAAGGACACGGTACTACTCGAAAGGATCCAGAGAAGAGCAACTAAAATGGTTAAGGGGCTGGAGGAGTTGCCGTACAGCGAAAGATTAGAGAAACTGGGCCTCTTCTCCCTTGAGCAGAGGAGATTGAGAGGGGACATGATAGAAACATTCAAGGTACTGAAGGGAATAGACTTAGTAGCTAAGGCAGGGAGAACGAGAGGGCACTCTCTAAAGTTGAAAGGGGATAGATTCCATACAAACGTAAGGAAGTTCTGTGGTAGAAAGCAACATATTTATTTGGCTCATAACTTGCTGGCGCCCAATATTTTTAGCTCACAGTGAAAAAAGTTTGCTCACAACACCCGCCCGCTTAGAGGGAACACTGGTGGCACCCCTCCCTGAAGCACCTATCATCACAACCAACAATGAAGCTTCTGAATCGCTCAGACCACATTACCCAGGACCAGGCACCCCCCCCCCCAACCGGGGGACGCTGGCCCAAACAGCATGGGTGTCGAAAGACTGACTCTAGCCCCTTCCATACACGGCCAAGGGTCATGGAGATCATACTAGCAGCCAGAAACCTGTAAAAAAAAAAAAGAGGAGGCCTATGCACTCTAAGGAACCCCAGAACTGGTGCACCTCAGAAGGGAAAACCCCTTCCCCGCAAAGGGACCAACCATCCTCTAATGCTTACTCAACCTGCTCACAGCAGGCCTCAGGACAAACCTCAGGAAAATTACCTGCGCAACCTATCGACCTTCCACAGCAAGGTAGAAGGCGGACCCATCTCGGCATGTGCACTGGTAGCAGAAATTCACAAAGGGATGGATAAAGCCTCCAGTTCACCACCCCCACCCCGGCTTGGGACTGCAGTACCCAAGACGTTCACCAGAAAGAGGACCTGGCTCATCACCATTGTGTCAGCCTCAGCGCAACCTCAGCCAACGACACAGAGCATTGGCGGCATACCTTGGACTGCACCCATACCCTTCGCCTATACACTGAACGCACATAACGCCTATACACTGAA
This sequence comes from Geotrypetes seraphini, assembly GCF_902459505.1. Classification (NCBI taxonomy): domain Eukaryota; kingdom Metazoa; phylum Chordata; class Amphibia; order Gymnophiona; family Dermophiidae; genus Geotrypetes; species Geotrypetes seraphini. The sequence goes on along the minus strand of NC_047085.1, from coordinate 30,305,124 downwards.
CACATAATGGCGAAAAGCAGCACAACTGTTCATCTCCTTTGACCCCCAACAAGCAGGAGGCACCAGTTGGGAAAGCACACAATATCAGACTGGATGTCAAGCCGCATTGCCCTCTGCTACAAAGAAGAAGGACTGACCCTCACCAACAAGGCCACAGCACACCAATTGAGGGCCATGGCAGCAACAGTGGCAAACCGGTGAAACACTCCACTAGTGGACATTTGCAGAGCCGCAACCTGGCCCACCCCACATTCCCTCACCAAGCATTACAGCCTGGATCGCCCGTTGCAGACCTCCAACAACTTCGGCTTCAGCATCCTACAAGAGGCAACAGAGCTGCACGAGAAAGCAGGAGAGGGGACATCAGCACTAGACTGATTAAGACAGCTCACAACCAGAAACCCTTCGGTTGTTTCATTTAGGCCATGTTGGTCATGTTCCCTTTGTTTATGCAAAACACCATGTTTGTGTCATTTTCACTTGTTCCAAGAACAGATACGAAAACCTGTCAGTTTAGCACATGAATGGTTCTCGCTGTAAAAAAAAAAAAAAAAAACACACCAGGTTGGTGTCATTTCCAAGGGTTTTCAAAAACAGATATGAAAACATGTCTGTTTAGCACATGCATTGCCTTGTGGGCAGAAAAAAAAAAAAAGGTGTTACTTATTTTCTTTGACTTGAGCAAAATAAAGTTCACACTTCTTGAACAGCAAAACAAAATTGTCTGGTCTCACATCTCTATCTCAGCAACCTGGCAGTCTCACCCTACCTCAGCAGAACACCAGGCTGCAGAGGGTCCACCCCAGCAGGGGCCCCACTCTCTGCCCCTATGCACCCCGCAGTTGGAGAGTCACCAAAATGTGGCTAACTTAAGACTGCTTGTCCATGGAGAAAGCGAAGTTACTTACCTATAAAGGGAGTTCTCCGTGGACAGCAGGATAAGTCAGCCACACGAACCCTCATGACCTCCCCTGCGGGCCCTGCCATCTCCAAGCTTAGGCAAACACTGGGGATCACAGGGGCTAGCATGTCCTTATATAGGTCAACCTGCACATGCTCAGAAGGGGCTTCTTCCCCAAAAGTCTTACTCTGAGCTCTAGGAGAGCAAATCTGAATTGGGAGCGTTGGATGATGTCATCAAAGTGTGGCTGACTTATCCTGCTGTCCACAAAGAATTCCCGTTACAGGTAAGTAACTTCGCTTTACCAGCCCCCCCTACTGATTCTCAGCTTCCCCAGCCCCAAAGACAATCATCCCCCAAGTTTCACCTGCCTCCCTGCTAATTCTCAGCTTCACAAACCCCTCTGCTCGATTCATATACTTACAGGACTGTGGATGTGGAATTGCGGGGAAGAGAGGACAAATACGTGAAGGAAAGAGCTAGCCAAAAACACCCTTTACTGCTGCCGACGCCCAAGTCCTTTCCAGGAAGTTACATTAGATGGGAACGACTCCGGCGGACGGTGGCAGAGAGAAAGCCTGAACGGGTCTCGGGGCTGAATCGGTGAGTCCATTTTTTAAAAAAAGAACCGATTTGAATCGATTCACCCGATTCAAATTGATGAACTGATTCGAATCGTGAATCGGGCAGTACTACTATCCAGATACTGCTGATTTACAGACCTTTTCAGCACTATCCACATAGTGCTAGATTCCTGTGTGGGTGGAGCTAGACTTTTAGACAATCAGCAGTGATATTCAACCTAGATAACTATTGGGATAAAGTTAGGTCAGAAAAAAAGTTTTCCTAATTTTAGATGGGTAGTTATCCAGAAAGAGTAGTCTCAAGATCAACACTATCTAGATAATTGCTGTGCTCATTTGTGATATTCTAGATAAGAACATAAGAATAGCCTTACTGGGTCAGACCAATGGTCTATCAAGCCCAGTAGCCCATTCTCATGGAGGCCAATCCAGGTCCCTAGTACCTGGCCAAAACCCAAGGAGTAGCAACATTCCAGCATCTCAAAGAATAGCAAGATTCCAGAACCCCAATGAGAGCAACATTCCAGAGCTAAGATTGTAATGTCATAAAGCCTCATTCCACAGTGCCTCAGAGCCAACCTCATCAGTGATGTTGCAATGGCTTGATTGTCCTATACTTGGCACATATAAGAGCATAAGAACAGCCATATTGGGTCAGACCAATGGTCCATCAAGCCCAGTAGCCCATTCTCATGGTGGCCAATCCAGGTCCCTAGTACCTGGTCAAAACCAAAAGAGTAGCAACATTCTATGCTACCAATCCAGGGCATGAAGTGGCTTCCCCTGTGTCTTTCTCAAAAACAGACTATGGACTTTTCCTCCAGGAAATTGTCCAAAGCTTTCTTAAAAGATCAGGGGCGGGCACCCTCGGTCCTTGAGGGAAGCAACCCAGTTAGGTTTTCAGGATTTCCCCGATGAATATGCACGAGATCTCTTTCCATGCAATGCCTCCTTTGTACGCAAATACAGCTCATGTATATTCATCAAGGAAATCCTGAAAAATCAACTGGGTTGTGGCCCTTGAGGGCTGAGGTTGCCTACCTTGGTTTCAGATGCTGGGACTGAATCTCCAGATTGTCATGATCTGCGGTGGCCAGCATTATAAAATAATCTCTCGATTATCCTGGATGAATATCTGCTCATAGTCTCTGTAAAATCTCTGGTAGCTGACTATCTGGTGATGTCTCTTTCCACATTTGTATATTGTAATTGTAATTGTAATTGTAATTTATTTCTTATATACCGCTACATCCGTTAGGTTCTAAGCGGTTTACAGAAAATATACATTAAGATTAGAAATAAGAAAGGTACTTGAAAAATTCCCTTGCTGTCCCGAAGGCTCACAATCTAACTAAAGTACCTGGAGGGTAATAGAGAAGTGAAAAGTAGAGTTAGAGGAAAAATAAAAATAAAATAAACATTTTAATAAGACAGCATTGATCTAAATACTTTGGAAGGTAGAAGAGAGGAGAGAAAGGAATAGAAGCAGAAGGGGGAGCCGTTGAACAGTAGAATTCTGCAGCATCCACTATCTCCTCCTCTCCCTATTGGCTAAGGCTCTTAACATTTGCATATCTTCTTCCCATTGGCTAAGGCTCTTTGCCTGCATTGTGATGTCATAGAGCTTTATGGTTATAGAAACCTAGAAACATGATGGCAGATGAAGGCCAAATGGTCCATGTAATGTAATGTAATGTAATGTAATTTATTTCTTATATACCGCTACATCCGTTAGGTTCTAAGCGGTTTACAGAAAATATACATTAAGATTAGAAATAAGAAAGGTACTTGAAAAATTCCCTTACTGTCCCGAAGGCTCACAATCTAACTAAAGTACCTGGAGGGTAATAGAGAAGTGAAAAGTAGAGTTAGAGGAAAAATAAAAATAAAATAAACATTTTAACAAGACAGCATTGATCTAAATACTTTGGAAGGTAGAAGAGAGGAGAGAAAGGAATAGAAGCAGAAGGGGGAGCCGTTGAACAGTAGAATTCTGGAGAAATTTAAATGATAGAAATAGAACAAAACAAAGACAAAATGCAAAACAATAGATAAGATTAAAGATAAATCATAAGCTGGAAAGAAAAATAAAATAAAACTTTGTCTTCAATCAACGGTTTCAGCGTATTCCCTGATACATGCTCTTAATTGCTATGGTGGTCTCCAAGAAGAATGCATGGCATCTGGAAATCTATTCTTTCTTTTTTTTTTATAGAGTTTGAGGAGCTGAAGTTACACTGCTTGTCCAAAAAGGAAAGAACATTTCCCTGCTGTTTCCTGCAGAGCAGATCAATATGTGGAGACACAAGTTTAAATTGGAAACTAGCAGACTTCTCACTTACAGAAAGTATGGGAAAAAGCTGAGAATTGCATCTCTGCTCCAATCAATTATCTGAAACGTCGAACCAGAAACGTCGATGCTTGCATCGTTTTTGCTGTCATTGGAACTAGTCAAGTTTCTCAGGCGTGCTGAGTTTTAGCATCGGGTCAGTTATCAGAGTGTGCACGTTACATTTGTTTCCCCTGAGATAGCCTCACAAGTCTTTTTCAGTCACCGTGATCTCATTCAGAAGCTAGTTGGATTCCCTGAGCTGTTGTCTGTCCTCTAGCACAGTGTTTTTCAACCTTTTTACACCTAGGGATCGGCAGAAATAAAATAATTATTCTGTGGACTGGCTTCGGTCCGTGGACCGGCGGTTGAAGGACAATGGGCTAAGTCGTGGGCCAGACCCCGCCCATCTCTACCCAATCTCCACCCCCAGACCCCGCCCCCTTAATAGTACTAATTGCACCTTGCACGTCCAGTGCCTCATCTGGAAGCCTTCCCTCTGACGTTGCAACATCAGAGAGAAGGCTTCCGATTCAGGTGCAGGATGCCCATAGGAGCCACTGCGCGTGGCTTTGTGCACTGAATCAGTTAGGAAGAGGAGCTGGCTCGAAGATAACGCCACATTGATCGCACCGTGGACCGGCAGTTGAAGAACACTCTTTTGGGCCTGATGCACGTGCTGGCCCTGTGGACCGGCACTGCTCCTTGGACCGGTGGTTGAAGAACACTGCTCTAGCACAGCATGTAATCCTCTGATTAATATGATTCTGTTGCTATCTATACAGTATATTTATTATTTCCTTGATTTTACTTCTGGTTATGACTTTTCAGTTCTCCTTTGAACAAAGAACAGTAATATTTCACCCATAATAACCCCCTCTAATAAAAAACAAAAAAACAAAACCATTATTAGCAGCTCATTTCATCCAGAATAATTTTGGCTCTGACTGGGATGAATACAAAGAAAAATTAAGGATTTTGCCAAATGCTATCTTCATCCTGGAAACATTTCCACCACTAGACAACGGAAGAATTAAACTCTTGCTGCATTTCATCAAAGATAATTTACTTTTTAATTCATGAGGTCTACGGAAATCCCTACTTTTGACTTTGGAATGGAAGCTTTGCAGATTTGTAGCTCTTCATAATTGTGTCCCTTGCTTCTGATACTAAGCTCCAATAACTTGAAAGCAAAATGAAAATGGAGCAGAATGCAGTGATTATTTGAGTATAAAAGAGCCTGCAGCTTCAATTTATTATGAATTTCATTTAAAAATGAATACCAAAGTCTATAGAAATGAAAGTTATCCATTCTGTAGCTAATCAACTGTCATTAAAAAAAAAACACCCCAACTTGTGCATTCAATTGCACTATGTAAAATTAATTCCGTCATTTGTACATTACTCTAATTGTCGTGTAGATTGAGCCATAAAGTGTTTTCTTGAACGGTTTCAAAAAAAATTTGGTCATTAAGAGGTCAATTTACTCAGGCAGAAGCAAGTAAGAAACTCATGCAAATGCCAACTCATGAAAACCAGGTGAATTTAGACTTTAATAAAAAAAACAACCACCCACCATCCAGAATAAATAAAACAGTCTGTCCTATTTGCAGACAGGGTAGAAAAATATAGGCAATATTAGCAAGTAATAAGCAACATACTGTTAATAATGCATGGCTCAATTTTCTGAAAGCAGCTGAGTGGCACACATAATGGTCTCTATTTATCAAGCTGTGATAACACATTTGCGTGTGTTGAATGCCAAGTTTGACATTTAGTGCAAGTTAAAAAAAATATGTTGCTATTGGATCTTTTCTAAATAGTGCTTTATCTCTTTGCCGCAAATCAGATGTAACAAGCACCTGGAAATGAATTATATTGCATGCAAATACATGCAAATTAGTTCAATACTACTACAATGGAATAGCATGGATCACACACACACACACACACACACACACAAAATGTTGTATTTCACAATAATTTATAAGAACATAAGAATAGCCTTACTGGGTCAGACCAATGGTGCATCAAGCCCAGTAGCCAATCCAGGTCCCTAGTACCTGGCCAAAACCCAAAGAGGAGCAACATTCCAGCATCTCATAGAATAGCAAGATTCCGGAACCCCAATGAGAGCAACACTCCAGAGCTGAGATTGTGATGTCATAATGCCTCATTCCACAGTGCCTCAGAACCAACCTCATCAGTGATGTTGCAATGGCATCATTGTCCTATACTTGCCACAGCCATACTGGGTCAGACCAATGGTCCATCAAGCCCAGTAGCCTGTTCTCACGGTGGCCAATCCAGGTCCCTAATACCTGGCCAAAACTCAAAGAGTAGCAAGATTCCGGAATCCCAATAAGAGCAATATTCCAGAGCTGAGACTGTGATGTCATAATGCCTCATTCCACAGTGCCTCACAACCAGCCTCATCAGTGATGTTATGATGGCTTGATTGTCCTATACTTGGCACATGTAAGAGCATAAGAACAGCTATACTGGGTCAGACCAATGGTCCATCTAGCCCAGTAGCTTGTTCTCATGGTGGCCAATCCAGGTCCCTAATACCTGGCCAAAACTCAAAGAGTAGCAAGATTCCGGATCCCCAATGAGAGCAATATTCCAGAGCTGAGATTGTGATGTCATAATGCCTCATTCCACAGTGCCTGAGAATCAGCTTCATCAGTGATGTTACAATGGCTTGATTGTCCTATACTTGGCACAGCCATAATGGGTCAGACCAATGGTCCATCAAGCCCAGTAGCCCGTTCTCACGGTGGCTAATCCAGGTCCCTAGTACCTGGCCAAAACCCAAGGAGTAGCAACATTCCAGCATCTCAAAGAATAGCAAGATTCCGGAATCTCAATGAGAGCAACATTCCAGAGCTGAGATTGTGATGTCATAATGCCTCATTCCACAGTGCCTCAGAGCCAACCTCATCAGTGATGTTGCAATGGCTTGATTGTCCTATACTTGGCACATGTAAGAGCATAAGAACAGCTATACTGGGTCAGACCAATGGTCCATCAAGCCCAGTAGCCCGTTCCTACAGTGGCCAATCCAGGTCACTAGTACCTGACCAAAACCCAAGGAGTAGCAACATTCCATGCTACCGATCCAGGGCAAGCAGTGGCTTCCCCATGTCCATCTCAATAACAGACTATGGACTTTTTCTCCAGAAACTTGTCCAAACCCTTCTTAAAACCAGCTACACTATCTGCTCTTACCACATCCCCTGGCAACGCGTTCCAGAGCTTAACTATTCTCTGAGTGAAAAAAAAAATGTCCTCCTATTGGTTTGAAAAAGTATTTGGGGAAAGTTGGCTACAGCTCAGGAAGTTGGGTTAACTTTCCATCGAGAACACCCCAGATTAAAAGGGCCTTTGATGCTTATGGGGTCCCTACAGATGGCGATCTTAAAGGGACCATAATGACAGAGATAACAAGTCAATTCTATAATAGGGCAGACAGAATTAGGTACCCAGAGGGTACCTTATACGATCCTATTCTACAAAGGAAAGTACATGTCTTCTTTCTTGTATAGAATACTAGCTTAAACAGATATAAAAAGCTAGTATAATTGGTTGCACCTAAATGCCAGATATACATGCAGATATAGGTGTATAAGTGGGAGCCTCACCTATGTTGAGTGCAGGCTCCACCCAAGCTGTGCGCAGGCTCCTCCCATTCATACATTCCCTTGCAAATATGTGCTATCCAAGATAAGCTCATATTTTCATTTAGGTGAAATATTGGCATATATTATATATGCATTTGCGCACATATAGGCATATTCAGTATATGATAGCATTCTAGACAGCTATGCATAGAACACACATGTAAATGAAACGAATGAGAGCAATATCTATTGTTTTGTGACATTGGATATTTCCTTAGCTTTTGATTTTGTGAACGCTGACGTGTTGTTAAGGAGATTGAGTTGCTTGGCCATGTCTATGAGCCATTGATGTCTTATCTGACTGATAGAAAGGTCAAAGCAAATGAAGGTTGGAGATATGATTTCCCCAGAGTATCTGGTGGACATGGGAGTTATTACAGGAGTCGGCATTGTTGGCCCTTTTGCTTAATATTTACATGGCTCTTATTTTTTTCCTTCCTTGTACCCAATCTCAAATTGTACGTCACCTTGAACCTATTTGGGCGTAGAGCGGCTAACAAATTGCCGATTAGATTAATGTGCCGTGCCGAATAGGTTGAAAACCGCTGCTCTAATCGTTACAATTGCTAATTCCATTAATGTGCATCTTGTGCGATGGAACTTAGGGCTCCTTTTCCGAAGCCGCGTCAGCGGCTTTAGCGCGCGTGACTTTTCATCACGCGCTAACCCCCGCCCTGGCCGAAAAACTACCGCCTGCTCAAGAGGAGGCGGGTAGCGGCTAGCGCAGCCGGCGGTTTAGCGGGTGCTATTAACGCACGTTAAACCGCTAACACGCCTTCGTAAAAAGGAGCCCTTAGTTAGTGAGAACATTTGTTAGTTACTCTAGCCCAGGGATCTCAAAGTCCCTCCTTGAGGGCGGCAATCCAGTCGGGTTTTCAGGATTTCCCCAATGAATATGCATGAGATCTATTAGCATAGATCTCATGCATATTCATTGGGGAAATCCTGAAAACCCGACTGGATTGCCGCCCTCAAGGAGGGACTTTGAGATCCCTGCTCTAGCCGTATGTTCTCAATTGTCTACGAAACTTCAGAGTGCATTCAATTAATTTGCTTTATGGTGCAGTGCTTAAAGCAACAGCCACAGCACCCTGTTGCTAATCCCCAGATGTGTCAAGGGTGGAGCGGGGGACAGATGGGGTTACCATATGTCTCCGGAAAAAAAGAGGACGGATTGAACCATCCGGGTTTTACTTCTTTTGAAAGCAAAGGAAGTAAAACCCAGATGGTTCAATCCGTCCTCCTTTGTCTGGAGCCATATGGTAATCCTAGGGCAGGGGTGTCAAAGACCCTCCTCGAGGGCCGCAATCCAGTCGGGTTTTCAGGATTTTCCCAATGAATATGCATGAGATCTATTCAGTGGCGTACCTATGGTATGTAGCACCTGGGGCCCATCATTTTTTGACACCCCCCCCATGTAAAAAAATATTTTTTTGTAATGACCATGAAACAGAATAAATGGTCAGAATAGAAACAGGCAGTGAAAATTTTCTTATATTCCAAACATAACATAACATAAATTATGTCTGAATTGTCATGACATCAGAAGTACATATGGAGTAGTTGCAGGTGATGCTTGGGACAGTTCTGATTGTGTTAGTTCGGTTTTATGTGTTTTTTGAATAGAAGGGTTTTTATTTCTTTTTTGATGGTTTTGTAGTCTGTGGTCGAGGTCAATAGGTTGTAGAGTTGGGGGTCGAGTGTTGCAGCTCGATTGGCTAGGAGGTTGTCGAACAGTTTTTTTCTTTTGACGTTTTTGGTTGGAGGGTGTGTGAATGGTGCGTGAGTTCTCCTATGTCTGTTTGAAGTGGATTGAATTATTTAGCTGAAGAAATTAGTTACCCCCTCATCCCACACACATTAATTCTCTTCCATTTTTGTTCCCATTATAAAAAACACTGATAAGTTCCCAGAAAAAAAATACATTAAAATAAGAAGTGAAAACAAAGGCCCCTACAGATGAGAACATAACATAAGAATAGCCTAACTGGGTCAGACCAATGGTCCATCATGCCCAGTAGCCCATTCTCATGGTAGCCAATGCAGGACACTAATACCTGGTCAAAACCCAAAGAGTAGCAACATTCCATGCTACGGATCCAGGGCAAGCAGACATTTCCCCCATTTCTTAATAACAGATTATGGACTTTTCCTCCAGGAATTTGTCCAAATCTTTCTTAAAACCAGCTACACTATCTGCTTTTACCATAACTTCTGGCCACTTCATTTTTAAGTTTAGATCTTTCCTTTCAAACAGAGACCTTGCTAGATGTCAAATACAGCACAAGGTAACTTCACATGGACTTAGCTGTGCAGGAAATGTGAATCTCCTCATACACTCACCATATAGTGCAAAAATGTGCAAAGGTCTGTTTTTTTCTTTCGATCACTACATAGCCTAATGCCACACAAGCAGCGCTGTTACAAACATATTCTGTAGGTCAATGCTAAGGATAACAAAGTTTCCTTCCTTGGACCAGAAGGAGATACTGATAAACCACTGGAAGAGATCCCAAAACAACACCCAAAGACCCACTCAGTGTGTGAACCAGTTGAGTGGAGTGGACTAACTGGGGGGTGGAAATGGGCCCGGAGTTTGCACAGCAGAATTTCCCAGACCACCTCTTCCTCTCAACACATTGACATCCTGCCACCATCACCACTAGGAACACCTCACTGGGTAGGCCAGCTATGCTATAAACTTTATAAAACACATTATTATATTTTCTTATAAAGCACATATTTTAACTGAACTCTCTGACATCCTCAGCCTTTCCATTCACAAAAATAGAAGGAAGAAAAGTTCCCATTTCCTGCTGTCTCATGTCCCCGGCCTATACAATATTTTTTTTCTGCAGACCCTTCAAAAGTCTGACAAAATCCTCGTTTCACTTGCATTATAAAGTACTGAGGATGCCATCTCTCCCCAATCCCAGGTCCTAAAGTCTAAGACAGTAGCGCAAACTAATGCTGCCAGATTCAGGAAAAAAAATTTTGATTCGATTCAGCCTATTGAATTGGTTTTTCAATTCGATTTTCCTGCCCAGTTGGGTGATTTTTTTCAAAACTCCTGGTGGGTTTTATAGCTTTTTCACCCCCTTTGGCTTCTCCTAATCACACTGGCGCTGTGCTGTAAATAAAATAAAGAAACAAAAAGGACTTTTCCTCTCTCTCTGTTAAATCCTAGCTCACCTTTGCAGTCCAACACCAGCTCTGGCAGGATACACATTTCAAATCTGACATATTATAATCACAAAACAGAAAATAAAATTAATTTTTCTACCTTTTGTTGTCTGGTTATATTTCAAATCTTGTTGGTCCAAGGCTCTGGTTTTCTTCTGATAACTTGGGGTCTCCTTCTTTCTTCTTTCTGCATGCTAACCATCCATCTGCCAACTCTGTCCTCCCTTTCCATTTCCCTTCCCTTCCCAGGAAGTCTGGTATCTTTCCTTTTTTTCATCTCCCTCCACAGCTCCACCTTTTCTTAAATAACCTTTCATCCGGCATCTCTCCCTCCTTCCCCACCACCCCAGAGTCCACCATCTCTCCCTTTCTTTTCCTAATTACCCTCCTATCCAGTATCTCTATCCCTCCTCCACACCATCCCTTGTGTCCAATTTCTCTCCCTTTCTGTTCCTTCCCTCCCTAAATCCCATGGTCCATCATCTCTCTCCCTCTCCTCTATTTTCAGACCCATTATTTCTTCCCCCCCCTCCCCAAAGTTTGGCATATGCACGTCTCTTTGAACACCCCCTTCCCTTCTAAACCAGGGTCCCCCCAAAGGCCTGTCCCCCCTTAAAGGTCTGCCTGTCCCCCCTTGAAGGCCTGCACCCCCCTTGAAGGCCTGTCCCAACTCCTTGAAGGCCTGTCCCCCCCCTTGTAGGCCTGTCCCCCCTTGAAGGCCTGCCTGCCTGTCCCCCCCTTGAAGGCCTGTCCCCCCCTTGAAGGTCTGCACCCCCCCCGAAGGCCTGCACCCCCCCCCGAAGGCCTGTCCTCCCCCCTTGTAGGCCTGTCCCCCCCTTGAAGGCCTGTCCCCCCCTTGAAGGTCTGCACCCCCCCGACGGCTTGCACCCCCCCGAAGGCTTGCACCCCCCCGAAGGCTTGCACCCCCCTGAAGGCCTGTCCCCCCTTGAAGGCCTGCACCCCCTTGAAGGTCTGCACCCCCCCGAAGGCCTGAACCCCCCTGAAGGCCTGCACCCCCCTTGAAGGCCTGTCCCACCCCCTTGTAGGCCTGACCCCCCTTGTAGGCCTGTCCCCCCCTTGAAGGCCTGCACCCCCCCCGAAGGCCTGCACCCCCCCAAGGCCTGTTCCCCCCATGAAGGCCTGTCCCACCCCCTTGTAGGCTTGTCCCACCCCCTTGTAGACCTGTCCCCCCCTTGAAGGCCTGCCTGCCCCCCCTTGAAGGCCTGTCCCTCTCCCTTGAAGGTCTGCACACCCCCCCAAAGGCCTGTCCCCCCTTGAAGGCCTTCCTGCCTGTCTGTCACCCCCCTCCTCCTTGAAAGCCTGTCTGCCTGCCCGCCCGCCCCACCCCGAAGGACCGCTCGCCCCTGGCCTCCCCGCACCACTATGAAGCAGCACTACCTATGCTCCCGGCCTTGCCGTTCAGTTCCCCCCCCACCACCCCCGAAGGACCGCTCGCCCCACTGACCTTCCTGCACCACCTATGAAGCAGCCACAGCAGGATCCCGACGTCAGCGATCTCTGCGCTACTTAGGCGCTGCTTCCTGCGCCGCGTTCCCGCCCCTCCTCTGACGTCAGAGGAGGGGCGGGACCGCGGCGCAGGAAGCAGCGCCCAAGCAGCTCAGGTATCGCTGAAGTCGCGATCCTGCTGCGGGCTGCTTCACAGGTGGTGCAGGAAGGTCAGTGGGGCGAGCGGTCCTTCGGGGGTGGGGGGGGGAATGAACGGCAAGGCCGGGAACACCCCCTCATGGCTGGCACCCGGGGCGGACCGCCCCTCCCGCCCCCCCCTTAGTACGCCACTGGATCTATTTGCATGCACTGCTTTCATTGTATGCTAATAGATTTCATGCATATTCATTGGGGAAATCCTGAAAACCCGACTGGATTGCGGCCCTCGAGAAGGGACTTTGACACCCCTGCCCTAGGGACAGACTGTTTGGGAAACTGAGCACTGAGGATGTGGGTTCAAATCCCACACTGCTCCTTGTGACCCTGGGCAAGTCACTTAATCCAACCAATTAAACAATTATTATATACAGGCTATGTGAGAGACAATATCAATTTAAAAAAACCCCAAAATTACTCTCTCTACTTCAAAATTCTTTTTACGTCTTTAAATCTTGAAAATATCAACGTGACAGCGTGATTGCTATTTATATGAGGGCTCTAATGTATAGGAGGAGAAATCTCAGATCCCAGTTTGCTGCCGGCTATTTAACTCAGCCTGCAAACCTCTTTGGGATGGTCATCACTGGTGTAACCTCCACCTCCAATTAAATATTTAAATATTTGAACTTGTGTAATTTTAAGACAGTTCTATTTCTTTAAACGTTATCCTCCTCCTATACATTAGAGCTCTTAAGTGGTAGGGCTCCTATATAAATAATAATCACGCTGTCACGTTGACATTTTCAAGATTTAAAGACGTAAAAAGAATTTTGCAGTGGAGAGAGTATTTTTCGTTTTTTCAAGTCACTTAATCCCCCATTGCCCTGGGTACATTACATAGAGTGTGAGCCCTCCTGGACACATAGGGAAAAATTGCTTGAGCACCTGAATGTAAACCACTTAGACTATATGTGGTATATAAATCTAATATAATAAAACCCTAAGCCGCACATGCGCACTAGTACTAAATAAATAAATACACTCCTCCCTACGTATTCACGGTGGTTAGGGGCGGACCCACGAATACAGAAAAACCGCAAATAACTTTTTATATGTTAGTCACGTTTTTTTTTTTTTTTTTGTGACAGCCACCGTTAATAGTACTGAAATCGCGAATAACAAAAATACAGCTTCTTTCTTCCAGAAGACCAGAGGGCATGGAAGCAATGGAGAAATCATCGTCTTCTCACTAGTAAAGCACAAAGCAAAGTCCGCTCGGAAGAGAAGCAGGGGGAAGCCCGGCGACGGAAATTCCCGGGGCGGAGATTGTGCGCACGCGCGCTCTTTCGCAATTCTAGGCAGCCGCAGCCTTCCTTCTTCAGAATTGGCATTATTATTACTATTATTGCATTATATTTTCCTCACGGGACGTAATAGACGACCCTTTGCTCCTCCCATTTTATAAGTGCCCAAGTAGCTGCAGCACTGCTTCTGTCTGCACAGTTTATTTTAATTGAAAAGGGTCCGAGGCAGAAGAGCCCACAAGAGCTTGCCATGCTTTTTATTTATGTGAGTGTTTTGGGGTGTTTTTTAAAAAATTGAAGTTTGGTGAAATCACCGCTTACTTTTGTTTCAGCGCACCTAAAGCTGGGAAGCAGCATTTTTCTGTGTGAAAGCTGGTAAGCGACAAAATTTTTGTCGGTACTCTACTTTATTATTGGATGATGTAATTTGGGGGGAGGAGCCAGCATGGCAAAAATCGCGAGTGCTGAAACAGCGAATACGGAGGGAGAAGTGTAAGGCAGTTCAATATAGTGGCTGACTGAATTTCAGTTTCATTTTTTGCTCGGCACTGAAACTGGTCCGCAATTCAGATTTGGTCATGTTTCGATTTTGGTCAAAAATGTCAGTGCATTTTTGGGTGAAACCAAAACACTGCTCCCTACAAAAAAGTGCCATCGCTCTCTCCCCCTGGTGGTCTAGTGGCCTAGACCAGTGTTCTTAACCACCAGTCCATGGACTGGTGCCGGTCCACAGAAATTTCCTGCCGGTCCACAGGGCTGGCATGTGCATCAGGCCCAAAACAGTGTTCTTCAACCGCCGGTCCACGGTGCGCTCGGTGCGGCGCTATCTTCGAGCCGGCTCCCTCTTCCTCACCGATTCAGTGCACAAAGCCACGGGCAGCGGCTCCTACGTGCGTCCTGCGCCTGAACCAGAAGCCTTCTCTCTGACGTCGCAATGTCAGAGGGAAGGCTTCCAGATGAGGTGCAGGACATGCAAGGAGCCGCTGCCTGCAGCTTTGTGCACTGCATCAGTGAGGAAGAAGGAGCCGGTCTGAAAATAACACCGGGGGGGGGGGGGGGGGGGCGGCATAAAATGGCCAGGAAGCAGGCCAGAAGGTAAGGCATAGCATAGAGGGAGGGAGACAACAAAGGTAGTGGGGGAATGATTTTATTTTTGAATTTAGTGATTAAATTATGTCAATGTTGAGAATTTACATCTGCTGTCAGTGTGCTTTGTGTAGTTTAATTTTGTGGTTAACCATTATGTGTTGTTAATAAGATTATATTGTGTGTACCTATGAAAAATGAATGGGCAGACTTGTACGGTCTGTGTCTGTGTATGGCCGTTTGGAGGAGGATGGGCAGGGGAGGGCTTCAATGGCTGGGAGGGTGTAGATGGGCTGGAGTAAGATTTCGGCAGTTGGAACCCAAGCACAGTACCGGGTAAAGCTTTGGATTCTCGCCCAGAAATAGCTAAGAAGAAAAAAAAAAAAAAAAAAAATTTTAAATTGAATCAGGTTGGGCAGACTGGATGGACCATTCGGGTCTTTATCTGCCGTCATCTACTATGTTACTATGGAAAAAAATAGTGTTACAATTAGTACTGTTATGGGGGCGGGATCTGGGGTGCAGATTGGGTAGTGATGGGCGGGGTCTGGCCCACAACTTAGCCCAGTGTTCTTCAACCGCCGGTCCGCGGACTGATGCCGGTCTGCAAAATAATTATTTCTACCGGTCCATAGGTGTAAAAAGGCTGAAGAACACTGGCCTAGATCATGATGAAAAATCCACAGTTACTCCTGCCCATCCTGGCTCCAGATTTAAATTGACTGCCGGGACCTCCTGGTAGCAGCTATTTTGAGGTGGGACCCAGCAAGGGCAACAGCGACCCAGTCACTCCAGATACTGCTTGATTTATTGAACTGTTAGACCCGTACTTTTCAGGAGCGATAACTTGCTTTGATCCGCAGTGATGCTAAAACTTCCTTGCACGATCAGAGTTGATTAACAAATGTGATTTGAAGTTAATAAAATGATTAACTTGTATTAATTATACTGGATAACATTGCGATACACTGCACTGGATTTTCCAAGACCATTTATCATATTAGAACAGTCAAACCTTTTCGCTATCATTTTAGCATCTAGATTGTCTTAGCAAAGTGGCACACTGTGAATTTAAGATCTTTTCTCTTGCATAAATCTTAGAACTAGCTGTCATATGCCAAGTTGACATTTCTATTTCTAAATAAGGAAGAACAGCGTGGTAAAAAAGAAATAGTGTTCTCAATAAAATGTTTCCATGGATTTGTTTTTTTTATTATTATTAGTTGATGGGCAAGTTCACTGTCATTCCTTCCCAGAATAGTTGAATTTACTGAGGCAAGCCATCTTCTAAGTTTATACCAAACTTTATCACACATATTAATTCAAGCCTACTTGGGAGGGTTACAAAGTCTATGCAAGCGAGACTGAAATCTGATTACAGTCTGCAGTGCCACAGGAGGTAGAGACTACTGGCCAGTTTTATTGAAAAAGATTTCTCAACTGTCTAGTCCAGGGGTAGGCAATTCCGGTCCTCGAGCCAGGTCAGGTTTTCAGGATATCCACAATAAATATGCATGAGATAGATTTGCATCTCAAGGATGCAAATCCATCTCGTACATATTCATTGTGGACATCCTGAAAACCTGACTTGGCTCCGGCTCTCGAGGACCGGATTTTCCTACCCCTGGCCTAGTCCTAGGCGGCTTTACAAATAGCAGCATACAGAAAACCACAATTTATACCAGGGATCTCAAAGTCCCTCCTTGAGGGCCGCAATCCAGTCGGGTTTTCAGGATTTCCCCAATGAAAATGCATTGAAAGCAGTGCATGCATATTCATTGGGGAAATCCTGAAAACCCGACTGGATTGTGGCCCTCAAGGAGGGACTTTGAGACCCCTGATTTATACAAACAACAAACATAAAAACAATGAATGTGCAGCGCTCAATTATATGTCAATCCCAAAACCCAAATAAACCAGAATCATCATTCGTTGGAATGCTTCTACATAAAGTGTAGTCTTAAGCGTTTTCTTGAACTTCTGAATATCAGGAAGAGCTCTTTGCGGTCCAGTTAATTTGTTCCACAGAGTTATAGCTACCGTGAAGTCTGGCTAGTAACATCCTCATATTCCAAGTTACTGAAGTTCAAAGTTTCAAAGTTTCAAAAGTTTATTATTTTTCTTGATTAATCGCTTTATCAAATTCAAAGCGATGTACATAGTAAAATATAATTAAAAGAGAACATACAGAACAAACTTTAAATACTTACAAAGAATAATAAAAACTGCATTACATTAGGTAAAAGGGGTTTTTGAAATACATTTGTCAAATAAAAAAGATACATAGGAAAAACACAAAGGGGAAACATTAAAACAAATGGTACAAAAATATTGGAATTAGTCTGAGTATTGTTAAATTATGTATTAAAAGCATCATTAAATAAAAATGTTTTTAATTGTATTTTAAATTTTACCAAGTCTTGTTCATTACGTAAAAAAATTGGAAGAGCATTCCAGGTTTGTGGGGCTGTTACAGAAAATATATATTGTCGTCTCGTGTTTATAATTTTTAATGAAGGGACGGTTAATAAGTTTTGATCAATAGATCTTAATGTTCTAGTTGGTTGGTACGGTATTAGTAGTTTATAAATGAAAGCAGGTGTCTTAAATAGTAATGTCTTGAATGTAAGAAGACAAAGTTTATACGATATTCGGTGGATGACAGGAAGCCAATGAGCGTTTTTTAACAGAGGGGTAACGTGATCGAATTTTTTAGATTTAGTTATGAGTTTTATGGAGACATTCTGGATAATTTGCAAACGTTTTAGTTCAGTTAGTGTTATACCTTTAAAGAGGGCATTACAGTAATCAAGTTTGGCTATCACTAAGGAATGGATGAGAATATTTAATGATTTTGAACAGAGAAATTTTGAGATAGATCTAATCCGTCGTAATCTATAAAAGGACGTTTTAACAATATAACTAATATGATCGTGAAAATTCAATTTAGGATCAAAAATTACTCCTAAAATTTTTATGTTATTAACTATCTGTAATGGAACATTATCTATAGTAATAGGAGCAATTAACGTCGGATTTTCTTTCCATGGAAAGATCATTAGGTTTGTTTTTTTTATATTAAGGGCCAATTTATTTGTGTTTAGCCATTGGTAGACCTGGTCTAGTTTCTTACTGATCTCCTGAATGGCAGATATATTGTTAGTGTCTATAGGGTGTAGAAGCTGAATATCATCTGCATATGAGAAGACATAGAAACCTATAGATTGACACAATGTAATTAATGGTGATAGAAAGATATTGAATAGTAATGGAGAGAGAATAGACCCTTGGGGAACACCGAAAGTAGTTGATGTGACTTTAGAATTAGAATCTTTGAAAAAAACAGAGGAAGAACGATCTGTAAAATAGGAAATAAACCAAGAAAGAATTTGATCTGTGATCCCAATAGATTGAAGTCTGTTTATGAGAAGTCGATGATCGATTGTGTCAAAAGCAGCCGAAAGATCGAGTGAGATTAATAAAGTAGTTTGATGGTGGTCAAGGAAATAATGAATGGAAGTAGTCAAACCTATTAATGCTAATTCAGTACTATGGTGTTCTCTAAAGCCCGTTTGATTGGGATGGAGAACATTAGTCTTTTCTACAAAATCAGAAATTTGGTTAAAGACTATCTTTTCTGTTAGTTTGGCCAAAAAGGGAATATTTGATATGGGTCTGTAATTACGTACTTGGATCCGTATAACTTGCATTTTGATCTTTAATAATTGGGCGTACTATTGATTTTTTCCATTCACTTGGTACTATACTTTGGGTCAAACTTTCGATGATTAGAGTATGAATAAATGGTCCAAAAATATGAAAGTATTGCTTCAAAATAAAAGGAGGAATAAGATCTGCTTTTGAACTTTTAATATTGATGGATTTAAAGGTCATCTCAATATCTTTTTGACTCGGAAGTTTGAATTTAGAGCATTTGGAAGTCAAAAAGTCCAATTTAAGTTGCTCAGGATCAGATGAGTCTTGTTGTTTTTGTGTAAAGGTTTTTCTGATTGTTTTAATCTTATCTGAAAAGTGATCTGCCAATTTTTGAGCTGTAAGAGTATTATTGGTTTCATTAAGTTTCTCTTTATTGGTTGAGAATGTTATTCTTTTTAATATTTTATATAGTATAGATGGATTTTTGGCCCTAAATATTTTCTCAGAATAATATTTCATTTTTGCTTGATTTATCTTAGTTTTATAGTATTCAATTTGCTCTTTAAATAGTTGTAAATTTATTGAAGTTTTATTTTTTCTCCATGCGCGTTCTAGAGATCGGACCTGTTGTTTAATAAGTATCAGTTCTGTTGAAAACCAAGGGTTCTGAATTTTACGCGCCGAAATTATCTTTGTTTGAAGTGGAACCCATTGATGCTCTCCCCAGCCCATCCGACAACAAATCACCACATATGGGACACAGACGGTGCAAGTCTGTCCAGAACCGGCCTTAGTGCTTTAATTTAAGAACATGAACATAAGAACATAAGAGGTGCCTCTGCTGAGTCAGACCAGCGGTCCGTCGTGCCCAGCAGTCCGCTCATGCGGCGACCCAACAGGTCTTTTATCTATACCCCTCTATCCCCTTTTCCTTCAGAAAATTGTCCAATCCCTTCTTAAACCCTAATACCGTACTCTGTCCTATCACGCCCTCTGGAAGCACATTCCAGGTGTCCACCACCCGTTGGGTGAAGAAAAACTTCCTAGCATTGGTTTTGAATCTGTCCCCTTTCAACATTTCCGAATGTCCTCTCATTCTTGTAGTTTTCAAAAGTTTGAATAATCTGTCCCTCTCTACATCCTTTGTTTTCTAATTAGAGATCCTCTATGTTTATCCCACGCTTTTTTTGAATTCCATCACCATTTTCCTCTCCACCACTTCTCTCGGGAAGGCATTCCATGCATCTACCACCCTCTCCATGAAAAAATTTCCTAACATTGCTCCCGAGTCTTCCTCCTTGCAACCTTAAATTATGTTACCATTTTCTCTTCTCTGGAATAGATTTGGTTCTATATTAATACCTTTCAAGTTTTTAAATGTCTGTATCATATCTCCCCTGTCCCTCCTCTCCTCCAGAGTATGCATATTTAGGTCTTCCAGTCTCTTCTCATACTTCTTTTGGTTCAAACCCCTAACCATTTTCTTCTCCTTCCTCTGAACCGCTTCAAGTCTTTTTATAATAACCTTCACCAGATACAGCCTCCAAAACTCAACTCAATACTCCAATTGCGGCCTCACCAATGACCTATAAAGGGGCATCAACACCTCCCTTCTTCTGCTGGTTATTCCTCTTTCTATACAGCCTAGCATCCTTCTGGCTATAGCCATTGCATTATCGCACTGTTTAGATACCTTTACAGCAGTGGTCTTAAACTTGTGGCCCAGGGACCACATGCAGCCCACCAGGTACTATTTTGAGGCCCTCAGTATCTTAATCATAATCACAAAAGTAAAATAAAACAGTTTCTTGATCATATTTCTTTTTAACTATAAATGACAATATTATTATTAAGACTTAGCCAAAAAGAAAAATTTATAAATTATAAAGAGTTTTTTTAATTTTTTATTTAAAGAGTTTGACTTCATGTAAAATTGTAATTTCTTTAATAAGACATTAACTATTCTTTCTGAGGCCCTCCAAGTACCTACAAATCCCAAATGTGGCCCTGCAAAGGGTTTGAGTTTGAGAGCACTGCTTTAGATCCTCAGACACAATCACCCCAAGGTCCCTCTCTCCGTCAGTCCTTATCAGCATCCCACCTCCCAGCACACATGGTTTCCTCAGGTTTCTACCCCCCAAACGCATCACTTCTTTGCATTGAATTTTAGTTGCCAGATGTTAGACCATTCTTCTAACTTTTGCAGGTCCTTTTCATGTTTTCTACTCCCTCCGAGACATCCACTCTCTTACAAACCTACCTAAGTTGTGACTTCCACTTCCTAGGTCATCTAGGGCTGGAGATGCTGTGGAAGCAGCATGCACAGACCCCGGGAAATGGAATCATGGTTGTTGCTCAAGGGTCACTATACTACAATGTTTCAGTGTGTCTTAAATGCATAGTTTTGTGCCAAATATAGTTCCGGTGAGCCAACACAATTACAAACAATGGCCTCAAGGCTCAAATTAACCTCAAGGCTCAAATGGCCTCAAGGCTTAAATTAGAGTCTTTCTAATATCATAGACCATATAGAAAAAGGCTTGAAGTAAAAAAAAAAAAAAAAACTCCTCTGAAAGCATCAAGAGGGGGAAAACCAATCATGCCAAAAAACCGTGTTTAACTCACAAATCCAAATAGTCTATCAGCACAAAGCTAAGTCTTATAGAGCAGTGTTTTTCAACCTTTTTACACCTATGGACCGGCAGAAATGAAATAATTATTCTGTGGACCGGCGGTTGAAAAACACTGGGCTAAGTCGTGGGCCAAACCCCGCCCATCTCTACCCAATCTCCACCCCAGACCCTTCCCCCATAATAGTACTAATTGCACTTTGCACATCCCGTGCCTCATCTGGAAGCCTTCCCTCTGACGTTGCAACGTCAGAGAGAAGGCTTCCAGTTCAGGCGCAGGACGCCCGTAGGAGCCACTGCCCGTGGCTTTGTGCACTGATTCAGTTAGGAAGAGGGAGCTGGCTCGAAGATAACGCCGCATCGATCGCACCGTGGACCGGCGGTTGAAAAACACTGTTTTGGGCCTGATGCACGTGCTGGCCCTGTGGACCGGCAGGAAATTTCTGTGGACTGGCACTGGTCCATGGACTGGTGGTTGAAGAACACTGTTATAGAGGGCTTGAAAAAATGAAAAATAACCAAAAAGTTACAAGAAAGTGTTACTTAGCAGGCCATCTGATTCAACCGGGCTTGGTGTTTTGAAACAGCAAAGTTTGTCCAGTCAGAAAACAAAAAAAATCATCCAGCCGTCAAATCAACCGACAATTGTAATCCATTGAGGGGGAAGGGGTAAAACGCGGACCTGATGGACCTCACGGATCTAAACCCGCACGGCCTTAAAAATCTGAAGTCCGTGTCCGTGCCACTTGAAGTTTCTGTCTCTGACAGACCTCGATAAGATTTTAGCGCTGACGCATCCGTCTCAGCATAGGGAGGGAAAAGTATTAGGATCCGTCAGCACTAAAATCTCATCGAGGTCTTGAGGCCCGCCTTTTACACCTTCTCCAAGAAAGGCAGAGCAGAGGGGTACATCGAGCAATTCAGAGGAAGGAAAGCAGCCGAGGCTCTACCTCATGCCTACGATCAGACTGAACCCCGGCAGCACCCAGCAACGTTTGGAGACTTCTTTTCCATAACGCACCTCCGAAACCTATGTCCCCTGCTCTCTTGGCTTCTGCTCTGCCGCTCCAGCACTAGTCTCTGGCTATGACAGACCTCGATGAGATTTTAGCGCTGACGGATCGTAATACTTTTCCCTCCCTCAGCTGAGACGGATCCGTCAGCGCTAAAATCTCATCGAGGTCTGTCAGAGACAGAAACTACAAGTGGCACGGACACAGACCTCAGATTTTTAAGGCCGTGCGGGTTTAGATCCGCGAGGTCCGTCAGGTCCATCAGGTCCGCGTTTTACCCTTTCCCTCCATTGAGAAAGAAAGGGACTCAGCTCCAACTAAGCAATCCAGAAGTCATCTCAACAAGAGATCCTGCAGGGCCTTGTTTTGAGAGACAACCCTCTTCAAAATCAATCAGACCCCTCAGTGCTCAAGGGTGACACCTAATAGACAGATTCAGGGCCCATTATAGCAGGATCATGGAAAGAATCCTGATGCATGGCCCCTTGCCAGGCCTGTCACTGCAATGATTAGAACTCATATTGTGCTGGATCAAACCAAAAATGTTTAAATAAGAGACTTTATGTGGTTCATCATGGATGCAGATATTTCAGGGAGACCTGAGACTCTCTGCACATGGAACCAGATAAGAAAGAAAGGTGTTTTAATTGCATTGGCTTCTAATAATAATTAAAAGACAGCTGCCTCTCTTCTTCAAATGAAATCACATGTACTTTTTAGTTGCTTTTCTAATTAAAACTGCACAAAGCTGATAATGTAATAAGCTTCACCATCCTTTATTGTAGTGTTTTGCACATGAATTTTTCTGCACAAAATATTATTACGAAATGTGATAAGGGTTTTAACATGGAGAAAAATTCCCAAGGAAACCGCAATGCTAAAGGATAACACAATAACCATGGAAATATATGCAAATGCACTGAATAGGGAATTATTGCCACTGTAATAAACCACACTAAATTCTAACGTGCTCTTTTTTTTACTGCATGATCAGCAGTAAATCTTTATTATAGCTTGGGAGCTAAAGTAAAGATTTTAGTGTGGGAATTGAAAGGTCAGAGGTGAGAGGCTCTGATGATTGATAGGACACATTGGTGAAACAAGATACCAATGGGAGACAGACATACGTGTTCTACCTTCTAGTCACCTGGTACAAAGAGACCTATAGAGGCTAACCCCCTCTCCCAACCCAACCGTGCCCTTTCCCTACCACCCTTGCCACTGCTGCTTCTTCTAAAATCCAGCAGTAGCATTCATAAGAGCCAACTTTTCAGAATGATTGGGGGTACTAAACCTCTCATAAATTACACTTCCTGGGACAGACTAAACCATTTGCCCAATATCGGGAGGGGGGGGGGTTCTCAAGTATCTACAGCCATAGAAGCCAACTTTTCAAAATGGCCGAGGATGTTAAGCCCAATGGAAATTGTCCCATTGTGGGACACAGTCATAGAGTTTCCGTATTGGGGATACTCAAGTGCCCATAGCATCCATACAGCTGGCTCTTATGATTACATTACATTACATTACAGATTTCTATTCCGCCATTACCTTTCGGTTCAAAGCGGATTACAAAAAGAGTTATGGAAGAAGGGTTACAACGTTAGATCAGAGAAGGTTTCCAAGAGAGGGAAAAGTAGGATCTGGGGTTAGGGAGGGGATGGTAAGAGGGGGGTTAAGCTTTATCATGATAGCATTAAAACATCAGAAATCAACCATAGTGCTGTAAATTTAGCGAACCTTCGCTACTCTCCGCCAAACTCATTTGCATGCGTGTTTTTTGTTTTTTTTTAGATCGACTCGCCTCTTTGAAATCGCTACAATAACGGCTGTGACAGCGGCCCATCGGTTTTTACCATAAAGTTTTGAGAATCTAGCCTTCAGTCATACGCCTATATACATAGGTGGTCTCTCTTGCTCTCTTCCTCCAGCATTTCCACATCTCTCTCAGTCTCTTTTCCTTTCTATCCTGCATCAACCCTCTCTCTTTTCCCCCCTTCCATTTCTTTCTCTCTCTTTGTTCTCCCCCATCCCCCACCCCTCAGGATTGCCTCCTTTTCTCTCTCCCCCACTCTCTCCTGCTTACTTTCTTGTTGCCATTCTGGGTCAGCAGCTGCTGCGGTGACATCATTTCTCTAAGCATTCCACTGCTAGCTCTGAGGGTTCCGCCCATCTGACACAGGAAGTTTACATCAGCGCTAGCGCTGAGATGTGCAGGGAAATAGCATAGCCTTTCTTCTTGTTTTCACCATTGCTTCCACCTTGGAAAGGCAATGAGCCCAGAAGTGGTGACAGCAGAAGCGAGGGGAAGGTCACAAAAATGATAGGAGGCTTGCGCCAGAAGACGTATGAGGAGAGACTGGAAGCCCTGAATATGTATACCCTAGACCTAGAGGAAAGGAGAGACAGGGGGAGATATGATTCAGACGTTCAAATACTTAAAGGGTATTAACGTAGAACAAAATCTTTTCCAGAGAAAGGAAAATGGTAAAACCAGAGGACATAATTTGAGGTTGAGGGGTGGTAGATTCAGGGGCAATGTTAGGAAATTCTACTTTACGGAGAGGGTAGTGGATGCCTGGAATGCGCTCCCGAGAGAGGTGATGGAGAGGAAAACGGTGACTGAGTTCAAAGAAGCGTGGGATGAACACAGAAGATTCAGAATCAGAAAATAATATTAAATATTGAACTAGGCCAGTTACTGGGCAGACTTGCACGGTCTGTGTATGGCCGTTTGGTGAAGGATGGGCAGGGGAGAGCTTCAATGGCTGGGAGGGTGTAGATGGGCTGGAGTAAGTCTTAACAGAGATTTTGGCAGTTGGAACCCAAGCACAGTACCGGGTAAAGCTTTGGATTCTTGCCCAGAAATAGCTAAGAAGAAAAATAAAATAAAATTAAAAAAAAAAAAAAAAAATTTAAATTGAATCAGGTTGGGCAGACTGGATGGACCATTCGGGTCTTTATCTGCCGTCATCTACTATGTTACTATGTTTGGTGCTGGGTAGGCTTAGCCTCCACAGTCCTCTTATATAGGGTGCCAATGCCTAAACAAGGCAAAAATAAACTATTTCAGTCTTCCTAGTTGCACAGTGGCAGATCATTTATCGTCACTCTGGCAAGGATGAATGAGTAACTAAGTCGTGGAACAATTCAGTATAGTCAGCAATATATGCCAATTGCAGCTCTGAGCTGATTAGATACTGACTTGATATAGTGCCTCTTTTGCTGTGGTAACTGTTTCTAGTAGGCCTAATTAAATTGAGTATTTTGCTTATTATGATGTTTTCCATTAGTAAACTAAAAAAAACAAAACTGGTAAGTGTTTTTACTTTATTAAAATAGCGGTAAGGTTTAAAAATGTCATTTTGGAGGGCGACAGAGTTTTGTGACGAAATGTAATGAGAGGTGAGTAGGGTCCAATTTTGTACCCAGAACGTGTGACCTCTTATATTTATCTAAAAAAAAAAAAAAAAAGGAGGAGACTCAGGGATGCAGACAGTTTTTAAATGGGAGGAGGAGGCAGTGTCTTGATTTTAACTGCCAGGTTACACACCTTTATAGGACCCCCAGGGTATGTATTCCTCTTCCTTTTTTTGTCTTATACAGTTCCCTTTGTGTCTTTCTAGCTTGTTTAAACATAAGTATTCACTGATCATTTGTTTAGCATGGTCTTCGCACGTCCACCATTTTTATAATGCAATTAAGTTTTTCACTTCACTCTGCATTTTGCATAGATCCAAATATTTTCTGTTTTCACATTTTTATGACATTTATCACCTTTTTCACCAAGTCATTTTTATTAGTGCCATTTACATCACTGTGTCCTTTTATCACATATCTTTTATACTCTTTGCATGCCAGATATCATTCACAGTTTCACATTTTATCACCACTACTATTCATAACTCACATGCATTTTTAATGTACCCCTCATTATTTATAGGACCCCTGAAGAATACTTTTTGTCGAAACGTGGACCATGTTGGGTCCTGTATCCCTAGCGGACTAGGTCCTTTAAGGCTCTTATGTGGATGATTTACTTTTATGTGGATGGAATTATTTTATGTGGATGATTTTAGTGTACCTTTGGAACTTTGATACTTTCAAATAAACTCCATTTGGGAACATCATCACTCCACAGAGTTTTTTTTGTTTTCTCAGGTTAAACGGCTAAACTTAAAAATCTGCAACTCAAATCCTAAAATGTTCTTCCTAACCTAAACCTCCTCTGGGCTCACTCAAAAATCAACTGGATTAATTCATTCAGTTAGTTTGACCAAAGGTTCTGTGTCACTGGTAAGTTTCTTACTGTGCAAGCTGGTTGCCACTGGGTCTGAACTTCAAACCATTTGGCCTAAACTGCACAGTTCTTCTACTTATCACTTCTATAGCGCTGAAAGGCTTATGCGGCGCTGTACATTTTGACATATATAGATGGTCCCTGCTCAGAAGAGCTTACTACTATTACTTATCACTTCTATAGCGCTGAAAGGCGTACATGGCGCTGTACATTTTGACATATATAGATGGTCCCTGCTCGGAAGAGCTTACTATAACAACTACTACTACTACTACTTATCACTTCTATAGCGCTGAAAGACATACGCAGCGCTATACATTTTGACATTTATAGATGGTCCCTGCTAAGAAGAGCTTACTACTACTACTTATCACTTATATAGCAGTGAAAGATGTTTGCGGCGCTGTACATTTTGACATTTATAGACGGTCCCTGCTCAGAAGAGCTTACTATCACTACTTATCACTTATATAGCAGCGAAAGGCGTGTCGCAGGTGTCAAGTATACTGGGGAATCCCTCTGGGTGAACCTGGCCAGGGGAAATGACAGATGCCTGTATTTTGGTGTTGTATACAGACCTCCAAGACAACAGGATGACATGGACATAGAATTAATCGAAGACATCGAGACCATCACACTGTGTGGAGACACGATACTGTTGGGGGACTTCAATATGCCTGATGCAGACTGGAACAAACTTTCCGCTATGACCAGCGGCAGCAGAAGGCTACTAGCCTCCATACGGGGAGCGCGACTCAAACAGATGGTATTGGAGCCCAACAGGGATCAGGCGATACTGGACCTGATACTCACCAACGGAGATAGTGTCAATGGAGGTTTCGGTGGGCGAAGCGTTGGCTTCCAGTGACCACACCATGGTGTGGTTTCACCTCAGGAAAGGTTTCACTAGATCAAACACATCCACAAAGGTCCTTAGCTTTAAGGGTACTAACTTCTATATAAAAACAGTGAGCAAACGGTGGAGAAATAATAAACCTCAGTGGTTCTCCACGGAGATCTCGGAACTCGTGAAACAGAAGAAAAGAGCATTCAGAAAAACTAGAAGCTAAAGAAGACTATCTGGTGAAATCTAGAATTGTTAAAACAGCAGTCAGAGATGCCAAACTTCGGATGGAAGAGAATCTAGCAAAGAATATTAAAAAAGGGGATAAATCCTTGTCCAGGTATGTTAGCGACAGAAAAAGGAACACAGATGGGATAGTGCGCCTTAGGAAACCCAACGGTAACTATGTAGAATCGGACTCCGATAAAGCCGAACTACTCAATGAATACTTCTGCTCAGTCTTTACCTGCGAGGCGCCGGGATCCGGTCCACAGCTGCAGGCAAGGGAAAGCTCAGAAGACCCGTTCCGGAATTTTGAGTTTACCACCGGCAGCGTCTACCAAGACCTATCAAGGCTCAAAGTGAACAAAGCCATGGGACCGGATAAACTACATCCTAGAGTGCTTAGGGAGTTGAGAGATGGCCTTGCGGAACCGTTAGCTGCGCTCTTCAATCTTTCCCTGAGTTCAGGAAATGTCCCATTGGACTGGAAAACAGCTAACGTCATTCCGCTGCACAAAAAGGGATGCAGGACGGTAAGTCTCACATCGATAAGTGTGTAAACTTATGGAAACGTTGATTAAACACAAATTAGATACGATCCTGAACGATGAGAGACTAAGGGATCTCCACCAGCGTGGATTTACAAAGGGAAGGTCCTGTCAATCCAATCTGACTGGGTAAAGAAAAAGCTAGATATGGGAGAGTCCCTGGATGTCGTGTACTTGGACTTTAGTAAGGCTTTTGATAGTGTCCCATATTGGCTTCAGAGCATTTACTATTTTGCTTCCTGCTGGCTCTCTTTCTGTATGTGGATGACTTGCTCAGCACTGAGGAGGCTGTCGATTTTATGTTGGGCTCTGCCCCTCTTTATTTAGGCGGAGCTAGCAATCTTTTCTGCTCTTGGCAGGTACTTTGGCCTGATCAAACAGGAGTGGGGATTTGTCTTGTTGCTGGAAATTGGGAACCATCGTACAGGGCTCTGCCCCTCTCCATTTGGGCGGAGCCAGTGATCTTTTCTGCTGTTGGCGGGAACTTTGGTCTGGTCAGACAGGAGTGAGAAGTTGTCTTGCTGCTGGCAATTAGAAACCAATTTATAGATTTGTGGGACAAACGCAGAGGATTCCTCCGTGGAGAGGGGATGAATTCAGGGCAGGACTTCCATGGTGTCCTTTCCACCATTCCAGACTGAGATTTGCAGCACTTCGGGGTCTTCCTTTCAACTACCATTTGCAGTGGAGGTGGATCTATTTGGAGAGAAATCAATGCTGCAGTGGAGCCTCTTCATTTGGGAGACGACCCATCTTTCTTCATTCTGCCTTTTGGAGTAGGCTAGGACTATCAGTGAAACTGAAGCTTTTCTGGATTTTACTAGAGAAATGGAATTAACTGAGACTGTGGGTTGTGAGACTGGGTTTTTTTATTTACCTATATTTTGTTTAAAATATATTCTTCTCCCTTCTCTTTCTTTCTATATACCTTTGTTATTTAAGTAAAAAAATATTTTCTGGGGTACTATAGTTAGGTTGTGAGCCCGTTGGGACAGAGAGGGATTTTCAAAGTACCTAATTATTTATTCTGTTTAATTGTTTGTTTGTAAACTGCTTCGTAGTCTTTGTGACGATTTAGCGGTATATAAACTCTGTATTAAATTATTAAATTAAAATTAAAGACTGGCTCAGTGGCAGACTTCAAAGGGTGGTGGTAAATGGTACTCCCTCCGAAACATCGGAGGTGATCAGTGGAGTGCCGCAGGGCTCGGTCTTGGGTCCTGTCCTATTTAATATCTTTGTACGGGACCTGCCTCAGGGACTTTGAGGTAAAATTGCATTATTTGCCGATGACGCTAAACTGTGCAACATAGTGGGCAAAAGCACAGTGCCTGACAGTATGACGGAGGACCTACTCTTATTGGAACAATGGTACGCAACGTGGCAACTGAGTTTTAATGCAAAAAAAATGTAAGGTTATGCACCTTGGCAGCAGAAATCCATGCAGTACTTACACTCTGAATGGAGAGACCTTAGCAAGAACTGCTGCAGAAAGGGACCTAGGAGTAATCATTAGTGAAGATATGAAGACTGCCAATCAAATAGAGAAAGCTTCATCCAAGGCTAGGCAAATGCTGGGTTGTATCCGAAGAAGTTTTGTCAGCCGAAAGCCCGAAGTTGTAAAGTCATTGTACAGGTCCTTGGTGAGACCTCATCTGGAATATTGTGTTCAATTTTGGAGGCCACATTATCAAAAGGATGTGCTGAGAGTGGAGTCAGTTCAGCTAATAGCCACCAGGATGGTCTCAGGGCTCAAGGATCTCCCGTATGAGGAACGTCTAGGTAAGTTGCAGCTATACTCTCTCGAGGAACGCAGAGAGAGGGGAGACATGATAGAGACGTTTAAATATATTACTGGCCATATTGAGGTAGAAGAAGATATCTTTTTCCTTACAGGACTTATAGCAACAAGAGGGCATCCGTTGAAAATCAGAGGTGGGAGATTTCATAGCGACACTAGGAAGTATTTTTTCACTGAAAGGGTGGTTGATCGTTGGAATGATCTTCCACTTCAGGTAATTGAGGCAAGCAATGTGCTCGATTTTAAGAAAAAATGGGATAAGCATGTGGGTTCACTTCGAGGAAGTGCTTAGGGGGGAGGGTCCTTAGAGTGGGCAGACTTGTTGGGCCAGTGGCCCTTTTCTGCCGTCATGTTCTATGTTTTTATTACGTTTTGACATTTATAGACGGTCCCTGCTTGGAAGAGCTTACAATCTAACTTGGACAGACAGACATGACATAGAGGGTTGGGGATGCAAAACCCAAGGCAAGAGGAGTTAGGAGTCGAAAGCACTCTCAAAAGAGATGGGCTTTTAACTGTAAGACCTGGGCCACTTGAGCCATTTCCTGTTCACCTTCCGAGAACAATGGAGCTCTGATCAACCAGTCGTCCAGGCATTGATGCACTGGTAGTGCTGCCCTGCGGAGATGAGCTGCTACCGCCACCATCGCCTTGGTGAACATGCGGGGTGCTGTTGCCAGACCAAATGGGAGTACCATGAACTGTTAATGTCTCTTCGGCACTTGGACTCTCAGGAACCTCCAGTGCTCCTGAAATATAATAATAATAAATTTATTCTTATATACCGCCATACCGAAAAAGTTCTAGGCGGTTCACATCAAGCTGAGTTAATACATGGGATACAGATAAAATACAAATTAGAATAATGGACTTAAAAACAGATAAAGACAGAAAGCATTTACAATATAATGCAGAAAATACCGGCATGGCAGGGAAAGAAGTAATACATAGAACAGATAAAATACAAGTTGAACAAGGAACTTGATTGAAAAAATTAAGGAGAATGCATTATGATACCAGCCTATCAAAGAGTTGATAGGTTGGATAAAGATAAACAGCGGGACAACCGCTATGATCTATGTTCATTCTGCATGTTATGTCAAGGATGTAGCCCAGTGTCCCTCAAACTGTGTGCCATGACACAGTGGTGTGCCCCAAAGAGATTCTGGGTGTGCTACGAGAGAGTCCAAAATTTTATGTGATTTTTTTTTTTTTTTTAATTCCCTTCATAAGAATACACTAGAACAGATGACAAAAGTCTGTCAATGTTATGAGTGTCCATGTGTGTAAGGATACATCTGCCCAAACAAGCATCATTCTTTGATATGATTGGTCGTTGAAAACTAACTGCAAATAATTTTTTATTTTCTATGCAGTAGTTGTCCTAACTTGAGCAACAAAGGAATGAAGGCCTTGTTACAGTTTGGATCTTATCTGTGCAAACTTGGATTTTCAGCTCTGACAGAAATGAAATTTTAAAAAAGAGAACCATTGCAGTTGGTAGATGATGAAATGTGTGTTTGCTTGTCGACTATCGAGCAGCGTTTTGAGTTAATTTGCACTCAAAAACAAGCACATCCATCGCATTGATTAGCAATTCTATTCTATGTGTTTTAGTTTCACCGTTGTTACAATTACCCATACCCATAGCTTAAAGAACCTTAAATAAATAACTCTCAAATTTAATCTTTTGTTGGTTTTGCAATTTTATAATTTCAATTTGGTGCCGTGAAAAACATTTGCTCCATTTAATGTTTGAGAGACACTGATGTAGCCAAATACACAATTGTGGGCTGGCCTGAGCCCAAAGTTGGTGGGTACCCCTTCCCTGGCTTGCAGTTTTCCCTTCCCTGCTCCCCCCACCAGTCATAGAGGGGGGGAGGTCTCAACTCCACTCCTTCAACCCCCTGATAACTTTTAAGTCCTTTAGTTCTTCACCCAACAGTGAGCAGCCACTCATACTTGCTGCTCACGCCAGCCACAAGCCTTCTCTCTGATGCAACTTCCTGGTTCCAAATTGCATGAGAGGAAACGCTCAGGGCTGGCTTAAGCGGCAGTTCTAATCACCGTATCTCAAAAAAGAGATTTAGCGGAATAAGAAAAGATACAGAGAAGGGTGAGAAAAATGATAAAAAGGGATTGGATGACTTTCCTATGAGGAAAGCTAAAGTGGCTAGGGCTTTTCAGCTTGGAGAAGACACGGCTCAGGGGTGATATGATAGAGTCCTGTAAAATACTGGAGTGGAGCGGAAAGGGTAGATGTGAATCACTTGTTCACTCTTTCCAAAAATACTAGGACCAGGGGGCATGCAATGAAGCTACTAAATGTTCACTTTGGGCCTCTTCTATCAAACTGCGCAAGCAGTTTTTAGCGCAGAGAGCCGTGCTGAATGGCCCACGCTGCTCCCGACGCTCATAGGAACTCTATGAGCGTCGGGAGCAGCGCGGGCCATTCAGCACAGCTCTCTGTGCTAAAAACTGCTTGCGCAGTTTGATAGAAGAGGCCTTTAATGTCCTTCCCGCAGCTCCTCTGCGCTTTACCAATTCACTTCTTCAAAGGCCCGATACGACACTCTACCTCAAAGAATCTCAAAGAACATAAGAACATAAGAAGCGCCATCTCCGGATCAGACCTTCGGTCCATCAAGTCCGGCGATCCGCACACGCGGAGGCCCTGCTAGGTATTCACCTGGCTTATTTTATAGCCAATCATATCTTTATATGCCTCTCTCAAGGAGATATGCATCTAGTTTGCTTTTGAAGCCTGGGACTGTCGATTCCGCAATAATCTCCCCTGGGAGAGTATTCCAGATGTCAACCACTCTCTGTGTGAAGCAGAACTTCCTGACATTAGTCCTGAACTTGCCCCCCCTTAGCTTCATTTCATGTCCTCTTGTCCGTGTCAAATTGGACATTGTAAATAATCTTGTAAATAGTCTTGTAATGCATTTCTATAGCATCCTTGTACTGTAATGAATCTCTAAGCATCTTTGCATTGCACTAAACAGTTCTCCATAACTGTACTGTAAGTTGCCGTGATCCTTTATAGGCATAGTATGACTCATAAATCCCAGACTGATTTAAAACAAACGGGAGAAAATGTTCACACAATGTGTAATTTAAACTCTGGAATTCAGTTAGCTTGGCGGGGTTTTAAAAGAGGTTTGGATAATTTCCCAAACGAAAAGTTCACAGGCCATTATTGAGATGGCTTGGGGCCATCCACTGCTTATTCCTAGGATCTTGCCAGGTACTTGGGACCTGGGTTGGCCTTTGTTGGAGACAGGATGCTGGGCTTGATGGACCTTCGATATGGCAATTCTTATGTGTGAATCGCTGCTCATTGCCCAGCGAAGAACTGAAGGATTTAACCCTTTCAGGACCAAGGGACATATTTGTCCCATAACTTTAAAATCCTATAAATTTTGATTGGGATAGTCTACAGTTCTAAATTTGATATGTACGGATTCCATATGATACTGCCTTTATGTAAACAAACTGGTTCCGACATTCATTCATTAGCGTCGTTGCCAGATTGACGAGAAGATTCACTTGCCACACTGTCCATAAGCCAGAAGTGTGATTTTTTAAATAAAAATAATGATATTTCACAAAAAAAATCAATTTTTTGGCATCTGCAAGCCCTTTTTACCATAAAAATGTCGTCAAAACCACAAAAATTGGCCTACGATCCTTATGGTCCTGAAAGGGTTAAAAGGTACCGATGGGGGAATGAGGGAGTGGAGTTAAGACCCCAGATCACATGGAAAAGGAAAGAGGGAGAGGTGCCAGGAGTTTTCAGCTGGTGGGGCTTGGGAATCCCCTCCGGCTACATTACAGCTGTGCCACTGCTGGGTGAGCCCGAGTTCAAAGTGCGTAGGCCTTTGCCCACCCAGGCCTACCTCCGGCTAGTTGAAGCTGCCAAACCAGGCCTCTTCTCCTCTATGTTATGCACAGCAACTATTTTCGTCATCCTTAAGGTAAAAAGCAATGGCCTTCAGAGCCAAACTTTACAGAATAAGTTGACCCTTTATTATTTGTATGAGCCCCTGAAGCATTACTTAGTTTTATGAGCTGATGCGTCAACGTGTCTTTTGATAATCTGGCATAATTGAGAATGCATGGGAATTAATACGTGGTATGGGAATGGGCACCGGTTTGCAGCAATCGTCAGTGGGGGGGGGGGGGGGGGGGGAGGAAGATTGAAATGGGAACAGATATTTGCCAGATGGAGAGAAAGGAGCCAGGGTGCTGAAGAATTTATTGAGCCTTGCAAGCCAAATTTCTCGAGGCCATTTGCCAAATTATGAATTGTGTTCATGTTTTGTGAGCTGAATAAGGAGCTCTCGCTACAGAAGTTCCTTTTGAAATATCAGCAGTGTAATTGAAGAAAATGCTTAGACTCGAGGAGGGGGGGGGGGGTAACAAGTTCCAGGTAAAATGTTATTAGAGAGAGAACAGACATCCCACCATGCTCCTATTAGTCTCCATTGCTTTTAAACCTTCATTAGCTTCCGGTCTATCTCAGGATTCACTTCAAATGTGCATGTATTACTTTTAAATTTTTATATGGTATCTTCATCCCTCTTGTCCCTTTATTATGGTATGCTTATAGATTCTCCTATGCAAGAGGCACCCAACAATTCAAACTCTCCCTTCCTTCAATGAAAGAAATCAAAGGAGTCATGAATTTCAGTCAGTCCTTGGTTTTCAAATTTTCTCAACTATGGAACGAAGTTCCTCTTATTTTTAGGGGTCCTGGTCCTTTTCAACTTTTTTGTAAATCTTTAAAAACTATTTTATTTGTCAAACACTTCGGAATCCAGTCATGTTAATATTTTCTGATTGTTACTTTTTTCAGTATTTTTTTTAGATACTATTAACCGAATCGAGCTCCTTTCTGGCTGAAGACCCGGTATAATAATAATAATAATAACTTTATTTTTTGTATACCGCGATACCACAAAACAGTTCAGAGCGGTTTACAGGTTAAGAGACTGTACATTTACAGCGAAGTTACAGCATATCAGAAAACAGTTCAGAGCAGTTTATGCAATGGAGGTGCAGAGAATTAGTTAAGTGTAGGTATAAACCAGTGACAATTACAAAATGATCCAATAACTGTTGCAAGGGAGGTGCCAACCGGGGAAGAAGGGGGGGAAGGGTAGGGAGGGAGGCGAGGTTGGGATTATTAGTTTGTAGGGAGGGCGGGGGTTAGAGGAATTTATCAAAGAGGTATGATTTTGCTTTGATTGTATTATGTATTGCAGACTGTTTACTGTTCTTGATGTGTGTACTGACTCTGCTTGTACTTGCTATTTTACTGTTTGT
This sequence comes from Geotrypetes seraphini, assembly GCF_902459505.1. Classification (NCBI taxonomy): domain Eukaryota; kingdom Metazoa; phylum Chordata; class Amphibia; order Gymnophiona; family Dermophiidae; genus Geotrypetes; species Geotrypetes seraphini. The sequence goes on along the minus strand of NC_047085.1, from coordinate 30,270,103 downwards.
TATATAAAACCAATAAACATTTTGAACTCAAAAAAAGAGGTATGATTTGAGAGATTTCCTGAAGGATTGATAAGTTGGGGCAAGAGAGATGAGGGTGGACAAGCAGTCATTCCATTTGCCAGCTTGGAAAGAGAGGGTTTTGTCGAAGAATCTTTTGTAGATGCATCCTTTTGGGGAGGGGTAGGCAAACAGTTTTAGTTTAGTTTAGTCTATTGGAAAATAATTGTGATAGCCTTGTCATTTGTTCTATACTTGAGAATAAAATGTGGCAAGGAGCTTTTTTTCATTTTCTTTTAAGAAAAATGAATGCATCTGGTCAACCTATATAAACCTATATAAACCTGATGCAGTAACATAGTGGTGTACTCAGGATTTTCTCATGCTAATAATACTACCCAATATAGCAAGGGTTGGGTTAGAACAGTGTTTCAGTAAAACCACAATGCTAAAGGAAAGAGTGATCAGCACGCAAATTGGCCACATAACATAACATAACATAAAATAGTAGATGACAGCAGATAACGACCCGAATGGTCCATCTAGTCTTCCCAATCTGATTCAATCTAAAAACAGATTGCTCTCATTGGAATAAAACATGCTAAAATGTGGTTCCATTTTTTCATACTTCCTCAATAGCTCTAAGGCCCGGATTCATCAAAATGGCATCGATTTCGGCAGCCGCCTAAAAAGCAGCGCTGATCACGTGACGGCACCGTTTAGAGAAAAGATAGGCGCCAGAAATGTAGGTCCCTGAAAAAATATCAATTCCTGAGATAGTTGAGTAGGGAGTTCTGGACCACTTGACATGGAATGACCCTTATTACTTGGTTTTTCTTTACTTGTTTGGTTTGCTATTAATATTGAAAATTCCATAAATAAAAATTATTTTAAAAACCCCCAACAACTCAGGAACAATGACAAAAGAAGGGTGACACGTTGACATCTGCATTAGAGTCAAGGTAGGCTGTGTGTTTTGCTCTTTACAGTCCCTTATTTATTTATTTAATTTTCTATACTGTTCTCCCAGAGGAGTTCAGAACAATTTACATGAATTTATTCAGGTACTCAAGCATTTTTCCCTGTCTGTCTCAGTGGGTTCACAATCTATCTAATGTACCTGGGGCAATGGGGGATTAAGTGACTTGCCCAGGGTCACAAGGAGCAGTGAGGGTTTGAACCCACCTCCTCACGGTGCTCAGGCTGTAGCTTTAACCACTGAACCACTCTAGAAATCAAAGTGTAGTAAAAGGACAATCAAGCCATTGTGACATCACTAATGAGGCTGGCTCTTAGGCATTGGTGGAATGAGGCATTATGATGTCACAATACCAGCTCTGGTTATCAAAGGCCGAAGCTTTTCACACTTTTATTTTTCTATACTGTTCTCCCAGAGGAGCTCAGAACAGTTTACATGACTTTATTCAGGTACTCAAGCATTTTTCCCTGTCTGTCTCAGTGGGTTCACAATCTATCTAATGTACCTGGGGCAATGGGGGATTAAGTGACTTGCCCTGGGTCCAAGGAGCAGTGAGGGTTTGAACCCTAAACTTCAGGGTGCTGAGGCTGTAGCTATAACCACTGCGTCACACTTCATATTACATTATAGGTGACAAGATTTTATTCTTCTAGTCACCTACATAATTCTCCTAATTCCTAAATATCATTCTGTTGTAGGTAATTCTAGGCCTTCAGAACTAAAACCATATTGCATCAATCAACTATGCCAGCTACCTATTTTCTCAAGGCTCTTTAAGCTACAGAGAAAATCTTTCACAGTATTAATTTGAAAACTTCTATTGAAAGAGACGTAACCTAATCTAAGACTGTACAGGATTTCTCCCTACAGGTCAGTGGCGTACCTAGGGTATGTGGCACCCGGGGCCCATCACTTTTTGACACCCCCCCCCCCCCATGTAAAAAAATATTTTTTGTAATGACCATGAAACGGAATAAATGGTCAGAATAGAAACAGGCAGTGAAAATTTTTTTATATTCCAAACATAACATAACATAACATAACATAAATTATGTCTGAATTGTCATGACATCAGAAGTACATATGGAGTAGTTGCAGGTGATGCTTGGGACAGTTCTGATTGTGTTAGTTCGGTTTTATGTGTTTTTTGAATAGAAGGGTTTTTATTTCTTTTTGAAGGTTTTGCAGTCTGTGGTCGATGTCAATTGGTTGTAGAGTTGGGGGTCGAGTGTTGCAGCTCGAATGGCTAGGAGGTTGTCGAACAGTTTTTTTCTTTTGACGTTTTTGGTTGGAGGGTGTGTGAATGGTGTGTGAGTTCTCCTATGTCTGTTTGAAGTGGATTGAATTATTTAGCTGAAGAAATTAGTTACCCCCTCATCCCACACACATTAATTCTCTTCCATTTTTGTTCCCATTATAAAAAACACTGATAAGTTCCCAGAAAAAAAATACATTAAAATAAGAAGTGAAAACAAAGGCCCCTACAGATGAGAACATAACATAAGAATAGCCTAACTGGGTCAGACCAATGGTCCATCATGCCCAGTAGCCCATTCTCATGGTAGCCAATCCAGGATACTAATACCTGGTCAAAACCCAAAGAGTAGCAACATTCCATGCTACCGATCCAGGGCAAGCAGACACTTCCCCCATGTCTTAATAACAGATTATGGACTTTTCCTCCAGGAATTTGTCCAAATCTTTCTTAAAACCAGCTACACTATCTGCTTTTACCATAACTTCTGGCCACTTCATTTTTAAGTTTAGATCTTTCCTTTCAAACAGAGACCTTGCTAGATGTCAAATACAGCACAAGGTAACTTCACATGGACTTAGCTGTGCAGGAAATGTGAATCTCCTCATACACCCACCATATAGTGCAAAAATGTGCAAAGGTCTGTTTTTTTCTTTCGATCACTACATAGCCTAATGCCACACAAGCAGCGCTGTTACAAACATATTCTGTAGGTCAATGCTAAGGATAACAAAGTTTCCTTCCTTGGACCAGAAGGAGATACTGATAAACCACTGGAAGAGATCCCAACACAACACCCAATGACCCACTCAGTGTGTGAACCAGTTGAGTGGAGTGGACTAACTGGGGGGTGGAAATGGGCCTGGAGTTTGCTCAGCAGAATTTCCCAGACCACCTCTTCCTCTCAACACATTGACACGCTGCCACCACCACCACTAGAAACACCTCACTGGGTAGGCCAGCTATGCTATAAACTTTATAAAACACATTATTATATTTTCTTATAAAGCACATATTTTAACTGAACTCTCTGACATCCTCAGCCTTTCCATTCACAAAAATAGAAGGAAGAAAAATTCCCATTTCCTGCTGTTTCATGTCCCCGGCCTATACAATATTTTTTTTCTGCAGACCCTTCAAAAGTCTGACCAAATCCTCGTTTCACTTGCATTATAAAGTACTGAGGATGCCATCTCTCCCCAATCCCAGGTCCTAAAGTCTAAGACAGTAGCGCAAACTAATGCTGCCAGATTCAGGAAAAAATATTTCGATTCGATTCAGCCTATTGAATTGGTTTTTCAATTCGATTTTCCTGCCCAGTTGGGTGATTTTTTTCAAAACTCCTGGTGGGTTTTATAGCTTTTTCACCCCCTTTGGCTTCTCCTAACCACACTGGCGCTGTGGTGTAAATAAAATAAAGAAACAAAAAGGACTTTTCCTCTCTCTGTTAAATCCTAGCTCACGTTTGCAGTCCAACACCAGCTCTGTCAGGATATACATTTCAAATCTGACATATTATAATC